>NC_086444.1:909130712-909809712 GCF_028390025.1 Pseudophryne corroboree | reverse complement strand
CAAAGGGAACACACGGCTTGACACCTGTTGTCCGCATTTCTGGTGAAATACCTCCACACCGAAGAGCTGATTTTTTTGGTATTTTCACCTGGCATGTCAACGGCCATATTCCTCCCACGGACAACAGGTGTCTCCCCGGGTGCCTGACTTAAACAAACCACCTCACCATCAGAATCCTCCTGGTCAATTTCCTCCCCAGCGCCAGCAACACCCATATCCTCCTCATCCTGGTGTACTTCAACACTGACATCTTCAATCTGACTATCAGGAACTGGACTGCGGGTGCTCCTTCCAGCACTTGCAGGGGGCGTGCAAATGGTGGAAGGCGCATGCTCTTCACGTCCAGTGTTGGGAAGGTCAGGCATCGCAACCGACACAATTGGACTCTCCTTGTGGATTTGGGATTTCGAAGAATGCACAGTTCTTTGCTGTGCTGCTTTTGCCAGCTTGAGTCTTTTCAGTTTTCTAGCGAGAGGCTGAGTGCTTCCATCCTCATGTGAAGCTGAACCACTAGCCATGAACATAGGCCAGGGCCTCAGCCGTTCCTTGCCACTCCGTGTGGTAAATGGCATATTGGCAAGTTTACGCTTCTCCTCCGACAATTTTATTTTAGGTTTTGGAGTCCTTTTTTTTCTGATATTTGGTGTTTTGGATTTGACATGCTCTGTACTATGACATTGGGCATCGGCCTTGGCAGACGACGTTGCTGGCATTTCATCGTCTCGGCCATGACTAGTGGCAGCAGCTTCAGCACGAGGTGGAAGTGGATCTTGATCTTTCCCTAATTTTGGAACCTCAACATTTTTGTTCTCCATATTTTAATAGGCACAACTAAAAGGCACCTCAGGTAAACAATGGAGATGGATACTAGTATACAATTATGGACTGCCTGCCGACTGCAGACACAGAGGTAGCCACAGCCGTGAACTACCGTACTGTACTGTGTCTGCAGCTAATATAGACTGGTTGATAAAGAGAAGATGTCTATGTAACTATGTATGTATAAAGAAGACTGAAAAAAATCCACGGTTAGGTGGTATACAATTATGGACGGACTGCCTGCCGAGTGCAGACACAGAGGTAGCCACAGCCTTGAACTACCGTACTGTACTGTGTCTGCAGCTAATATAGACTGGTTGATAAAGAGAAGATGTCTATGTAACTATGTATGTATAAAGAAGAATGAAAAAAAATCCACGGTTAGGTGGTATACAATTATGGACGGACTGCCTGCCGAGTGCAGACACAGAGGTAGCCACAGCCGTGAACTACCGTACTGTACTGTGTCTGCAGCTAATATAGACTGGTTGATAAAGAGAAGATGTCTATGTAACTATGTATGTATAAAGAAGAATGAAAAAAAACCACGGTTAGGTGGTATACAATTATGGACGGACTGCCTGCCGAGTGCAGACACAGAGGTAGCCACAGCCGTGAACTACCGTACTGTACTGTGTCTGCAGCTAATATAGACTGGTTGATAAAGAGAAGATGTCTATGTAACTATGTATGTATAAAGAAGAATGAAAAAAATCCACGGTTAGGTGGTATTACAATTATGGACGGACTGCCTGCCGAGTGCAGAGACACAGAGGTAGCCACAGCCGTGAACTACCGTACTGTGTCTGCTGCGACTGGATGATAAATGATATAAAAAATATATATATATCACTACTGCAGCCGGACAGGTATATATTATATATTATATAATGACGGACCTGCTGGACACTGTCTGTCAGCAGAATGAGTTTTATTTTTATAGAATAAAAAAAAAAAAAACACACAAGTGAAGTCACACGACGAGTGTTTAACTTTTTCAGGCAATCACAATATAAGTATACTACTAACTATACTGGTGGTCAGTGTGGTCAGGTCACTGGTCAGTCACACTGGCAGTGGCACTCCTGCAGCAAAAGTGTGCACTGTTTAATTTTTATATAATATGTACTCCTGGCTCCTGCTATAACCTATAACTGGCACTGCAGTAGTGCTCCCCAGTCTCCCCCACAATTATAAGCTGTGTGAGCTGAGCAGTCAGACAGATATATAATATATATAGATGATGCAGCACACTGGCCTGAGCCTGAGCAGTGCACACAGATATGGTATGTGACTGACTGAGTCACTGTGTGTATCGCTTTTTTCAGGCAGAGAACGGATATATTAAATAAACTGCACTGTGTGTCTGGTGGTCACTCACTATATAATATATTATGTACTCCTGGCTCCTGCTATAACCTATAACTGGCACTGCAGTAGTGCTCCCCAGTCTCCCCCACAATTATAAGCTGTGTGAGCTGAGCAGTCAGACAGATATATATAATATTATATATAGATAATAGATGATGCAGCACACTGGCCTGAGCCTGAGCAGTGCACACAGATATGGTATGTGACTGACTGAGTCACTGTGTGTATCGCTTTTTTCAGGCAGAGAACGGATATATTAAATAAACTGCACTGTGTGTCTGGTGGTCACTCACTATATAATATATTATGTACTCCTGGCTCCTGCTATAACCTATAACTGGCACTGCAGTAGTGCTCCCCAGTCTCCCCCACAATTATAAGCTGTGTGAGCTGAGCAGTCAGACAGATATATATAATATTATATATAGATAATAGATGATGCAGCACACTGGCCTGAGCCTGAGCAGTGCACACAGATATGGTATGTGACTGACTGAGTCACTGTGTGTATCGCTTTTTTCAGGCAGAGAACGGATATATTAAATAAACTGCACTGTGTGTCTGGTGGTCACTCACTATATAATATATTATGTACTCCTAGCTCCTGCTATAACCTATAACTGGCACTGCAGTAGTGCTCCCCAGTCTCCCCCACAATTATAAGCTGTGTGAGCTGAGCAGTCAGACAGATATATATAATATTATATATAGATAATAGATGATGCAGCACACTGGCCTGAGCCTGAGCAGTGCACACAGATATGGTATGTGACTGACTGAGTCACTGTGTGTATCGCTTTTTTCAGGCAGAGAACGGATATATTAAATAAACTGCACTGTGTGTCTGGTGGTCACTCACTATATAATATATTATGTACTCCTGGCTCCTGCTATAACCTATAACTGGCACTGCAGTAGTGCTCCCCAGTCTCCCCCACAATTATAAGCTGTGTGAGCTGAGCAGTCAGACAGATATATATAATATTATATATAGATAATAGATGATGCAGCACACTGGCCTGAGCCTGAGCAGTGCACACAGATATGGTATGTGACTGAGTCACTGTGTGCTGTGTATCGCTTTTTTCAGGCAGAGAACGGATTATAAAGTAAACTGCACTGTCCTCACTAGTAAACTCTCTCCACTCAGTCTCTACACTTCTACAGTAACAGTACTCCTCCTAGTCAGCTCCAGTAAATCTCTCTCAGTCTCTTATAATCTAAATGGAGAGGACGCCAGCCACGTCCTCTCCCTATCAATCTCAATGCACGTGTGAAAATGGCGGCGACGCGCGGCTCCTTATATAGAATCCGAGTCTCGCGATAGAATCCGAGCCTCGCGAGAATCCGACAGCGTCATGATGACGTTCGGGCGCGCTCGGGTTAACCGAGCAAGGCGGGAAGATCCGAGTCGCTCGGACCCGTGAAAAAAAACATGAAGTTCTGGCGGGTTCGGATTCAGAGAAACCGAACCCGCTCATCTCTACTGAAAACCAAAATATACTAAGTAAATATACCCCTTGGACTCATATACGTCATAATGGCCAACAGCACCAGTCATATACTAGGTGTACATCTGAAAAAAAGGCGTATTCACATGTATGATCAACTATAAATAGTCCGTAATTCCACCAACATGTCCTTCCTGAACTCAGTTTAGCAAAGTGCGCATGTGCTGTAGTGAACATATGCCTTTTTGGACGAATCTCAGCCACATTTCTCAGTATATGATACGCGAGTTTCTGGCTGTCAGCTGGGCACGGAAGGGACTGTCTCGTGGGATTGTTATGTGTCATGGGTGTGTAGCCAGAGCTGTCCTACAGAGGGCTATGGGGCAGGTGAAAAACTAGTGATGGTAGCAGCACTGGCAGATGGAAAAACAGCGGGTGGCTCAATGAGTACACATGAAGACACAGGTATAATTGGCATTCCAATTATAGGTAGACATGGAACCGAATGAAGGACCATTCGATGGCAGGGTAAAGGTGAATGCCCTGGAAACCAACATCAGATAACCTTCATGTGCAAAAGTGGGCCTTCTACAAGGCCTTTTTGAGGTACACAGTAACCCTCACCTGTGGTATTATACGTTTTTATACTTACTTAAAGTAATTGTATACTTTTTACGCTATGAGGAACACTGCCTCTGTTCTTATATTTTGAGGTATAATGCTGATATGTACTGTGGACTGGAGAAGAAGATTGTAGGAGCTGAATCATATCTTCTGTGTAAGTGAGAATTGTGAATACCCTCTACTGATGGGAATAGTTGATATATGAGTATGTCTTCTCTGTTTTTTAGAGGCACTGAAGAATCAATTAAATTCCATCATCAGTAAACAGAGAAAATTGTGGAAGGAAAAAGGTACTTTTTACTGAATTGATCATAATTTATTATTATTGTTTGTACCCTAACTGAGAAGCTCTGTGGTTGATTTTAGTTTGTATTTATTGTTGCTGAGAAAGTGATGACCTCTCTATTAGATTTTCATCTGCTTCTTATAGTGGAGCACAGGTGACAAACCATTGTTTTTGTTATAATTGGCATTAGCCACGTTCAGAATGTGGCCGCACACGGAGCTGAGGAAAGCTCAGGATCAGGCCCTGTGTTGTTCCGCTGGTATCCACGAAAAAAGAAATGGAAATAACTGGATAAAAGAAGTGAAGTTCCAACATTATATTTAAATCTATGGTCAAAAATCAGAAAAGCCAATACCATAAACTGAAGATTTCCCATGCCATATTGCTTTATGTGTATCAAATTGTTACTGTGCTTAAGTATAAAAAAACCTTTAACTAATAATACCACAAATATAATTTACATATATGCATCCCTGTAGTATAAAGACATGAACAACAAATGTAAGAGATCAGATTCAGCTGCGACTCCTACCTTCTACTAGAAGGGGGGCTGCTGTCACCTCTGCCGTGCCCAGAGAGGAGAAAGCTAGCCCCAGCGAGCTGGGTCCCGGCGCATGCGCACATTAGGCCACCAGACTGCACATGCGCAAATCACGGGCTTCTATGGACGGGTGGCACTTGATGTGCCAACTGTCGGGATCCCGGCGCTCAGCATATCGGTGCCAGAATCTCGACAGCCCGCATACCGACAACTATTTTCCCTCTTGGGGTGTCCACGACACCCCTGGAGGGAGAATAGTGTGGTGCGCTTAGCGCCCCACCGTGCCCGCAAGGGGCTGTATTGCGCTCGCCCTGCTGCCGGTATACCGACGGTCGGGATCCCGGCGCCGGTATGCTGGGCACCGGGATCACGAGCACCGGCATACCGTAGTAGACCGACATGCAGCCCATAGAAGCCTACTGGAAGCACGCGCTCTGCTAATCGCAGCCCGGTCTGGCAGTCCCAGAGGAAGGAAACACATCCCAATCAAAGTGACTGTCCGTGACAGGTAGAACGTCAAATAGAAAGTCACTGCCAGTCACAGTGAAGCCATTGCAGTCACGGACTGCAGCTGCCTCACTGACAAGCTGAGGTGGTGGATTTACCTTGGGGGCTGCACTTCTGCAGCCGATAGGTTAAATCTGCAACTGATCACATTTCTGACCAGCTATTTGCACACCTGGACTATTGTTTCACTCTAGTTTCCCAGTGAAACATGTTATTTCCTAAGCACACCACATTATCTGGATATCTGTATTTAACTAATAGGTATAACTGTTATTAGAGGGATTGTCATATTAGTAATAAGTGGGTGTCCGACAAAATAATAAAGAGATGAGTGAAATCAGTAGTTGTTCAATTGTTTTCTAGTTTTCTTCTTCAAAATCTACTGCTAGAATTATTTTCAGTACAACTAAAGTCACAAAATACACAGTCCGGGTTGGGATGGGGGTGGCCGGGATCCTGGTAGTCAGAGCCGGCCCTAACCAATATGATGCCCTAGGCAAGAGTTTGGCTGGTGCCCCCTAGCACCGCCGCTAGTTCTGCAGGAGATGCCTGGCATGAGTCAGCTGGCAGCTCTACTAACATTGGGCGCCTTTTGTTTATGAAAATGCATCTTATTTGCATTACTATGTGCCTAAGATGCACAAGCAACTTCTGCTGATTAAAATGATATGCAGCATGCTTATATTCTGTGTGCGACTGCAATTGTATCTGCATACGAAATGCTACATTACAGTGATTTCCAGGAATACACTGCAACGTAGCATTTCGTATGCAGATACAGCAGCAGTCACACACAGAATATAGGCATGCCGCATATCATTTAAATCAGCAGAAGCTGCTGGTGCCCCTAAGCATACCAAATGCCCTAGGCATTTGCTTAGTTTGCCTATGCCTAAGGCCGGCTCTGCTGGTAGTCAGTATACAGATCCCGGCTGCTAGAATGCCAGCAGGGGGAAGGCGAGGGTAACAAAGCCCCTTTGCAGGCACGTGGAGTGGGAATAGCCCGTTAGCCGAGATTCCGGATGGTGGCATTGTCAGTGATCGGGATTCCAGCATCGGTATCCTGACCGCCGGGATACCAACTGCTGGCAACATAACTACATCCCGACAGTCCATTGTGAGTATATAAAATTATTGGGATTCTTGTTAGCAACAAAGGTGAAATAGTTACAGTTAGCCTAACTATAAACAATGCAATGTATGCTCATTACTGGGTTATTATTGTACAGAAATTAGGTAGGATCTAACTGAACGGGCTAAAGTAAAAGTCACTTGGATCTGTCAAAGAGCCGGACAGCATTGGCTTGCATTGACATTTGTAAAATGAAACCAAGAAGTTAGGTGGAAAGTTTCTATTTTGAAGTCCTGTTGCAATGTAGCCTCTGGCAATTATCCACCTTGGTTTACATGTTCATTACACCAATAAGACAGATAATGTCAAAACGTTTCATGTTCCTTGACGCATATTCAGTCTTTCTAGAGTAAAAAGCTATAGCAAAAAAACCCCATATATATATTTATATACTGTATATATATATATATATATATATATATATATAAAATAAGATTTTAAACCTACCAGTAAATCTTTTTCTCGTAGTCCGTAGAGGATGCTGGGGACTCCGTAAGGACCATGGGGATAGACGGGCTACGCAGGAGACATGGGCACTTTAAGAAAGACTTTAGGTCTGGGTGTGCACTGACTCCTCCCTCTATGCCCCTCCTCTAGAACTCAGTTAGAGAAACTGTGCCCAGAGGAGATGGACAGTACGAGGAAAGGATTTTTGTTAATCCAAGGGCAAGATTCATACCAGCCACACCAATCACACCGTATAACTTGTGTATCAAGTAAACAGTTAACAGTATGAAAAAATAACGTAGCATCAGTCCAACCTGATGGAACTATAACATAACCGTTATGTAAGCAAAACTATATACAAGTCTCGCAGAAGTAGTCCGTACTTGGGACGGGCGCCCAGCATCCTCTACGGACTACGAGAAAAAGATTTACCGGTAGGTTTAAAATCTTATTTTCTCTAACGTCCTAGAGGATGCTGGGGACTCCGTAAAGACCATGGGGATTAAACCAAAGCTCCCAAACGGGCGGGAGAGTGCGGATGACTCTGCAGCACCGATTGAGCAAACAGGAGGTCCTCCTCAGCCAGGGAATCAAACTTATAGAACTTTGCAAAGGTGTTTGACCCCGACCAAGTAGCAGCTCGGCACAGCTGTAGTGCCGAGACCCCTCAGGCAGCCGCCCAAGACGAGCCCACCTTCCTAGTGGAATAGGCCTTAACCGATTTCGGTAACGGCAATCCTGCCGTAGAATGCGCCTGCTGAATCGTGTTACAGATCCAGCGAGCAACAGTCTGCTTTGAAGCAGGGCAGCCAACCTTGTTGGCTGCATACAGGGCAAACAGTGCTTCTGTTTTTCTGATCCTAGCCGTTCTGGCCAAGTAAATTTTCAAAGCCCTGACCACATCCAGGGACTCGGAATCCTCCAAGTCACGTGTAGCCACAGGCACGACATTAGGTTGGTTCATATGAAAGGATGAGACCACCTTAGGAGGAATTGAGGACGGGTCCGCAATTCCGCTCTATCCAGATAGGGGCTTTTATGTGATAAAGCCGCCAATTCCGAAACTCGCCTAGCCGAAGCCAAGGCTAACAACATGACCACCTTCCAAGTGAGATATTTCAACTCCACTGTTTTAAGTGGTTCAAACCAATGTGACTTAAGGAAACTTAACACCACGTTAAGGTCCCAAGGCACCACCGGAGGTACAAAAGGAGGCTGAATATGCAGTACTCCCTTCACAAAAGTCTGTACTTCAGGTAAAGAGGCCAATTCCTTTTGAAAGAAAATGGATAAGGCCGAAATCTGAACTTTAATGGAGCCTAATTTTAGGCAAAAATTCACTCCAGTTTGTAGGAAGTGAAGGAAATGGCCTAGATGGAATTCTTCCGTAGGAGCATTCCTGGCCTCACACCAAGAAACATATTTACGCCATATTCGGTGATAATGTTTAGATGTCACGTCCTTCCTAGCCTTTATCAGCGTAGGAATGACCTCATCCGGAAATCCTTTTTCCGCTAGGATCCGGCGTTCAACCCCCATGCCGTCAAACGCAGCCGCGGTAAGTCTTGGAACAGACATGGCCCCTGTTGTAACAGGTCCTGTCATAGAGGAAGAGGCCACGGATCTTCTGTGAGCATTTCCAGCAGATACGGATACCAGGTCCTTCTTGGCCAATCTGGAACAATGAGAATTGTTCTCACTCCTCTTTTTCTTATTATTCTCAATACCTTGGGTATGAGAGGAAGAGGAGGAAACACATAAACCGACTGGAACACCCACGGTGTCACCAGGGCGTCTACTGCTACCGCCTGAGGATCTTTTGATCTGGCGCAATACCTCTGTAGCTTTTTGTTGAGACGGGATGCCATCATGTCTATCTGGGGCAGTCCCCACTGACTTGCAATCTGTGCGAAGACTTCCCGATGAAGTCCCCACTCCCCTGGATGCAGGTCGTGTCAGCTGAGGAAGTCTGCTTCCCAGTTGTCCACTCCCGGAATGAACACAGCTGACAGTGTGCTTACATGATTTTCCGCCCAGCGAAGAATCTTGGTGGCTTCCGCCATTGCCACCCTGCTCCTTGTGCCGCCTTGGCGGTTTACATGAGCCACTGCGGTGATGTTGTCTGACTGGATCAGAACTGGTTGGTCGCGAAGTAAGTTCTCCGCCTGATGTAGGGCATTGTATATGGCCCTCAGTTCCAGGATGTTGATGTGAAGACAAGTCTCTTGACTTGTCCAGAGTCCTTGGAAGTTTCTTCCCCTTGTGACTGCTCCCCACCCTCTGAGGCTCGCATCCATGGTCACCAGGATCCAATCCTGAATGCCGAACCTGCGTCCTTCCAAAAGGTGAGCACTCTGCAGCCACCACAGGAGAGATACCCTGGCCCTGGGAGACAGGGTGATCCGCTGATGAATTTGTAGATGTGATCCGGACCACTTGTCCAATAGGTCCCATTGGAAAGTCCTTGCATGGAACCTGCCGAAGGGAATGGCCTCGCATGTTGCCACCATTTTTCCCAGGACTTGAGTGCAATGATGCACAGACACTTGGTTTGGCTTCAATAGGTTCTTGACTAGAATCATGAGTTCCTGAGCCTTTTCTATCGGGAGAAAAACCTTTTTCTGGTCTGTGTCCAGAACCATGCCCAAGAAGCTCAGACGAGTCGTAGGAACCAGCTGCGACTTCGGGATATTGAGAATCCAGCCGTGTTGCTGTAACACCTTCACTGAAAGTGACACACTGTTCAGTAACTTCTCTCGTGATCTCGCTTTTATGAGGAGATCGTCCAAGTACGGGATAATTGTGACACCCTGCTGGCGCAGGAGCACCATAATTTCCGCCATTACCTTTGTGAAAATCCTCGGGGCCGTGGAAAGCCCAAACGGCAACGTCTGAAATTGGTAATGACAATCCTGTACCGCAAATCTCAGGTACGCCTGATGAGGTGGATATATGGGAATATGAAGGTATGCATCCTTTATGTCCAGGGATACCATAAAATCCCCCTTTCCAGGCTGTTGATGACCGCTCTGAGCGATTCCATTTTGAACTTGAACCGTTTTACGTATAGGTTCAGGGATTTTAAATTCAATATGGGTCTGACCGAACCGTCCGGTTTCAGAACTACAAACAGGGTGGAGTAGTATCCTTTCCCTCTCTGAAGTAGGGGAACTTCGACCACCACTTGTTGAAGACACAATTTGTGAATAGCATTTAACACTATCTCCCTTTCCAGGGGAGAAGTAGGTAGAGCCGATTTGAAAAAACGGCGAGGAGGCACCTCTTCGAATTCCAGCTTGTATCCCTGAGAAACAATTTCTATTGCCCAGGGATCCACCTGTGAGTGAACCCAGATGTGGCTGAAAAGTCGAAGACGTGCCCCCACTGGGGCGGACTCCCCCAGCGGAGCCCCAGCGTCAGGCGGTGGATTTTGCAGAGGCCGGGGAGGATTTCTGTTCCTGGGAACTAGCTGTGCTGTGCAGCTTTTTACTCTGCCCTTACCCCTGGCAAGAAAGGACGTTCCACGCACTCTTTTGCTTTTATTTGAACGAAAGGACTGCATTTGATAATGTGGCGCTTTCTTAGGTTGTGAGGGAACATAAGGCAAAAAATTTGATTTACCTGCCGTAGCTGTGGAGACCAGGTCCGAGAGACCTTCCCCAAACAATTCCTCCCCCTTGTAAGGTAAAACCTCCATATGTCTTTTTGAGTCGGCATCACCTGTCCACTGCCGGGTCCAGAGGACTCGTCTAGCAGAGATTGACAGAGCGTTTATTCTGGAACCCAGTAAACTAATGTCTCTTTGAGCATCCCTCATATATAAGACAGCATCCTTTATATGGCCTAGGGTCAATAAAATGGTATCCTTATCTAGGGTTTCAATCTCCGCCGATAAGGAATCTGTCCATGCTGCAACCGCGCTACAAACCCAGGCCGAAGCAATTGCCGGTCTGAGTAATGTACCAGAATGTGTGTAAATGGATTTCAAGGTACTCTCCTGCTTGCGGTCTGCAGGATCCTTGAGGGTAGCCCTATCTTGTGATGGCAGCGCTATCTTTTTTGACAAGCGTGTCAACGCTTTGTCCACCTTAGGGGATGATTCCCACCGTACCCTGTCTGTTGGTGGGAAAGGATACGCCATAAGAATCCTTTTGGGAATCTGCAGTTTTTTGTCTGGAGATTCCCAAGCTTTTTCACATAATTCGTTCAACTCATGTGAGGAGGGAAAAGTTACCTCGTGCTTTTTTCCCTTATACATGTGTACCCTCGTGTCAGGGACAGAGGGTTCCTCTGTGATATGCAACACTTCTTTTATTGCAATAATCATATATCGAATACATTTAGCCACTTTCGGCTGTAACTTTACATCATCGTAGTCGACACTGGAGTCCGAATCCGTGTCGGTATCAGTGTCTGCTATTTGGGATAGTGGGCGCTTCTGAGAATCTGAAAGTCCCGGCGACATAGGGTCAGACACGGGTTCACTCCCTGACTGTTCCTTAGCCTCAGCTTTGTCTAATCTCTTGTGCAAGAAGTTCACACTAGCACTTAAAACATTCCACATATCCACCTAGTCAGGTGTCGGCACCGCCGACGGAGACCTCACATTCATACGCTCCCCCTCCTCTCTAGGTGATCCTTCTACCTCAGACATGTCGACACACGCGTACCGACACACCACACACACAGGGAACCTCTTATCTGAAGACAGTTTCCGCACCAGGCCCTTTGGAGAGACAGAGAGAGAGTATGCCAGCACACACCCCAGCGCTGTATGACCCAGGACAAAAACACAATAATATTATGTTTACCCAGATAGCGCTGTCTACATATACAATATGCGCCAATTTTGTGCCCCCCCCCTCCTCTTTAAAACCATCTGTCTACCGTGGTATAAGCAGGGGAGAGTCCGGGGAGCTTCCTCTCAGTGGTGCTGTGAAGAAAAAATGGCGCTGTGAGTGCTGAGGGAGAAGCCCCGCCCCATTGGCGGCGGGCTTCTGTCCCGCTGAAAATCTCAAAATTTGGCGGGGGGTCTTATATATGTACAGTGCCCAGCTGTACATATACTTATTTTTGCCAAAAGAGGTCTATATGCTGCCCAGGGCGCCCCCCCTTACAGTGACTGCCGTGTGTGAGATGTATGGGAGCAATGGCGCACAGCTGCAGTGCTGTTCGTTACCTCAGTGAAGATCATGAAGTCTTCTGCCGCCTCTGAAGTCTTCTTTTCTTCTCATACTCACCCGGCTTCTATCTTCCGGCTCTGCGAGGGGGACGGCGGCGCGGCTCTGGGACGGACGGCGAGGGTGAGACCTGCGTACCAATCCCTCTGGAGCTAATGGTGTCCAGTAGCCTAAGAAGCAGAGCCTTGAAACTCACAGAAGTAGGTCTGCTTCTCTCCCCTCAGTCCCTCGATGCAGGGAGTCTGTTGCCAGCAGGCTCCCTGAAAATAAAAAACCTAACAAATATACTTTCTGTCAGGAAGCTCAGGAGAGCTCCCTGAAGTGCACCCATCTCCTCTGGGCACAGTATCAAACTGAGGTCTAGAGGAGGGGCATAGAGGGAGGAGCCAGTGCACACCCAGACCTAAAGTCTTTCTTAAAGTGCCCATGTCTCCCGCGGAGCCCGTCTATCCCCATGGTCCTTACGGAGTCCCCAGCATCCTCTATGACGTTAGAGAAATATATATATATATATATATAAAGGTATAAAGACTTGTCTTCTAATGTTTTTTTGTTACAGCTATCCCCCTGGGCAGTATAATTTATGTTCCCATTGATTACAAATATTACATGGTTGCCTCGGGCTGCAGGACAGAAGCAGCGTTCCCAGCTTCATCATGTCAGTGAAAGTCATGCAGAAAATGGTTCAGGGAAGAAGCTTCCTTCCTGTTACACACCAATACAGCTAACACCCTTCCTGGTCATTCTTTATGGAGGCTGTTGTGCTGGAAATGATTGGCTATGACAATTTATAAGTCTTTTCTCTGACGTCCTAAGTGGATGCTGGGGACTCCGTCAGGACCATGGGGATTAGCGGCTCCGCAGGAGACAGGGCACAAAAGTAAAAGCTTTAGGACTAGGTGGTGTGCACTGGCTCCTCCCCCTATGACCCTCCTCCAAGCCTCAGTTAGGTTTTTGTGCCCGGCCGAGAAGGGTGCAATCTAGGTAGCTCTCCTGAGCTGCTTAGAATAAAAGTATAGACTTAGGTTTTTTTATTTTCAGTGAGTCCTGCTGGCAACAGGCTCACTGCATCGAGGGACTAAGGGGAGAAGAAGCAAACTCACCTGCGTGCAGAGTGGATTGGGCTTCTTGGCTACTGGACATTAGCTCCAGAGGGACGATCACAGGCCCAGCCATGGATGGGTCCCGGAGCCGCGCCGCCGGCCCCCTTACAGAGCCAGAAGAGTGAAGAGGTCCAGAAATCGGCGGCAGAAGGCATCTTGTCTTCAAGAAAGGTAGCGCACAGCACTGCAGCTGTGCGCCATTGCTCTCAGCACACTTCACACTCCGGTCACTGAGGGTGCAGGGCGCTGGGGGGGGGGGGGGGGGGGGGCGCCCTGAGACGCAATGAAAACACTATTTATGGTAAAAAATACATCACATATATGCAATAAATAACAAAAAGCACCCGACAAGTGAAGTGTTTGTCCTTGCTCTTGGCTATTAACATTGCATGCTGTTAGCCTTGGCTGAGACTGAAATCAGAGCATCCTCAGAGTGCACTCAGACCCAGGGACACCTACATTTTTGTGGCATGCTAAAATTCTGAATATGTTCTGACAGGTCTAAGAGGCAGAGGTCTCGGATTTCAGGAAGATTCGCTCTGCTTGTATTACTGCAAACACTTTGCACAGAAATCTCCCCACATGCAGGCTGAAGTCAGGGTTATGCCTTTGAACTAATTTTCTACATCGTAAAACATAGCTAACCTTCTCTGCATTCCATTGTCAGGCTCATCTACCATCCAGCCGATCTCCTTCTCAGAGGTGAATAAAGATGCCTTGGGGGTTACTGGCATGCACAACTATATCCTTTCGCTATTTTTCTGACATCACCTGTGTAATAACATTAAACATAAAGAACAAAGGCGCCATAGACGAAAAGATGGGATTCAAGCAGGTAAAAGCTATTTTTGTGTACTTAGTACTACGGCAGAGGTGACCTCATCACTTACGGACTGTACTCCGTGTACTCTTACTAGAAGCTGGCATCTGCCCTGCAGGTGAATAATTCTCACATGCCAACCTTCAAAAGTGTTTTCTTTGCTTTTCTGTCACATAACATTTTGCATTAGTTTAGTGACAAGAGTGTTGGTATAGGACAGGGGAGTCCACAGCGTTGATTGCGATCTACGGGTTGAATGCAGACACTTGACACATAGATTGCGGTCAGTTGCTGTCTGCTGCAAGTTGAATTGCAGCAGCCAGTAAGAATCAGGCTGATTCTTATTGGCTGAGGCTGTAGTGTTCATGCTAGGCATTTTAGTGGGGTGCCACTCCCTGCCTGTTTTGCAAGTGTTCAAATGTGCCAGGGACGAAACTGTGATTTTTGTCGCCTGGGACAAGGCAGTAGTTTGGCGCACCTCCCACTAAAATAATCAGATTATCAAATATTCTGAAAAAATATGATGCTGTTGGATGATATTGCCCCAAATGCCCTAAGTGTCCCATGTTCCCCACATGCCCCCATCATTACACTGCGTCACTATACTACATGCCCCTATATGCTGCACTACATCACTACACTACATGCTCCTATACACTGCATTACACCACTACACTACATACTCTATATGCTATAATACATCATTACACTATATCCCCCTATATGCTACACTACATTACTACACAACATGCCCCTATACACTGTGTATGCCCCAATACACACCCTATATGCTACACTATATCACTACTGTGTGACATGATAATTTGTTCAACATTTTCATAAATGATCTAGCAATAGGCCTAGAGAGCATGGTGTACATTTTTGCAGACGATACCAAACTGTGGGGGTAATTCAGACTGGATCGCTGCAACGGCAGTGATTGCAGTCTGAATCCCTATGTGGAGGGCCCACCCCGGGAGCCCAGTGAGATGCTAAAAGCATCTCTGGGCTGCGATCGCCTCTGCCTGATTGACAGGCAGAGGTGGTCGCGAGGCAGGAGGGGGCTTACCAGCGGTGTTAGGATGCCGTTGGCGGGGTGTGGTCCGGACAACGGAGGCATGTCCGGATCGTTGGGGGGGACGCGGTGGGTAGCAGCCTGCCAGTGTGCAGAAGCAGCACTGGCAAGGAACTACTCAGTAGGCGCAAAAAACATCGCCGCTGTGCGATGCTTTTGCACCCTTGCGGGGGAAGGTAGGACCAGACATGCGGGGCAGACAGCCCTGTGCTGGGCGTCCCCCCGCATGTCTGAGAAACTGATCGTAGATGTGTTACATTTAGCACATCTACGATCAGATCTGAATTACCTCCTGTGTAAGGTTTTAAATCGGAGGGGGATGCTGAGTCTCTTCAGAACGATTTATTTAAACTGGAAGCATGGGCAGCAAAGTGGAGAATGAGGTTCAATACAGACAAGTGTAAGGTAATGCACTGTGGTAGCAAGAAAAACAATACAACCTACATACTAAATGGGGTAAAACTAAGGGATTCTGTACTGGAAAAAGACTTAGGTGTTCACATAGATAACAAACTTAGCAGCACTACCCAAAGTAGGATTGCAGCAAAGAAGACACACAAGGTATTAGCATGCATAAAGTGGGGAATTGATGCAAGGGATTAGAGTGTTATACTCTCCTGGAACTAGAAAAGGTTCAGAGGCGGGTGACCAAACTGATTGAGGGGATGGAGACGCTGGAATACGATGAAAGGCTTGCTATGCTAGGCATGTTTACACTGGAAAAGAGGAGATTAAGAGGGAACATGATTAACTTTTACAAATATATAAGGGGACAATACACAGGGCTTGTGGAGAATCTCTTTTTGATAAGACTGACACAGAGGACACGTGGACATCCGCTTAGGTTAGAGGAAATTTCGCACACAGAGGCGAAAAAGGTTTCTTCACAGTAAGGACAACACGTGTTTGGAATTCCCTGCCTGACAGAATAGTAATGGCAGACTCGGTCAATGCTTTTAAGAATGGGCCAGATAAATTCATAATGGATAAGGATATACAGGGTTATGGTGGGTAAATCAAGCACTACAGTTAACAAAAGAGGAATAAACACAATGGTCGACAGATAAAATTAGTCCTAAAAATAATAGTGTGTAGGAGACCACAAATAGGTTGAACTTGATGTACAAATTGTCTTTTTTCAACCTCAGAAACTGTTACTATATGTAACTATAATTGGGGCTCTATTGTGTGGCATGCAAATTTTGGGCATTATGTGTGGCATAATGTGAATTGGGGGCATTATATTACTGTATGTATAATTAACAGCGATATGTCTGAAATTTTCAAAATTAAATGTTACCTCCTCAGTGGTCAGCACCCTGCCCTAAAAAAATCCTAGAGTGAACAGACTCCATTGCGCTAAGGCCAGCGTTACTACTCGCCATTAGCTAGTAGAGAGCTACAAATGTACAAATAATAATAATAATAATAATAATTATTATTATTTTATTTATATAGCGCTCTTTCTCCAACATGACTTAAGGCGCTTTACAGACATCAAAAACAATGAACATAATACAGAAGATTTAAGTAATACAGCAATAGATAAGCCACACAGACATAAAAGAAAACCTTGAGCACACAGAAAACGTAATGCATGATTGGTGTAAGCATTTTGGGTAATAACTTCCAAGGGGTGTGTATTCCACCCTCACAATGTACCAGGTGCGGCAGCCATCTTGGGTGCACAGCGTAGGATTACCCAGGGTGGAATAGTCCACCTCTAGAAGAGATAACACAAAATGGGGAGATTGCAGAGTCCTAAAGTTCAGAGTAGGGTTCCAACAAAAACATCAGGTCCGTGTATTTTTTCATTCCATCCACAAGCGCACCAGATGAGGCAGCCATGTTGGGCACACTACGAAGGTTACACTGTGTGAGATGAGCCATATAAGAGCAAAATGCATGTACGGGAAAACTGACATGGGTGTAGTAGTAGATCCAAATGAAGCACACCTTGCCCACGGAGGAATTATCCGAGGCAGCCATCTGGGGTGCACTGCGTAGGTTGCTGCTAGGTTTATTTTCCTGAAAACTACCTGTAAGAAATGGAACTATGCATTTTAGGGTTTACATTCATCAATACTCTGTTAAAGGGTATATAAAAGTTGTTTTCACTTTTGCTATCTGACAATTGTTTTAGTTACACATTTAGAAGTTACATGTGCTTGGGGTATATCTAAGAATCTGTTTCTTTCATTAGCAAGAAACCATTATACAACATATTCTGATATAAGTACTGTTGTGAAGGAACTACAAATATGCTTTAGTTTTTTTTTTTTAAATCAGGGGTTCTGACCTGAAATCCACAAGTACCACTAGGGATGACCATCGACCATTAATGATTTAAAAATAGGATTTTGGTTACCTACCGGTAAATCCTTTTCTCATAGTCCGTAGAGGATGCTGGGGTCCACATTAGTACCATGGGGTATAGACAGATCCACCAGGAGCCATTGGCACTTTAAGAGTTTGAGAGTGTGGGCTGGCTCCTCCCTCTATGTCCCTCCTACCAGACTCAGTCTAGAAACTGTGCCCAAGGAGACGGACATCTTTGAGAGAAGGATTCAACACAGATAGTGGCGAGATTCATACCAGCTCACACATACAAGGCACATCAAGCTAACTAGCTTGAAAAACTTAGCAACTGCTGAAACATTACTTACCAAGAAACAATGTAGTACATAACTAAACAAAGTTGTACTGAACCAGATAATGGTTGCAGGAAAACGAAGCGCTGGGCGGGCGCCCAGCATCCTCTACGGACTACGAGAAAAGGATTTACCGGTAGGTAACCAAAATCCTATTTTCTCTTACGTCCTAGAGGATGCTGGGGTCCACATTAGTACCATGGGGATGTACCAAAGCTCCCAGAACAGGAGGCTCCTGCAGAACTGATTGACTGAACTTCAGATCATCAGAGGCCAAAGTATCGAACTTGTAGAACTTAGCAAACGTGTTCGACCCAGACCAAGTTGCTGCTCGGCAAAGTTGTAATGCCGAGACACCCCGGGCAGCCGCCCAGGAAGACCCCACCTTACGAGTAGAGTGGGCCTTAACAGATTTTGGACACGGCAATCCTGCAGTAGAATAAGCATGCTGGATAGTGAACCTAATCCAGCGAGATATAGTCTGCTTTGAAGCAGGACACCCAATTTTCTTGGGATCATACAGGACAAACAAAGAGTCCGATTTCCTGCGACGAGCAGTCCTCTTCACATAGATTTTCAAAGCCATCACAACATCCAAGGACTTTGACGAAATGAAGGAGTCAGTAGCCACTGGCACCACAATAGGTTGGTTGATATGAAATGCCGAACACAACCTTTGGAAGAAACTGTTGACGTATCCGGAGTTCAGCTCTATGTTCGTGGAATATCAAGAAAGGGCTTTTACAGGACAAAGCCCCCAATTCTGACACACGTCTAGCAGAAGCTAAGGCCAACAACTTGACAGCCTTCCATGTAAGAAATTTGACCTCAACCTCCTGCAGAGGCTCAAACCAATCCGATTGGAGAAACTGCAATATCACATTAAGGTCCCAAGGCGCCGTAGGTGGTACAAAGGGAGATTGGATGTGCAGAACTCCCTTCAAAAAGGTCTGAACCTCAGGGAGGGCAGCCAATTGTTTCTGGAAGAAAATGGACAGTGCCGAAATCTGGACCTTCACAGATCCCAACCTCAAGCCCATATCCACACCTGCTTGCAGGAAGAGGAGAAAATGTCCCAGTTGAAACTCCACCGCAGGAAACTTCTTGGACTCACACCAAGAGACATATTTCTTCCAAATACGATGGTAATGTTTAGACGTTACCCCTTTCCTAGCCTGTATCAGGGTAGGAATGACCTTCTTCAGAATGCCCTTCTGAGGTAGTATCAGGCGTTCAACCTCCATGCCGTCAAACGTAGCCGCGGTAAGTCTTGATAGGCGAACGGCCCCTGCTGCAGCAGGTCCTCCTGAAGAGGAAGAGGCCTCGGCTCTTCCTGCAAGAGATTCAGAAAGTCCGCGTACCAAGCCCGCCTTGGCCAGTCTGCAGCAATGAGGATCGCTGGAACTCTTATTCCAAGAGTACTAAAGCTCGTAAGGAGAACGAGTGGGAGTGGTGGAAACACGTACACCGACTGATACACCCACGGAGACACCAGGGCGTCCACTTCCACTGCTTGTGGGTCCCTCAACCTGGAACAATAGCGTCAAAGCTTCTTATTGAGACGAGAGGCCATCATGTCTATTTGGGGTGAACCCCAAAAGGTCTGTTATTTCCTTTAACACCTCTGGATGGAGACCCCACTCCCCCGGATGGAGATCATGTCTGCTGAGGAAGTCTGCTTCCCAGTTGTCCACTCCCAGAATGAAGATCGCAGAGAGCGCCAACGCATGTTTTTCTGCCCAGAGGATGATTCTGGTCACCTCTGACATCGCAGCTCTGCTCTTTGCCCTGTCAATTTATGTAAGCCACCATCGTTACCTTGTCCGACTGTACTTGAATGGCCCGATTTATTAGAAGATGGGCCACCTGAAGAAGACCGTTGTAGACGGCTCTTAGTTCCAGGATGTTGACCGGCAGGCCGGCTTCCAGACTTGACCACCTTCCTTGGAAGGTTTCCCCTTGAGTGACTGCGCCCCATCCCCGGAGGCTCACATCCGTGGTTAGAAGAATCCAGTCCTGAATCCCGAACGTGCGGCCCTCCAGAACGTGAGGCAATTGGAGCCACCAGAGGAGTGAAATCCTGGCCTTTGGCGACAGACAAATTCTCTGGTGCATGTGTAGATGAGATCCTGACCACTTGTCCAGGAGATCCAGCTGGAAGGCCCGAGCATGGAACCTCCCGTACTGGCAAATGCATTGATGAACCGACACCCGGGCTGGCTTCAGGACATCCCGGACAATTGTTTGCATCACCAACGCCTTTTCCTGCGGAAGAAACACCCTCTGCACTTCCGTGTCGAGGATCATCCCCAGAAAAGACAAACTCCGGGTTGGTTCCAAATGAGATTTTGGAAGGTTCAGAATCCAACCGTGGACTCTGAGTAGGCGGGTTGTGAGTACAATGGACTGCAACAGCTCCTCCTTAGATGATGCCTTTATCAGTAGATCGTCCAGATACGGAATGATGTTTACCCCCTGTTTTCGGAGTAGAACCATTATCTCCGCCAACACCTTGGTGAACACCCTTGGTGCTGTAGAGAGGCCGAATGGCAGGGCCTGAAACTGGAAATGAAAGTCCAGTAATGCAAAACAGAGATAAGCCTGATGCGGTAGCCAAATCAGAATGTGGAGGACCGCATCCTTGATATCCAGGGATACTAGGAATTCACCCTCTTCCCGACCTGATATCACGCCTCCATTTTGAACTTGAACTCCTTCAGAAAAGGGTTTGTGATTTTAGGTTCAGAATGGGCCTGACGAACCATCCAGTACCACGAAGAGGTTCGAATAGTAACCTGTGGCTTGCAAATGAGGAGGTACTGGCACAATGACCTGTGCCTCCAACAACTTCTGGACCGCCAACAGAACTGGCAAGCATGATTTGAAAAATCGGTGAGGAGGAAGATTTTGAAATTCCAACCTGTATCCCTGGGACACAATATCTATCACCCAGGGATCCAGGCCGGACGATACCCAGACGTGACTGAACTGTCTGAGCCTCGCTCCCACTGCGGAGCGAGGTTCAGACGTCATGCGAAGGACTTCGGCGTACTGGAAGCAGGCTTCATTTCCTGGGAAACTGCCACAGCAGGTTTCTTGGATTTAGCTCGACCTCCGCCAAAAGAAGGTATTGGACGGTTTGGCCTTTCTAGGCTTGTTAGACCGAAAGGACTGTGATGCTGATGAAGAGAAGGATTTCTTCGCAGCAGGTGCAGCTGAAGGAAGGAACGGAGACTTACCCGCTGTAGCCGTGGATATCCACGCATCCAAAGCTTCCCCAAAGAGAGCCTGACCTGTGTAGGGTAGGGACTCCACACTTTTCCTGGATTCCGCGTCGGCCGACCACTGTCCCCGACGAGCTGAAACAGACATGGAAGAGATCCCCACAGACATGGAACCCAGGTCTTTCATGGATTCTACCATAAAACCTGCTGAATTGTGAATGTTACGCAAAAACAATTCAACATCACCCTTATCCATTGTATCCAAATCCTCATGTAAGGTGCCTGACCATTTTACTATAGCTTTTGCAATCCATGCACTAGCAATAGTGGGGCATAATATGGCCCCCAAAGCGGTGTACATTGATTTAAGTGTATTATCAATTTTTCGATCAGCCGGCTCCTTTAAGGCGGTAGATCCCGGAACAGGTAAAACCACCTGTTTTGAGAGTCTGGACATAGATGCGTCAACAATTGGTGGGCTTTCCCATTTTTTCCTATCCTCAGGGAAAGGAAACGCCACCTGGACCCTTTTAGGGATCTGACATTTTTTCTCAGGGTTTTCCCATACTTTCTCAAATATTGCATTTAATTCCTTTGACGCAGGGAAGGTTAGCGAGGCCACAATGATGGTGATACGCCTCTGTTTTCAGAAATATAGGCCGTTGCCACACCCCTACCCCCCCCCCCCCCCCCAAATGGCATCAGACTGTCAAACACTAACAGTCTGATGCAGCCCTGCATCCAGCCTTGCAGACCCATACTGGGGGTCGAACCGATAAGTTGGAAGATTTTGCTGTCACTGAAAGATCCCAATATTTGCGCTTAAGCAATTCTTAAAAAAAAAAAGAAGATTTTCTGTTTCTGGGCATTAAAACCATTTATAAGCATTTGAACAAAACTTTCATGCCTACACACTACACTTTAAAACAAGCCGATCAGAGGCGGAACTACCGCCAGTGCAACCAGTGCGTTGCACTGGGGCCCGCCTCTGTTTAGGGGCCCAAAGCATCTAATGAGTCAAACTGCCGCCCAGAGAGGAGAGGAGCAGCGGTACGGGGGAAGGAGGAGGAGGGAGGTGGAGGAGGGAGCCGCAGCAGCGCTTTGTTACTGGTTGAGGCGCTGCTGCCCCTCTGCTTCACTATAGGCTGTCTTCCGAGAACAGCCTATAGTGAAGCAGAGGGGCAGCAGCAGCAGCGCCTCCACCAATAACACAGCGCTGCTGCGGCTCCCTCCTCCACCTCCCTCCTCCTCCTTCTCTCCTGCCCGGGAATCGTCAGAAGCTGCACCGAGGAGCCTGAGCCAGCGGAGAGGGTAAGTATAATTTTTCTTTCTTTCTTTCTTTCTTTCTTTCTTTGTTTCTTTCTGTCTTTCTTGGGACTGTCTGCCGCAATGTGTAAAAATGGGGAATCTGCCTGCCGCAATGTGTAAAAAGGGGGAATCTGCCTGCCGCAATGTGTAAAAATGGGGAATCTGCCTGCCGCAATGTGTAAAAAGGGGGAATCTGCCTGATGTAATGTGTAAAAAGGGGGAATCTTTGCCGTAATGTGTAAAAAGGGGTAATCTGCCTGACGTGATGTGTAAAAAGGGGGAATCTGCCTGCCGCAATGTGTAAAAAGGGGGAATCTGCCTGCCGTAATGTGTAAAAAGGGGACGCTGTCTGCCGTTATGTGTAAAAAGGGCACGCTGTCTGCCGTTATGTGTAAAAAGTGTACGCTGTCTGCCGCTATGTTTAACAAGGGCACGCTATCTGCCGTTTTGTGTAAAAAGTGTACGCTGTCTGCCGCTATGTGTAACAAGGGCATGCTGTCTGCCGCTATGTGTAACAAGGGCACGCTGTCTGCCGTTATGTGTAAAAAGGGGACGCTGTCTGCCGTTATGTGTAAAAAGTGCACGCTGTTTGCCGTAATGTGTAAAAAGTGGGACGTTGTCTGCCGTAATGTGTAAAAAGGGGACGCTGTCTGCCGTAATGTGTAAAAAGAGGAATCTGTCCGCCGTAAGGTGTAAAAGGGTCTCTACCTGGTGTAGTGGTGCTACTGTGCGGCGTAATTTGAATAATGGAGACTACTGTGCACCGTTTTATGAATTGGTATTATTTTGTGGCCACACCCCTTCCCCACGAAGCCACGCCACTATATATTTTTGCTCGCGCCTATGGCGCGCACTGCCCCTGTTTTACATGCAGGGGTGGGGCTCCGATGCCGTTTCTTGCACACAGTGCTAAAATGTCTAGTTACAGCACTGTTGCTAGGTATCCATTTCTCTGGCCCTGAGCAGGTCCCCCTCACCAGATCCTCTAGAGGGGTGAGGGAGTGGACTTGGATAGGGGGGGGGGGGGCAAAGCATTTTGTCGCACCTGGGCCCACCGCTCGCTAGTTCCGCCACTGAAGCCGATCACCCAATTATTGGCAAATTGGTCCAAATGAATAGTGTGTACCTAGCTTACTTTCCACATCATGTACTGTATGAATAGGCTGCACTTAATTAGCTAATTAAGTGTCATAAATGTAACACCTGAATCATAAGTTATGCATAACATACACAGAGTGAAATAAAATAGTACAGCATAGCAGACACAAAAATGTATATGCATAAAGGGAGGCACAATTAATAGAATAAACTAATACCAAATTGCATATAGTTAGGCAACAAAGGCACATAATGGCCCTCATTCCGAGTTGATCGCTCGCAAGGCGAATTTAGCAGAGTTGCTCACGCTAAGCCTACGCCTACTGGGAGTGTATCTTAGCTTCTTAAAATTGCGACCGATGTATTCGCAATATTGCGATTTCAAACTACTTAGCAGTTTCAGAGTAGCTTCAGACTTACTCGGCATCTGCGATCAGTTCAGTGCTTGTCGTTCCTGGTTTGACGTCATAAACACACCCAGCGTTCGCCCAGACACTCCCCCGTTTCTCCGGCCACTCCTGCGTTTTTTCCGGAAACGGTAGCGTTTTTATCCACACGCCCCGAAAACGCCGTGTTTCCGCCCAGTAACACCCATTTCCTGTCAATCACACTACGTTCGCCGGAGCGAAGAAAAAGCCGTGAGTAAAAATACTATCTTCATTGTAAAATTACTTGGCAGAGTCGCAGTGCGAATATTGCGCATGCGTACTAAGCGGAATTTCACTGCGATGCGATGCAAATTACCGAGCGAACGACTCGGAATGAGGGCCAATAGCCGAAGCCCAACCAGTAGATAAATAGTTAACTGAGTGAACAGACAGAAAAGTAGATGCAGAGGGGGAGAGAACAAAAGTGATCATACAGTTTATATTCTGTGTCCATAGGCATTGAGGGATCAAGTAGTAACCAGACAAACATTAAAGACCCGAACATAAAAGCTAAAAAAGAGGGTAAGCACTGGGATCCCTCTGCAACAGGCACCATGTGCTGCCGCTAGTTGCTAAGCAACCGAAGCTCACATTTGGCCTGAAAGGAGAGGATGTGGCGTGTGTGTCATCTAGTGGGCAGGGCAAGGACAGAGCCACTCATAAAGCTGTACTATATACTGTAATAATAATAAAGCTGTGTTGTACATGAAAAGATAAGGGGCAGAATAGAGTGCAGACTGGGTGGAAAAATAAGATTTTAAACCTACCGGTAAATCTTTTTCTCCTAGTCCGTAGAGGATGTTGGGGACTCCGTAAGGACCATGGGGTATAGACGGGCTCCGCAGGAGACATGGGCACTACAAAGAACTTTTAGTATGGGTGTGCACTGGCTCCTCCCTCTATGCCCCTCCTCCAGACCTCAGTTAGAGAACTGTGCCCAGAGGAGATGGACAATGGGGGTAATTCCAAGTTGATCGTAGCAGGAAATTTTTTAGCAGTTGGGCAAAACCATGGGGGTAATTCCAAGTTGATCGCAGCAGGAATTTTTTTTTTGCAGTTGGGCAAAACCATGTGCATTGCAGGGGGGGGGCAGATATAACATGTGCAGAGAGAGTTAGATTTGGGTGGGTTATTTTTTTCTGTGCAGGGTAAATACTGGCTGCTTTATTTTTACACTGCAATTTAGATTTCACTTTGAACTCACCACACCCAAATCTATCTCTCTCTGCACATGTTATATCTGCCTCCCCTGCAGTGCACATGGTTTTGCCTAACTGCTAAAAAATTTCCTGCTGCGATCAACTTGGAATTACCCCCTATGTGCACTGCTGGGGAGGCAGATTTAACATGTGTAGAGAGAGTTAGATTTGGGTGTGGTGTGTTCAATCTGCAATCTAATTTGCAGTGTAAAAATAAAGAAGCCAGTATTTACCCTGCACAGAAATAAAATAACCCACCCAAATCTAACTCTTTCTGCACATATTATATCTGCCTCCCCTGCAGTGCACATGGTTTTGCCCAACTGCTAAAAAAATTCCTGCTGCGATCAACTTGGAATTACCCCCAATATGAGGAAAGGATTTTGTTAATCTAAGGGCAAGATTCATACCAGCCCACACCAATCATACCATATAACCTGGAATATATGCAACCAGTTAACAGTATGAACAAAAAACAGTATCAGTCAAAGACCGATTCTAACTGTAACATAACCCTTATAAAAGCAACAACTATATAAAAGTCTTGCAGATGTAGTCCGCACTGGGACGGGCGCCCAGCATCCTCTACGGACTAGGAGAAAAAGATTTACCGGTAGGTTTAAAATCTTATTTTCTCTTACGTCCTAGAGGATGCTGGGGACTCCGTAAGGACCATGGGGTTTATACCAAAGCTCCCAACCGAGCGGGAGAGTGTGGATGACTCTGCAGCACCGACTGAGCAAACGCAAGGTCCTCATCAGCCAGGGTATCAAACTTGTAGAATTTTGCAAAAGTGTTTGTACCCGACCAAGTAGCTGCTCGGCAAAGCTGTAATGCCGAGACGCCTCGGGCAGCCGCCCAAGAAGAGCCAACCTTCCTAGTGGAATGGGCCTTTACTGAATTTGGTAACGGCAATCCAGCCGTAGAATGAGCCTGCTGAATCGTGTTACAGATCCAGCGAGCAATAATCTGCTTAGAAGCAGGAGCGCCAACCTTGTTGGCCGCATACAGGACAAACAGAGCCTCTGTTTTCCTAACCCTAGCCGTCCTGGCTACATAAATCTTTAAGGCCCTGACTACATCCAGGGACTTGGAGTCCTCCCAGTCCCCCGTAGCCACAGGCACCACAATAGGTTGGTTCATATGAAATGAAGAAACCACCTTAGGCAAAAATTGAGTACGTGTCCTCAACTCTGCTCTATCCACATGGAAAATCAAATAGGGGCTCTTGTGGGACAAGGCCGCCAATTCGGACACCCGCCTTGCAGATGCCAAGGCCAATAACATGACCACCTTCCACGTGAGAAATTTTAATTCCACTGTTTGAAGAGGTTCAAACCAGTGAGATTTCAGGAAACTAACACCACGTTAAGGTCCCACGGTGCCACTGGGGGCACAAAGGGGGGCTGGATGTGCAGCACTCCCTTCACAAACGTCTGGACTTCTGGGAGAGAAGCCAATTCCCTCTGGAAGAATATGGATAGGGTCGAAATCTGTACCTTAATGGAGCCTAACTTTAGGCCCATATCCACTCCTGTCTGTAGAAAGGTGAGAAACCGGCCCAGATGGAATTCTTCCGTAAGAGCATTCTTGGCTTCACACCAAGATACATACTTCCTCCAGATACGGTGATAGTGCTTTGCCGTCACCTCCTTCCTAGCCTTTATCAGAGTAGGGATGACTTCCTCCGGAATACCTTTCCCAGCTAGGATTCGGTGTTCAACCGCCATGCCGTCAAACGTAACCGCGGTAAGTCTTGGAACACACATGGCCTCTGCTGTAACAGGTCCTCCCTGAGAGGAAGAGGCCACGGATCTTCTGTGAGCATTTCCTGAAGATCTGAGTACCAGGCCCTTCGAGGCCAATCTGGAACAATGAGTATTGTCTGCACTCTTCTTTGTCTTATGATTCTCAATATTTTTGAGATTAGAGGAAGAGGAGGAAACACATAGACCGACTGAAACACCCATGGTGTCACTAGGGCGTCTAATGCTACTGCCTGAGAGTCCCGTTACCTGGCACAATACCTCAGAAGCTTCTTGTTGAGGCATGACGCCATCATGTCTATTTGAGGAATTCCCCAACGACTTGTTATCTCTGCAAAAACTTCTTGAAGAAGCCCCCACTCTCCCTAATGGAGATCGTGTCTGCTGAGGAAGTCTGCTTCCCAGTTGTCCACTCCCGGAATGAAGACAGCTGACAGAGCGCTTACGTGATTTTCCGCCCAGCGAAGAATCCTGGTGGCTTCCGCCATCGCCACTCTGCTCCTTGTCCCGCCTTGGCGGTTTACATGAGCCAGAGCTGTGACGTTTACAGATATACAAACACAATAGCAGCGCTAACGGAATAATTGATTAATAAATAAGAAGGATTGAGTGAGAAAAAAACTGATTACAATTTAATTAGACATATTGTTAAAACACATTTAAAAGCCATAACATGGCCACTATTCAATATGAACAATTAATCGAAAAGCTGCCTATCTAGTGTAGTCCGTTCCTATTTAAAGTCGACTGGTAGAGAATTGGGTGAAAAGACTGGAGGTGGACCAAAGATGCAGTCCCACATGAGTTATTACCACAATAAGCCGCTGGAGGTGTAGTCCCTTGAGAGTGTCTCTTTGCTGAACTCAAACCCAAGCAAGGTTTTGTAGGGGTCCTCACTGCAATGCGGTATCCTCCTGTTGTGGAGAAGATTGATGGTATTCCAGATGATTTTATTCACCTCAATTTTTCTGCAAGGTTTGGAATCCAGTCCTGGTCCGGACACACAAGGCAGCAGTAGTACCAAGAGATAGTGGCCAGGCAAGCCTCCTGACGCGTTTCGCTGCAGGCACTGCAGCTTTTTCAAAGGTGGTTTGGGCAAGTGAACTATCTGGGTACTTATACTCTTAGTAATTGGTATCAAATCGTCAGCTGTTCACTCAATCCTTCTAATCAATTCAAATAATACATAAAACACTTATCCTAACTAATTAACAGATTAATATAAATTCCTAAGACAGACTCAGTATATTAAAATATTCTTTTATATTGAATAATAGCTTAAAAAACCATTTTCTCTTCGTTTATAATATTTGAAAACTTGAACTACTTCCGGGTTAAGGGGGACATGTGACTACATTGAGATGTCTACAATTATGGTAAGTAATCCGAAAAATAAGGAAGACGAGGCATATATATATAAATATTAATCTTCTTTTTCTTAAGAGGGAGTCAAAAACATAAGGGAATGTACAATCACAAACTATTTCTATTATCCCGGACGGTCGATCTATCACTTCCGGGAACAGGAGTCAGGTGATACCTCCATTCAGTGGAACGCATACTCGTTCCGCTGCTTAGCAACAGAACAGTGACTTCTCCCTCAGTCTCGCGTCTCTCCGATCACGTGACCTTATTGATCACATGGACGCGTGACGCTGGGGCGCTACTGAGCGTGAAGCTCATACCATTACTGTGTACTTTCGTTGTCATGGGAACCCGTGGCCAATAGCAGCGTTGCTGGGTTTGTACTGCAGCCCTTTATCCGAATAACCACATTCTAGTTGTGCACATTCTCGTGGCCTTCTGTTAAATTATTTCTATTACACTGTATTCTTAGTAGGTTTACCCAAGACATCGTGACCCCATTGAAAGGATAGCGGGGACAATTAAAGAACGTTAATAATCTGTGTGTGTTCTTACAGACTATAATTCTTTTGTCGCAAACATTATAAAATTACCTATCCCCTAATCAGACAATCTTATTAACATATAGGAAATAGTACTGATCGGAGAAAAAAAAGAAAAGAAAAAAAAGGGGGGGGGAAGGAGGGGTGGAATAGAAAAGGATACAAAAACCTTTTAGATAGTAAGTAGCTCACTAGGGCTGATGGTTAACATCATCTAATAGTATCCCTAATTATATTACAAATGATCACGAGACACATAATCATTATATCATGTATCTCATTGATATTATATAACTGGCTCAGGGAGTTTGTAGGGAGAAATCAATACAGACATATGTCCAGCTCCAACCGCATCTCTATCTACATCTGGATAAATATACTGTCTCATCCCGACCGGTAGTGGGTCAGATCACAGTATTTAATTCTACCGACTCATTTAGACCCTCTGGGTAAATACTATTCATCTGGTACATCCAGAAAACCTCCTGCCTACAGAGTCTTCTAAATCTATCTCCCCCACGAATAGTTTGGGCTACATATTCGAGACCTATCAGTTTCAGACATTTAGGATCCCCGTTATGGGCCTCAGCGTAGTGTTTCGAGATACTATGTGTTTGGATGCGTTTAATTATATTCCTCCTATGTTCAAGGAATCTTACTCTCAGAGTTCTGGTGGTACGTCCTACATATTTTTTGTCACAACCGCACACTAGCATATAAATGACATATGATGTGTCACAATTGATGAAACTCTTTATTTCTAATGATCTTTCTGTCTTCTCTGTGTTAATTCTCTTTGTCCGATTTTGTATATAATTGCATGTTATACATTTATTTTTCCCACATCTATAGCACCCCTTGATTTTATCTTGATGATCTTTTAACCAGTCAATACTGGTCTCTCCCTCACTTCTGGACACTTTTACAGGTTTCAAATGACTAGGTGCTAATACATTTCTGAGAGATTTATTTTTGCGGAAAATGAATCTCGGTTTAGGGGTTAATACTGAACAGAGTAGTAGGTCTTGTTTAAGGATACCATAATTTTTAGAGACAATTTCCCTAATTTCAGAGTGACAATTATTAAAAGTCTAAATAAACGCTACTTCCTCCCTTTTTACTATATCCATTCCTTTATTTGTTTTAGATGATAACAAAGTCTCTCTTTATTTCTGACTTCTTCTACAGCTGAATTTATAAGTGGTAAAGGATATCCTCTATTGCGAAAAGCATTGCACATAGTTTTAGCTTGATCATCAAAGGAGGCAAGATCTGAGCAATTCCTTCTGAGTCTTAACAGCTGACTCTTCGGGATGCTCTTCTTCCATGGTGTATAGTGACCACTTTTGAAATGCAAATATGCATCTGTTTCCACCTCCTTCATAAAATTTGTTGTAAAGATTTTATTATCCCTGACCTCCAAGGAGATATCCAGAAAGTTCATCTTACGTGGGTGAAACGTGTGAGTAAAGGATAGATTAAACGAGTTAGAGTTCAGATGTGTGACAAATGATAAAACTGACGTGTCGTCCCCATCCCAAATAATAAATAAATCATCAATATAACGGCCATAGAGAACCAGGTTCGCGCCAAAGCCGCCACCCCACATGAGCTGGTCTTCAACCTCGCCCATGTAGAGGTTGGCATAGCTGGGCGCGAACCTGGTTCCCATGGCCGTTCCCATCACCATCAACATAATGTGAAAGGTTAGAAGTGAGGGTTCCCTCACTTCTAACCTTTCACATTATGTTGATATTTTTTTACAGCCACGAGTACCTATGCTCAAGTCATACATTAAAGATACAACACCTTTTTTGAATTTAATTAAAGACATCGAGTGGAGAGACTCTTATGGGTTCCTTACGCTCGATGTACAAAGTTTATACACCAATATTCCTCACGATTCAGGTGTTAATGTAATAACAAAGAGACTTGCGGAGGATGGTGACCTCAGTGAGACACACCAACAATTCATTGTGGATTCCATCGTGTTTATATTACGTCACAATTATTTTTTATTTTTGGACACTTTTTATTTGCAGGTGATGGGAACGGCCATGGGAACCAGGTTCGCGCCCAGCTATGCCAACCTCTACATGGGCGAGGTTGAAGACCAGCTCGTGTGGGGTGGCGGCTTTGGCGCGAACCTGGTTCTCTATGGCCGTTATATTGATGATTTATTTATTATTTGGGATGGGGACGACACGTCAGTTTTATCATTTGTCACACATCTGAACTCTAACTCGTTTAATCTATCCTTTACTCACACGTTTCACCCACGTAAGATGAACTTTCTGGATATCTCCTTGGAGGTCAGGGATAATAAAATCTTTACAACCAATTTTATGAAGGAGGTGGGAACAGATGCATATTTGCATTTCAAAAGTGGTCACTATACACCATGGAAGAAGAGCATCCCGAAGAGTCAGCTGTTAAGACTCAGAAGGAATTGCTCAGATCTTGCCTCCTTTGATGATCAAGCTAAAACTATGTGCAATGCTTTTCGCAATAGAGGATATCCTTTACCCCTTATAAATTCAGCTGTAGAAGAAGTCAGAAATAAAGAGAGACTTTGTTATCATCTAAAACAAATAAAGGAATGGATATAGTGAAAAGGGAGGAAGTAGCGTTTATTTCGACTTTTAACAATTTTGTCACTCTGAAATTAGGGAAATTGTCTCTATAAATTATGGTATCCTTAAACAAGACCCACTACTCTGTTCAGTATTAACCCCTAAACCGAGATTCATTTTCCGCAAAAATAAATCTCTCAGAAATGTATTAGCACCTAGTCATTTGAAACCTGTAAAAGTGTCCAGAAGTGAGGGAGAGACCAGTATTGACTGGTTAAAAGATCATCAAGATAAAATCAAGGGGTGCTATAGATGTGGGAAAAATAAATGTATAACATGCAATTATATACAAAATCGGACAAAGAGAATTAACACAGAGAAGACAGAAAGATCATTAGAAATAAAGAGTTTCATCAATTGTGACACATCATATGTCATTTATATGCTAGTGTGCGGTTGTGACAAAAAATATGTAGGACGTACCACCAGAACTCTGAGAGTAAGATTCCTTGAACATAGGAGGAATATAATTAAACGCATCCAAACACATAGTATCTCGAAACACTACGCTGAGGCCCATAACGGGGATCCTAAATGTCTGAAACTGATAGGTCTCGAATATGTAGCCCAAACTATTCGTGGGGGAGATAGATTTAGAAGACTCTGTAGGCAGGAGGTTTTCTGGATGTACCAGATGAATAGTATTTACCCAGAGGGTCTAAATGAGTCGGTAGAATTAAATACTGTGATCTGACCCACTACCGGTCGGGATGAGACAGTATATTTATCCAGATGTAGATAGAGATGCGGTTGGAGCTGGACATATGTCTGTATTGATTTCTCCCTACAAACTCCCTGAGCCAGTTATATAATATCAATGAGATACATGATATAATGATTATGTGTCTCGTGATCATTTGAAATATAAGTAGGGATACTATTAGATGATGTTAACCATCAGCCCTAGTGGGCTACTTACTATCTAAAAGGTTTTTGTATCCTTTTCTATTCCACCCCTCCTTCCCCCCCTTTTTTTTTCTTTTTTTTTTTTTTTCTCCGATCAGTACTATTTCCTATATGTTAATAAGATTGTCTGATTAGGGGATAGGTAATTTTATAATGTTTGCGACAAAAGAATTATAGTCTGTAAGAACACACACAGATTATCAACGTTCTTTAATTGTCCCCGCTATCCTTTCAATGGGGTCACGATGTCTTGGGTAAACCTACTAAGAATACAGTGTAATAGAAATAATTAAACAGAAGGCCACGAGAATGTGCACATCTAGAATGTGGTTATTCGGATAAAGGGCTGCAGTACAAGTCCAGCAACGCTGCTATTGGCCACGGGTTCCCATGACAACGAAAGTACACAGTAATGGTATGAGCTTCACGCTCAGTAGCTTCCCAGCGTCACGCGTCCATGTGATCAATAAGGTCACGTGATCAGAGAGACGCGAGACTGAGGGAGAAGTCACTGTTCTGTTGCTAAGCAGCGGAACGAGTATGCGTTCCACTGAATGGAGGTATCACCTGACTCCTGTTCCCGGAAGTGATAGATCGACCGTCCGGGATAATAGAAATAGTTTGTGATTGTACATTCCCTTATGTTTTTGACTCCTCCTTAAGAAAAAGAAGATTAATATTTATATATATATATATGCCTCGTCTTCCTTATTTTTCGGATTACTTACCATAATTGTAGACATCTCAATGTAGTCACATGTCCCCCTTAACCCGGAAGTAGTTCAAGTTTTCAAATATTATAAACGAAGAGAAAATGGTTTTTTAAGCTATTATTCAATATAAAAGGATATTTTAATATACTGAGTCTGTCTTAGGAATTTATATTAATCTGTTAATTAGTTAGGATAAGTGTTTTATGTATTATTTGAATTGATTAGAAGGATTGAGTGAACAGCTGACGATTTGATACCAATTACTAAGGGTATAAATACCCAGATAGTTCACTTGCCCAAACCACCTTTGAAAAAGCTGCAGTGCCTGCAGCGAAATGCCTCAGGAGGCTTGCCTGGCCACTATCTCTTGGTACTACTGCTGCCTTGTGTGTCCGGACCAGGACTGGATTCCAAACCTTGCAGAAAAAATTGAGGTGAATAAAATCATCTGGAATACCATCAATCTTCTCCACAACAGGAGGATACCGCATTGCAGTGAGGACCCCTACAAAACCTTGCTTGGGTTTGAGTTCAGCAAAGAGACACTCTCAAGGGACTACACCTCCAGCGGCTTATTGTGGTAATAACTCATGTGGGACTGCATCTTTGGTCCACCTCCAGTCTTTTCACCCAATTCTCTACCAGTCCACTTTAAATAGGAACGGACTACACTAGATAGGCAGCTTTTCGATTAATTGTTCATATTGAATAGTGGCCATGTTATGGTTTTTAAATGTGTTTTAACAATATGTCTAATTAAATTGTGATCAGTTTTTTTCTCACTTAATCCTTCTTATTTATTAATCAATTATTCCGTTAGCGCTGCTATTGTGTTTGTATATCTGTATGTGTTTTTGGGTTTGACTACCCCAATTTTTTAGCAGCAGCATTAGAAACGCAACATCCAGTAGTGCCTGATTCCTTTTTACCATTTGGTAGAAAAACTCCAGAGCTGTGACGTTGTCTGACTGAATCAGAACCGGTAGGTCGCGAAGAAGATTCTCCGCTTGTCGTAGGCTGTTGTATATGGCCCTCAATTTCAGTATGTTGATGTGTAGACATGCCTCCTGGCTTGAGCATAGTCCCTGAAAATTTCTTCCTTGTGTGACTGCTCCCCATCCTCGGAGGCTCGCGTCCGTGGTCACCAGAATCCAGTCTTGAATGCTGAACCTGCGACCCTCTGGAAGGTGAGCACTCTGCAGCCACCACAGGAGAGACACCCTGGCCCTGGGGGACAGGAATATTTTCTGATGTATTTGTAGATGGACCCGGACCACTTGTCCAGAAGGTCCCACTGAAAAGTCCTCGCATGAAACCTGCCGAAGGGGATGGCCTCGTAGGCTGCCACCATTTTTCCCAGAACACGAGTGCATTGATGAACAGACACTCTTTTTGGTTTTAGCAGGTCTCTGACCATGTTCTGGAGATCCTGGGCTTTTTCCAATGGGAGAAAACCCCTCTTTTGTTCCGTGTCCAGAATCATGCCTAGGAATGATAGCAGAGTCGTTGGAACCAATTGTGACTTTGGCAGATTGAGAATTCAACCGTGCTGTTGCAGCACTTTCAGGGAGAGCGACACGCTCTTCAGCAATTGGTCTCTCGATCTCGCCTTTATCAGGAGATCGTCCAAGTATGGGATAATTGTGACTCCTTGCTTGCGCAGGAGCACCATCATCTCTGCCAATACCTTGGTGAAAATCCTCGGGGCCATGGAAAGTCCAAACGGAAACGTCTGAAACTGGTAATGACAGTCCTGTACAGCGAATCTCAGGTACTCCTGATGAGGGGGATATATGGGGACACGAAGGTATACATCCTTTATGTCTAGTGACACCATCAAATCCCCCCCTTCCAGGCTGGATATTACAGCTAGGAGCGATTCCATCTTGAATTTGAACTTTTTCAAGTACAGGTTTAGGGATTTTAGATTTAAAATGGGTCTGACCGAACCATCCGGCTTCGGGACCACAAACAGGGTTGAATAATACCCTTTTCCCTATTGGACCAGGGGAACCTTGACCACCACTTGCTGTTGACACAGCTTTTGAATTGCAGCTAACACCACTTCCCTCTCCGGGGGTGAAGCTGGCAAGGCCGACTTGAAAAATCGGCGAGGGGGCACCTCTTCGAATTCCAGCTTGTAGCCTTGGGAGACAATTTCCATCACCCAAGGATCCACGTCTGAAAGAATCCAGATCTGGCTGAAAAGTCGAAGGCATGCCCCCACTGGTGCGGACTCCCCTAGGGGAGCCCCAGCGTCATGCGGTGGATTTTGTAGAAGCCGGGGAGGACTTCTGCTCCTGGGAACTAGCCGAAGCAGGTGTTCTCTTTCCTCTACCCTTACCTCTGGCAAGGAAGGAGGAGCCCCGACCTCTTCTGAACTTATGCGACCGAAAGGACTGCATCTGATACTGTGGAGTTTTCTTTTGCTGTTGGGGAACAAAAGGCAAAAGGTAGATTTACCCGCAGTAGCTGTGGCAACCAGGTCCGCGAGCCCCTCCCCAAACAACACTTCACCCTTGTAAGGTAAAACCTCCATATGCTTCTTTGAGTTTGCATCACCCGTCCATTGGCGGGTCCATAGAGCTCGTCTCGCAAAAATAGCCATGGCATTGGCTCTGGAACCCAGCAGCCCAACGTCTCTTTGAGCGTCCCTCATATATAAGACTGCGTCTTTAATGTGGGCTAAGGTTAAGAAAATGGTATCCCTGTCTAGGGTATCAAGGCCAGCTGACAAGGTATCTGTCCATGCTGCAACCGCGCTACATACCCATGCCGATGCTATTGCCGGTCTGAGCAAAGCACCTGTATGCATAAATAGACTTTAAAGTAGTCTCCTGTCTGCGATCACCAGGATCCTTGAGGGCTGCTGTGTCCGGAGACGGTAGCGCCACCTTCTTAGACAGGCGTGTTAAAGCCTTGTCCACCCTGGGAGAGGAATCCCAACGTACCCTGTCCTGTGCAGGGAAAGGATACGCCATAAGAACCCTTTTGGGAATCTGCAGTTTTTTATCTGGAGTTTCCCAAGCTTTTTCAAATAACTCGTTAAGCTCATGAGATGGGGGAAAGGTTACCTCAGGTTTCTTTTCCTTATACATGCGCACCCTCGTGTCAGGGGTCATCTGTGATATGGAAAACATCTTTTATTGCAATAATCATACACTGAATACTTTTTGCCACCCTAGGGTGCAATTTAGCATCATCGTAGTCGACACTGGAATCAGAATCCGTGTCGGTGTCAGTGTCTACTATTGGTGATAGGGGACGTTTTTGAGACCCAGAAGGGCCCTGTGACCCAGTCCAATCCGTGGATTGACTCCCTGATTTCTCCCTGGACTCTGCTTTGTCCAGTCTCTTATGTAATGAGGCCACACTTGCATTTAACATATGCCACAGGTCCATCCAATCATGAGTCGGCGTTGCCGACGGAGACACACCACTCATCTGTTCCACCTCCTCCTTGGACGAGCCTTCCGCTTCAGACATGCCGACACACACGTACCGACACCCCCACACACACAGGGATATATCTATAAGGGGACAATTCCCCAACAAGGCCCTTTGGAGAGACAGAGAGAGAGTTTGCCAGCACACACCCAGCGCCAACTGACACTGGAATAAAACCCAGACAGCGCTTTTTATATATATAACCAATGTGTATACACTCACTGCGCCTTAAAATTGCCCCCCCCCCTCTTTTTAGCCCTCTGTCACCGAGTTCAGCAGGGGAGAGTCCGGGGAGCCAGCTTCTCTGCAGCTTCTGTGGAGAAAATGGCGCTGTTAGTGCTGAGGGATCAAGCTCCACCCCCTCCAGCGACATGCTTCGGTCCCGCTTCAGTTTTCAAAAAGTGGCGGGGGATCTCTGCATTTACTGCCCAGCAGCCTAATGTGCCCTTATATGCCAGTCCGGAGGTTTATTGCTGCCCAGGGCGCCCCCCCTGCGCCCTGCACCCATCAGTGCCTGTTCTGTGTGTGTAGCGTGTGGGAGCAATGGCGCGCAGCGTTACCGCTGCGCGCTTACCTCAGTGAAGATCTGAAGTCTTCTGCCGCCTTGAAGTCTTCTTTTCTTCTTATACTCACCCGGCTTCTATCTTCCGGCTCTGCGAGGAGGACGGCGGCGCGGCTCTGGGACGAACGGCGGGGTGAGACCTGCGTTCCGACTCCCTCTGGAGCTAATGGTGTCCAGTAGCCTAAGAAGCAGAGCCTATCATTTAAGTAGGTCTGCTTCTCTCTCCTCAGTCCCACGATGCAGGGAGCCTGTTGCCAGCAGTGCTCCCTGAAAATAAAAACCTAACAAAATTCTTTTTCAGAGAAACTCTGGAGAGCTCCTCTGTAATGCACCCTATCTCCTCTGGGCACAAAATCTAACTGAGGTCTAGAGGAGGGGCATAGAGGGAGGAGCCAGTGCACACCCATACTAAAAGTTCTTTGTAGTGCCCATGTCTCCTGCGGAGCCCGTCTATACCCCATGGTCCTTACGGAGTCCCCAGCATCCTCTAGGACGTAAGAGAAAGGGAGAATAAAGAAAGAGATAGTTTAAATGTGTAGGTCACCGCTCTGACCCGTTGAGTCATGGACTCCACAAGACCTCTGAAGGTGTCCTTTGCTATCTGGTACCAAGTCCTGTAAGTTGTGAGCAGTGGTGTCGAGAGAGGGGGAAGTGGGTACAGATTACCCGGGCCCAGACATGCCAGGTGGCCCAGACCAGAGCACTGCAATCCCTGCAGTCAGCTCTGGATGGCCTCTTCAGAATCAGCAAGCTCTGGGAGGTGGGGGCATGCAGCTGGCTGGGCATGGCCCACGGGTTTAAGAAGTGGTGCAACTCAGCTCAGTTGTAAGAATCAGCAGCAGGGCTGGCACCTCGTTGGGAGCTAGTCTATTAGGCTGCGACACTGTGAGCTGTCAACTGTTACTGTGAGTGACAGACACAGCACTGTGTCTGATAAATTCTATATAAATAATCAATAATACATCCATCCATGCATTACCATTAGTGTTAGTATATTGCATGACATGAACAAGCGCACGTTTGTGGGGGTATATAGCGGAGCGTCCTGAGGTACCAGAATCGGGCCATACTGCCATAGAGTTCTGTAATACCTGGGTTGCGGATTCATTACTTGCAACCCTATCTGAAATCTGAGAAATCCAAGATTTGATAGAGGAAAACCACTCAGGCTCCCATGCTGGAATCTGTGCTAAACCAGTGCTATCCTGATTACACAGAATGGGAACATCCTGGGAGGACATATCCTCCGCAGCATATGACACAGTGTCCCTGGACATAGCTAAAGGAGACCACAAAACACCACACACACACACACGGAAGGGCAGACAGAGTTTCACCCCCAAGAATGGCAAGAGAGACAACCCACAAACAGCGCTTTTAACCAAAGGGAGACCCCTTGTCAGCGCCGACTGTGCACCTTAATAGGATACACAGTCGTATTGCAGCTTCTCCCCCCTTCTAAAACCCCCTGGTACCGTGAGAGATAGCTGGAGTTGCTGTGGAGGGACCTTCTTTCTCCTGATCAGCGCTGTGCAGGCAGGAAAATGGCGCTGAACGCTGCTGGGTCCACTCTGATAAGCTCCGCCCCCAAAATGGCGCTGTCTTCCTGCTCTTCATCTGATTATACTGGCCTGAGGAATTATGCTGGCGTAGATCCCGGGACCCCGACAGGCTTTGTGACCAGTGTAGGGTGTAAGCGCTGGCCCAGGGCGCCCCTCAACGCGCCGCACTATGTACTGCTGAGCCATCCCGGAGCGCAGTTAATACTGCGTTCCTACCCTGCTGCCGCCATCTTCACACCGGCCCTCGCTTCCAAGGGAGGTCGGTGTCTTACTCGCCACAATCTTCAGCTCTGTAAGGGGTGGCGGCATGTTGCTGGGGTGAGCGATCCCCTGTGGTGGGGAACGTTCGATCCCCTCAGGAGCTCAGTGTCCTGTCAGCGGAGATAGTGGCTCGCACCCCTCAAGGCGGACACTACTCCCCCCCTTAGTCCCACGCTGCAGGGAGGCTGTTGCCAGCAGCTTCCCTGTAAAATAAAAAAACTCTAAAATAACTTTTTACTAGAAAAACTCTGGAGAGCTCCCCTAGCTGTGACCGGCTCCCTTGGGCACATTTTCTAAACTGAGTCTGGTAGGAGGGGCATAGAGAGAGGAGCCAGCCCACACTCTCAAACTCTTAAAGTGCCAATGGCTCCTGGTGGACCCGTCTATACCCCATGGTACTAATGTGGACACCAGCATCCTCTAGGACGTAAGAGAAATCACCAATAATCTATGCTCGATGTTGAATACTTTTATGATCGATGGGGGAGAACCAGATAGTTTTCAGCCATCGATGATACAGAACCACCGGATGGTTGTTCTTTTTTTCTCCAAGATGCTGGAAAAAGGAGCCTAGCTCTGACCCCCAACACACCCGTGAAGCCCCCCTTCCCAGGCTCTGATTGGCTTGCAGCCCAATGAATGGTAACGCAGGGGTGACCATCATGTATGAAACCATCGATGGTATCCTTGCAGATGGATTCACACCGCCATGGTTATCTATCAATTGTACGTACCATCGATGACGACCATTGATTTTGAACCCACTGATGGCCAACACTAAGTACCACCAACAGGTCATGATTTGTGGAGTTCTTTAAACATGCTTAGGAGAGTTCATCTATTTTTCTGGGTCAGTAATTATCCCACCTGCTTCCACAGACAGAAATCCTGAAAACAAGACCTGGTTAGGAAAACTTGAGGCTTGCTGAAGAGGACCACTGTTTTATGGAGAATACAGCATTCTAGAGTGTGTTAAGCATGTAGTTTATTTAATTGCAGATTTAGGAAAGATTTTGTCATAGTGGCTTAGGTAGCACTTATTTTAAATATAGAGCTGGTCAAAATAATGATGTATTGGAACAAATAATGTAGAAAGCTAATTAAAACTAACCACCTGAACATATTATTATTGGAGTATATGTAAAAGCACTTCCACTTGTCATCCTCAGCTCAGCAAAGATTCTTCCGCCAACCATTGTTTTCAGAATTAAAGTTACACACGTCAGTGCTTGTTAAGATAGATCATAGCAATTGCATAACTTCACTGCACAATTAAATGTGTTTTATGTGACTAATATATAGTACTTTAAAGCAGAAATTACATAGCCAATTTTCCTTGAGCAATAGATTTGTACACATGCATTAAATGTCATTCTGGTAGCAGAGAGCAGCCCCATTTCTTTGTTTTCAGTAATATATACCTATGTAACCACAGATGAAACTAGTGACACTGATGAGATATGAGGCACAAGGTGACTTATGTCATGGCTGAAATATAGGAATTTGGTTCGAGTCCCAAAATGGCTGACCCCACCATACAGCATTAAGGCAACAAGTACACTTTCAGTCATGCACCACACAACCCATCTTCAAAACATAGTAATCAAGCCCTCCTTATTGCATATTTTATGTGGAGCACACTGTTAACATTAACAATCCAAATCATGTGATTTACTTCACATTGTAATCTTAAAACATACATTTTGGTTGTAGTGTCAAATCCAAAAATAAGAATTTACTCACCGGTAATTCTGTTTCTCGTAGTCCGTAGTGGATGCTGGGAACTCCGTAAGGACCATGGGGAATAGCGGGCTCCGAAGGAGGCTGGGCACTCTAGAAAGATCTTAGACTACCTGGTGTGCACTGGCTCCTCCCACTATGACCCTCCTCCAAGCCTCAGTTAGGTACTGTGCCCGGACGAGCGTACACAATAAGGAAGGATTTTGAATCCCGGGTAAGACTCATACCAGCCACACCAATCACACCGAACAACTCGTGATATGAAACCCAGTTAACAGTATGAAACGATAGAGCCTCTCAACAGACGGCTCAACAATAACCCGATTTAGTTAACAATAACTATGTACAAGTATTGCAGATAGACCGCACTTGGGATGGGCGCCCAGCATCCACTACGGACTACGAGAAACAGAATTACCGGTGAGTAAATTCTTATTTTCTCTAACGTCCTAGTGGATGCTGGGAACTCCGTAAGGACCATGGGGATTATACCAAAGCTCCCAAACGGGCGGGAGAGTGCGGATGACTCTGCAGCACCGAATGAGAGAACTCCAGGTCCTCCTCAGCCAGGGTATCAAATTTATAGAATTTTGCAAACGTGTTTGCCCCTGACCAAGTAGCTGCTCGGCAAAGTTGTAAAGCCGAGACCCCTCGGGCAGCCGCCCAAGATGAGCCCACCTTCCTTGTGGAATGGGCATTGACAGATTTAGGCTGTGGCAGGCCTGCCACAGTATGTGCAAGCTGAATTGTACTACAAATCCAACGAGCAATAGTCTGCTTAGAAGCAGGAGCACCCAGCTTGTTGGGTGCATATAGGATAAACAGCGAGTCAGATTTTCTGACTCCAGCCGTCCTGGAAACATATATTTGCAGGGCCCTGACAACGTCTAGCAACTTGGAGTCCTCCAAATCCTTAGTAGCCGCAGGCACCACAATAGGCTGGTTCAGGTGAAACGCTGACACCACCTTAGGGAGAAACTGGGGACGAGTCCTCAATTCTGCCCTATCCATATGAAAAATCAGATAAGGGCTTTTACATGATAAAGCCGCCAATTCTGACACTCGCCTGGCTGATGCCAAGGCCAATAACATGACCACTTTCCACGTGAGATATTTCAGATCCACGGTTTTTAGTGGCTCAAACCAATGTGATTTCAAGAAATTCAACATCACGTTGAGATCCCACGGTGCCACAGGAGGCACAAATGGGGGCTGAATATGCAGCACTCCTTTCACAAATGTCTGAACTTCAGGTACTGAAGCTAGTTCCTTTTGAAAGAAAATCGACAGAGCCGAGATCTGTACTTTAATGGAGCCTAGTTTTAGGCCCATATTCACTCCTGCTTGCAGGAAATGTAGAAATCGACCCAGTTGAAATTCCTCTGTTGGGGCCTTTTTGGCCTCGCACCATGCAACATATTTCCGCCATATGCGGTGATAATGTTTTGCCGTAACATCTTTCCTGGCTTTAATAAGCGTAGGAATGACTTCCTCCGGAATGCCCTTTTCCTTCAGGATCCGGCGTTCAACCGCCATGCCGTCAAACGCAGCCGCGGTAAGTCTTGGAACAGGCAGGGGCCCTGCTGTAGCAGGTCCTGTCTGAGCGGCAGGGACCAAGGGTCCTCTGAGATCATCTCTTGAAGTTCCGGGTACCACGCTCTTCTTGGCCAATCCGGAACCACGAGAATTGTGTTTACTCCTCGCTTTCTTATTATTCTCAGTACCTTTGGTATGAGAGGTAGAGGAGGGAACACATATACTGACCGGTACACCCACGGTGTCACTAGGGCGTCCACCGCTATCGCCTGAGGGTCTCTTGACCTGGCGCAATACTTCTCTAGTTTTTTGTTTATGCGGGACGCCATCATGTCCACCTGTGGACGACCCCATTGATTTACAATCATTTTGAAGACTTCTGGATGAAGTCCCCACTCTCCCGGGTGGAGGTCGTGCCTGCTGAGAAAGTCTGCTTCCCAGTTGTCCACTCCCGGGATGAACACTGCTGACAGTGCTAGTACATGATTCTCCGCCCATCGGAGAATTTTTGTGGCTTCTGCCATCGCTGTCCTGCTTCTTGTGCCGCCTTGTCGATTCACATGGGCGACTGCCGTGATGTTGTCTGACTGGATCAGCACCGGCTGGTGTAGAAGCAGGGATTTTGCTTGACTTAGGGCATTGTAAATGGCCCTTAGTTCCAGAATATTTATGTGAAGGGCAGTCTCCTGACTTGACCATAGTCCCTGGAAATTTCTTCCCTTTGTGACTGCCCCCCAGCCCCGTAGGCTGGCATCCGTGGTCACCAGGACCCAGTCCTGTATGCCGAATCTGCGGCCCTCCAGAAGATGAGCACTGTTCAGCCACCACAGAAGAGACACCCTGGTTCGTGGAGACAGGGTTATTAAACGATGCATCTGAAGATGCGATCCGGACCACTTGTCCAACAGGTTCCACTGAAAGATTCTGGCATGGAACCTGCCGAATGGAATTGCTTCGTAAGAAGCTACCATCTTTCCCAGGACCCGCGTGCAGTGATGCACCGATACCTGTTTTGGTTTTAGGAGGTCTCTGACTAGAGAAGACAACTCCCTGGCTTTCTCCTCCGGGAGAAACACTTTTTTCTGGGCCGTGTCCAGAATCATTCCCAGGAACATTAGACGTGTCGTGGGGACCAGCTGTGACTTTGGGATATTCAGAATCCAACCGTGCTGGCTCAGCACTTCCTGAGATAGTGCTACTCCCACTAACAACTGTTCCTTGGATCGTGCCTTTATTAGGAGATCGTCCAAGTATGGGATAATTAAAACTCCCTTTTTTCGAAGGAGTATCATAATTTCCGCCATAACCTTGGTAAATACCCTCGGTGCCGTGGAGAGTCCAAACGGCAGCGTCTGGAATTGGTAATGGCAATCCTGTACCACAAATCTGAGGTACTCCTGGTGAGAATTGTAAATGGGGACATGCAGGTAAGCATCCTTGATGTCCAGGGATACCATGTAATCCCCCTCGTCCAGGCTTGCAATAACCGCCCTGAGCGATTCCATCTTGAACTTGAATTTTTTTATGTATGTGTTCAAGGACTTCAAATTTAGAATGGGTCTCACCGAACCGTCCGGTTTCGGTACCACAAATAGTGTGGAATAGTAACCCCGGCCTTGTTGAAGTAGGGGTACCTTGATTATCACCTGCTGGGAATACAGCTTGTGAATTGCCGCTAGCACTGCCTCCCTGTCTGAGGGAGCAATCGGCAAGGCGGATTTTAGGAAACGGCGGGGTGGAATCGCCTCGAATTCCAGCCTGTATCCCTGAGATACTATTTGAAGGATCCAGGGATCTACCTGTGAGCGAACCCACTGATCGCTGAAATTCCTGAGGCGGGCCCCCACCGTACCTGGCTCCGCTTGTGAAGCCCCACCGTCATGCGGCGGACTTGGAAGAGGAAGCGGGGGAGGACTTTTGTTCCTGGGAACCTGCTGTTTGCTGCAGCCTTTTTCCCCTGCCTCTGCCTCTAGACAGAAAAGACCCTCCTTTTCCCCGCTTATTTTTCTGGGATCGAAAGGACTGAACCTGATAAAATGGCGCCTTCTTAGGCTGTGAGGGGACATGGGGTAAAAATGCTGACTTCCCAGACGTTGCTGTGGAAACTAGGTCGGAGAGACCATCCCCAAATAATTCCTCCCCTTTATAAGGCAAAACTTCCATGTGCCTTTTGGAATCTGCATCTCCAGTCCACTGGCGAGTCCATAAGCATCTCCTAGCAGAGATAGATAGTGCACTTACTTTAGATGCCAGCCGGCAGATTTCCCTCTGTGCATCTCTCATGTATAAGACTGAGTCTTTGATATGGTCAATTGTTAACAGGATCGTGTCTCTGTCTAGTGTGTCAATATTTTCTGACAGGTTATCTGACCATGCAGCGGCAGCACTGCACATCCAAGCTGACGCAATTGCTGGTCTGAGTATAATGCCTGAGTGTGTATATACAGACTTCAGGATCGCCTCCTGCCTTCTATCAGCAGGTTCCTTAAGGGCGGCCGTATCCTGGGACGGTAGTGCCACCTTTTTTGACAAACGTGTGAGCGCTTTATCCACCCTCGGGGGTGTTTCCCAACGTAACCTATCCTCTGGCGGGAAAGGGAACGCCATTAGTAATTTCTTAGGAATCACCAATTTCTTACCAGGGGAAGCCCACGCTTCTTCACACACTTCATTTAATTCATCTGACGGGGGAAAAACTACAGGTAGTTTTTTCTCCCCAAACATAATACCCTTTTTTGTGGTACCTGGATGTAAATCAGAAATATTTAACACCTCTTTCATTGCCTCAATCATGCAGCGAATGGCCTTAACGGGCATTAAATTTGACTCATCGTCGTCGACACTGGCGTCAGTATCCGTGTCGACATCTACTTGTGCCACCTGAGATAACGGGCGTTTTAGAGCCCCTGATGACTTTTGAGACCCTTGGACCGGCACGAGCTGAAGACTCGGCTGTCCCACAGTCGGCATGTCGTCAAATTTTTTATGTAAGGAGTCTATACGTGCACTCATTTCTTGCCATAATACCATCCACTCCGGTGTCTGCCCCGCAGGGGGTGACATCTCTGCTAAAGGCATCTGCTCCCCCTCCACATCATTATCCTCCTCAAACATGTCGACACAGCCGTACCGACACACTCCACACACACAGGGAATGCTCAAATAGAGGACAGGACCCACAAAAGCCCTTTGGGGGGACAGAGTAAGAGTATGCCAGCACACACCAGAGCGCTATATATATACAGGGACTAACTGAGTTATGTCCCTAATAGCTGCTTATACTGTATACAGTGCCAATTTAGTGCCCCCCCTCTCTTTTTCCCTCTTACTGTATTGTAGAAATGCAGGGAAGAGCCAGGGAGCTTCCTTCCAGCCGAGCTGTGAGGGAAAAATGGCGCCAGTGTGCTGAGGAGATAGGCTCCGCCCCTTTTTCGCGGCCTATTCTCCCGCTTATTTTGGGATTCTGGCAGGGGTATTTACCTCATATATAGCCCCAGGGGCTATATATTGAGGTATTTTAGCCAGCCAAGGTGTTTTTATTGCTGCCTCAGAGCGCCCCCCCCCAGCGCTCTGCACCCTCAGTGACCGGAGTGTGAAGTGTGTATGAGGAGCAATGGCGCACAGCTGCAGTGCTGTGCGCTACCTTGGTGAAGACAGGATGTCTTCATGCCGCCGATTTTCCGGACCATCTTCCTGCTTCTGGCTCTGTAAGGGGGACGGCGGCGCGGCTCCGGGACCGAACATCAAGGCTGGGCCTGCGGTCGATCCCTCTGGAGCTAATGGTGTCCAGTAGCCTAAGAAGCCCAATCCGGCTGCAAGCAGGCGAGTTCGCTTCTTCTCCCCTTAGTCCCTCGCTGCAGTGAGCCTGTTGCCAGCAGGTCTCACTGAAAAAAAAAAAAATTCTAAGACTATAACTTTCTAAGAGCTCAGGAGAGCCCCTAGTGTGCATCCAACCTCGGCCGGGCACGAAATCTAACTGAGGCTTGGAGGAGGGTCATAGTGGGAGGAGCCAGTGCACACCAGGTAGTCTAAGATCTTTCTAGAGTGCCCAGCCTCCTTCGGAGCCCGCTATTCCCCATGGTCCTTACGGAGTTCCCAGCATCCACTAGGACGTTAGAGAAAACCCCATGATTAAATTGTTCATAATCACAACCCTTCTCAATCTCCCTTAAAACATATAACATAGCCTCACTGTATGTAACAAACTAACCACAACACTTCTATTTATGCCAGTAACATTCTACAACACTACTTGTGGCTTATGTTACAGCGATAGAAACTAATTCCTCAACTAGAGTGAACCCTAGGGCTTTGCTAGTCAAAAGCATCTGCCATTTGTTAGTTTGTTAGACTGATGTTTAGCCACAGTGGAAACCAGGTCCTTGCCAAGTGGTTCAGTACTAACAAGCCTCTATTGGCCAAATGTGAAGAGAAGATTGTGTTAGGTAAGGGGGAAATCCCCCAGCTATCTGCTGGGCTCTAGTACATCTGCCAATTACATTAACCCTATACTCTTGCACTTAGCTATGATAATCCACTTGGAGTGTTCTATGAATTCTAATATCTCACAGATGGATTCCGAAACTTGTCTATGTGATCACAAATGGCACTATTTACTGTACTGTGAATATATAGTTTAAATAAGTGTGTCTGCAACCTTTACCAGTGTCAGACATTTAAACATTACATGGAAATGTGCAGTCTTCAGCACACAGACTATTCCGGGATTTACAGTACATTTTGCGGCTTCCCTAGGCTATTTATATTGTGCAGCCCCCAACTCCACACCCTACTTACCTCTGAATGTCCTCAGGGTCACAAACTCCACTAGATTTCATATGTAACTAACACATAAGGTAATCATTGTTCCCTAAAAGTCTGTAATATTTCAATAATGATTACTATACAAAAATTAGTGAAAAACAAAACAACTAAGTGCTAAGTGAACAGCTCCTACAATACTACAAAACCTGGGTCAGAGCGGGTGGGTGTCGGAGTGGCATTTCCTAATATCTGGGACTGTCTTTTTTTTAACCTAGACTCTCCTCAATACACAGTCAGTCACAAATTATATACTCAGGAAGTAGCATCAATTGTTTAAAATGTTATTTCTTCTTTTCATACTGGTCATTGGGGTGGACGAGGTGGGGGGGGGGGGGGGGTGAGGTGCAAGGGTTTTGGAGACTAGCCATGCAGTCTTCTCTCTCTCTCACTGAGTTTTGTTGGCTTCTTGGAATGTAAGTGGGCTCAGTTCTCCACTTAAGCACATGGTCATAAACAGGGCTGTAGAGAGCTCCAGCAGGCCCGAGTACTGCGGATGTGACCAATTAGGCAGGCAGGGCCATGCCCCCTACATTATAAAGGAAAAAATGCTACTGTTGCAGGGAGTAGTGGCACCGTGCGGCAAGCACATGGGCATGCTTTAGGGGGGCAAGGGTGTGATCACCCCTATCACCTGTAAAATCCCCATAAAGAGCGAGCCAGAATCCCCACTACACACAGATGCTTCCCCGCTAAGCAATTAAAAACAAGTGTGCGGCAGGTGAGCGGGCCGGCTGCATTTCCCTATCATAGCAGTTTATTCCTGGCAGCGGGAAACATGCACTCACTGCGCTCCAGCAGGCGGACATCAGTAGAAGTGTGCTTAACTGATGCCAGACAAACCAGGGACTGCTCTAGGCAATGTGAGGATCACACTCCAAACACTGGGAAACTGCAGAACACGGAGCCCATCTCCTGGTGCTCCTGCTAAGTATGAAAGTTGGCGTCCCTCCCCTGGATCCGCCCCTGCCTCAGCAAACAGAGATAAGCACACAGTGCTGCAAAGGGGGACAATGTCCTCCACAGCTGCTGACCACGGCCCCCGCCGAGCCCCTAAAGTACCTGCTCCCTGCAGGGGCAAATGAAGGATTTCTAGAGGAGGGGTTCCCAAATGCAATCCACAATCTCCCATTCTGCTGAACATTTGAACAAGTACAGGAATCTGGGGGAGGGGTAGAAGAACCTAGTACCGACCTTGGACATTTATACTGAATGTACCCACTGGTCTTTTTATACACTGGATAGTGTATGTAGTACTGTTTCAATAAATAATATATATAGTGTACACTATATGCTGTATCAACATATTAAACTAATATTAATAATACAAGTTGTCAGTAAAAGGTTAAACATCCCATAATAAATAAATAAATAAATAAATAAATAAATACACAAACATAATAGAACCAGTAGGAGACAGACATGCACTTTCTAAGCACTCATGGAAAGGCACCTGTCTATTCTGTCTGGTAGCTACTCTCTGGTCCAGTGCACTGACTGAGTGCTCAGATCCACACACACAGCAAATTTGGTAGAAGAAGTTGCTAAACTGGGCATGTGCAGTAGCTCCGCTTTGTCCCAAAAGCATGGTACACTAAAAATTTATCTGTCCAATCTGTCTGGTGGGAACAAAATTCTGGTAATGTATGGGAGCAAATGACAATTGACCATTTGCTCCCAAACGCTGGAAAACGGACAAAAATGATTGTTAGAATACATTTGTTAAATCAAACAGATGTAACCAATTTGTCTGAATGATCATTGTCTGTTTTCCAGTGTTTGGGATCAAATGGTCAGTTGTCATTTGTTGATACATTGAGATTTCTTATGGGTTTCTCAATAGATTCTCCTTCCTTCAAATGTGACCTGTTTCATGCCGACATGTATCATTGTGTGTGGGGTTGTGCGGAAGTTCAGATGTTTGGTCACTTATACCAGTGATTCCCGGGTACTGTGGCACCCGGGGCATTTGCAGGCGTGCCTTGGATTGGTGGTCAAAAATCAATTCAAGTTATTTATGTTCAATATGAATTGTAAAACCAATAAGAAATGTTTAGCCAAGGGGTACCGTGACAAAAATTCTGATACTCTAGGGTGCTGTGATTCAAAAAAGCTTGGGAACCAGTGACTTATACAATCCTAAATTACTGATAAATTGGGAATAACCTTTACACTTAGCCCTTAACGGGCTATGTGGGACATTTACCTGGCTTGATGCACTATTAACTCTCGCTGTACGATTGTTGCTTGGTAAAATTGCGCAGCGGGTAAAAATAATATTCTGTCTGAATGGATAATGTCACACACTATTGCTTTAGCCCACTTACTACCGCGGGTCTCCTAACTATTCCACATGGATTAGTAATAGATGTCAACTAAAGAAGAAAATAAGATTTTAAACCTACCGGTAAATCTATTTCTCCTAGTCCGTAGAGGATGCTGGGGACTCCGTAAGAACCATGGGGTATAGACGGGCTCCGCAGGAGATAGGGCACCTAAAAAGAACTTTGACTATGGGTGTGCACTGGCTCCTCCCTCTATGCCCCTCCTCCAGACCTCAGTTAGAGAACTGTGCCCAGAGGAGATGGACAATACAAGACAGGATTTAGCAATCCAAGGGCAAGATTCATACCAGCCCACACCAATCATACCATGTAACCTGGAACATACATAACCAGTTAACAGTATGAATAAACGACAGTAACGGTCCAAGACCGATGTCAACTGTAACATAACCCTTATGTAAGCAACAACTATATACAAGTCTTGCAGAGTTTCCGCACTGGGACGGGCGCCCAGCATCCTCTACGGACTAGGAGAAATAGATTTACCGGTAGGTTTAAAATCTTATTTTCTCTTACGTCCTAGAGGATGCTGGGGACTCCGTAAGGACCATGGGGATTATACCAAAGCATCCAATCGGGCGGGAGAGTGCGGATGACTCTGCAGCACCGACTGAGCAAACGCTAGGTCCTCATCAGCCAGGGTATCAAACTTGTAGAATTTAGCAAAAGTGTTTGACCCCGACCACGTCGCCGCTCGGCAAAGTTGTAAAGCCGAGACGCCTCGGGCAGCCGCCCAAGAAGAGCCCACCTTCCTAGTGGAATGGGCCTTAACCGAATTTGGTACCGGCAATCCAGCCGTAGAGTGAGCCTGCTGAATCGTATTACAGATCCAGCGAGCAATAGTCTACTTTGAAGCAGGAGAACCAATCTTATTGGCCGCATACAGGACAAACAGAGCCTCTGTTTTCCTAATATTAGCCGTCCTGGCTACATAAATTTTTAAGGCCATGACTACGTCCAGGGATCTGGAATCCTCCAGGTCACCAGTAGCCACAGGCACCACAATAGGTTGATTCATATGGAACGACGAAACCACTTTAGGCAAAAATTGCGGACGTGTCCTCAATTCAGCTCTATCCACATGAAAAATCAAGTAGGGGCTCTTGTGTGATAGAGCCGCCAATTCTGACACTCGCCTTGCTGAAGCTAAGGCCAACAACATTACCACCTTCCAGGTAAGAAATTTCAATTCAACCTTGTTAAGCGGTTCAAACCAGTGTGATTTTAGGAACTGCAACACCACGTTCAGGTCCCATGGTGCCACTGGAGGCACAAAAGGGGGCTGGATGTGCAGCACTCCCTTTACAAACGTCTGGACTTCTGGAAGAGAAGCCAATTCCTTCTGAAAGAAAATCGAGAGGGCCGAAATCTGTACCTTAACCGAGCCTAATTTCAGGCCCATATCCACTCCTGTCTGTAGGAAGTGGAGAAGACGGCCCAAATGAAAATCTTCCGTAGGTGCATTCTTGGTCTCACACCAAGACACATACTTTCGCCAGATACGGTGATAATGTTTTATCGTCACCTCCTTCCTAGCCTTTATTAAAATAGGGATGACCTCTTCCGGAATCCCCTTTTTTGCTAGGATTCGGCGTTCAACCGCCATGCCGTCAAACGTAACCGCGGTAAGTCTTGAAATACACAGGGCCCCTGCTGCAACAGGTCTTCCCTCAGGAGAAGAGGCCAGGGGTCTCCTGTGAGCATCTCTTGTAGATCCGAGTACCAAGCCCTTCGAGGCCAGTCTGGGACGAGTATCGTCTGTACTCTTCTTCGTCTTATGATCCTCAACACTTTCGTGATGAGAGGAAGAGGAGGGAACACGTAGACCGAGTCGAACACCCACGATGTTACCAGTGCGTCTACTGCTACTGCCTGAGGGTCCCGAGACCTGGCGCAATACCTCCGAAGTTTTTTGTTGAGGCGTGACGCCATCATGTCTATTTGAGGAGTTCCCCAAAGACGTGTTACGTCTGCAAAGACTTCTTGATGAAGTCCCCACTCTCCTGAATGGAGATCGTGTCTGCTGAGGAAGTCTGCTTCCCAGTTGTCCACTCCCGGAATGAAGACAGCCGACAGAGTGCTTACATGATTTTCCGCCCAGTGAAGGATCCTTGTGGCTTCCGCCATTGCGACTCTGCTTCTTGTCCCGTCTTGGCGGTTCACATGAGCCACTGCTGTGACATTGTCTGATTAAATCAGAACCGGAAGGTTTCGAAGAAAACTCTCCGCTTGTCGAAGGCCGTTGTAAATGGCCCTGAGTTCCAACACATTGATGTGTAGACAGGACTCCTGGTCTGACCAAAGACCCTGAAAAGTCTTTCCCTGTGTGACCGCTCCCCATCCTCGGAGGCTCGCGTCCGTGGTAACCAGGATCCAGTCCTGAATCCCGAACCGGCGACCCTCCAGCAGGTGAGCACTCTGCAACCACCACAGGAGGGACACTCTGGTTCCTGGGGACGGAGTTATTTTCCGATGTAAATGCAGATGGGACCCGGACCACTTGTCCAGAAGGTCCCATTGAAAAGTACTTGCATGGAACCTTCCGAAGGGAATGGCCTCGTAGGCCGCCACCATTTCCCCCAGAACTCGAGTGCATTGGTGAACTGACACCCTTTTCGGTGTTAGCAGGTCTCTGACCATGTTCTGGATGTCTTGGGCTTTCTCTATTGGGAGGAAGACCTTCATTTGTTCCGTATCCAGTATCATACCTAGGAACGGTAGACGAGTTGTCGGAATCAACTGTGACTTCGGTAGATTTAGAATCCAACCGTGTTGCTGGAGCACTCTCAGAGAGAGCGCCACACTGCTCAGTAATTTCTCTCTTGATCTCGCTTTTATCAGGAGATCGTCCAAGTATGGGATAATTGTGACTCCATGCTTGCGCAGGACCACCAACATTTCCGCCATTATCTTGGTGAAAATCCTCGGGGCCGTGGAAAGTCCAAACGGCAACGTCTGAAATTGGTAATGACAATCCTGTACAGCGAATCTCAGGTATTCCTGATGGGGGGCATATATGGGGACATGAAGGTACGCATCCTTTATGTCCAGAGACACCATAAACTCCCCCTCCTCCATGTTGGCTATTATCGCTCTGAGTGATTCCATTTTGAATTTGAATCTTTTTATGTACAGGTTTAGGGATTTCAGATTCAAAATCGGTCTGACCGAACCGTCCGGTTTCGGGACCACAAATAGGGTTGAGTAGTAACCTCTTCCCTGCTGGTGCAGGGGAACCTTGATTATCACTTGCTGTATACACAGCGTTTGAATTGCAGCTAACACTACATCCCTTTCCGATGTGGAAGCTGGTAGGGCCGACTTGAAAAATCGGCGCGGGGGCACCTCCTCGAATTCCAGTTTGTAACCCTGTGAAACTATTTCCAACACCGAGGGATTCAGGTCCGATCTGACCCAGGCCTGACTGAAAAGTCGAAGACGTGCCCCCACCGGTGCGGACTCCCTCAGGGGAGCCCCAGCGTCATGCCGTGGGTTTTGGAACAGCCGGGGAGGACTTTTGTTCCTGGGCACCTGCCGAAGCAGGTGCTCTCTTGCCTCTGCCCTTACCTCTGGTGAGGAAAGAGGATCCCCGACCTCTTTTGGACTTGTGCGACCGAAAGGACTGCATCTGATAAGGTGTTGCTTTCTTTTGCTGTTGGGGAATATATGGTAAAAAATTTGATTCACCTGCTGTAGCTGTGGAAACCAGGTCCGTCAGCCCATCCCCAAACAATACATCACCCTTATAGGGTAGTACTTCCATATGTTTTTTGGAATCCGCATCACCCGTCCATTGGCGAGTCCATAAGGATCTTCTCGCGGAGATAGACATGGCATTGGCCCTAGAAGCTAGCAATCCAATGTCCCTTTGAGCATCCCTCATAAATAAGACTGCGTCTTTTATATGGGCTAGAGTTAGGAATATAGTATCCTTATCCATAGTATCAAATTGATCTGTCAGCCATCTGTCCAAGCTGCAATTGCGCTACACACCCATGCCGACGCAATCGTCGGTCTTAGCACAGCACCCGTATGAGAATAAATACCCTTTAAGGTAGTTTCTTGCCTGCGATCTGCTGGGTCTTTAAGGGCCGCTGTGTCAGGAGACAGTAGCGCCACTTTCTTGGACAAGCGCGTCAGGGCCTTGTCCACAGTGGGGGGTAATTCCCAAATCTCCCTGTCCTGCTTAGGGAAAGGGTATGCCATAAAAATTATTTTGGGGATCTGCGGTCTCTTATCCGGAGTCTCCCAAGCTTTTCCAAAGAACTCATTTAACTCATGAGATGTGGGAAAATTAATAATCTGTTTCTTTTCCTTAAACATGTGTACCCTTGTGTCGGGGACCGAGGGTTCATCCACAATATGCAACACATCCCTTATTGCCACAATCATACACTGAATAGTTTTAGTCACCCTAGGGTGCAATTTTACTTTGTCATAGTCGACACTGGAATCAGAATCCGTGTCGGTAGTAGTGTCTTGTGTTAAGGGACGCTTTTGAGACCCCGACGGGCCCTGTGAGTCGGTCCAATCTGAGGATTGACCGCCTGATGTCCCCCCTAAACCAGCCTTATCAAGCTTTTTATGTAAAGATGTCACACTTGCATGCAGCGTATGCCACATGTCCATCCAATCTGGAGTCGGCACAACCGACGGGGACACACCACTCATTTGCTCCACCTCCTCCTTGGAGAAGCCTTCTGCCTCAGACATGTCGACACACACATACCGACACCCCACACACACAGGGAGTTACCTATAAGGGGACAAAACCCCAACCAGGCCCTTAGGAGAGACAGAGAGATAGAGTATGCCAGCACACACCCAGCGCTTAAAAACACTGGAATATATGACCAGATAGCGCTGTTATATGTTTATAATTGTAAGCTCCACTCACTGCGTCGCCAAAGTGCCCCCCTCCTCCTTTTTCCAACCTGTGAAGCTCAGCAGGGGAGAGAACAGGGAGCCAGCGTTTTCTCATGCAGCCTCTGTGGAGAAAATGGCGCTGGTTAGTGCTGAGGATCAAGCCCCGCACACCCGACGGCGGGCTTCGGTCCCATCATCATATACTAATAAAATGGCGGGGGTCCGCGGATTTACTGTCCCACAGCCTAATCCATCGTATTTATGGCCAAATTGAGGTTTATTGCTGCCCAGGGCGCCCCCCCCCCTGCACCCTTCAGTGCCTGCTTGTGTGTGTGTGACTGGGAGCAATGGCGCGCAGCTTATCTCATGAAGATCTGATGTCTTCTGCCGCCTGAAGTCTTTTCCTCAATACTCACCCGGCTTCTATCTTCGGCATCTGTGAGGAGGACGGCGGCACGGCTCCGGGACGAACCCCAGGTGAGACCTGTGTTCCGACTCCCTCTGGAGCTAATGGTGTCCAGTAGCCTAGAAGCAGTGGCCAACTTTACAAGCCAGCTCTGCTTCTCTCTCCTTGGTCCCACGATGCAGGGAGCCTGTTGTCAACAGGACTCCCTGAAAATAAAAAAACTAACAAAATTCTTTTTCCACAGAAAACTCTGGAGAGCTCTCTGCAGTGCACCCATTCTCCTCTGGGCACAAGATCTAACTGAGGTCTGGAGGAGGGGCATAGAGGGAGGAGCCAGTGCACACCCATAGTCAAAGTTCTTTTTAGGTGCCCTATCTCCTGCGGAGCCCGTCTATACTCCATGGTCCTTACGGAGTCCCCAGTATCCTCTAGGACGTAAGAGAAAGTAAAGTAGAATTTTTGTGGGGTTGTTTGGCTGCCTTATGTCCATACCCTTATTACTCCTGTAAAGCAGTCATCCTGACCTCCTGGTATAGCTGAGACATGCTCAACTATGGCCAGCCTCCATTTTACATATAGCTGCTTGCCTTTTTTTTTTTTATAGTACCCCATGAATTATCTGATCGGTTTTGGGTGCATTTGCACTTTTGGTTTTCAACTCATGTTGTAACTGTATGTGCAGTATTCTCACTTTAACTGTTTTTTTATATTTGTGTGACTTTTCGCACTATTTATTTGAATGTGACAATATTTATTGCAATGCACAGTGCTCCAATAAAATATTTAGAAAGAAAATCTGCTGTGCTAATAGATTACCACAGACGACTGAACGCATGGAGAGAAATATTTTAGAAAATAGCTATTTCTAGTTTATCCAGCTATAGCCTGTATGGTACAGCTAGTTATTTTTGCCTGTTTAAGAGCACAAAATATCTACATGTAGACCCTATTGCTCTAATCCCCTCAAAATCTTTCATTCCTTCTCTGGGCCTCTTGTCTAGGCTGTCTGCATATTATCTTTGTAAAACATGTTCTCAGCTCTTGCAGGTAACGTAGATAAATTGCTAAAATTGCTCTTGGAACATGATTGAATCTGATTTAAGTGTGGGCTATCTCACATACTCCAGAGACTAGTTTCTACAAAACACAACACTGGCCCCATTTGGGATCCAGCATTGAACTATTGAGTGTCTTACTAATGCACAGACTATTACTACACAATAATTTAGTCTGCATTCAAAAATGTTCTCTCAGCATTTTTCTTGGATTTCCCTTATCAAGATCTGCCAGGAAAAATGTATAGCTCTTAATGCAAGCAACACAATTGATGCATACAAAAATACTGTACATCTGAATCAGTGGAACTTGATATTACAGCAAAGCATTATTTTCAAATAATGAATTGACCAAGCTTCGAGTTGCCACTATGTACAAACACGTCTATGCTGCCAGTCCTCAGTGCATGTTTAGGTTTTGTGCTTCTACATTATTCACATAAAAGAAAGAAATATGAAGCACTGTAGGAATCCCTGTAATTAAAGCAGCTTTATCAGATCACCCTGACAACACTTTTTTTTTTTACCAATTAGGGCCTTAGGGGGAGATGTACTAAGAGTGGAGAAGTGAGCCAGTAGAGGAGTTGCCCATGGCAACCAATCAGCTGCTCTGTACAATTTCATAGTATGCAAATAATAAATGTTACCTCAATACTGATTGGTTGCCATGAACAACTTCTCCACTGGCTCATTTCTCCACTCTTTTCACTGCTTAGTACATCTCCCCCTTAGGGATCTATATACTAAGCCTTGGAGAGAGCTAAAGTGGACTGAAATGAAGTACCAACTACCATTACCTTTACATACTGTTGTGCCACCTACCAACTACCTTTACATACTGCTATCCAATGACTTTTGACACTTCAGTGTATTGTACATCGTGGTCTAATTTTAAGGTACTTCTGTCAGCAATAGCCCATTTTGTTTTATTGAAAAGCTTTTGAAAAATATAGCCCCATCATGAGGTTAATTGTCCCATTACAGCAGTTATATTTTTTGCCATCAAATTATGGATTACCATGTTGCACTTTGAACTACTGTATAGGAGAAATGTTTCTTTGAATAGACATTTTATCAGGCTGTACTTCTACTAACTGCAGGGGTTATTGTGGTCTACTGTACATCCCTGCAGAGGCTTGTCAGAAGAGTCAGTGTGCCTCATCTGCTTTCTGAAAGTAAAACATTATCTTGGAATGCTTCCTCTTATGAGGCATCTTGATTTTTTGCAGGAACTTGTTGTTAAGGTTATTTCAGGTCTGGATCTGATTTCAGCACCTACATTTGCATTACAAGTGGTTATCGACAGTGAGCTCATCTCTGAAAACTCCATCAAGCTGCATAATCTTGCCAGAATACATTTGCTTTTTAAACCTCTTTTCTATAGAAGAGCCAAGCTGCGGCAACATTTTGCGTGAATTCAGCTTTGCCGTGCCCCAGGCCGCATAAGAGAGATTGCAGTGATACTAGCTTTGTGTTCTTCTTTGCTGTAATTCCACACGGTATCTGTATATGGGCAATAGTCTGTTGTGTGCCGTTGGATGCTGTAGGACTGGCAACACTTAAGGTTAATTACACCGGCAAAAGATGCAAAATTCCATGGCTAAATGCAGAACTTATATCAGGTAATGATTAATGGACCACTTTTAAAACTAAACTCATGACATCTCCTTAACGATCAACCTTTTTTAGTTATATTTTAAAACGTGAATTCATTTACACTAATGACTTAAAAACATAATTTTGGCAATCTATGGGTCTTGTTATTAAGGGGTTCAAAACCCTTCTCCCTTTCTATGAAATAGTTTTTACTATCTATTGCAGGCAATACAACCCCGCAGTAGAAAGTTTTTCCGCATGCCTGCAACAGTCCCGCTTTCGCAGAGACTATTACTAGAAAAAGTGTGTTAATTTAAATATAATTTTTTTTGTAATAGGAATTGCAGACAATTAGTAGATGTTTGTTGGGTTTTTTTTTTTTTTTGGGGGGGGGTGAATCGACAAAGGTGGCCTATGCACGGATAGATCTATGAACAATGTTCCGTGAAGTGATAAGACTACTCTCCACGGCAGCGGAGGCTGGGTATCACTCAGACAACATTTTCTTGATAAACTGCGGTGAATACTTATTTTCTTTCATGACTATATTGTTACAGCTTTATATTAGTAAACAGACCTCTCCTTTCAGCGCTGTCCAATACAAACAAACAGGTTAAGACAGTAAAGGCCCATACACATTAGACGATGTCGCTCTGTGAGCGACATCGTCTAATGTTTCCCCCTCCCGGGCCGGCCGGTCGGCGGCCGACTGTACACTGAGCGATATGACCGCTCATATCGCTCAGTGACGTTACGCCCCCACCAGCCCTGCATGAAGGTCGTGGACGACAGTCCACATCATTCATGCATGCCCTACCGACAGCGACGATCGTTGCCGACCCGCGGGGCCGCGCATCGGTCGTCGCTGGCAGCATACACACTTGACGATAAAATGAGCGACGTCGCTCATTTTATCGGCAAGTGTGTACGGACCTTAACTGTGCTACAAACCACTAAAAAAAAAACTAGAATGTATAAGCAGTAACTTTTACATGAAGAAACATTATTTCCACTAGCAGGTTTTTTTTCTGCCTTACTGAATGAAAAGTGCAAGCTCTCTACTGTGCTATCAATCCCCAAAACTGCAGTAAATTGAAACTGAAAGCTGCACCTAATAAAAGGTGATGTGCAGGGGTTTACACCTCCCCCACTAACTGGAGCCCAGAGGTTCCTCCTACTAGGTGGTGGTGCAACTTTAGTTTGCATTAGTGTGCATTCTTGTACATTGTGTACTTGAAATATTTTGCAGGACACTTTTTTTGTTAACTCTCGGCAAAGCAAGGCTATCCATCAGTTAACAGAGATACTTCCTGTTTTCAAGCAGTTGGGAAGGCATGACTTCCAAGCCAAATACTTGACTTGGCAAGCAACACATGTGTTGATAGATGCTTTTCTAACCACTTCATTCCACCTGATTTTTTTTTTCCATAAAATGTTTAATGCTTCAGAGATAGGACAGATGTTTGCAGGAGGGACCACTAAAGGGGAAAAGTGTGTGGATCTGGAGACTTGAATATAAAAAAAATGCCACCGCTGCAACAGATGGATGACAAAGCTTACAGTATGTAGGACAGATGTTACTGGATAACCTCAAAATGACATTATGGAAAAAAAGAGTTGGGACTTGTCCAAAAATATCCATTTCTTTTTGAAAAGTCATTGCAGGCTGAAACACTATCTGTGTCACACTGGTGTATTTTCCATGCACAACGTGTGCCTTTGGATAAGCACTACCATGGGTGATTAAATTACCACTGTGTTTTAAAGAATTTCCGGTATACAAATTGAAAAGATAAGACAGGTCAGTACTGTTATGACACACAGTTCTGATGTGCTCCATGCATCTGCAATCTAAGCACACTGGTAGAGTTTAAATGGATTAGAGCTGCTTGTCATGCAATCAAATACACATACAGTGGACATTGGGCCTGATTCAGGTTCAGTCGCTATCCAGAAAAAAAGACGCAATGTACCGATGTTCAGTACACTGCACAAGACCTGTACTGCACATGTGCAGTATGGGCCCTGCGTCCTCACTTGTAAAGCAGCTGCAGATGTCAGGTGAATGACAATCTGCAGCTGTGCGATGGAGCTGCAGTGGCCGGTCTGCATAACTTCAGAGTTACTCGGCTGGCCGATGGTGTCGCAAAGTGATCTGATGCTGCGTTCTCGTGCGCAGCAGTGGATCACACAGGCATGCAGGTGGAGTCTATTTGTACCAGACACCTCCTGCTGCATTACTGTTTGGAAGCAGCAGCTATGGAAACTACTACCACACCTAAATCAGGCCCGTTATAGTAATTTGTTCATTTTATAGCACCGTGTAGTTCAGGTGTCTGACAGTTCTTTGTGCTGTGTTTTATAAACATCAGCTACTTGCCTCTTTAAAATGAACAGTCATGTCAGTGATTATAATCTGACAAATGCTTTCTCGGAACAACTGGATTATTGTAATAAGTATTGATTATATAAATGGGGAATCCAAAAGAACAGTAGCACGAAGAACTGCACGTTTAACCTATTCTGTATGCAGACATGGGTCTCTCAGGTTTCCAGCTAATAGTGACTGTGTGGTATTTTGCCCTTCCTCCATGACACACAATTTTTGGCATTGGCCATAACACTACCACTTGCTGAAATTAACAATCAGACTTGTTGTGAAGTTTCCCAAAGATAACTGTTATCAATACTACTATACGTTCTGTAAAATACCTGTTTCCACCTGATAATTGGGATGAAAACACTGTTCTATATGAATTTAAATGTTTTTACAGCAATTAAATAATTAATTACACCATTGCCTACACTGAGATAAAAAAAACACCAGTTACGATCATCAGTCCTAATTGTTATAATACATTAACCCCTGAATAATTATAAACAATCCTCTCATATATATCCAAAACAGATTACCTATCACATTAGTGAAAAATCTCTAGCTACATCACGTTCAAAATGTATTAGCTGCTGCTTGCTTAATGTTAGAGTTCGAAATCTTAGGGGGTTATTCAATTAGTAACGGTACATTTTCTCGGCTAATTGAATGCCCCCCACAGGGAGGTATGCAATTAGTTCCGATCGTTTCAGAGCTAATGAATTCGCCCCACATGAGTATTCAATTTGGGCCATTTTCGGCCGTTTTGAAGGCATATTCTCCAATACCTTTTCACTTTTTTTATTAAATGAAAAGGCATTGCCAAAAAATGCCTCAAAATCTGCGTAAATGGCACACATTTTCGCCAGAAAACAAGTGGATTCGCCGATCCACGTGTTTTCCGCCTAGGCGAAAATCCGGCCCTGCTATTGCATAGGGCGAATCTCTATTCGCACTAAAAATAGCGAAAAAGCTCAGTTTTTTCACATAGGCGAAAGAACGGAGCTAATTGCATACCCCCCACAGTCTGCTAAATAGACATACCATAACTCATCTGCAATATCATTTCCAAAAACGTATTATCTACATGACTGATAAAAAAAAATATCAACAATCACATCCAAGCCCAAATATTCAAAAGCCAAATTATTATAGTAAAAATAATTAGCGCCCCACTACTTAAAATTCAGAACACTTTAACAGCCCCAAACCCAGAATTCAAATGCATATTTAATCAACTTATAAGTCCCACATAAAAATGGTTGCTGAGATGTGATATGTTGAACAATCATATTGAAGAACTTAAAATTGGCCCCATACCCAAAATGTTGCTGGCTTGACAAGATCTATTGCACGTGTTGCATTTATGCTTATAAACTATTATGGTGACGTCTTGGCACCACTCTGGCTTCCTGGATGAGGTTACCATTCTGACCCTCCATGTGGCAGTCTATTTTATGTTACTGAGCTCCTCTGTAGATAGACCAAGTACAGTGGTAGCCTCCTTTGTTCACTGTACAGGCAGGGAAATTAGATCGGGGGTGTTTTGGGTACAAATTAAAAACGGCACTCGCATTTTAGAAAATTCTAATCTGATTTATTAATGAAAGCTGTAACTATTAGTGGAACTTTACATAATGGTAACTATGCCTAGCCTACTTGTCTGTGATAAGTAACTAACAAGTAAACAACAATGCTAAGGTACTTAATAACCAATAACGGTGAATATATAACAAATTCCGAAAGTAGCAGCATTTTGCAATTAATATCTGACTGTGCAGAGAACATACACATCTTTGCATATTCCAGGGTTGTTCTGAGTCGGATGTAACTCAGATGTTTTTCTTTTTACATTAAATGAGTGGTCTGGGTGTCAACTGGACAAATGCACCTTGTGGGTATGTCATCTTGACTGTGGTGGATCCTTGTGAGAACTCCCGCCCTTTCCCTTGAACACCTCCCTCCTGCCTACTACCATTGTAGCCTCAAGCAGCGCTGCTGTTTGCTCTTCCTGCCCTGCTGTGCCACATCAGCGCTCTGCTGCACTGCTAGAGACAACAGCGGTAGTAGGCAGCAGGGAAGTGTTATGGGAAAGGGGGATCAGCCCACTGCATCCTGCGTCCTATTCTGAGTTGTGTGTATGCTAAGGAGAGACCTATTTCAGATGTACCTTCTACACCTTACATGTGGTAGGTGTAAGTGGCAATACAAATCATGACGCCTTCTTGCGAGCACCGAAAAATTGGGTTGGTGTGCTGCTTACGCATTAAGATTATATATATGTATACTGTACAGTTTATATATGTACTGTATCTGTATATATATTTATATATAAACTAACGTTTGACCATGGCTTCGCTCGCGTGAATGTCTGTTATTGCTTAGCATAACTAATTTTACAAAGACAGTAGTGCCATCTATTTATTAGTAATTACCAGTTATTTATATAGCGCACACATATTCCGCAGCGCTTTACAGAGGATATCTAATATTGTGATGTATATTTTAGATTGTACACACTGATCACAAAATTTCTTTGTAAACAATATTTGCAATTTTTCCTTCAGGGAGTAACACAAAAAGTTGCTTGGCGTTACTAACTTACGTAAAGCTGCCCATGGGAGAAGCAGCTGGCCCTGAGATCTACATCTTTTGCAGCCCTGAGTGTTGCCCCTGCAACTTCATTATAGCGAAGCAGACGCTTACAGGAAACTGCAGGCATTTGAACTGGAAAGGAAATTGGGGATAAGGGGTATACATGGTATAAACACAGTCTCACCAGCGCCACAAATTGCACACATATAGGGGCATAGTTCAGAAATTTTATACATATAGGGGCATATTTGAACTTTAGAAGCCTGCACACTGCAAGCGTCTGTTTTTTCCCTTATTGCTTCTCTCCCTGATTTCACATCGACATTATAGATACCTCAGTTCTTTCTACTGTAGGCCATTAAGCTTTACAATGGTAAAAACACAATCCAAATTCATCCAGTAGTTTTTGCATGGTGCTGGAACAGACCAAATGTTTTTTTTTTTAATTGTCTCCATAGTTCCTAACCAGTCCCTAGAAGTATATTTCTAAAATGCTAATTGCTATGTACAGGCGCAATCCTTACAGTTTTATTATATTTATAGATATAAACTCAGTGGCAAACACAGGATTTGCATGGGGGGGTTTCTAGAACTGGGCGGAGCCAATCACGGGGGTGCGGACTGAGGTGACCCAGTATATGCTGGGTCCGTAAAACTAGTGTGTCTGTGTGTGTGTGTATATATATATATTCGAATATCTGAATGTCAGACTCAAGCTGATGATATATGAGGTATGTGCCATTCCATTGGATTAATCCCAATCTCTGCCTAATTGAACAAAAAGTGTCCTTTAATTAATAAAGGTTATTAAACGTTTTTTAATTAGGTATGGTCCTCGCTGTATCAATCAAGTCCCATTGAAATATTGAAACGTTGTTCATACATCTTTGAATGACCTTTTATGTGCTGACAATATGTTCTGAAATGAAGAGGTATGTTTTTCACAACCTGTGCTTTTTTGGTTCTCTTTTTTTCCTCTTTCTTCATGTTATTTATTCTGTTTTCCTCCTCATGTTGCTATGTCATGTTCTTTTGATACCAATATGTCATGTTATATGTGAGTGTAAGATGCTTATTGCTATGTATTTGTTTTGACTTATTATTCTACAATTGTAGATTTTACCCCTGATGAAGTCTTGGAACAAGACGAAACGCGTTGGGTTATTTATCTATCTATTATCTGATGTTACCTCCGAATCTACAATAAGGAGAAGGAGGAAATCGTAGTGATATATCTACGCTTTTTCCTCATCACTACAAACTGATTGTTCAAATTGTGCGACAAATGTAAATGTATCAACTCTGTATACTTATGAACATTTGTGTCGGGTTTATATGTTGTTTTAATAAATTTTTATGTTAGTATTTGTTATCTGACGTAATTTATCCGGAGAGTACTGTAAGGGTCCGTTTTTAGGTAGGGCGTTGATATAACTCCCTTGGCGCCATCTCCTCTATTTCGTTTCATATATATATATATATATATATATATATACACACATATATCTACACATATATATATATATATACATACACACACATATACACATATACATAGCATATTAAACATGCATACATATATATATGTACACACACATACAGTACACATATATATACACATGTATATATATCATATGTGTGTGTGTGTGTTTATATGTATGTATGTATGTATGTATGTATGTATATACATGTGTATATATGTATGCACATGGATATATATGTACTATAATTAAAATAAAGTAAACTTTTATTGCACTTACAAGTGCCACCAGGAAGACAGCAGGCTGCAGAGGACGCTAGACAGCCATTAATAATACTCATGCAGCTTAAAAAAAAATAAAAAAATAAAAAAAAATTTTTAGTGGAGGGGGGTTTCTGGGTGCTCGGAACCCCCCCCCCCTGGGTGCGCCACTGAAACTCAACCTTCATAAGCTTTCCTATCCAGTTGCATCCCCACTGTACAATCCACACATATTTTTTTCAAATTTTTTCTTTCTTCACTTTCTCATCCTCCTAACCCCAGGCCAACATCACTGTGTGACCTTATCATACAGCCCACCAAGAACCTTTGCAATCTGGTGGACAATTATTCAATAGATAGCATCTATCCTTGTGTATCAATGCTTATTTCCCTATAGATTGTAAGCTTGCGAGCAGGGCCTTCCTATCTCTATGACTGTTTGAAATTACCCAGTTTTGTTTTAGCATTGCTGTTTCCAATTGTAAAGCGCAATAGAATATGCTGCCCTATATAAGAAACTGTTAATAAATAAATATACCTTGAAGCTGAAGGTGCCCAAAAAGAGGATCTGGTACCTGTTCAAAAATTATATAGAATAAGAAGCAAGCCTGGATATAGACTTAAAATGTGACGGCGCCTTTGGCTAAATTTGCACCAATTATCACAAGCCAGCAAGCCTCTATGCCATGGCTCTATGGGGTAGGTCTGTTGCATTAATCAACCTGCAAATAGTATCCACACAGAACCTCTTTATATACTAAAATGTATTTATTTATTTATTTATTTAATGCATTCTTTCGCTTTCCTGTTTGGATTGACCATATTTCCACTGACAAGATTGGATACTTTGTCCTGTGGAGGACATAGCGGTATATTCAATTGAAGTCGAAAACTGCCGTCTGTCGAAAAAACTGCAGTTTTCGACTTTTTTTGGTCAAATCCTTATTCGACATATTCAATATTTAGCAAAATTTATCGACAAGTCGATAAATTCGACTTGTCGAAAAGCACGTGGATCGGCGGAATAGCTGCCGATCCACGTGTTAATGTCGAAAACGGGGCCAAATCCGACAGGTTTTGGCCCCCTTTTCGACCATCTCAGTCCAACATCAAAAGTATGTCGGACTGAGATGCGGACCCGGAGGAGGCGAGGGGGGGGGGAGCCGCAGGGAGACAGGAGGACAGCAGGTGGGCATACAGGAGAGATCAGCGCTACAGTAGCGCTGCAGCTGGATGTCACTCAGCTGCCCGACCTCACGGCAGCTTCCACCCGGCTCCAGCATGAGCCGGGTGGAAGCTGCCGTGAGGTCGGGCGGCTGAGTGACATCCTGCTGCAGCACTACTGTAGCGCTGATCTCTCCTGTACGCCCGCCGGCTTTCCCCCGCGGCTCACCCCCCTCTGCGTCCCATCTTAAATTCGACTTGAAAAAGTCGAATTAAGATGGGGATTGAATAGGGGTTGTCGGATCCGACTTTAATTGAATATACCCCATAATCTCCAAAATTTAGCAGATGGTAACTTTGGTATATCACATAAGCAGGGGTAAATTTAGGAGTAATGGCGCCCCCCTAGCACAACAGTAACGGCTGCCCCCATCTGTCTAATTGTATTCTTTTAATTCCTCATTTGGTGATTGGCAATTTAATATAATTAAAAAAAATCCATTAACTATGATTTTTAATTATGTATGTATATTTATATGTGGTACAGAAGGGTGGAAATATTTCACAGTTACTCGTATAATTCGGTCTGACAGTACTAAAACAAGAATCCAAGTGCCACTCCTAGACACTCTCCTCATGTGCCTAATTGGAAATTCACCACTGAACAGAAGTGTCACGTTGTGAGCACCCCTGACTACCCAGCAGGTTTCTTACCACTGTATGTAAAACAGACCCTCCTTCTCACAATATTACATATTCATGTAGGTAGTTACGCCAATAAAATAACTATGCTGAATTTTCTCACATAATTGACTTTCCACTATATACACTTTTTCAGTATAGCATACTATTGCTTTACAGTTACACACACACACACACACACACACACACACACACACACACACACACACACACACACACACACACACACACACTAATTAAAGCAGGCAACTTGCAAAACTAACTAGATTTAAGATGTCATGTATAGTTTTTCTGAATGGATCAATTACAGTGAAAGGAAAGTAGAAGTTGACCAAGAATAGAATGTGAACTGCTCTCTTTCAGTCCTTTAGCCATGTGTGTCCCTCTGCAGTCCAGTCCCCTGGCCTCATCGCAATAAATGTTGTGATGTAGCCTGGGGTTTCCTATCCCTTTAAGGAGATTCTCACTTTCATGTTAAAAATGAAGGAAGAGCTGTGGGAAATAAGAATAAACACGCTTATGTAATGCCTCAAACAGGGCTGCCAAGAGCCAGGCACTGCATAGGGGGAGGAAGGCAAGCTCTAGCAAGTTGCTGGAACCAGACCATCGAGTTGAGGAGATCCTTTTCATCACCTCCTTCCTTTCAGTTCTGGAGAGAAAAAAATGTAAGGAACAGCCAGATGCAGTTACCAAGGAAGCCCCTTTATTGCGAAATACAGGTAGCAGTGCCAAATAAATAGCAAAACAGTCTTACACGTCTGAAGAATGTATAGAGAGGGAGGCATGGAATAACACTTAGACTGGCTTAATTAACGACGTAGAAAAATGTGCATTTCTAATTATAACAGCTTACATCATATCAAGTAACTGCAAGCTAGAAACGTAACTAATTTCAGTTGCATTTCTAGGAGCATTGCGCGATTTTGGCCCATAAATCTAAAAAGGAAATAATTTAAAAAGACAATACCAACCTGGTTTTGTTTTTAAGATTATGGGGTGTATTCATGAAGCAGAGAAAAGAGTGGAGAAGTTGCCCATGACAACCAATCAGCTGCTATGTATAATTTTATAGAATGCCTTTTCTAAATGTTACTTCAACACTGATTGGTTGCTATGGACAGCTTATCTACTGGCTCACTTCTCCATTCTTTTCACTGCTTTATGAATAGACCGCTATTTACGGTTTAAATCTGCTATCAAATATGAGCACAGGTCTTTTTTTTCAGAAAACACAGACTGATGCATGCTGTTTAACAGGAAAAAAATAAGTGAGGCAGTCATGGAAAAATGTATTCAGATGTAGGCCAAATATACTTTACATATTAATATCTGTATGTATGGGTGCAACATACAGAGCAGCTAATGCACTACACTGATACTGAACCCTAATGATGCCGTGCGGGATGCTGGCCGAACTCATAGGGGCAATCACTTACAAAGCCTTGTAAATGATTGCCCCTTTAAAAACAAAAAGTCATAGTTAAGCCATTGCACTGGTGGTGGTGATGGCACTTGTTATCCTACATGGAAGCTGTATAAATTATGAACTGGATAGCGTGGTTCCACGGGGAGGCACCAATATGTGCCCACCTATCTGCTCAGAGACTGACATAATGATGATCCGAGTATGAGAACTGCAAAATCAACTATTTGGGAGTTTTGGATGTTCAATATAACCTGAAACTTGCATAAATTTGTAAGTAAAAGAAATTCTTAAATTTCTTTACATTTTCTTCAATGCATATGCAGAACTGAACTGGTGAGGTAGGACCTAGTGTACATACTGAATACAAATTCAGTGTACCATGTAAGTCATTATCCTAATGGTATACAATAATTAGAAATACAGCTAGCTCCTTACATATAAATCCATTTATTCATCTTCTTCAGTAGCTATTGGCACAGGACATACGTGGCAGCTGCATATTGTGCTTCACCTTCCTGCCCAGCACATTGAACTTCTGCTTGTTTATCTTCACCCCAACCTCGCTATGGACTTTGCTGAGCCTCTTGGTGGCTGCTGCTAGTATGCTTTTTCTTCCCCATGTTACAGTGAACCAAAAGCAGCAACCCACGTGTGTCCTCCTGCCCATCTACCCGCCGTGCGTTATGCTTCCGGACTCGATGGTTGGTTGAGGGCTAAAAACAAATATGTGAAACAGAGCATGTGCAACCTAATTTCAAAAATCCTGGAATTGGAGGCACCAATCCTGGGATTCAAATCCCGGCATTTTTTCTGCTCAAACTCCCAGGATCCCGCCAATCCAGATCCCATGATTCTCCTCCCTACTTATAACTTTACATATTTCGATCCAATGTATTCAACTTTGTCATTTTGTTTTTGAAGATAGCTACATATCAACTTTGAGTCATTGAGACTGTATCTCATATATATCTCTTACTTTACCGCTCCCTCTTGCCTTTTACCTTTCCTTCTCTATGGAAACCACTGCTCACTCCCACCAATATTTCACACATGCTGCTCCCCAGTTGTAGGACTTCCTATCAGCATGACAACACTCTTGCGCAACCTTTCATTTTTCAAGGGCTCTCTAGAACCCACCTCTACACTACAGCCTCTCCTACCACCACCTGATAATACACTCTGCATGTTCAACAAGCATTAGCCCACACCTGTCCAACTAGTACTTAATGGCTCAACATTGCCCTCTCCCTTTAAATGGTATGCTGTCACGAGTCAGGCCCTCTCCACTCTCTCACTCACATAGGTATCTCCTGCACCAACCTAGCCCTTTCTTCTCTGTGGGCCTCTATTCTGCGTTGCATGCAATGACAATGTTCACACAGTTGAGTGATTATTTGCAACTGCGCATGCAGATGTATGCATTACACAGAGTGTATGCATGAAGGTGCTATTGTGATCAGGACAGATGCTATCAGACAGGTGGCGGAAAAACATTGGGCATTTGTGGGCGGTGGCTAATAGTATGGACAAAAATGGTCTGTTCAGCGGGCGTGTCAATGCAAGTGTCTGCCTTCCCAGACACACAGCCGCAGGCATAGGAGTCCGTGGTCAGATAGAGAACTGCCCCTGCTATAGGGCTGGTACAAGATTTGATGGTGCGACAGATGGTGGAGTATGACGACGCACAAATAGGTATTACAGCATGCATGGGCGCTAAAAGTTGGCGTCTCAGTCCTAACACCTTCGGCCACACGGGTGTACACATGGGAAAGCGTTTGTAAGCTAGTTGCATTAATTCGCAGACGGGTGACCACCAACAGACGCTGCTGTATTCACTTTTGCATGTAACTCAGAATCCGGCACTTTTTTTAGTTGTTATTGCACTTTGTAGGATATGTAACTCTGACAAAATACAGATAAACAATGATGATCATAGTGATAAAATGTAGTTTATATACCATGTATTGCGCTAGTTGGAAAGAGTTAAAAAGCTGTTTGTCTTAGCTGTAGCTATTGCTCTAGCAATCCAAATATGAGCAACCTCCTCAAGTCATAGCAAATGAGTAATACTTAGTACATATGGAAATATATGAGTAAAACAATAATACAGTAACACTTGCCATAGCAACGGTAAACAAAAGTACTTTATAGAACCTCAGTACATGTCAGCCAATGTCCACACAGCCCAGAGAGGCCGCAACAGTTTATGCACATGGTTTTCTAATAATTGAGATCTGTAAACCCACCAAGCTAAATTCCTCCACACTCCAACCTTGTCCCAAAATAACAGATGTTGCATGTAATGAAAATATCCATTATTTGGAAACCTCCAGGTTCATTACCATTAAAACAAGAAAAGTTAGATTTTTTTTTATCTAATTTCTAGAACTGCAGAAAAGTGAATGACACAAATTAATCTATATGTTAATTTTTTTTTCAAACAATTTTTATTGTGAATAAGTTGATACAAGAAAGATATAGAGAGCACGTAAAGAATAAAGTAAAATAGCAAAAAATACACCATTATTGAATCAGAAAGACACACACTGACATTCGTTTTATAATTTTTGGGGGAAGAAAAGGAGGGGGGGGGGGGAGAAAAGAGTCAGAATTAAAAAACAGAAATGCGTTCCAGAAAAACAAGTGATATAAAGGAAATCATTAAGAGATATTTCTCAGAAGTGACCATGTGGTATTATCGAATCCAGGACCTGGAGGTGTCCTCCGGTAAATATAAGAGGTATAAGTCCCACTTAGCGTGAAAGGTAACAACCCTTATATCATAACATGCAAAGCATCTGTCGTGGTGTAAATATATCAGTAATTCAGCCTTCAGCATCTCAATAGAGGGAGCAGATTTCTTCAACCACTTACCATAACAACCCGCTTGTCCGTGCAGGTTCCCTTCCAGCGCTACACAGCGCGACGTCACTTCCGGTCCTGTTACTATGGGAACTGATGTCTCAGGCGCTCCGGACCACGGCGCTGTGCAGGACATTGCTGTAAGTTTCTTTGTCCAAACAGCACACCCGCTACACGGCACCCAATAATGCTGATAAATAAACTTCCAAAGATCGTGGTCTTGTTATATATCAATTATGCTCGAATGGGATCCCACCTCAATCGATTTGTAACGTCACTTCCTGTGACATCATGTAAACAATGAATGCAATGTCCCAGTGTACATATGGAAGGGAACCTGCACGGACGAGCGGATTGTTATGGTAACAAGCCCGCCTACCCGATGTTTCATGATTATGATTGGAGTTGTTATGGACGCTTGCAGCAGAGGATCATGGAACTAGTAGTATGGAATGATGTATAGGATCCAGCTGGGCGCACCGGACTTTTATTGGCGGTTTGGGCATTTAAATATCAGTATGAGGAGGAAGGGAAGTATTCAGATTTCAATACCTTGATAAAGACCCCAGCTAGGGGTAGAAACGCGTTGGTTGTTTCCTGGCAAGCCTGGGGACGGGCGTAAGGACCAGTATCCAGTGAGAGCTTATGCCTGCATGGTGGGACTATCCGTAAATTATTTATTTATTTATTAGCAGTTTCTTATATAGCGCAGCATATTCCGTTGCGCTTTACAATTAGAACAACAATTATAGAACAAAACTGGGCAAAGACAGACAGACAGACAGAGGTAGGAAGGCCCTGCTCGCAAGCTTACAATCTATAGGGAAATAGGCATTGATACACAAGGATAGAGGCTACCTGTTACATAATGGTTCCCCAGGTTGCTAGGTTCTTAATGGGTTGTATATGATATGATCACCCAGCAATGTTGGAAGACAAAATGTGAGTTTATGTGGACTGTACAGAGGGGATGTAACTTGATAGGGAAGCTGTGAAGGTTATGTGTGTGGGTCTGAAATTTGGTAGGCTTGTCTGAAGAGATGAGTTTTCAGAGAACATTTAAAGGTTTGGAGACTAGAGGAGAGTCTTATTGTGTGTGGGCGTGCATTCCACAGAGTGGGTGAAGCCCGGGTAAAGTCCTGTAATTTTGAGTGGGAACAGGTAATACATGTGGATGAGAGACGCAGATCTTGTGCAGAGCGGAGAGGTCTGGTAGGGAGATATTTTGAGATGAGTGAGGAGATGTATGATGGTGCAGTTTGGTTAATAGCCTTGTATGTAAGTAAAGGTATTTTATATTTGACACGGTAGAATACCGGTAACCAATGGAGGGACTGACAGAGCGGATCAGCAGATGAAGAACGTCTGGCGAGGAAGATTAGCCTCGCAGCTGCATTTAAAATGGATTGAAGTGATGATAGCCTATGTTTGGGAAGACCAGTAAGGAGACTATTACAATAATCAATGCGGGAGATGATGAGTGCATGGATTAGAGTTTTTGCAGTGTCTTGTGTAAGATAAGGGCGTATTTTGGATATGTTTTTAAGGTGCATGTAACATGATTTAGAGACAGATTGAATGTGTGGAACAAAGGACAGTTCAGAGTCAAGGGTGACACCTAGGCAACGAGCTTGTGGGGTGGGGTGGATAGTTGCATTGTCAACAGTTATAGAGATATCAGGTTGGTAACTACTCTTAGCTGGTGGGAAAATAATTAATTCGGTTTTGGAAATGTTGAGTTTGAGCTGGCGAGATGACATCCAAGATGAAATGGCAGACAGGCATCCAGTGACACGAGCCAATACTGGTGGTGACAAATCTGGGGAGGATAGGTAGATTTGAGTATCATCAGCATACAAATGATACTGAAATCCAAAGGAGCTGATTAGTTTACCAAGAGAGGAGGTATAGATTGAGAAAAGCAGAGGACCTAAGACTGAGCCTTGCGGTATTCCAACTGATAGAGGTAGAGAAGAGGAGGTAGAATCAGAGAAGTGAACACTGAAAGAGCGATTAGATAGGTAGGATGAGAACCAAGAAAGGGCTGTGTCCTGAAGACCTAGGGATTGTAGTGTTTGTATGAGAAGAGAGTGGTCAACAGTGTCAAAAGCAGCAGAGAGATCTAGAAGAATAAGTAGTGTGTAATGGCCTTTTGATTTAGCAGTGACTAGATCATACTTTGGTCAGTGCCGTCTCTGTGGAGTGTTGGGCACGAAAGCCTGACTGAAGTGGGTCCAATAAGTTGTGCGAGTTAAGAAAGTGTGTAAGGCGAGTGTAGGCAAGCCTCTCAAGTAGCTTGGAGGGACTGGGTAGCTGAGAAATGGGACGGTAGTTAGAGAGTGTGTTTGGGTCAGAGTTGTGTTTTTTTAGAATGGGAGTAATGACTGCATGTTTAAACAGAGAGGGAAAGATACCAGTAGAGAGAGAGATTACAGATTTTAGTTAAGGTTGGGATAAGCACAGGAGACAAAGTTTTACTGACCTGTGAGGGTATAGGATCAAGAGGAGAGGTAGTGGAGTAGGAGGATGAAAAGAGTGTTGATACTTCATCTTCACTTGTGGGATCAAATGAAGAGAAAGTGCCAGAGGGTTCAGGTAGAGAATTGAGCAGGTCACTGGCTGAGTTAAAGCATACCATTTCATCTCGGATTTTATCAATCTTATCTTTGAAGTAGGAAGCAAGTTCTTGTGCACGGATAGTAGCTAGTGGGGGAGGTGAGGGAGGGTAAATAAGTGATTTAAATGTATTAAAAAGTCACTTGGGGTTGTTGGCATGATAAGAGATTGGAAATATGTGTCACGATCCGGGTATCTGGACGCCATTACTTACCCTTCAGATGCCTCCTAAGGCTGGCTCAGCGTTCCAGGACCGGATCCCGCTGTTCCTGAGTTTCCACATGCAGAATGTCAGAGTGGTGATTTCATCAGCCGCGGCCTCCGCTGTGCCCGCGTGGTTAAATGTGCGCTTGTCAGTCTGGCGTCTCCTGTCTCCTGTGGCCGGCGTCGCCATTACTGTTTCAATTCTCACATGGATTACAAACCAAACTTCCCTCCAAGTGTCTGCATGGGCGCAGCCATCTTGGATTTTGTCATCTGATTATTTCCACCAATCTGCTGTCTGTATTGTTGATTTGCATAATTGCCTAGCCAACCCCTTCCTTGCTGCAGGTATAAGTATGCTGTGCCTGAGCAAGGAAGGCGTCAGTGCTTTGGTTGTCTAACCTAGTTCCAGTTTGTCTCTCTCCTGTGGTTGTCTTCCAGGTTCCAGCTCCTGTCTCCAGACTTCTGCTATAGAGACCCGCACCAGCATTCCATCTGCGGTGTAGCCTGACTCTCCGATCCATTCTGGACTCACCTGTTTCCAGCTACAACAATCACCTGCTTCCAGCAGTGTACAGCTTCTCTTAAAGGGCCGGTGTCCTTTCTGCAGTTTACCACTCTCCACCGGTATTATTATTTCACCGCTCTCAAACAATCACCTGCTTCCAGCCCAGCTTCCAGCAGTGTATAGCCTCTCTTAAAGGGCCGGTGTCCTTTTCTGCAGCTTACCACTCTCCACCGGTATTATTATTTCACCGCTCTCAAACTCCAAACTTCATTATTATTTCATCGCTCTCAAGTTCGTTTATTATTTAACTGGTTCCAGCCAGTATCCACTCCGTACCAACAACAGTCTGGTTCCAGCCAGTATCCACAGCAGCCGTTTTACCTTCAGCAGCCCAGCCTTTCCTGGAACATCAGCTGGTACAATCCTGGGTTCTCTCCATTGCTACAGTCAGGCCTGGTAAGGACTTTCCAACTAGAAGATTATAAGAACTGTCTCACACTACCAGTGCCTGTGGCCCTTGCCACCCTGTAGTACCCAGGAATTGTATTTATCCTCTGTTGACTTTTATGTTTCCTTTTACTGCTGCTGTGTTACGGAGTTTGTCATAATAAACATCATTGACTTTTATCCTGGTTGTCGTGGTCACGCCTTCGGGCAGTTATTCTACATGTTACTTACATGTCTAGGGGTCTGATACAACCTCCCAGGTTCCGTTACATCTCAGCCCCTACAACTGAGGCTGCCTCCCGTCAGCTCAGGCCCTCAGTTGTGACAGTAAGCACTGACCTAATGAATCCAGCCGGAGACCAGGATCAAGCGGCCAGGCCGATGCAAGAACTGGCAGCCCGACTTGAACATCAGGAGGCTGCACAGGGCCACATCATCCGCTGTCTCCAGGATCTCTCTACACGGCTGGATGGGATTCAAACGACCCTCCGTGGACCTGGCACGTCCGGTGCGTCCACTACAGTAACACCAGCTGTAACCCCACCCACCTTACCCATTTCCAGTCCACATCTTCATCTTCCAACGCCAGCAAAATTTGATGGATCTCCAAGGTTCTGCAGGGGATTTCTCAATCAATGTGAAATCCACTTTGAGCTTCTACCTGGCAATTTCTTCAGTGACCGTACCAAAATTGCCTATATCATCTCCCTTCTCAGTGGCTCAGCCCTTGACTGGGCATCACCTTTATGGGAGAAGTCTGATCCCCTGCTATCCTCCTATACTGACTTTGTAGCTACATTCAGGCGCATCTTCGACGAGCCAGGCCGGATAACATCTGCTTCATCTGAGATTCTCCGTTTACGCCAGGGAACACGTACTGTGGGACAGTATCTTATACAGTTTAAAATCCTGGCATCCGAACTGGCATGGAACGACGAGGCCCTGTATGCTGCATTCTGGCATGGCTTATCAGAACGCATCAAGGATGAGTTAGCTACCAGAGACTTGCCCTCTAAGTTGGATGAGCTAATTTCTCTTTGCACGAAGGTTGATCTACGTTTCAGAGAGAGAGCAACCGAGCGAGGAAGATCATCTACTCCTAAATCTTCTGCTCCTCCTCCTCGTCAACCATCTCCATCCAAGGATGAGCCTATGCAAATTAGTCGTTCCCGTCTATCTCCCGCTGAGCGCCGAAGACGTCTCACTGAGTCTCTCTGTCTCTACTGTGCAGCTCCGTCGCACACTATCAATGCCTGTCCCAAACGTCCGGGAAACTCCAGATCCTAGCTCGCCAAGGAGGGGGCCGGCTAGGAGTAATGATCTCCTCTCCATCTCCTCATGACTGTAACCTCCCAGTGTCGCTCCAAATTGCTCAACGTTACAGGAACGTCATTGCCCTCCTTGATTCCGGAGCAGCTGGGAATTTCATAACCGAAGCTTATGTTAAACGGTGGTCCCTACCCACCGAGAGACTGTCCTCGTCCATCTCTTTGACTGCCGTGGATGGCAGCAAGATTTTTGACGCAGTCATTTCCTTAAGGACTCTTCCAGTTCGTCTGAGAGTGGGAGTTCTTCATTCTGAGTATATTTCTTTTTTAGTGATTCCAAGAGCCACACATCCAGTGGTTTTAGGCCTTCCATGGCTCCGTCTCCACAACCCATCAATTGACTGGACGACTACGCAAATACTGGCATGGGGTCCCTCCTGTGCTGAGACTTGTTTAGCCAAAGTTCTTCCTCTTTGTTCTTCCTTCCCCAGGTCATCTGATGTTCCGCCTCCTCCATATCAAGACTTCACGGACGTGTTCAGTAAAGCCTCTGCTGATATCCTTCCTCCTCATAGAGAATGGGACTGCCCAATCGACCTCATTCCAGGGAAGGTTCCACCGCGAGGTCGAACTTATCCGTTGTCTCTGCCTGAGACACACTCCATGGAAGAGTACATAAAAGAGAACCTGGCGAAGGGTTTCATCCGACCATCTTCTTCTCCAGCCGGCGCAGGCTTCTTCTTCGTTAAGAAGAAAGACGGTGGTCTGCGTCCGTGCATCGATTACAGAGGTCTGAACGACATTACCGTCAAGAACCGATACCCTTTACCCCTGATTACCGAGCTCTTTGATAGAGTTAGTGGTGCAACTATTTTCACAAAGCTGGACTTGAGGGGTGCCTACAATCTCATCCGAATCCGTGAGGGTGACGAGTGGAAGACCGCCTTTAACACCCGTGACGGACATTATGAGTACCTCGTCATGCCCTTCGGATTGAGCAACGCTCCAGTAGTCTTCCAGCACTTCGTGAATGAGATTTTCAGGGACATCTTGTACCGCCATGTCGTGGTTTATCTAGACGACATCCTCATCTTTGCTAATAATCTCGAAGATCATCGTTTCTGGGTAAAAGAGGTTCTTTCCCGTCTCCGTGTCAATCACCTCTATTGTAAATTGGAGAAGTGTGTGTTTGAAGTTAAAACCATTCCGTTTCTAGGTTACATTGTGTCCGGTTCCGGACTAGAGATGGATCCTGAGAAACTCCAAGCAATCCAGAATTGGCCTATACCCTTAAGCCTCAAAGGGGTCCAGAGGTTCTTAGGGTTCGCCAATTATTATAGAAAATTTATACGAGACTTTTCCACCATCGTGGCGCCTATCACTGCATTAACCAAGAAAGGTGCTAATCCGTCCAAGTGGTCCGAGGAAGCTACACAGGCCTTTCACCTTCTGAAGCAACGGTTCATCTCTGCACCAGTTCTGAAACAGCCCGACACCGACTCTCCTTTTATCTTAGAGGTAGATGCCTCCTCCGTTGGAGTAGGAGCGGTGTTATCCCAGAGGGCCAAAGATGGACATCTACATCCTTGCAGTTTCTTCTCCCGGAAGTTCTCCCCAGCTGAGCGCAACTATGCCATTGGCGATCAGGAGTTGCTAGCCATCAAGCTCGCTCTGGAGGAGTGGAGATACCTGTTGGAGGGAGCTTCCCACTCAATCACCATACTTACCGACCACAAAAATCTTTTATATCTCAAAGGCGCACAATGTCTGAATCCTCGTCAGGCCAGATGGGCACTTTTCTTTTCTAGGTTTGACTTTAAACTCCAGTTCTGTCCGGGTTCTCAGAATCGTAAGGCCGATGCCCTTTCCCGCTCATGGGAGCAAGAAAATGAGTCCGAGTCTGCAGACAAGCATCCTATTATTAATCCGTTGGCATTCTCCACGGTAGGGATGGACTCTACGCCTCCACCAGGGAAAAGTTTTGTTAAGCCAGTTCTAAGGAAGAAGCTCATGCATTGGGCCCATGCTTCCCGTTTTGCTGGACATACAGGCATTCAGAAAACCCTTGAATTTATTTCTAGGTCCTACTGGTGGCCAACTCTGAAGAAGGACGTTATGGAATTTATTGCCTCCTGCCCAAAGTGTGCCCAACACAAAGTCTCCCGCCAGTCGCCTGCGGGGCAACTGGTTCCATTATCTGTTCCCCGTCGACCTTGGACCCATTTGTCGATGGACTTTATTTCCGATCTACCTATCTGCAACAAGTTTAATACCATCTGGGTGGTAGTTGACCGGTTCACCAAGATGGCACATTTCATCCCTCTCACCGGTCTTCCGTCAGCTTCCAAGTTGGCTCAAGTGTTTATACAAGAGATCTTCCGACTTCACGGTCTTCCTGAAGAGATCATCTCGGATCGTGGAGTACAATTTGTAGCCAAATTTTGGCGAAGTTTGTGTCAAGCCCTCCAAGTCAAGTTAAAGTTTTCCACGGCTTACCATCCTCAGACCAATGGTCAAACCGAGAGGGTGAATCAGGACTTGGAGGCCTTCCTCCGTATATATGTGTCTTCCTCTCAAGATGACTGGGTTCAACTCCTTCCTTGGCCCGAGTTCAGCCACAACAATCAATACCATTCCTCATCTTCTTCTACACCATTCTTCATTAATTATGGATTCCACCCTAAAGTCCCAGAATTCCAACCGCTTCCCGCAACTTCTGTTCCAGCAGTGGATGTCACCTTGCGTCAGTTTTCAAATAACTGGAGGAACGTCCGCGCAGCCCTGCTTAAAGCCTCATTCAGGTATAAGAAGTTTGCCGATAGGAAGCGTAGAGCGGTTCCTGCTCTCAAGGTGGGTGATCGTGTGTGGCTGTCCACGAAGAATTTGAGGTTGAGAGTTCCCAGCATGAAATTTGCACCTCGCTACATCGGACCCTTCAAGATTGAACAAGTCATCAATCCTGTTGCCTACAGGTTACAGTTACCATCCTTCTTGAAAATACCCAGGACATTTCATGTTTCTTTGTTGAAACCGCTGATCCTGAATCGGTTTCATTCCGCACTTCCTCCAGCTCCCAAAGTTCAGACTCAACGGGGAGTCGAGTACGAGGTGGCCAAGATTTTGGACTCACGTTTCCGTTACGGTCAGTTACAATACCTCATTGACTGGAAGGGCTATGGTCCTGAAGAACGCTCTTGGACCAATGCCTCAGACGTCCATGCTCCTGCCTTGGTCCGAAATTTCCACGCAAAGTTTCCTTTAAAGCCTAAGAAGTGTCCTGGGGCCACTCCTAAAGGGGGGGGTGCTGTCACGATCCGGGTATCTGGACGCCATTACTTACCCTTCAGATGCCTCCTAAGGCTGGCTCAGCGTTCCAGGACCGGATCCCGCTGTTCCTGAGTTTCCACATGCAGAATGTCAGAGTGGTGATTTCATCAGCCGCGGCCTCCGCTGTGCCCGCGTGGTTAAATGTGCGCTTGTCAGTCTGGCGTCTCCTGTCTCCTGTGGCCGGCGTCGCCATTACTGTTTCAATTCTCACATGGATTACAAACCAAACTTCCCTCCAAGTGTCTGCATGGGCGCAGCCATCTTGGATTTTGTCATCTGATTATTTCCACCAATCTGCTGTCTGTATTGTTGATTTGCATAATTGCCTAGCCAACCCCTTCCTTGCTGCAGGTATAAGTATGCTGTGCCTGAGCAAGGAAGGCGTCAGTGCTTTGGTTGTCTAACCTAGTTCCAGTTTGTCTCTCTCCTGTGGTTGTCTTCCAGGTTCCAGCTCCTGTCTCCAGACTTCTGCTATAGAGACCCGCACCAGCATTCCATCTGCGGTGTAGCCTGACTCTCCGATCCATTCTGGACTCACCTGTTTCCAGCTACAACAATCACCTGCTTCCAGCAGTGTACAGCTTCTCTTAAAGGGCCGGTGTCCTTTCTGCAGTTTACCACTCTCCACCGGTATTATTATTTCACCGCTCTCAAACAATCACCTGCTTCCAGCCCAGCTTCCAGCAGTGTATAGCTTCTCTTAAAGGGCCGGTGTCCTTTTCTGCAGTTTACCACTCTCCACCGGTATTATTATTTCACCGCTCTCAAACTCCAAACTTCATTATTATTTCATCGCTCTCAAGTTCGTTTATTATTTAACTGGTTCCAGCCAGTATCCACTCCGTACCAACAACAGTCTGGTTCCAGCCAGTATCCACAGCAGCCGTTTTACCTTCAGCAGCCCAGCCTTTCCTGGAACATCAGCTGGTACGATCCTGGGTTCTCTCCATTGCTACAGTCAGGCCTGGTAAGGACTTTCCAACTAGAAGATTATAAGAACTGTCTCACACTACCAGTGCCTGTGGCCCTTGCCACCCTGTAGTACCCAGGAATTGTATTTATCCTCTGTTGACTTTTATGTTTCCTTTTACTGCTGCTGTGTTACGGAGTTTGTCATAATAAACATCATTGACTTTTATCCTGGTTGTCGTGGTCACGCCTTCGGACAGTTATTCTACATGTTACTTACATGTCTAGGGGTCTGATACAACCTCCCAGGTTCCGTTACATCTCAGCCCCTACAACTGAGGCTGCCTCCCGTCAGCTCAGGCCCTCAGTTGTGACAATATGGCCCTCATTCCGAGTTGATCGGTCGCAAGGCGAATTTAGCAGAGTTACACACGCTAAGCCGCCGCCTACTGGGAGTGTATCTTAGCATCTTAAAATTGCGACCGATGTATTCGCAATATTGCGATCACAAACTACTTAGCAGTTTTAGAGTAGCTCCAGACTTACTCTGCCTGTGCGATCAGTTCAGTGCTTGTCGTTCCTGGTTTGACGTCACAAACACACCCAGCGTTCGCCCAACCACTCCCCCGTTTCTCCGGCCACTCCTGCGTTTTTCCCGGAAACTGTAGCGTTTTCAGCCACACGCCCATAAAACGGCCTGTTTCCGCCCAGTAACACCCATTTCCTGTCAATCACATTACGTTCGCCGGAGCGATGAAAAAGCCGTGAGTAAAAATACTATCTTCATAGCAAAGATACTTGGCGCAGTCGCAGTGCGAATATTGCGCATGCGCACTAAGCGGAATTTCACTGCGATGCGATGAAAAATACCGAGCGAACGACTCGGAATGAGGGCCAATATGTTTGTTTGGCAGTGTCCAGGGCCTGACGATAGGAGTGGTAGGTAGTCTTATATGTGAGAAAGTCACTTGGATTCTGAGATTTCCGCCACTGACGTTCTACTTTACGTGACAGTTTTTGTAGGTGTCTTGTTGATTTAGAGTGCCATGGTTGGCATCTAAGCCTACGTGGAGTGTGATGGGTAGCTGGAGCCACTTCATCAAGGGCACTCTCTAGGGTCTGGTGCAGGTGTGATACAGCAGTGTCAGGTGTAGTAAATGTCGAGATTGGTGAGAGCAGTTGTTGCAGAGAAGTGGAAAGTTGTTGAAAATGTATATTGTTAGTATTTCTGCGGATTAGAGGAGGCTTGCTTGGTTTTAGTGTCCCAGAATTTAAAGTAATAGAAGAGATTGTGAAGGTGATCAGGTTGTGATCAGAGAGAGGGAAAGGAGTGTCAGTGAATTCGGAAACTGAGCAGAGCCTGGTGAACACAAGATCAAGGCAGTGGCCCTCCTGGTGAGTAGAGGAGTCGGACCATTGGGAAATCCCTTATTACAACTTCCATGCGCTTTCAGAACTGTTTAATCACAGTTCTGAACTATCTGGTAATTAGCCTGTCCTCTTATTGCTTGAAGGGATCTGTGCAATATCTGATTATCCATTGTATTTTATGATTTGTGTGTGATATATGTTTTACTATTAAAACAGTACTTCACTATATGCACTTTTTCTATTTGTATGCTACTCAATTGTGAGTAACATAGTAACATAGTATCTAAGGTTGAAAAAAGACCATTGTCCATCGGGTTCAACCTATTTGTGGTCTCCTATGCACGATTATTTTGTATAAAATTTTGACTGAATTTGCTGACTGCCGTTCCGATTAACCCCTCTTTTTTATAATAACCATAGTGCGTGACTATGCCCCGTAACCCTGGATATCCTTATCCATTAGGAATTTATCTAACCCATTCTTAAAGGTGTTGACTGAGTTGGCCATTACAACTCCCTCAGGCAGGGAATTCCAAACGCGTATCGTCCTTACCGTAAAAAAGCCTTTACGCCGTATTGTGTGGAATCTCCTCTACTCTAACCTGAGCGAGTGTCCACGAGTTCTCTGTGTTGATCTAACCAAAAACAGGTCCTGCGCAAGATCTGTATATTGTCCCCTTATATATTTGTAAATGTTGATCATGTCCCCTCTTAATCTCCTCTTTTCCAGTGTAAACATGCCTAGTCTTGCAAGCCTTTCCTCGTATTCCAGCATCTCCATACCCTTAATTAGTTTGGTCGCCCGCCTTTGAACCTTTTCTAGCTCCTAAACGGAGCCTTGTGGAGTAAGAAGCATCAGCTGAAGTTAAGAAGCGCTAGTTAAGTCTCAGTTTCCATTATTTCTCTTATTGTGCACTTTATTGGTGAGAGGTGAAGGAAACCTCCAGGATTCTTTGAGACTATACTAGCTGCTCTATTACGAACAAAGTATTCCTATATCTTTGTATAATGTCTAGCTTGAAGATAAACAAAAAATGAGAATTAGGAACGGTATAAATATCTTTCAACTGCTGAAAAGAATACAGTCGACCTCCAGGATCAAAGACATGGCGTATGGATGCTAGTCCTTTCTGCTTCCAAATGAGATAAAATTAAATGGATAAAGAAGGAGTTACCCCATAACGGAATGAACTTAGAAATCAAAGGATCTGAGTCACACCTTTTATGAATAACAGACCATGCCGCATATGTCCCCACAAAAAAACAAGTTCTGGGCAAGTCCCTCCGGTAGTCGGGAGCATTTCAGATGGAGCAAAGCAGCAGGCGCATAGGGGGCAAATAAGGCTTCCTCAAGGGGTTTGTTATCAAGATTGGTAAATCGAGAATGGCCTAGGCACCAACTCGATATGTATCGAAATACCGCAGCACAGGAATACGTGAAGATATTGGGCAATCCCAAACCACCTCTCTGCTTCGGTTGGCATAAATGATGGATTGCAATGCATGGTTTTTTGTTACACCACACAAAGCGTCGAAAAGATGCCATACATTTTTCGGAGACTAACTTAGAAAAAAACGGGAGCATCTGTAAGGGATAGGCCAGTTTTGGGAAAAGAATACTTTTAACTGCCGCAACCGTGCCCAACAGTGATAATGGGAGTGTCAGCCATTGTTGAGTTTTCTGCACAATTTTAGTAATAACAGGTGAGAAATTCACTTCATACATCCGGGAGATAAGAGGGGTAATATAAATTCCCAAATATTTCATTTTCGTGGAAATAGTAGGAAAAGCAGTCATGAGAGGTAGACATTGAGAAGCGATATCCAGTCTAGTAAGAGGTAAGACCTCAGATTTAGTGGTATTAATCCTGTATCCTGCAAAGGCACTAAAAACTGTCATTAGATGTAATATGTGTGGGATGGAGTCAGAAGAGCGAGAAACAAATAGCAACAGGTCATCTGCGAAAAAGGAAAGTTTCAACTCTATGGGGCCAACATAAATACCATGAAAGTCCTCCTGCTCACGAAGGGCAATGGTCAATGGTTCCTGAACTAAAGTAAAAAGGAGGGGTGAGAGAAGACAATCCTGCCTAGTCCCCCTTTGAATCTGCATAGGGCGAGAAAGATAATTATTAGTGGCTAGGCTATGGTCGAGGAGGAGGTGGAGTTAAGGGTACGAATAAGAGCTATGAAATCAGTAGGGAAGCCAAACCTATGCTGTGTTTCATATACTGTAAATGATCCCAAACCACTAGGTTAAATGCCTTTTCGGCATCTAGAGAAATGAGTAAGTGAAGATTATTTTCAGGTAGGTCATCTAAATGTTGTAAAAGGGCCAGAATCTTGTGGATGTTAGAGACAGCTCTGGGTTCCCAAATAAAACCAGTCTGGTCTTCATGTATTACAGATGGCAAAACAAGCTACAGTCTATTCGCTATAATTTTGGTCAAAAATTATGTAGTCTACATTTAACAATAAAATTGGATGATATGAAGAAGGCAATAAAGGATCCCTGCCTGGTTTAAGGAGAACTTTTATGATGGCATCATTAAAATAGGGCGGGAGAGGATCACCCAACATAATAGAGTTATAGAAAGATGTAAGGGGAGGGACTACGGAGTGCAAGAGACATTTGTAAAATTCTGGCGTGAATCCATCTGGACCGGACAATTTACCAGGTTTAAGGCCCTTAATCACTGTAAGGACCTCAACATCTGAAATTGGAGCTACCAATGAAGATGCTTAGTCTTGAGACAAGGGTGTATAAGATTAGCCCAAAATGTTGTTTTTGTGAGTCAAATCAATGGGTCCCTGTGTATAGAGATCAGTGTAAAAGCTATGTAGTGCATCAATAATTCCCTGGCCTGAAGTATGCAATACACTGGAATCATCTTTTAGTGCAAGAATAGCAGAACTAGAGCGTTCCCCAGCCAAAAGGTTAGAAAGCAATTTGTTATTTTTATTACCATGTATATGAAATTGATATGTGTTATTATTAACATGTCTATCACCCAGTTGCTGGACCAACGTGTCCAAATTTACTTTACATTTTTTAAATTTACCAGAATGAGTAGGGCGAGGTGGGCGTTTCATGGATTCATAAGCTTGAGTCAATTTCAATTGCGCTGTAAGTAATTTCTCAAAATAACGCTTATTATGGTGGGACATGTAAGATAACAGTCTACCTCTCAAGACAGCCTTTGCCGTCTGCCAATAGAGAGCCAGTTGGTGCAGATATTGTGAGTTAGACATGGAATATTCATTCCATGCTGATTGAAGGGTATCATGGAAGGTATGAGATGCTGACATACCCGAGGGGAAACGCCAAAGTCTATGACTACCAGAGGGAACCTGAGTACTAAGCATAAGCCAGACAGGGAAATGTTCTGTCAGTCCCAGGATATCAATATCAGACTCCACAATTTTGGAAGCCAAAACAATTGAGGGAAGAAAACAATCTATTCTAATAAACACTGAATGGGGTGCTGAATAAAATGTAAATTCTTTATCTATTGGATACTGGAGTCTCTATATGTCAGTAAAATGAAGAGATCTAAGAAGGTACGGGATACCAAATTTACGAGAGCCAAAGGAGGCGGCAATCACGGGTTGGCGATCCATAAATTGGGAAGATATAATATTAAAGTCACCACCTACAATCACATTAGAGTCTATATAAGGAAGTAAAAGATTATGCAAAGAAGTATAAAAAGATCTACAATAGACTGTAGGGGCATATACATTACAAAACACATACTATACATCAAATATCTTTGCTACGAGAAGGACATAATGGTCCTCAGGGTCAGACCGCTGATGGACAATTGTAAGGGGAATAGAATTTTTTTTACCAGACTGACCACTCCTCTAGATTTGGACGAAAAGGAGGCATAGGCTACAATTTTCTGGCCTAACATAAAGAGCTCATCATGTTCTAGATCCGTGAGGTGAGTCTCCTGTAAAAAAGAAATGTCAGCCTTATGCATATAAAGGTACAAAATAATCTTATGACGTTTAGCTGGGGAGGTTATACCCTGAACATTCCAGGAGTAAAATTTAAACTCAAGCAGCTGGACTATTGTAGAACAACAAATCCACATCGGTCAGACCATGGGGAAACACAATAATAATAAAATAAACTACATTGCTGAATAAGAAATGACATTCTGTAAGGCACAGTAGGCAAAAAGAAGATGTAATAAAAGAAAATTACAAAATTCAATTCTGAACTCGCACCCAAGCAATATACATGGAATACTAAGTAAAAAGAAGCAGGGGATGGCCCCTCATCAATTCCTAGCAAAAAAATAAAAAAAGAAGGCAATTCCAGAGAGCAACAACATATTAGAAAAAAACAGGCATAAACCAGAAAATCTGGAAAAAAATCACTCAGAAGAAGCTGACCCAGATTGCTCCTCCAAAAAGGACAGTGCGTCCGCAGCCGATGTGAAGTCCTTAAATCCAGAGTCACTTTAGATTTGGAGTCTGGCCAGGAAGAGGAGAGCAAATTTACGTTGGGCCTGGAACAATTTTGAGCATACAGGAGTCATTTCTTTCCGAGCCCGAGAAACAAGAGGCGGTGCTGTTGCCATTCAATTTTATTTTTCTTGCAGGCAGCCGCCCAGATAGAAGATTTGTGAGACGAATTCAAGCATCGGAATACGACTGTTCGAGGCTTCCTGGAGTCACGCAGTGGGCCAAGCCTATGTGCCCGTTCTACCACAAAGCCTGGGAGATCAGAGGCCAAATCAAGGAGCTGCAAAAAGTCCTTACTAATAAAGTCACACAACTCCGGGCCTTTAAGATGTTCAGGAAGCCCACAATGCGGAGGTTATTGCGTATTGAACGATTTTCCAAGTCATCGACCTTGTTTAATAATTGATGGTTAATTGTGCGTACTTAATCAAGCTCCTGTTGCATATCAAACAAGGCTTGTTCATGTGCCTCTATTTTGTTCTGATTCGCTACGACCTGAATATTAGTGGAGTCCAATTGGTCTTTCAGTTCTTTAATGGACGCAGAGAACTCATTTGCCTGAGCTTCCATAATAGGAGTAACAGTGTCCTTTATGGCCCTAACAACTTCCTCGTAAGTAAGCGCCATTGTAGGGCAAGGTAGTGAGCCTTTTGTAAACTGCGGAGCAGTAGGGGTTAAAGATACAGATGTTTCCAAGATGTCTTTAAGTGCCGTGAAATCCCCTGTCTTCCTAGAATGAGTACGTGTAACAGAAGCCGGAGTGAGAAGTTCAGTAGATTTACTCATAGCCACCAGGTGGCAGTAGCAGAACGGTAGATAATTGAAAAATACAGCAGTGGGAGGTATGACCTCAGGAAAAGCATGTAGCGGAGAGGAGGCTAGCTCACAAGAAATGCACAGACATAGGTATCACTTGTCAATCACATAAGTTGACAAGGACATCCTCCAGTAAAAATCACGGTTCACAAATAGGAGGCATCAGCCCCATGTTCATGGGAAGCGAGCAATAAAAAAAGAGAGGGTTATTAGGAGAAATACACCAAAAAACAAAAAGAAAAGAAATAAAAAGTCCTGTAGCGCAGTAAGCAGACTCAGTGAAGTCCTCCAAATAAAAGCATATGGGATTCCTAGCAGGGCTGTATGACAATAGTAGCAGCACTAGGAGCTGTGTGAACTTCAGGCAGCCTTTTATCAATAATGAAGGCTGCAAGGTTATGAGGCCTACCTTGTATCAATGATGAGGGCAGCGCAGGCAGCTCAGAATACTACAGAGTAGCAGGGAGACAGGGTAGTTGCAGGAGCTACCTGGGAAGGAGGTGCGGTAGTCCGGCCGTGTTGAAAGGCTAAAAGTCCTGGCAGCCCATGTACAGCAGCTGTCATGGCCGGTGGAACAGGCCACTCCCACAACCTGCTTGACAGCGCTGGGTCCAGCTGGAAACACTGCTCCCACGCCTCACAGACGACCCGTGTCTCCAAGCGGGGAACGGCGCCCCAGGCATGGCCGGCGTCCGGGACTGGTCAGCAGGCCTCAGGAGTGGGTGCACGGAGGTAGACACCCGCGAGGTCAGAACAACCTCAGGGCGGATCACTGGGTCTCGGAGGGGCGGCAGATGATAAAGCAGGGTAGGAGCAGCGAAAAAGGTCAGCCACAACGCCGGGTGGAATCAGCTCCAGGTACGGAGCTCAGCAGCCACGCTTCCTTTACCTTTCCAGCTCCAAGCTAAGCCCCCCAATCTATATGTTGTTAATGAACTCGACAAATGATATTCCTTTGACTGGAAACATGGCCATAGAGCTAAGAACAAGTAATTCACAGTTCTGTATTATCTATAATGTCACATTTAACTATATTATATCCTATCACTGGCGCACATAGGTGGGATTTTTGAGTACCAAGAAACCCTTCCTCCCCTGACAAACACCCCTCTACCCTGTACAGTGTTACCTGGTATCACAAATCTGAGGCACCCAGGGGCATTTTAAAACTTTTAAGAGAGGAGGGGACCCACGTGCAGCCTCCGTCGCGGGCCCACTCATCTCCGGCAGCAGTAGACGCTAGTATATTGCCAAAGCCTACTGTGCATGTGCAGGTCTCCGGGAACATGGCGTCCACGCCTTGTTCACGAGGACACCTCCAGTGTGCATGCGCAAATCACTGGGAAATGGCCATTTTCCAAGTGATTTGTGCCTGCACAGCAGGGCAGCCATTGCGGGACTCCAGAGGGGTAAGTATCATATATGGGTGAGTGTGTTTGCGGTGTGGACCTCCCTGGACTCAGGGGCCCGTGTGCATCGCACACACTGCACCTATTATAGAAACGCCTATGGGCACACCGCTTCAATCTCTATACTCACAGGACAGCGTTACAGGAGTCACCTGGCTGTATTATTATATGGTGCATAAGGACTGCATGGGATAATATTCTCTACCTCCTGATTTTATATGACAGACAGTTACCAGTACTATATTTTTTTAGTCTGATTTTCCAGCTCCATAGTGAAATTTAGCATATATATGTATTATGATCTATATGTGCTATTATTATTATATATATTTTTTACAGATTTTAATATAATAAAAACATTTGATTGTTATCTCACTCCGTCTATATGAGAGTAATTGAATATACACCGATTGAGTTGTTCAATATTCTTTTTATGTATCATTTGCTATATACACAAGGACAGTACTTGTTTTTATAAACAGCTGCACAAAGGTGTATATGACAATTTTATGTAAAGTGTATCATACCAAATTATAATTAGTGTATTCCTGACAGTGCTACTTGGTATCATTTTTGTTTGTTTGTTTGTTAGCAACCTGAGTGGCATCAGAAAGAAGTATGTGTATGCATGTTATGCAGGGCCGGCAAAATGCACTCAACGAGATCAGCACTACAAAACGGCGCCAGGCTGGGTAGGCGCCATCTTTATGCTACCACCTGCCATTAAGCTACAGCTCCAAGAGCAGGGCTGGGGCTAGCGGAGGTGCTGCCGATGCATTACAGCGAAGTCTGCTGCAATACAGGGGTCGTCAGCGGCTTGAACATTGCGCTTTAGTCAGCCAGTCCCGGTAGCCCAATAGGTGCCCGCTGTAATGCATGATGCGCTAGTGGTGCACTCGGCTCTGGCTGACCTTAGTTCTGTATTTTTCCCCCGTGTGACTGGCCCTGCTCCTCCTTCCACATTCTGTGAGGTCTCTGCCTGTGCAAGGTGAGCCCCTGCCAACCTATGCGTCAACGAGATAATATAATATTATATATATATATAAGCTGTATTACTACTGTGGACATTATGTGTAAGGGGTACTAGTACTCTGGGTATTATGTGTATAAGTGCCACAACCACTGTGGACATTATGTTTGCAAGCTACACTACTACTGTGGGCATTATGTCTGTAAGCAGCATAACTACTGAGGGTATTATGTGTAAGGGGTACTGCTACTCTGGGCATTGTGTGTGTGTAAGTGGCATTACTACTGTGGGCATTATGTGTGTAAACAGCATTGCTACTGGGGGCATTATGTGTAAACAGCATTTCTTCTGGGGGCATTGTGGGTAACGGGCACTACTACAGAGGTCATTATGTGTAAGGGGTACTGCTACTGTGGGCATTATGTGTGTAAGCAGCATTACTACTGTGGCATTGTGTGTGTAAGGTGCACTACTACAGAGGTCATTATGTGTAAGGGGCACTACTACTGTAAGCATTATGGGGTATATGCAATTGCGGTCGAATTCCCGAAAATGTCGAAAAACGGGACTTTTTCGCCCAATAAAAAAATTCGACAATGCAATTCAGTACTTTCCGTCAAAAAAACGGACTTTCAAAATTCGACTTTTTGAAATTCGACATTTGTCAAATTCGACTTTTATGCAATGGTACAAATGCGGCAATTCGACAAAAGTATATTCAATTGAAGTTTGGAAATTCGACAACAGTGCTTTTAGACAGTAAATTCGTCATTTTCAATCCGCCACACTTTGGTGGGTGAATCTAATAAAAAAAATTTAAAACATGTTTTTTTTTGGTGTTTTTTTTATTGGTAATAGCATATCTATTTATATTAGAAGGGATTAGGTACTTGGTTTGTCTTTTTGGGAGGCACAAGTATTATTTATATATTTTTAAAAATAATATATATATATATATTTTTTTAAATGGAATGGTAAAATCACGAAAAAAAATGGCGTGGGGTCCCCCCTCCAAAGCATAACCAGCCTCGGGCTCTTCGAGCCGGTCCTGGTTCTAAAAATCCGGGGGAAAAATGGACAGGGGATCCCCCGTATTTTTAAAACCAGCACCGGGCTCTGCGCCTGGTGCTGGTGCAAAAAATACGGGGGACAAAAAGAGTAGGGGTCCCCCGTATTTTTTACACCAGCATCAGGCTCCACTAGCTGGACAGATAATGCCACAGCCGGGGGTCACTTTTATACAGCGCCCTGCGGCCGTGGCATTAAATATCCAACTAGTCACCCCTGGCCGGGGTACCCTGGGGGAGTGGGGACCCCTTCAATCAAGGGGTCCCCCCCAGTCACCCAAGGACCAGGGGTGAAGCCCGAGGCTGTCCCCCCCATCCAAGGGCTGCGGATGGGGGGCTGATAGCCTTGAGAAAATGACAAGAATATTGTTTTTTCCTGTAGTACTACAAGTCCCAGCAAGCCTCCTCCGCAAGCTGGTACTTGGAGAACCACAAGTACCAGCATGCGGGAGAAAAACGGGCCCGCTGGTACCTGTAGTACTACTGGAAAAAAAATACCCAAATAAAAACAGGAGACACACACCTTGAGAGTAAAACTTTATTGCACACCTGCCGACACACACATACTTACCTATGTTGACCCGCCGACTGCCACGTCTCCTGATCCGACGATCCGGGGGTACCTGTGAATAAAATTATACTCACCTCAATCCAGTGAACAGATATAAATCCTCGTACTTGGCAAAACAAATAAACAAACACCCGGACCAGCGGACTGAAAGGGGTCCCATGTTTACACATGGAACCCCTTTCCCCGAATGCAGAGACCCCCCCCGTGACTGCTGTCACAGAAAGGTCTCTTAAGCCAATCAGCGAGCGCAACATCCTGGCACTCTGCTGATTGGCTGCACGTCTGAGCTATCAGACAGCGCATCGCAAAGCCTCTCCATTATACTCAATGGTGGGAACTTTGCATCAGCGGTGAGGTCACCCGCGGTCAGCCGCTGACCGCGGGTAACCCCACCGCTGACGGCAAAGTTCCCACCATTGAAAGTAATGGAGAGGCTTTGCGATGCGCTGTCTGAGGTCACACGCGCATACAGCCAATCAGGTGAGTGCAACGAAGTAGCGCTTCCTGATTGGCTGAAGGGACCTCTGTGACAGGAGTCACGGGGGGGGGGGGTCTCTGCATTCGGGGAAAGGGGTTCCATGTGTAAACATGGGACCCCTTTCATTCCGCTGGTCCGGGTGTTCCTTTATTTGTTTTGCCAAGTACGAGGATTTATATCTGGACACTGGATTGAGGTGAGTATAATTTTATTCACAGGTACCCCGGATCGTCGGATCAGGAGACGTGGCAGTCGGCGGGTCAACATAGGTAAGTATGTGTGTGTCGGCAGGTGTGCAATAAAGTTTTACTCTCAAGGTGTGTGTCTCCTGTTTTTATTTGGGTATTTTTTTTCCAGTAGTACTACAGGTACCAGCGGGCCTGTTTTTCACCCGCATGCTGGTACTTGTGGTTCTCCAAGTACCAGCTTGCGGGGGAGGCTTGCTGGGACTTGTAGTACTACAGGAAAAAACAATATTCTTGTCATTTTCTCAAGGCTATCAGCCCCCCATCCGCAGCCCTTGGATGGGGGGGGGGGGGGGGGACAGCCTCGGGCTTCACCCCTGGCCCTTGGGTGGCTGGGGGGGGCGGGGACCCCTTGATTGAAGGGGTCCCCACTCCCCCAGGGTACCCCGGCCAGGGGTGACTAGTTGGATATTTAATGCCACGGCCGCAAGGCGCTGTATAAAAGTGACCCCCGGCTGTGGCATTATCTGTCCAGCTAGTGGAGCCCGATGCTGGTGTAAAAAATACGGGGGACCCCTACTCTTTTTGTCCCCTGTATTTTTTGCACCAGCACCAGGCGCAGAGCCCGGTGCTGGTTTTAAAAATACGGGGGATCCCCTGTCCATTTTCCCCCCGGATTTTTAGAACCAGGACCAGCTCAAAGAGCCTGAGGCTGGTTATGCTTTGGAGGGGGGACCCCACGCCATTTTTTTCCGTGTTTTTTCCCGTTTTTAAAAAAACGGAACAAAATCCGTCAAATTGGCCGTTTTTCGGCAGCGGGACTGTCGAATCCGTTTTTTATTGCATATGGTCAATTTTGGCACCCACTTGCCGAAATTAGACTGTCGAATTGTGTCGAATTGAAAAACGGCCGAAAAATTGCCGCGATTCGCCGCTAATTGCATATACCCCTATGTGTATAAGCTGCACTACTACTGTGAGCATTGTGTGTGTAAGCAGCACAACTACAGTGGGCATTGTGTGTAAGGGGCACTATCACTGTGGTATTATGTTTATAAGTGGCACTACTGTGGGCATTGTGTATATACCAGTTATTTATATAGCGCACACATATTCCACAGCGCTTTACAGAGAATATTTGACCATTCACATCAGTCCCTGCTCCAGGGGAGCTTACAATCTATATTCCCTACCACATGTACACACACATTCATGCTAGGGTTCATTTTGTTGGGAGCCAATTAACCTACCAATATATTTTTGGATTGTGGGAGGAAACCGGAGTACCCGGAGGAAACCCATGCAAGTACAGAGAGAATACACAAACTCCACACAGTTAGGGTCATGACCTCAGTGCTGTGAGGCAGTAATGCTAACCATTACACCATCCCTACGGTACTACTATGTGGTGTAACATGACTAAGGGGCATTATTGTGTGGTAACATGAACAATAGGCACTACTGTGTGTTGTAACATGCAATGTCGGACTGGGGCATGAAGGGTCCACTCAGGCCCGCCATCAAGGGGGGACGTTGGGGACTCCAGTCCCGGGCCCTGACTGAGAGAGGGCCCGGGTGGCAGCAGTGAGGATCGCGGGGACAAGCCAGCTGCCCGCGCACCGGCAGGGCAGGGAGCCATAGAGCAACACACAGAGCTTTGGTTGTAATATTATTTCTTTCTATTGAGCCGTCCATGAGCCAATCGGAGCTCACGGACCGACAGCCAATCATCAGCTAGCAGCTCCTGATTGGCTGCCGGTCCATGAGTTCCGTTTGGCTCACGGACGGCTCAATAGAAAGTATTTTACAACCACAGATCTGTGTGTTCCTCCGTAGCTGCTTGCCCTGCCGGTGCGCGGGCAGCTGGCTTGGTCCCGCGATCCTCACTGCTGCCACCTGGGCCCTTACATTGGTAAGCTATGGGGGCAGCAAATTTGTCAGTCCCGGGCCCCATCATTCCTGATGGCAGCCCTGGGTCCACTGAGGGAATGCAGCGGTAAGGGCCCATAACATCAGGGTGTGACTAGCTTCTGTAGAGGGTGTGGCCAGCTACCACAGAGGCATGGCTAACCATTAAAGAGTGCATGGTCTGGGCCCCTTAATAAATGTATATAGTTAATACTGCAAGTGTATGAATGATAATGTACCAGATTTATAACAGCAATGCACTGTAGAAAAAACATGATATCCCAGTGCAGAATAATAAAACATATGAATAATAATAATATATAATTCAAGTGCAGTCTGTAACCTGATCCCTAGAGTAGGGGGTGGACCCTCAGGCAGTGGGCCCACTGGTGATTTACCCTTTACACCTGTGGGCCAGTCTGACACTGGTAACATGAATAAGTGACACTACTATGCAGTGTAATGTGAATCAGGGGCACTACGTGAGGTGTAATGTGAATAAGATTGTGCTACAGTGTGGCATAATTTGAATTAGGGGTACTATTGTGTAGCCACGCCTCACTTCCTTGTGAGACCACACCCCTTTTTGCAGTATACACAGTCCCTTTAAAAAGTATGGGAGGCAGGGCGCTACTTTACAGTTTGCGGGGCGGCGAACACCCTAGCACCAGCCGTCGTGTTATGTCTGATATATATATATATATATATATATAGTGCATAGTGTAGACCACCAACATTTTTCTCAAGGTGCTATGCTGTAAAACAAATGGATAAATAACCAAACAAACATGGGATATGTTTTTTTATCCATTTGTTTCACAGCATAGCACCTTGAGAAAAACGCCAGACGGGGGTTGAAACGTTGGTGGTCTGCACTAAGCTTGTTTACTTTGATCACTTGTTTGCCCAATACAGTGTTTTATTAAGCTTTGGAAAAACCTATGGAGTGCCGCCTGGTTCTTTGTAGCTAAGAGAGGACACGCTACCTCAGCTTGGGAACCCAACAACTCTCTATTAAAATCGAGGAAGGCACCCGGGTGGATACCTCATGGAATGTGAGTGTCATAACTATATATATATATATATACTGTATACACAGTTGCATCTGGTGCCCACACTGTTCTGAATCAATTTGACAGGGGCCTCACATTACTTGTTTGTGCTCGGATAAATTCAGGCGTGATACATCGTAATCTATAATCTAGTGACAACAGCACACCAGTATCATCAGTCTTCATAAAACATACATTTATCAACTGTAATATTCCATGTAACAATGCTGAGAACATTTGCATGCAAATCATACAGCATTTGAATTAGTAGGTAATTTGTATGCATAGGACTTCTTGGTCTCAGTTTGTATCCTTTCAAGTAACACTGCATGATTCTTATCCAAGATTTAACCTCATTACTAATAGGAAACATCTTATCCAGCTTCATCCTGTCTCCAGTGAAAAGGCTGGAACTTTTTATATATAGGAAGAATAAAATCTTTTTTCTAACATTGTGTATGCACACAAACATGTGTTAGTGGTTTTCATGCCTGAAAAAAATCTGTCTTCTCAGGAGAACAAGAACAATTGCTCAAGCAGGATAATTAAACAAAATCATCCAGGAAAACAAGCTGGATTGAAGGAGAATTAATGTGCGCAAGGCTGTTTAAAATGCAGATGTTGGGTTGAGGAGACAATATGCCTTTTTCTCTAGCATCCATAAGGGATATTGGGGACAGAATTAGTATGATGGGGTATAGACGGGTCCAAAGGAGCCAGTGCACTTTAGATTTCTTCCACTGGGTGTGCTGGCTCCTCCCCTCTATGCCTCCTCCTACAGCTCAGTTTAGAAAAAAGTGCCCTCAGGAGAGGATGCACACTCTGCTAGCTCCAGAGTTTTTCTTCAATTTCTTTTAACGTTTTACTTATTTCGGTATGCTGTTTGGGCAACAGCATACCTGTACCGTGGGAGTTAGGGGGGGACAGTCACCGGCCTCTTGAGGTGCAGAGCCACTTCCCCGCTGCAGGACTACCGTCCTGAGGGCCTGTTTGTTCAGCGGGTCATGGCACCTTGGCTGTCGCAGCCGCAGCATGCCGCACACCCCTAACACTGCCTGAAAGTGATCATCGTGGTGAGTACCAACCGGGGTCCCCACTAGGGCTAAAAGCGCGGGTGTGGTGACCGGGTCACTCCTGCTATAGCCCCTGCGAGAGACTGGCTACTATAGGGTAAACCAAGCATTTATGTAAGGTTTTACAACTTGGGAGACATGACAAGTATAAATATACAGAGGTTGCTCCAGCGCCATGGCGAGGGGCAGAGCTACACGAGAGTGGGCTCAGCTGCATTTTGGCACCTTCCTCTGCATAGCAGCAGCAGTCTCCACAGCTCCTCCAAACAGTCCCTGGATCACTGGTACCGGGTAGAGAGGGGGAGAGACGCTATCTTACTGCACAATAACATCCCTCTAGGGATTTTATCATACAGTCTCACTGTGTTTACATAAAAACATTGACGGCCTCACTGGGGCTGTGCAGCGCTGGGTGCGTTAGGGTCCTCTCTTCTGTGTCTCCTCTCACATGCACTAGGGCAGGCTTGCAATATATCAATATCAGGCTGTGTTGTATGTGTATTGTACCTGTTTTTTCTGATTCACAATGGTAAAACAGAAGTCATGCAGTGTATGTATTGCTAGATTCTCTCCTAGTTCATCTGACTCCATATCATGTGAGCAGTGTAGTCAGCCATCTCTGAATGCTGATAACAATGTGGGGGGAGAGTCCAGAGCCCTCCTGGTTGGGGGCTATCAAAACTATGATGTCTGATATGTCATCTCAGCTCACTGCAAATGCCAATAAGACTCAGGAACTGCAACAAGCAGTGGCAAGTCTCCCTGCGTCGGGCTCCTTTACAGTAAAGGACCCGGCAGATAGGAAAATTGAGACCACTCTAAAATATATTTACATTGCTGCAGGTGTTGCTCATAGGCCGGTCACTGCAGGTTGCTGGATGGCACATGCAATTCACTCCTGGGCTAATCAAATTAAGGAAGGTCTCTCGGGTGATATGACCTTAGTGCATAATGTTACTCTCCTGACTCACATTCAGGACACGGCAAGAGTCCTCAGTGACTCCCTTAAAAGAGATTGGCAATATTAATGCTAGGACCACGGCTATGGCTGTGTCTGCGCGCAGAGCAATATGGTTAAGTCAGTGGATTGCTGATGCTGACTCCAAACGTAATGTGGCATCTCTTCCCTTCACAAGTGAATGGCTCTTTGGAGGTGAATTGGACGCATGGATTTCCAAAGCTAAACTGCTGGAAAATACACGTTTCTCCCTTCGGGGGCTTCACCTGCTAGACGTACCTATCCGGGACCGTTTACTCAGTCCTTTCAGACCTCCAGATTTCGATCTAGGGCCAGAGGGGCCTCCATCGCAGCTAGAAGATCCAGAGGAAAACCTAAGAAACCAGCAGTTGCTGGATCTCAGGACCAGAACACAAGTTCTGCTCCAGCAAAGACTTCAGCATGACGGTGCCCACCCACCCCAAGGAGATCTTGTGGTGGGAGTTCAGTTACGTCACTTCAGCCACATCTGGGACGGTTCCTGCCAAGATGCTTGGGTAAGGGACCTTATCTCTCAGGGTTACAAGTTGGAGTTCGACTGTACTCCTCCCCAACGGTTTTTCAAATCACAAAAAACAAATGGTACAACACTATATGGCGCTACCAATGGTGAGCTGCAGAGAAGTAAACTGATTAAGTCACCACCCTTAATCAATTTGTACAAATGGACAACAAAAGGTTTACGTCTCACTTTGCGCTTCCCAATGTCCTCAAATTCTTCATAGTATTCAGATGTACTCCTCAGTAAATCGTTGTACATAGGTAAAAAAGATACAAAAAACAACAATGTGTAAGACTGTATGAATGAGTCCAACCAAAAAATCCCAAATGTGTAGGAAACAGGAAGGTGTAAGTCCTCTCCCCAGCATGCATCAGAATTATCCCTCAGCAAGCGTTAAACACCCAAGGTGTCTGGATAATATCAATGGATGCTCACATGTGTGCTTACATGAATATTGCAGGAACTTGCACAGAAAGGATTCTTTCATGATCCCTTATTGTACTGAAGTGACCATAGGTTCCTCATGAATGTCTCAGAATAAATTAAAAATAGACGTATATGTAGTTTCCATTTATTGGAAACAATTTTATTGATAAAAAAATTGATGGAAATCTGTCCCTTACCCTAACAACATGAGTGGGAAGATGATACCCAGGTAATCCAACACAATGTTGACGGGAAATGGACAGTAACTGCACTCTATACAACGCGTTTCGGCGTACTGCAACGCCTTTATCAAGCAGAGTGCTACAATTAAAACACTCTTATAAAAACACTGTCTATCTTTACCAGGCAGTTTCCTGCTCTGCTGATAGTCAAATGGTTGCTGACAGTTCCTGCCAAGATGCTTGGGTAAGGGACCTTATCTCTCAGGGTTACAAGCTGGAGTTCGACGGTACTCCTCCCAACGGTTTTTCAAATCAGGCTTACCAGCTTTGGAAAGTATGCGTGGTATGCTACTACTGGCCATAAACAAGTTGGTCCAGTCCCAGGTCATTGTTCCAGTACCCCTACTATAACAAGAACAGGGTTACTACTCCAGTCTTTTTGTCTTACCAAAACCAGATGGGTCAGTGAGACCTATTCCGAATCTGAAGTCCTTGAATCCTTACCTGAAGGTTTTCAAATTCAAGATGGAATCTTTCAAAGCAGTGATCGCAGGCCAGGAACAACAGGAATTCCTAGTGTCCCTGGATATCAAGGACGCTTACCTACATATCCCAATTTGGCCTCCTCATCAGGCCTATCTGAGGTTTGCCATACTGAACGATCACTACCAGTTTCAGGCTTTACCCTTCGGCCTGTCTACAGCTCCGAGGTCGTTCACGAAGGCGATGGCAGAAATTATGTTTCAGCTCAGGGTCCAGGGGGTCAATGTAATTCCATACCTGGATGATCTCCTGATAAAAGCGAGATCCAGGGAGCTTCTATTGCTCCATATAGATCGCACTATGCAACTTCTGTCTCACCATGGGTGGATCCTCAATCTGCAGAAGTCCCACCAGGAACCGTCTCAGAGACTCCTGTTTCTGGGAATGCTACTGGATACTGTAGCACAGAGAGTGTTCCTCCCAGTGGAAAAAGCTAGAACACTCCAGGAAATGGTTCGCATGGTACTCAGGCCTGCTAGAGTCTCCATTCATCTTTGCATAAAATTATTGGGAAAGATGGTGGCCTCCTACGAGGCGATACAGTATGGAAGGTTCCATGCCAGACCCTTCCAATTGGACATCCTGAACAAGTGGTCCGGTTTCCATCTTCAGATGCACCGGATGATTCAGCTGTCACAACAGGCCAGGATTTCACTCCTGTGGTGGCTACAGTCTTCCAACCTCCTGGAAGGTCGAAGCTTCGGGATTCAGGATTGGATCCTCCTCACGACAAATGCGAGTCTAAGAGGATGGAGAGCTGTCACCCAAGGGGCGCAGTTCCAGGGCAGGTGGTCTGCCCAAAGAGGCCCTACTTCCAATCAACATTCTGAAACTTCGGGCTATCCACAATGCTCTACTTCAGATCTACTACGGGATCGGGCGATCCAGGTGCAGTAGGCGTACATCAATCGACAAGGAGGGACAAAAAGCAGGGCCTGCATGCGAGAAGTGTCAAGAATACTCCTGTGAACAGAAAGACATGCAAGAGCGCTGTCTGCAATCTTCATTCCGGGAGTGGACAACTGGGAGGCAAACTTCCTAAGTCGCCACGACTTCCACCTGGGGGAGTGGGGACTACTCCCTCAGGTGTTCCAACTGATCATCGACAGGTGGGGTTGTCCACAGATCGACTTGATGGCCTCTCGTCTCAACAAGAAGCTTCGCTGCTATTTCTCCCGAACCAGGGACCCTCAGGCGAGCGCAGTGGATGTGCTGACTTCGCCTTAGCCTTACCAGCTGGTCTACCTGTTTCCTCCAATTCCTCGGTTCCCAAGGGTGCTCAAGCGGATCAGACATCAAAGAGTGGAAACAATCTTGATTGCCCCGCATTGGCCTCGAAAAGCGTGGTACACGGCTCTACTGGACTTGTCCGTAGAGGACCCTTGGCCTCTACCACTAAGAAGGGATCTTCTTCAACAAGGACCGTTCATCTACCCGGTCTTATGGCGGCTTCATTTGACGGCATGGAAGTTGAGCGGAACATCCTAGCTCACAAAGGGCTTTCCAAAAAGGTCATTGCCACTATGGTGCAAGCCAGAAAACCTGTGACGTCAAAACACTATCATCATATCTGGTGGAGATATGTCTTGTGGTGCGAGGAATGCAAATATCCCTCTGCAGATTTCCACTTGGGAAGGTTCCTCCATTTTCTGCAGGCTGGAGTGGATAAAGGCTTGCGTCTGGGATCCATTAATGTCCAGATTTCAGCTCTTTCCATCTTTTTTCAGAAGAAGCTGGCTCTCTTGCTGGAAGTTCAGTCCTTCTTGCAAGGGGTGCTTCACATACAACCTCCTTTCGTGCCGCCTACGGCACCTTGGGATCTGGATGTAGTGTTACGCTTCCTACAGTCTTCCTGGTTTGAACCTCTGACGACGGTAGAAGATAAGTACCTCACGTGGAAAATGGTGATGTTACTGGCCCTGGTTTCTGCTAGGCGTGTTTCAGAATTGGTGGCCTTGTCGTGCAAAAGTTCGTATTTGGGGGGTCATTCCGACCCGATCACAGCGTGTTTTTGTTCGCACAGCTGCGTCCGGGTCACTACTGCGGACGCGTGGGGGGCGTAATGCGCACGGCCGTCGCCAGGCAACAACGCTGACTATGAAGAAAGTGGACTGCAGGAAGGTGATCCAGGGCGGCAACTCACCGTTTGGAGCCGTTTTCGGGGAGTGGTAAGGAAAACGCAGGCGTGTCCAGGCGAACAGAGGGTGGATGTCTGACGTCAAAGCCGTGCCCATCATCGCTGGATCCGTTGCACAGGGTAAGTATGTCCAGGGCTGGTCTTGTTTTGCAGGAAAAATTTTTAGCATAGCACAAGCGTTCGCAGCCCTGTTATGCTAAAATACACTCCCCCATAGGCGGAGTTTAGTTGATAGCACCAGCAGCAAAAAGTTGCTTGGTGCGATCAACTCGGAATGAGGGCCTTGGTCTTTTACAAGAACAGAGCAGAGCTCAGGACTAGATGGCAGTTCCTGCCGAAGGTAGTCTCCGCAATTCACTTGAATCAACCTTTTGTGATTCCGTCCAGTTCTGACACTTCTGCTCTTCCGGAGGCATTGGATGTAGTACGAGCCTTGAAAATCTATGTCAAGAGGACGGCTCGGATCAGAAAGACGGATTCCTTGTTCGTGCTGTATGATGCGCGGAAAAAGGGTTGCCCTGCTTCAAAGCAGTCCATTGCTCGTTGGATTAGGCTTACTATCCAACAAGCCTATGTGTCGACAGCCTTACCAGTTCCACAGTCTCTAAAGGCCCACTCTACTAGATCGGTGGGTTCTTTCTGGGCGGCTGCCCGTGGAGTCGCGGCCCTGCAACTATGCCGAGCTGCTACCTGGTCGGGGACGAACACCTTTGTGAAGTTCTACAAGTTTGATACCCTGGCCAAAGAGGATACCCAGTTTGGGCAGGCGGTGCTGCAGTTGTCTCCACACGTTCCCGCACGTCCTGGAAGCTGTGGGACATCCCCATCGTACTAATTCTGTCCCCAATATCCCTTATGGATGCTAGAGAAAATAGGATTTTGACTGGTAAATCCTTTTCTCGTAGTCCATAAGGGATATCGAGGGCCTGCCTCTGTGCTGTGACTTTCTGCAGGTTCTCGGTTACGTGTTCCTGTTCAGATGTTGCTGTTAATGTTGCCAGACTTTGCTGGCTAAGTTATGTATTGGTGTGCTGGTGTTCAAATCTCACCACACCTGTTGTTGTTATGTTCCTTCTCTCACGTATCTCATTCTCCTTCGGGCACTGTATAACTGAGCTGTAGGAGGAGGCATAGAGGGGAGTAGCCAGCACACCCAGTGGAATAAATTTGAAGTGCACTAGCTCCTTTGGACCCGTCTATACCCCATCGTACTTATTCTGTCCCCAATATCCCTTATGGACTACGAGAAAAGGATTTACCAGTAGGTATTCAAAATCCTATTATTTGTTTTCCAGCTATCACAGACAGAGTATGAAATCAAGCATGCATGCTTGGAAAAGGCTCAAAATCCTCAGCGAATGGACTCAGTTATGGGTACTGCTAAAACCAAGAAACATGGTCATTATTAGATCAAGTTTAGCAGTAAGTCGCCCATTATCAAGTGATTGAAAACATCTGATATCTGCCATTTTTATCCTGAGGGCAGAAAGCATGGAAGTGATAGACCAAAGTGATAAGTCATAATTATTTAATTAAAAACAACACAAGCAAAACTCTTTATAAATGAACAGATATACACAAAGGTATTTTCTTTAGTGACTAGTTCTTCTGCAGGGGGCAACATTTCACCACTATTACTTTTAAAGTTATAATGATCATTTCTTCAGAGGAATTTGCTAATACGAGACAGGGACAAGCTATTTGTCCTAATGTATCGCTCCCCAGTCTCTTGCACGAGACCATCCACATTCTTTTTACACGTTACTTAAAATTTGTTATTAACCACCATTGTGCCGCATGGTGATTTCCCAGCAATAGACTGGGATTGTCAGCTCATAATACAGTTTCCTCCCATTGACTCATAATAAGGGATTTCATAGGAGTATCCTTCAACTATGCTGGACTCTTGGGTCTTCAAGGTATTTGTCTGATTATTTCTTAGGGGGTGATTCAGACCTGATCGCTAGGCTGCTAAAATTGTAGCCCTGCGATCACATAGTCGCCGCCAAGGGAAGTGTATATTCACCGTGCAAGTGTGCGATCGCATGTGTACGGCGTGCAGCTAAAAAATTCCTCAGGAAAATCCGTTCGCACCTCACTCACCAGTGGATGGTTTTTACCAGTACATGCAGTCTGTGCGCAGCCCGGGACTTACTCCTACAGTTCGATCAGAACGGGCTGATCGGGGCCAGAGCTGACGTCACACACCCTCCCCGCCTGCGTTTTCCCTGACACTCCTAGAAAACGGTCAGTTACCACCCACAAACGGCTTCCTCCTGTCAATCAGCATGCAAATGGCTGTGCAATTTGAATTTTCGCACCAGCCTGTCGCTTACCGGCGATGCCTGTTGTTGTTTGCCGATGCCTGTGTGCATTACAGTGCATACGCATGCGCAGTTAATAGCTGATTGCCTGCTGTGAATCAGGGCCCTAGACCAACAAGACTCTAATGATGCTACCCTATGAACTGCAGCATATGATGGTAAAATTATACTATCAATGATGCCCATAATGAGGAAGCGGTTAAAATACTGCTAGTTGGGATCCCAGTGGTCACAATGTCGATGCCAGAATACCGACTAGCGGTGAAATGCTGCCGCTGGAATACCGGCACCACAGGCTATGCTCCATCAGTGGGTGTCCAGAGGGAGAATAGAACCTGTGGCCAGCGCAGCGAGCCACCGTGCCCGCAGCAAACCCGCAAGGGGCGTTCTAGTGTTCGCCCTGCTGCCGGCATACTGATGGCTGGGATGCCGCTGATGTTACACTGACGGCCGGCATCCCAGCCGCCGGTAATTCAGACTGAACCCCCATAATGTATTATATATGTTATGCAATGATTTTGCACTCTCATTAGTAAAAAGTAGATGTTTCCTCCAGCTCACTCATCAAGCGGATTTTACTATTCACCAAGGTACATTTCTAAAGTATATTCTTTATAACTGCTGTACTTGTGCCTATATTAGTCATACATTGAAGATAACATAATTAATGTGTGACTGGGACATCAAACATGATCTGACTACCATACTCCAAATCCCTGCGCATGGCATCTACCAAAGCATTTTTTATAAAGCTTGCTGCGATAAAGTTACATATATGAACACACTAGCTATAAACATTACATTATACCTATGGTGTAATTATAGAAGTTTTAAGTTTTTTTAAATGATTGGAGGTGCTCGTATCTCACCTCCCTATATTGAAAAACATCAAAGTGCCAGTTTGTGCTGCCACAGTGGATGTGGCAGGACAAACTGGCACATAACTGGCTACTATGGTTGTAATTAGGCCAGGAAGAGTTAGGGCAAAGTCCTACTACTTATTTACTGCAAGCTATTCAACAAAAAGGTTTATTTTACCAGTTGATCACGGTCACCCAGAAAGCTTGTCCATGCCTGCGGTCCCTGGCCCACAACGATCGATTAGTCGCACTGGTAAATCTCAGGATAAACGTAATGCTGCCCAAAATCAGGGCTCTCCTCTTGCGCAAATACCGGTGTCGAGTATTAGCCCTCTCCGCCAGAAATTGCTCCCTTCTCCTCTTGGCATAAGACGGTGCCAGGTAGCACAGTGCAAGCAGCTGCATCAGGCTCTCATTTGCTGTGCGAAACAGCCAAAAACAGCAAGAACTCAGGAACTCGGCTACTCAGCAGTGACACGTCGTCCATGGCTAATGCAATGCTGTGATCAGTCACCACCAACTTTTCATAACTTCATCTCTGTGCGCCATAAAAACAGTCCATTTCTTATGACACACAAGTTTATTGCAGGGCTGACACGGGTTCTGTCTGAAAGGGGTCGACCCGACAATAATCCTGGTTAAATGTGCTGTGTGAAAAGGGGTTAGGAACTGTAACCTGGGTTTTTCCCGGTTTCACAAAACCAGGAAAACTCGGGACTTTGAGATTTTTCTATCTGAAAGTGGTAATAGTATGTAACGCCTCCAGTGGCGGCAGTAAAAAAATGTTGTACCAAACAATAGGGGAAATTTATTTAGACTTTTCCGTACAATCATAGTCATCTATTGACCCAAATATATTCTGTCTAGACAAAAAGTACAGACTATTGCTATTCTGTACAATTACCCATTATGAAGAACAAATATTTCTAGTTAATTGACTCATAAATTCCATCATGACAGTTTTGTGACTAATTAAAAGAGATAGTAATAAACTACAACATTGTTACACAGTTACTGAGGTTAAGAAGAAGTCAAGAGTCTATCAAGCTCGCTTTCACTTTCTAACAACACACATCCACTGATGTAGCAGAAGGTAACTATGCCAGGCTGTAGCAAATGCCAAATGTTCACACTGAAAAAAGCCCTCATGTGCAACAAGTATTGAATGTTGCTTGTTATGCCCACATTTCAGAGCAATGGGGGTTATTCCGAGTTGATCGCTCGCTGACGATTTTCACAGCGCAGTGATCAGGCTAAAAATCGGCATTTCTGCGCATGCGTAAGGGCCGCATTGCGCACACGCGACGTACGAACGAACGTGATTTTGCACAGGCTCTAGCGAAAAATTAAGTCGCACTGACGGCCGCAGAGTGATTGACATGAAGTGGGTTTTTCTGGGTGTCAACTGACTGTTTTCAGGGAGTGTTTGGAAAAACGCAGGTGTGCCAGGGAAAACGCAGGCGTGGCTGGGCGAACGCTGGGTGGGTGTGTGATGTCAAAAGCCAACCCTCCAACGTTAGAATCAACGCACACGAAGAGTAACTACAGGGCTGGTCTTGTTTTGCACAAAATGTTTTTGCAGGCGCTCTGCTGCACAAGCGTTCGCATTTCTGCTAAGCTAAAATACACTCCCCAGTGGGCGGCGGCATAGCGTTAGCTCGCTAGCAGTTTTTAGCAGCCGTGCCATCAACTCCGAATGACCCCCAATGTACTGTATTTGCGTATGGTATATCCTGTTATCCCCAAGTTCCAGGGCTCCAAGCATCAGAGTCCTGCTGTACAAGAGACAGTCCCCTTCTCTGCTATTCATTTATATTATATTTTTTACACTCATTTTGTGGTAAATCCTTTTCTGATGATTTCCACATTAAGGGGCTAATTCGGATGTGGTTGGAGGTGCTATCACTGCTACTTCCTTGTAAGCAGCAGCGAAAGCTCTGTATGTAAATGCAGCAGAAGGTGTCTATTACATGTAGACACCTCTTGCTGCAGTAGTAATCCGACCTGCTTACTAGGATGCAGCAATGGATTACTGCGACACCATCGCCTGTTGCAGATGCTAGTAAGAGGTCAGGAAACCTCCAGAAATCTAATTTCTGATTGGATGGAATTCATAGCCAGCTGCCACCCTCAAATGCCGCATGTCAATCATGCTGTAGCTGACAGGGGGCTGCAAGTAATATTGGAAGACCCGTTCTGCACATATGCAGAATCGGTCTTACGCCTGCACAGCCCCACAACCATCAGATTTGTATGTAATCCATTGGGTTTATGTGCAACTCTGAATTAGGCCCTAAGTATACGTTTTACAGTATGTATTAGGAGGGGAGCTCTTTATTGTCTTTGACACATAATGTGGGATGCTTTTAAATAAGTTTGTACAGAATTTCTTACTTACAGTACTTTCGTGCAGTAGGTTGTGGACCTTTTGCAGTTAAACTTTTTTCCTGCCTTGTAATAAATTGGGGAGGACTGTAGATCCTAGCAAACCAAAAGCAGTCTTGGATAGGGAGGATAAATGAACACACAACCTAAAATTAAATATTTAATAAATTTTCTTATTACAGGTTGAGTATCCCATATCCAAATATTCCGAAATACGGAATATTCCGAAATACGGACTTTTTTGAGTAAGAGTGAAATACTAAAACCTTTGTTTTTTGATGGCTAAATGTACACAAACTTTGTTTAATACACAAGTTATTAAAAATATTGTATTAAATGACCTTCAGGCTGTATGTATTAGCTGTATATGTAACATAAATGCATTCTGTGCTTAGATTTAGGTCCTATCACCATGATATCTCATTGTGGTATGCAATTATTCCAAAATATGGAAAAATCCGATATCCAAAATACCTCTGGTCCCAAGCATTTTGGATAAGGGATACTCAACCTGTATCAATATTCTCCCAACTTTGTTTCAAGTGATTAAAGGTATTATTAGATCTTTTTTTCTGGGGAGATAGGCGTCCCAGGTTTCAAAAGGACACTCTGCTGTGTCACAAGCACCATGGAGGCCTCCAGAGACCTCACATCGGGCCTAATTCAGATGTGGTTGGAGGTGCTTCCTTGGAAGCTAAAATTATAGCGCTGTATGGTGATGCAGCAGGAGGCGTCTATTACAAGCAGACGCCTCCAGCTGCAGTAGTGATCTGACCATAGACACACCATCGGGTGGCTTGTGGCACCACTTGGAATCACTGGCAATGTTGGGAATTCGTGGCCTCTACCCTCTTCCTAAATGGCGGTGACACGCCTCCGCTTTCATAAACGGATAACTGACAGTCTGATGCTGGACTGTGTCCTGTGTCGCAGGACTGCACATGTGCAAATGAATGAGGTCCAACATCAGCTACTATCAAGCCATTGTATTCAGCAGAGTCCTCTAGTGGACCGGTGCAAGGGACAGCAAACAGTGGGTTGACATAGAAGAACATTGTATTGGCTATCTACATTATCCTCCCCATGTTCATCTGTATCTCACCATAACTGTTTTTTTTCTATAAAGAACAATTTGCAGGGAAATTTTTTTGCAAACTGTAGTTGTGACAACTCTACATAAGCCTCAGGGCCTGACTGAGAGGTGGATGCAGTTCCGATATTCTGGCAGTTGGCTGACGTTCTGTGTATTGCAATGTGCATGTGCCACAGTGGTCTTGCAACGGTGGTCATAGTGAGGACTAGGATGCAGAGCAACTGACAGTGACTGTCTGTGGGCGTGTGGCATAGTTGCCTACCCTCCCTCATTCTGCAGGAGCCTACCTGAAATGGTTACATTCTCTCTGACTCCCTGAATGGAACAGCAATCTCCCTGATAGCACCTTATCCCCATTATGTAGCTGCTACATTCTTGGGGGGGGGGGGGATAAATCAGAGATACATACATTCAAGCTAGCTCATCAGTGCCTTTCCTTGCATTGCTTATAAGGTACAATGATCCCTATGGCTACATGCATTTTAAATAAGGTTTCTCGTGGCCACTTACAGTATATAGAACCTCTTGTAAGAAACAATACACAAACAAAGCCTGAAAAATATCAGTGTCTTTTCTTCAACAAGTAGATCTTACTAACTTAGGGGCTCATTTACATTTGGGTGTCAGTCATTTTTATGACACGCCTCTCAGATGTAGCAGTACACGTCCACACTGATAGGTGTTACTTTCACAATCTCCCTGAAATGCTTTTTCAAAAGTAGGCAAGTATGGCGTGTGGAAGCCATTGACCATGCCTTACGCAGTATCACTGGCCCCGGCTTAGTTGCGTGGGCATTCTGAGCAAACATGTGGTTTTCGGTGTCTGAAAGTGCGACCAATGTGCGCCAAATTTTGCATCTCCACAGGCAATCGGTGGATTTGAGATGCCAGCAGTGGGCGTTTCTATACACAAGACAGGGGCTGTGGTATAAGCATATCTTCTGCAGTAGCGCTGTGATTAGCATCCACCTATGCATCAGGTCCTCTGTATGTGTACTGCTCCGTTCACTCGCATATTTTATAATCAATGTCAAAACATGTTTAACAGGCTTTAAGAATGACCATTTAATACCTAAAATAAACTCCATTGTATATGAGCCTTAATGGAACAAGTATCATTTTGCTGTCCAGCCGTCTTTCTTGTTTATGTCTAATGCACATAAAAGATTGCCTGTTGTAATCTCTGCTGCAGGAAACACTCCTGCTGTTACTGATTCACACAACAAAGCAGCAAAGGTAAAGAAGCATTCATGCGCTCTTCCAGAGACTACATGCAGCTTGTATAGATATATAGTATCATAACTGCATTTACAGAGTTTAGTCATTTAACAGAACAATATAGAACAAAAAAATAATAACTGAAGACCATAGTAACAGTAATGCTTTTGATTTTTATTAAATCTTTACCATGGTCTGAGCACTGTTCAAAAATTATTTACCAGGCTGTCAGATAAATCCGACCCATAGAGTGCCAGCTGCTTACCTGCACTATATTATAATCATACTTACCAACTTTCTACCTGGGGGCTAGGCCATGACATAGCTTTTACACTAATAACAGTAAGAGATATGAAACCAAATTGGCAGCGGATTGAGGCCTCCATACGTGTAATTTGAAAGTAAAATATCAGTTGGTCACATGCTCTACTATGATTTCTTCAGCACAGGTATGAACAAGTCCAATAGCCTCTGCGCTCGCCACGTTGCGGGCACGGTGGCTCACTGCACTCGCCACAGGTTATATTCTCCCTCTATGGGTGTCGTGGATGGCGGTATTCCAGCGTCTGTATTTCAGTGCTAGGCGGGATTCCGGCGTCGGCCTTGTGATGTCCGGGATCCCGACTAGCGGTATGGTAACCACTTCGCGGCCAGAGTTTCCTGCTTCTGCAAGCTAATTGCCTGAAACACATAGCTATTTTATGGACTATTTGAGAATATACAATATGCACAAGAGTTTTCGTAAGGTGAATAACAAGGGGCAGCACTGCCTTTCTAATAGTCGGAGTTAGAAAAGGCAGGAGAGGAGATGCCATTAATTAAAACTGAGGCAGTGGTGTTATAATAAAGGGATTCTACATGCATAAGGAAATCCCCACTTAGGCCAAGATGAAGGGTTCACGGCATGAAGTCCCTGGAGCCTTTTCTGCCCCTAGGGCCATTTCCAAGGAGAGAAGATCAGATATTTTTGAGCTATGGATCAGAACTATGGATCTTTTGATAATGTCAAAGGCTTGTATGTCAGGGATGAGTTCCACTTGGTCTGGGTGGACCAGTGAGCACATAACACTGGCCAGAGCACTGGCAAAACATTTGCAAATAGCTTCAGGTTTGAGTTTAAGAGGGACATACTGTAGGGTGATTACTGCCACCTCCATTCAAGTCTTTACCTGGTTTGGGGATTTCAACTATTTCAGCCAACTAAATGACATCTTTCAGAATCGCACTGAAAAGCTCAGTCAGGACAGGGACAAGAGTTTCTTATTTTAGATGGTGGGAAGCCATAGGGCATGAAGCAGTGGAAGATTTCAACATTTTAATATCTGCACAATCTGTACTGAAGAGATGGTCTTGTTGAATTTAAAGACTGGATGGCGGATTCATTTAGTGCTAGTCACGTTCCCTCTGCTGGCTGGCCATGCTCCCTCAGATAGCATGCTACTCTCTAGGCCCCCGCTTCCCCCAGAGGGCCATTCACATTCAGGTCCAACATTAGGGCATACCTCCCAATTGTCCCGATTTTTGCAGTCCCACCCGCGGGCAGCAGTGTCCCGCGGTGGTGGGGGGCAATTGGGAGGCTCTGTCACTCATTGCTCAGCGGTGAATAGACGCTGTGCACATGCGCACAGCGTCTATTCACAGGAGACAGAGGGGTCATGCCAGCAACTCATAGAGCGCTGGGCATGCCCCCTCAGTGATGACAATGGGAGGCGTGGCAAGCAGTCGCTGCATTGCAGCAAAGCCGTGCCCCTTTTCCCATTGCCACACACCATTTTTAGGCGGGCGCAGCTTTGCCGCGCATACAGGTCCCTCTTTCTACAAGATAAATGTTGGGAGGTATGTTAGGGTACAGTCTCACTGATACTGATAAAGCTGTGTACATTCAAAAAAATGTAACTCAATTTATATGCTGTACTTTCATACATAACAATGAATATGCTGTACTTTCATACATAACATTCCAAGATTCTTAATTACAGTTCCACTGTGTGCCTTGATGATACACTGCTTTCTAAATCACACATGGTCTGACTTGCTTATAGCTGGATGTAGTGGATACAACTAAACTTAGTTAAGTCTTTGAAGCAAAAAATGCAATACACACTGTTACTGGTCTTCACAAACTGTGCAAGTCTGAATGGTTTTTACTACTACGTGTACCTGTTGTTATTGTGACCACATGGAGCGAAGGCCAGAAATGAAACATTAGCTTCTTTCTTTTCAAATGAAAATGGTTCACACTTTACTCTTTAACAATAAGTCTCTTTCCATAACCTATTAATTAACATGCTCATTACTCCGGAGTCCTTTAGTTCCAGGGAACTTGTGCTTGGGGCATGCTGGCTTAAGACACCTTTATGAAGTAGAATTTCCTGTCAGGCAGGCTATTCAGAGGAGGAAGATAATTAGAAGGCATATTTTTTTATTTTTTTACTCAGAGCTGTGAAATGAAGTGGGCTGGAGTAATCCCCCTCTTTTCAGTGCCAGTATTTATGATAATCCTATTTCACTCAGGGAAAGGCCTTTTGGCAACATTATTTTGAAAGTTTTTACAAGCGGAATGGTGGGAAAAACAGGGCTAAAGACCAATTAAAAGCTTGTGGATGTTGATTGAGTGATGAAAGATGCCTTGTTGACAAAGAGGCACATGCCAGGAGCCTGAATGGGGCTACAAAATAAAAGACAAATAAGGAAGCTATATACAAAATTGTAAAGTGTATACATTGATAGACACTAATATAAATCAGCCAATGTCTCAACTAAATACAACAATTATTGGCATTGGCTATACTGACACCCAGCCCAAAGCACAACATGCCTAAATAAAACATAACAATGAGTTAGATAATTGCTTTATATGCAATCAATGGAAATCCTCATGGTATAAAGTGCAAACTGTTACATAACCAAGCTCCCGAGTTACAGGAGGATGAAAGCATTTGCTGCAACCTGCAAATGAGAAAACAACAGGGCAGCTACTGTGATAACAATGAAGGTTTCCTATGGTGGTTGCAAACTGAGGACACACAAACTAAACTGTATAGCGACTGTGCTTTGTGATTATATGTTTTATAACTACCTAATAGTACACTTGAAGGAGCACACCTACTCTGCTCCTGGGACCATCTCTGCAAATCAGAAATGTATTTGAGAGTGCAGGGGTGTGGAGGGAATCTGAAGTGGGCACTGTACAAAAGTGTAACTCTACAGCCAACCTTTTCCTTGATAGGCAATAGCCTATCATCTGCCTTTGACCAGTCTTTATTATACGTGGCATTTTGCGTGTTTGAAGCTTTGTTCTTGTACATTAGACAAGAGCTCTCCAAAATGCACTTGACTGCTGAAGTGCTCCTGAAAACTCCATGATGCGTTCAATTCAAATTATGATGAGACCAGATCACTTCCAGCTGGTGCAACATGATGAGCTGGTGCAACATCAAGTCGTTTAAACACAGCAAAAATGGGTATACGCCCCTGCACACATGATGGAACACCCCTAAAAAGGTTCCCTTCACACGCTTCTAAATAATGTCCAGTTTCTGCTATACTCTTCAAAACCAAGTACGTTTACTGAGTGCTTTCTTATGAACATCCACACTTCATTCAGCAGGTACCATTTTGTGCAAAGTAAAGCAAACAGCATCGCCAATAAGAGAATAGCTCTCTGCTTTGCTCACTTCAGACTTTGTAAATGATCTATGAATATATTCCTATACAGGGACATAACCGGAACTTTGTGGGCCCCATAGCAACACTTTGAAGGGACCTCTGCTGTCCCAATGCCTCTCCATAGCAGCTGTTAATTTTATGCCCCATAATAGTGCCCTAGTTAATTTTCTGAACCATAGTAGTGCCTTAGTTAATGTTATGCCCCATGGTAGTGCCCAAGTTTATTTTATGAACCATAGTAGTGCACTAGTACACATTTTTGCACATTGTAGGTCTGCCAGTACACGCTATGCCAAACAGTATTCCCAATTCACATTATGACATACAGTGCTTCAACTTCATATTGTGCCACATTAAAGTGCCCCAGTTCATATTATGTAACATTATAATGCCCTCCAGTTAGTTTTAGATCACATTACAATGAGCAGGCCTAGGGGCATACCTAGATACATTGTAGACCCCAATGCATAGGTTTGTAAGGGACCTTATGTACCACCCAATGAGGAAAATGTATAGAACACATGTAATTTTGGGATGTAGTTATGATCCTGGTGGTTGTGATCCGGGCAATCAGCATACCGATGCCGGGATTCCGGCCACCAAAATGCCGGCAGGGGGCCCAGGACTAGAACCTGTGGTGAGCACAGCGAGCCACCAAGCCCGCATCGTGGAGAGCACAGCGAACCCATACCTCCCAACTCTGCATGCTTTCAAAGAGGGACACACGCGCGGCGAAGACGCGCGCTCTCCCGGAAAGGGGCGTGACCTATGAAAAGGGGGCATGGCTTCACGGAGGACCCGCGATCACGAGCCACGCCCCATTTTCGACACTGAGGGGTCATGCCCAGCGCTCTGTGAGCCGCTGGCATGCCCCCTCTCCCTCTGTCTGCACTGAATAGACGCCGTGCGCATAGCGTCTATTCACCACTGCTCTGCTAAGCAGGGCAGCGACAGACAGAGCCTCCCAACTGTCCCCCCCACCGCGGGACACTGCGGCTCGCGAGTGGGACAGCGGGACTGGACCGCGAAAATAGGGACCGTTGGGAGGAACGCGAACCCGCAAGGGGCTTCTTTGTGCTCGCCCCCCTGCTGGCATTTTTGTTGGCATCAGGGATACTGGCTGACCGCCTGGATCCCGACCACTGGACACCTAATCCCAACCCGTAATTTGCCAGGGAAGGTGGGCCCCTCTGAACTCTGGGCCCCATAGCAGCTGCACTCCCTGAATCTATGGCAGCTAGGCCCTTGTTCCTATACATTAAAAGATTTACTGCAATTTAGTTGGGTGTACTGAATATGTATTGCACTAAACATGTTCCATAAAACCTGTTAAGTACATCACTAAACAACTGCTTATCTTCATACATTGCATGTCTTTTATATGAGACAATTGTTTAGATAGACAATATTATAATTGAAGAAGATTAGAAAGAGATCCTTATTATAGAAGGGGAAGAGTCCACTCTGGGTGTACATGTATATATTTGTCTAAGGTGTGTGCATTACTTTATCATAACATAATTGTAATGCAATATCATGCTATTTGACTACAAGATTATAACATGGTCCTATCTGGTTTCTAATTTTTTTATTTATTTTACCAAATGAACCTGTCATCCCTCTGTGTTCGTGTATTAGAATGTGTCTCACTCTTCACTGTTTACAGTTGTTTCCATGGGACATCAACTGAATGGAAAGGAACACTATCTACCTAAAACGTTTTTGTTGTCATGTAATTCATGCAGTGTTACAATTGCCTCAAACAGCCGTTGCAGAACAATTTCAGCGCCAGGAATAATCTGATGTAAATCAGTTTTATTTAAAAAAAAATAACATACCCAAAATAAAGAACTTGTCACAAAAATATATCACTTCTAAGTTCTAATTCAAGTGTAATATCTCCTATATTATTAAAGTATAACATTATATATGGTCCAGCCATTCATATTAAAGATTTAGCACAGATCAGAACTGTTTGTATAATTACTTAGCAGGGACGTGCAGTCAGGGGAGGCAGAGCCTCACCTATCATGCTCCCTGTCATACTTTACAGTTTTTACTATAAAAATGATTGGAATAACACAAGCAAGATGCTTATAACTTCTAAGCATATTCTTTGTATTATTGCAAGCATTTTATAGATAAAACTGTCCACAGTTGCAGGGCTTCGGAAATTGCAGGGAGAGACAGAGATGAGGCAGCCAGAGCTAAGCCTCATCTTACACACAGTCAGAGCCTGTCTCTACAGCGGGGCTGGGCTACACAGCAGCCAATCATGCTGATTAGAAAAGAGAAATGGGAGGCATGCCTCAGTGTGGGGGGCGTACTTGTGCACTGATGGGCAGCTCGGATTGCTCATGTGACCAATCCAGGACGTGCAGGAAGAGACAGACACCGGAGCTGAACAGCATGACAGGGGAGGACTGGCCACCGCTGAGCTGCCATGCCAGCATCTGCTGGGCTGGGAGAGAGGCTGCTGCAGCAGCGGCCAGTCCTCTCTCACCACCTGACATGCGGCTGTCAGCAAGAAGGAAGGGGGAGGGCAGCTGGACCAGGGCCCTCAACCGGGCCCCTCCAATGGGCCCGGGCCAGGTAGAGAGTACCCTCCATCCCCTCTCAGCGCCACTGTATGTGTGTGGCATCTGTAGTGAGTGTGGGGACAGGGCTCTGTGTGTGTGTGTTTGTCTGTGTTACATCGAATAGGGGGGTCAGACTTTCAGCACCCAGACCCACCCCCATGAGTGCCTCCACAGCCTCTGACCTCACCGCACGTCACTGTTACTTAGCATGCTTTAAATGGACAATCCTTATTCTAATATAGCACCTACTTATTAGTAAACACTTATTACTCAAGCATAACCAGTTTCAGTTCCATATCCAAAGGCAGGGTTTAGAATATGTGGATCAGCACTCCTAAGTCAAAGACAGCACCTATTTTACTAACAGCCATGGACTAGACCTGTGACATCAGCCAAAGTGCAGCACCATTGCTGCCCCTCCAGGAATGGCACCCTGCATGCAGCCTGTAGCGCTGCTGCAATGCTCCAGACACGCTCCCTGCAGTCTGTACAGCCGCCCGGACATTGTTGCACTTCCTGGTGCTGGCAGCCTCGCTCTTTCTGCATGACGTCTTGACATCACATGCTCGGAGGTGGGGCCTGCTCCAGCATTCACTTTGTGAAGTCTTTAAAATATTTCATACTAAATAATTAACTTCTTTGAAATATAACAAAACACAGTAGCAAGCAACATAATTTGTTCATTAAACCCTTCAAAACATAAATGTAGCTACTGATTTAAGAACTAAACCTGCTTCTTGCATACATGTCTTCAATTGTAAAAGCCACTGAAAAAAGGCAGAGCTTCGGGTGATTTAGTTTTGCTTACATTTAGCTCCAACAATACCCAGCCCCCCCCCCCTCCCCCTCCCCCCCCCAGCTTCAATTGGAGCCAACCCCCTTGCAGCATAATGCCATGATTTGAAGCGTGATATGGTCCCACCTTCTCCTATACACTGACAAATATTTAGAGTTCTCATCTAGTTCTGTAAGTGGGTGGAACATCAGCAGATAAGACAGTAACAGCACAGCAGACATAATAACGGTCTACTAGTAAAGTTGGTATGTACTCCCACAAATGCTACAGATGTCTCCACTTACATCTAGCCACCCTGAACGTTAAACAGGCCTTCTAGTCACACCATGCCGTGGCGTGACTTGGTACCGCCGAGCATCCTTGTGTGTGATTTTTTTCCTATTAAAATGTGTCTTATTCGCAAAATGATGCGAATAGGACGTAAAAGCAGTTTATGCTGATTAAAATGATATGTGGCATGCCTATATTCTCTGTGCATCTGTGGTTGTATCTGTATACGGGTTCACTACGATCTGCCGGCGGTCGGGCTCCCGGCGACCAGCATACCGGCGCCGGGAGCCCGACCGCCGGCTTACCGACAGTGTGGAAAGCGCAAATGAGCCCCTTGCGGGCTCGCTGCGCTCGCCACGCTACGGGCTCGGTGGCGCGCGTAGCTATTTTATTCTCCCTCCAGGGGGGTCGTGGACCCCCACGAGGGAGAATAAGTGTCGGGATTCCGGCGCCGGTATACTGTGCGCCGGAATCCCGTCAGTCGGCATACTGAATACCACCCCTGTATACACAATGCTGCACTTCATATACAGATACAGCTGCAGATGCACAAAGAATATAGACATGCCGCATATCATTTTAATCAGCAGAGTGTAAGACTCATTTTCAGCAGCAAAAGGACGCCTGATGTTAACAGAGTTGCATGGGACCAGTCAGCTCACTCACGCCAAGCATCTCCAGCTGCGTGGCATATTGAGGCACGATGTACGAGGACACATCTGTACTACCCACGTGTTGGAAGAAATTTAGCTCAAAAGTCATAAATCTCAGGTAATTCTATTTGTAGCTGTAAAATTGAAAAGTAAATTAAATAAAAAAAGCAAGCAACATTTACCCCACTTTCCTAGCAGACATCTGGGGCATGGTAATCAGTGATTACTTGTAAGTAAACTGTTTTCCCATCTTTGTCTTTACTGTTCCTTTAAGGTAATATTTTACAATCTTTAACAAAATATTAAAGCTTTGATTCTGGGCAGAAATTGCTTAGCTAATGGTTAGTCCTACTTACTTGCAAATTGCATTTCCCTTTCTTTAGATAATGTATTGTACACCGTTTCTATTTTTTTTATTCAGATTTTTGTTAACATTATGTTTTTAGAATTTGTATTTAACTAAAACTGCATAAAAAGGGTATAAAAGGGTATTACCGGTAAGCAGTGGCGTAACTACTGCCCCCGCAGTCCTCGCGGTGGCTTGGGGGCGAGGGGCTGCGGGGGCGCCACTGATTTACAGCAGACTGACATGCGGACGAGCGTCCGCATGTCAGTCTGCAGTCTCCTTCCCTCCGCCGCTTGTTGGAGGGACACGGAGGGCACACAGCGCGCCTCCCTGTGTCCCTCCTGCTGCATCATCTCCGGCGGCCGCGGGTCAAATAGGGGGAAGTGCCGTCCGTGAGCTCTAAGTGGCTCACGAACCGGCACTTCCCCCTAATAGACCCGCGGCCGCCGGAGATGATGCAGCAGGAGGGACACAGGAGAGGCGAGCTGTGCCCTCCGTGTCCCTCCAAAAAGCGTCGGCGGGGGGGGGGGGGGGGGGGAAATATCTGGCACTGGGGCATTTCTGGCACTGGGGGCATATCTGGCACTGGGGGGGAATATCTGGCACTGGGGGGGGGGTATCGGACACTGGGGCATATATGGCACTGGGGGGGGGGGATATCTGGCACTGGGGGCATATATGGCACGGGGGGCATATATGGCACTGGGGGGGAATATCTGGCACTGGGGGCATATATGGCACTGGGGGGGGGGATATCTGGCACTGGGGCATATATGGCACTGGGGGGAATATCTGGCACTGGGGGGGGGGATATCTGGCACTGGGGCATATATGGCACTGGGGGGGAATATCTGGCACTGGGGGCATATATGGCACTGGGGGGGGAATATCTGGCACTGGGGGCATATATGGCACTGGGGGGGATATCTGGCACTGGGGGCATAAATGGCACGGGGGGAATATCTGGCAATGGGGGGGAATATCTGGCATTGGGGGCATGTATGGCACGGGGGGAATATCTGGCACTGGGGGGGAATATCTGGCACTGGGGGCATATATGGCACTGGGGGCATATTTGGCACTGGGGGGAATATATGGCACTGGGGGCATATTTGGCACTGGGGGGAATATATGGCACTGGGGGCATATCTGGCACTGGGGGCATATGTGGCACTGGGGGGGAATATCTGGCACTGGGGGCATATGTGGCACTGGGGGGGGGTATATGTGTACCTGGCACATGGGGGGGACGACTATATTTGGCACTGGGGCATGTAAGTACCTGGCACCGTGGGGGAATATCTGGCACTGGGGACATATGTGGCACTGGGAGCACAGCCCTAGCAACAAGGACTACCTCCTAGCAACGAGCATGACACCCAGTGCATGAAACACCTGGCAACGAGCATGACACCCAGTGCATGAAACACCTGGCAACGAGCATGACACCCAGTGCATGAAACCCCTGGCAACGAGCATGACACCCTGAGCATGAAAACCCCTGGCACCGTGCATGGAACCAAGAGCGTGAAACCCCTGGCAACGAGCATGACACCCAGTGCATGAAACCCCTGACAACGAGCAGGTAATTGAAAAGTAATTAGAAGCCTTACTGTAGGACTTAATGTGTAATGGGCATTACGGTGTGTGGCATAATGTATCACGGACATTGCGGTGTGTGTCATAATGTGTCACAGGCATTACGGTGTATGGTATACTATATCGCAGGCATTGTGATATGTGGTATAATGTCTCAGGGTCATTGCAGTGTGTGGCATAATGTATCACGGACATTGCGGTGTGTGTCATAATGTGTCAGGCATTACGGTGTGTGGTATACTATATCACGTGCATTGTGGTATGTGGTATAATGTCTCAGGGTCATTGCAGTGTGGCATAATACATAACGGGCATTGCGATGTGTGGCATAGGGTATAACGGGCAGGGCATTGCGGTATGTGTCACAGGCATTACGGTGTATGGTATACTATATCACGGGCATTGTGGTATAATGTCTCAAGGTCATTGCAGTGTGTGGCATAATGTGTCACAGGCATTGTATGTGCTATAATGTATCGGGCATTGCAGTGTGTGGCATAATGTATCACGGACATTGCGGTGTGTGTCATAATGTGTCACAGACATTGTATGTGCTATAATGTATCGGGCATTGCAGTGTGTAGCATAATGTATAACGGGCATTGCGATTCCTGTCATAATGTGTCACAGGCATTACGGTGTGTGGCATAATGTGTCACAGACATTACGGTGTGTTGCATAATGTGTCGGGGGCATTACAGTGTGTGCATATTGTGTCGTGCATTATTGTGTGCGGCATAATGTCTAAGGGCCATTGCAGTATGTGGCATAATGTATACTGGGCATTACTATAAGGAGGAAAAATTACAAATAATGTAAGGGGCATGAATCAGGATTATTTTTCTTTCCTGTGGTGGCCAACGTATGGGCGTGCAGGTTGCAAAACTGGGGTATAAGGTAGTCTTTTCCTGCAATGCCACGCCCACTCCAACAAAACCACGCCCTTTTTTTGGCGCGCGCATATTTATCCCTTTCTTGCTCCCAATTATGGAGCATGAAGGGGGGGCGGGGCGCCGAAGAATTTTTTGGCTTGGGGGAGAAAAATTTCTAGTTACGCCACTGCCGGTAAGTCTATTAATACCACCATTTATAAAGCAACCATGTAAGCCACTGACAGAAGTTGCAGAAAGTGGTATATCCATCCACAAATGAAAGAACTGTGTCGAGTCTGCAAATACAACCTATTCAGCTATTACATTCATTTCTCTATTTCCTGCGTAAGAAACCATTGCTATGATTCCAGATGTGGGGCCGGATGTACTGCAGTGTGAGACGGCTGGAGTTCCAATATTCCGGCCGAACTTGTACGTTTTTCAAAAGTGGCAATCCGTTACAAGGAAAAAACAACCTGGCTTTGCCTTGTAAATGAATGCTGAAAGTATGAGTTTGGACGGAATCTCGCACTGCAATACATCCGGCCCGAGGTGAGTAATACATGCAGAAGTTATAACGTGCGAGTACCTTATTGGGAAAAAGAAAGACAAACTATCATTATCTAAGCCCTTACTTTGTGTTTGTGTAACAGTCTTCGTTGTGACAGTTTACATATTTTACAATCCTGTTTCTTGACACATGCTTGTCACAAAAAACAGCAGCATTAGTAAATATGCTGACTCAGTTCAGAGAAATGAATGACACTAGATTGATCCCTTCAGGTAGCCTGCTTAAATTTTGAATCCACGCACAGGACCAGTACAAGCCCTGGGGACACCCTAGGTAGTGCCAATCACCCAGCTACTCAGATTAGGAGTGTGGTACTTGCCTGTGACATAGCCACCTGGCACCCCCCCAGCATAATACTGACATTGAGCAGCAGCACATGTAAGAAGTTGCTGCATCTCCTTCATGTCAGGAGCTGGTGCTCTATACAGGGGCACATTCAGTGTTTTAGACGTGCCCATATCATTGGCATGCAAGGCAAATGCCTACGTTTGCCTATTGGTGGGGTCGTTCTTGTGTAGACCTGCACACCAAATATGTCTACAATTGGCCTTGTTAGGGAGAGCCGTGCAATTTCCCAGTGCATGGATACCCAGAATGGTGTATTTCTGTGCTATGATACAATATAAGGGGGTTTGCATAGGTTTAGCCTTATTTAGTTCAGAAGAAAACAATGGCAAATGTGCAGTCTTTGATATTGGAAAATTCAGATATCACATGGCGTTACCACTACAAACCAAGTGTAAACAATTTATTTTTCTCTGAACTAACAACTGTAATTTTCTGAATTTCGCAACTAAAAGGAAGCAACTAAGTAAATATAGAGTATACTTTGTAATTACTTTAGGATTGTGCTGTGTAAATAATCCATATGTTCCATAAACAGTTCAACTACATTTTAACATGTCACAAAAAATGTACCAAAAGGACTGTTTACAATCAGCATAAATGAGGTATGACACATGTTGTGCAGACTCTGCACATAGAACTATGAGACTCTGCATTCCTTCCGATGGGAACAATAAGAAATAAAAATTGAGAACCCATTCACATACGTACTGTGCCGAGTTCTAAAATTTTAAATACTGTAGAGTTCCGATTGTATAAGGCAATTGTTGGAAAGAGCCCATAAGAAGCCATGTATCTTTCTTTTAATGTGTTTTTCAGGCGTTAGGAGCTGAAAATCTATTAACAGCTAAGAAATGTAAATGAGCAGTGAACGGCGTGTACCATTCCATATATCTGACCTCTGATGAAGCTACTGTAACTACCCAGTTCCTTGTACTGATATAATGCCAGGATCCACAGAATCATTACTGGGCAGCACGGTTGGTTGGTTAGCATTGCTGCCTCAAAGCACTGAGGTCTTGGGTTAATTTCCCACCATGGCCTTTTCAATGTGTAGTTTGTACAAGGCACCCATTAGGTGGGGACTGTCTGTACTGTGGTCCCGGGCCCAGACAGAGAAGGAGGCCCAGGTGGAGGCAGTGTGAATTTGGCACCAGGCCGCCAGTTTTCAACTGCAAATTCCAACAGGCCCGTGAATAGGGTTGCCACCTCAAGCATCATCGATTCCTGGAGATCCACCCCCCCCCCCCGCAGCACCAAGCAATGTTCATGTAAATTAAATGATGTACCATATTTATAAAATATGTTACGTACAAACAATCTAAATAAAACAGTGTATCTACATAAATAGGAATATAATAGTCGCCACTTGGATAACTTACAGGTATTTGGTGTCTTAAAACTAGATTGTGTGAAAGAGGGAAGAACCATGGAAGTGTAAGTGTTGCACACAACCTAATCAATATCAAGCTTCAACAGGTTAAACAAACAAATGCACTACTAAAAGGTGATTCAAATATATATATATAAAGGTTGAGTATCCCATATCCAAATATTCCGAAATACGGAATATTCCGAAATACGGACTTTTTTGAGTGAGAGTGAGATAGTGAAACCTTTGTTTTTTGATGGCTCAATGTACACAAACTTTGTTTAATACACAAAGTTATTAAAAATATTGTATTAAATGACCTTCAGGCTGTGTGTATAAGGTGTATATGAAACATGAATGAATTGTGTGAATGTAGACACACTTTGTTCAATGCACAAAGTTACAAAACATATTGGCTAAAATGACCTTCAGGCTGTGTGTATAAGGTGTATATGTAACATAAATGCATTCTGTGCTTAGACTTGGGTCCCATCACCATGATATCTCATTATGGTATGCAATTATTCCAAAATACGGAAAAATCCGATATCCAAAATACCTCTGGTCCCAAGCATTTTGGATAAGGGATACTCAACCTGTATAGCTATATATAACTTGAGCCTCTATTTGTTTCATGCATGCTCATTATATTATAAATATATGTGTGACATGCCTGTCAGCTCTCGTTGCTCTTCTCACATGAGCCGGCCGGCGTTACTTCACCACCGCAGCCCGGGAAAACGCTGAGGAAGAGCTGCCGCGGGCAGCATCACGGCAGCATCGGCTCAGTCTGCGGTCCGTAGGCCTAGCCCGGGGAAACGCTGAGGAAGAGAGGCCAATGGCAGCGTCACAGCAGCTTCGGCTCAGTCTGCCATCCGTAGGCGTAGCCCGGGGAAACGCTGAGAAAGAGCTGCCAATGGCAGCGTCACGGCAGCTTCGGCTCAGTCTGGGCTGAACATAGTCTTGTGAGATTTGATGTCACCATCTCGCGAGACAGTCACTGTAGTTCACTGAGTTCCTCGGCTGGCAAGGAGCACTGCTAGTGCTCCCAGGGTCCCCTTATTCCTAAAGAATCCAAGGTGAAGGGAAAAGCCTCCTGGAGGGTTACCATCAAATCCTGGAGAATCCAGGAAATCAGGGAGAGGTGACAACCCTACCTGTGTGACCAATGCCAGATTCAAAATGACACCGATGCTGTCTCTTCATTGCTTCCTGCCGGTCTGCCTGCTAAAACCAGCTACAGGCCAGGAGCTAAATCTACCCGTTGGTGGGACATATGGAAATATGAGAGACTGCTGGATGGACAGGGGAAGGTGAGATGCTGCTGGACAGACAGGAGAAGGTGAGATGCCGCTGGACAGACAGGAGAAGGTGAGATGCCGCTGGACAGACAGGTGAAGGTTAGAGGCTGCTGGATGGACAGGGGAGATGCCGCTGGACAGACAGGGGAAAGTGAGAGGCTGCTGGATGGACAGGTAAAGGTGAGATGCTGTTGGAGGGAGTGGGACACGGGAAGGTGAGAGTTTGCTGGAGGGACACAGGAGAAGTTGAGAGGCTGCTGGTAGAACACAGGGAGGTGAGAGGCTGCTGGTGGAGGGACTCTGCCTATTTTGTCACAATTTCTGATGGCAGCCCTGAGTTTGTATATTCTCGCTGTGCATGCGTAGGCTTCCTCCATGTGCTTAATTTTTCTCCCGCACTTCAAAAATATACTGATAAGTGAATTGTCCACTAATAAAAAAATATCCCTAGTCTGTGTGTGTGTGTACATGTGGTGTGCGCTATATGGTAATAAAGAAACAATAAATAAGACACCAGCAGGTAGTAAAGAATTGGTAGGTGAGAGCGGGACAGCCTGATCTGTATACTAACAATGTTGGAGTAGTCCAGATTGTCTGGTGATTGTTGCTCCCAGGCAGAAATTTGGCATGGAGATAATTCTTACTTCATACTCAGGGCGATCTGAATGTATGTGCTCACTGGCCAGCTGCCCAGGGCACCACCATTTTAGGTACTGTCAAGCAGTGTTGAGATGGGCCAGGGGCATTTGTGACCCGGATCGGTGCCTCTGGAGCTTCTTGGAAGGCAAGTAGAGAATGCTGCCTGGCTGCTCTGATTGTGAATTAAGTTGGGTACACAATCGAGTGATGTGTATGAAGCCGATATGACGGCACAACCTGGGTACACATTGAGCGATGTTGACAAAGGATAGAACAATAATGTCCATCATTAGCATACTCCAGGACTGTAGCAATATCGTCAGGTTTGATGTGCAGCACATCAAACCTGATGACGTCGCTAGAGACCGCGGACATATCGGACATACACACGGTCCGATATGCTCCAATGTATACGATGCCTGGCCAATCTGCGGGACTGAACGACATATCGCTTGGTGTGTACCCAGCTTTTCAGCATTGCTATCTTTTAGATAGCGCACTTATATCTAGGGCAATAAATGACAAGTCAGTGGCACTGACTGCTTTGACACCTGCAGCTATTGATTTTGACAGCTGCAGGTGTCGTTGCCCCATTCACCACACAGGAAGGACAGCGCTGTTCCTGACTGTGATGGCTGCTGTCTCCGGGCTGCACAGGAGATCTCGCGATAGTAGCACATGCGCACTGGAGCTGGCCGGGCATTAGGCTGATGCGGTGTGGAGCTGACAAGTATCGCCGGAAGGGAGAGTTTTCACTCCCTTGATTCGGCAAACAAGACGTTTATACATCTCATTGGTAATACAGTACTTCCTGCTTCGCCTTAGTAAAGAGGTAAAGCAGAAAGGCCTATAGCGGCACGATCCCTGCCCGTATAATATACCTCCCCGAGTCTTAAATGTGAGTCTATCCTTAAGGTTAACCCTAACAGTAACCCAAAGACAAATGCTGTTTTGTCCATGTCAACACTTTCCAGGTGTCGATATTTATTATGTTGACATTTTAAACATGTCAACATTCAGTGTAGACCTTGTGACTGCCTTTCAGTGTCTGGTGGTACAGGGGGCACTGCTGTGCTTTCCATCTATTGTGTATGTATGTGTGTGCGTGTGTGTGGGGGGGGGGGGGATATGACTACACGGACCAATAGGAAATTGTGATCTCTGCTATTGGTCCACGCAGTTACATTTCCCCGCTACGGCCTGTAGTCTGTTTCTCTGTATCTGCATTGATTATTATCAGTGCTAGTGCACCAAGATAAATACTTTGTGCATGCTGTGTGACGCCCAGCATCTCTCATAAGTAAATCCTGCATACACAGTTAATGCACAGATTCACCTGCCCAGAATCTATGGAATTTATAACAATTATTTGTAAATACTGTATGTGTATAAATGGAGGCAGTTATTAAAAAAGATAATCACAGGAATTTTATTTTGAGTGAGAACTATGGGTATATTTACTAAGGTACGGGATTACAGAAGTGAAGATGTAGCCCATAGCAACCAGTCAGATTCTGCAACTTCTAGAAGATAACAGCTGGATTCTGATTGGTTGCTACTGTATGTGCAACATCTCCACTTCTATAAACCTGCCCCATAGTAAATATACCCTCTAAAGTAAAATATGTCCCTGAAATGTCTAGTTGGCTTCTTACATGCTTCTAAGCTAATGAAATAGCACCAACATGTGTATTTTGTACAAAAACACTTAATTAATAGTCTATTTGCAGAGATCACATTGTCAACAAGTGGTAATAAAACTCTGGACAGTCTATTTATATAGCAACTGCATGGCAACAAAGCGTAAAGAAAATGAGAAATGGACACATCCAGAAAAAGAAAAATCTGCGTTAAAGGCCAGACTGCAATCAGCTATAGGCACCACACTGCTGCAGCTCCAGGCTACTTGGTGACAGTAGAATCAGGTGAGGGAGCCACTTGATATGCACTATAAACAGAGCCAGCTTGTAGGAAAGCACTGGATTACTGACACTTCCGGGTTTAAAGGAGACCTCCAGTGTGTCGGCTTCTTTCCAGGTCAGACTGGCTGCCGCCACTGATGCTGACAGGGAGAGTGAGCATGATGATTCCATACACAATGATGAGTGAGACACACAAAAGCAAAATAGGCTAGTGGCTAATCAAACTAATATACCTTTTAACTCAGGAAAACAACATGCAGCTAAGTAGCCCTAGCACAGACCTGCTAGGTAGAATCTTTATAGTGTTGTGGTCTTGGAAGTTAACCCCATCAGACACAGGAAAAAGCATGTTGCAGCTTAATGGATCAACCCCTTCTTTGCACAAAATTAGAAAGAAGCACATTCAGCTTCCAAATTCAATAGAATGAGAAAGTATGACAGAATATAATCAGTGATCACAAATCATTTTACAATGAGGAAAAATCTTTTTATATTTTGTTTTACTTTCCTTCAAATGAACAGTATCCCATACTGTACAATTATAGGGGTATGGGTCGACACAACTTGGGTCGACAGGGGCACTAGGTCGACATGGTCATTAGGTCAAAAGGTCGACATGAGTTATTTTTACTTTTTTTTTGAGTCGTTTTCTTCGTTAAGTGATGGGGAACCCCAATTAGTGCATGGTGTCCCCTCGCATGGCGCGCTTCACTCGACATGCTTCGGGCAAGGTGCCTCACTGCGCTCAACACAGGTTACTGTTTCCCAATTGTAGTCCACGTGGATGGTAAAGTATGAAAAAGTTCAAAAATGTAAACATTTTTGGGAAAAACTTTGAACTGTTGACCTAATGCATGTCGACCAATATTGGTCACCCTAATGACTGTCGACCTAAGTGGTGTTGACCGAATGACCATATCCCAATTCTAGGGAAATGAATTTGCTGAAGAATAGCACATACATGTTTGTTACAATGAAATAACATTTATCAATACCCCTCACCCCATTGTTGGTTGTAGTCCCCCCTTCCAAAAACTTTTATGACTACAGTCACACACCCGCTCCTGATAAAGCCGTAGTGCGCTCAACCTGTTCTCTTAAAAGCAAATGGTAGGACTCAGTTCTCATTGTGAATATGTTACTAATATAAAATCTGTTTCATAAATACTATTGTGGTGTTGTTCTTTACATCTCCCAAAGTTATTACTTTTAGCGTGACATCTGTTGTGCATTATTGTGCTGCATGGACAGTTGAGTGTTCAGGATATAAATAAGCCAACAGAGGACTGTCTAACTTAAGTCTTGGGAGCCAAAATCCTTTCAGTTTAAGGATTTCAATAATTAAAATCAGTAGGAATTTGAATTATACTTGAAATATATATAAACGTAATAAGAGGGATTTATGAAAAGCAGAGTACAACACTCGAAAATCTTATAATAGGCTCATCATGATACAAATCTCATGGTCCCCTGATAACACTAAACACAGACTTCATTTTTTATTTTTAATATTCTCTAAAATATTTGAAAGCTCACCATTGTTATGAACTAAATATAAAAAAAACAAAAGTGTAAAAATATGTAATACTACAGGATTTTATCAGGCATACTTTTTATCATAATTTGCGTTTTTAATGCGTATGTGATTAGTATTTTACACCTAATTTTGCATTGTGCAATTAATATTTTCATGCAAATTACCATTATGCTTTGGCCAGAGAACAGGCTCCGAAAAGAGCTGGTACATCCGTGTGAGGAGCTGGAACAAGAGTTATAGCTTTTACTATCCCCCTGCTTCCTGAGACGGCTCCAAAGCGCTACTGCGCTTGTTAGATCATTGGCCGGTGCATGGGTCAGTGAGGGAACACACAGAAGGATACCTCTCCTAAAACATTCCCAATACAGTAACCCATGGACTACTATATGTTACTGCCATCTTCAGATGTCATTAGCTACTGGGGGGCAGATTTATTAAGCTCGGTGAAGTGATAAAGTGGAAGGTGATAAAGGACCAGCCAATCAGATCCTAACTGCCATGCCACAGGCTGGGTTTGAAAAATGACAGTTAGGATCTGATTGGCTGGTCCTTTATCACGTTCTACTTTATCACTTCACCTAGCTTAATAAATCTGCCCCGGGTCTATTCCAGAGCTTGGTAAATCCGACTGGTAAAACCTATTGGTGCTGCATTGCGGGGGGAAAAGGAGGTCCCTCTGTGGTAAATCCTGAGGATTCTTATCGTTTTCCCGCAAATATTAATTTATAAATAGGCCCCTTTCGGTCATTAATATTGCAGCTACACTGCAGTTTAGTAAATTTAGTACTGTACTCATGGTACTAAGTTAATGATATGAAGATTTCCTCTCATCTGGCCAGCATTGTGAAAGAAAGGTAAACAGAGACTTACTTTAGCTTGTATGCTTACAACGTTTGCTCACAGGGAACAAAACGGAAATAATTTATCAGCCTATTTTGTCAGGCGTTATAATGAGTAACTAGTTAAGTGACTTGCTCAAGATCACAGTACTGATGGCATAGGCAGAGAGGGAACTAGTAGTACTGTGTAACTAAGACTAACAGCCTAATCCTTTGACATATACAGCACTACCCTTACTGGGTCTCAGAATAAATAGGGCCTGGATGCCATGTCAGGTTGTCTCTGGAAATGTTCCTATTCCTCAGCACGGAACAAATACATAATAAAAATAAACTCCTTGTTTTCACGCAAGGGTTAAATGCAATTCACACAATCTATTCTTAAGGTGTGTACACACGGTGCGATATGCACTTAACTTTCCTTACTATTTTGACTATATAGTCAAAATCATAAGGAAAGTTAGTGCATATCGCACTGCGTGTATAGTCCTTGCGATGCCAATGCGCAGTCCCGCGGGATCGGCATTGCAAGGAAATATAGACTGCGCAGGCAGCCCAACATTGACTATATCGGCGGGGCCGGGCTCCGGCTACATCGAATAGTCAATGTCGGGCTGTACGGCGCATCGCGCCGTGTGTAAACACCGTTACTCTCTGGTGTGCATAAATTCAATATTTAGAAAAACACTGCATGAAATTCAATACAATTGTCATAATTAAGATTGCACTGCTCCAATGGTTGACAAGGCAGTATGGCACCTGAGATGCATTGATAATTAACCAACTTTGCATCAAATGTGTTCCTAAAAATCCATTTTAAATGCTGGCAAATAAAATACAGCATTTTATATTATGTCATAAATAACATTTCATGCTACCTTATTTTGTTGGTATTGTCCTTCCTGTCTCTTGCACAGTTTACTAGACTCCCTTTTTGCAGTTGTTTTATTTTTTTTAAATATGTAACGGACAATCTGTTTTCTGCTAGTCGAAGGGCCCAATATCGGCACCACATACTAAGTGTTTTTGTAGTTATACAAATTCTGCGTGGTGTGGCAAAGAATTGATATGTCCGCCCACAAGGAGGATACAGTAATCAGGATAGACCGCAGGAAATATGGGCAGATTATCGAGAATGGACACACACTGCACGATATCGAGACCTTTTGCTCAATATCTTCTGGGAAGCCAGACCAATTTCATAAGGGGAATGTTTGTGGCCTTTTTTTGACTGTTGTATTTTGAAACATTGTAACACTCATGCCTACACACTACATAGTAAAACAGGCCAATCATCCGCTTATTGGCTAATCGGCCCACTGATTGTATAGTATGCACGTATTCGGTATGAATTCCCGACTGTCGGGATCCCGGCGGTCACAATACTGATGCCGGACTCCCGACCTCGAGCGCAGTGTGTCCGCTCACCACGCCTAGGGCCCGGTGGTGACCAAATCTATTTCCCCTTGGGTGGTGGCGTGGACCACCACCCAAGTGAGGATTCCGCCCACCGGCATTTCAACGGGTGTAAGGATTCCGGCATCTGTATTTCGTCCGCCGGGATCTCATCAGTCGGGAAATTAACTGCGTCCCGTATGTACCTAGCTTTAAATTTCTTACCTTGTTAGCACAAACATCTTTGTAGTAAACTGGATTTACCAGTGAATGACACCAGCTAATATTAGATCCAGTTTTGTGGTGCTGAAGAATCACACGATTTTCAATGATGTGTTCATTGACAACGGCATAATTTTAATCTTCCCTTTATACATTTAGCACATTGTGGAAGTAATTTACAAAATGCAATAATGGCAGTATTTCAGTGAGATTTACGTATAATTCCAATAGTGTGAGGCTGCACAGGCGCAAGACCAGCTCTACACATGTGCAGAAAGGCTCTTGCGATATCGGTCGCAGCATGTCACGTTTGAGAGGCAGCACGTGGCACAGTTCTACAAAACATGGGCATATCGCCCCCATTTTGTAGCTGTGACGGGTCTAGGGTCTGCGTCGTCCGATGCATTCTTACTGGACCCAGGTGTCCAGATCCTACGACCAGTAAGCTTCAGCTTAAGCAGGCTGACCAGTGCCTACACACATTGCGGGGACACCAGTGGTCGCGATGGTCATCCGAGGCTGCATCCTCAAGCACAGCTCTCGGATCTCGTGAATGGAGGCAGGAGATGTCTATCTCCTACAGACACCTCCTAATGCTTTCACATTTTAATTACACGGAATTGCACAGCCACTTCCTTGCTGCTGTGCAATTCCTTACACTTATGAATTAGGCCCAGAGTCACCGTAGATATATGTGTTATGAATATGACATTCACTTTTCTCTGGTACTTTGTGCACTGTTGATGGTTTTGGTGCTATTGCTATTTAGCAGAGGTTTCGTCACAGGATAAAAGCTTGTGATATTACAATTATGAACATCCGGTAGGAGTGCCTACATAATAGGTACACATATTTACTGGCCAAATAAAATGTGAAGACTGATAACAGCTCTGTTATTCAATACCTGGGTTCAAAAACAATGCTATGTTGGTTTAACACATTACAGTACTGTAATATGGGAAATGACAGTGAATAATTGGCTTTAATTCTACTTCCCAGAAATGTTGCTCTCACAGTGTCCTTAATTTGCCTTTTAACTGTAAACAGCATGTATAGATGTATGTCAGAGGTGTACTTGAGAAATAGTAAGATAATACCACAATGTAAAACATGCAACTTGAGATAATCAATACCATACCATGAAATTAAACCAACAGTCTATTGTGGATCAAAACATGTATTCTTCCCGTTACTTGTACTGTAAGGAGCACAAGCTAAGGGAAATATTCTAATAGCCCTTCCAATGTGTGCGTCAGTGCAGGGGCAATGTTTCTTTCAAATACATTCTGGAGAGCAGTGTCATGTAAGCTGCAATATGACATTCAGAATCAAAGCAACTAAAAATGTGGTCATGAATAAACTCACAAACAGATGGGATTTTTTTTTCTTTTCGTTTCATGTTTCTTAAACAAAAAAATTAAAAGGAAAAAAATAGCTTTTTCACACGATAAGAAGCAGTTTGGTAATTAGCCTTTTTTCCTTGTTTTTTCCTTCAAACTATTATTAACGATTAGTAATTCTTCATATACAGTATTGCATATTTTTATGTGACTACAACAGCAACCAGTCACATCTGTTTCTACTGTGACATCCTCCCCCTCCGCCATTACATGACATGCTGAGAGCTGTGAGCCGCTATCTGTGTAGTGTGTAGCAAGCGGACTGTGTCTGGCAGCTAGACAGTGTGTTTTGTGTCTGCTCTGTGCAATGTGACATGCTCACCCTACTTCTCCCCACTATGCCATCACATGACAAGCTCAGTGCTGTGACCCTGTGGTAGCTTTGGTATCCGGTTGACAGATAGACAGTGTCCAGTTAGACAGTCAATAAATAGACACTATATGTTACACAGACATTAGGTCGACAGGGTCAAAAGGTTGACATGAAAAAGGTAGACAGTACAACAGGTCGACATGGTCAAAAGGTCGACATGAAAATGGTTGACATAAAAAAGATAGACAAATGATTTTTTTCAAAATTTAACATGTTTTTGGACTATTTCATACCTTTTCTATCCATGTCGGCACAGAGTTGGTTATAAACCTTGTGGCGAGCGCAGCGAGCCACCGAGCCTGAAGCGCGGCGAGCGAAGCGAGCCCCGCGCGGGTACGCCTTTCTACAATTGGGGGTCCCAGATGACAAAACTATCCACACAAACCACAAATATGCAAACAACATGGGGGTAAATTTACTAAGATGGGAGTTCTATTTAAGATGGGATGTTGCCCATAGCAACCAATCAGATTCCAGGTATTTTCTTCTAGAAGGTGCTAGATAAATGAGAAGTAGAAGCTGATTGGTTGCTATGGGCAACATCTCATCTTAAATAGAACTCCCATTTTAGTAAATTTACCCCCTGGTGTCTACCTTTTTTATGTTGACCATTTTCATGTTGACCTTTTTACCCTGTCGACCTAATGTCTGTCTAACATATGGTGCCTATCTATTGACTGTCTAACTAGACACTGTCTATCTATTATACCGCAACCGGTAGCTTTTTGGCCTCCAGAGAGATACTAAAAAGTAGATAATGATTTTGAGGAAGGTATATAAAAACAAATGATGACAAGATACATACTGAAAAGGTACTTAACTTGCTATTAAGGAGAAAAAAAGACTTGTGGATAATTGCTGCTTTAACTTGGCCCACATTTCTGGTGGCAGTGCAGGTAGTAGGCGCTAGCACCATTGGCATTTCTTTCATGGGTGTAATGTGTCCTGGGTCCAGGGGGGGCCCACGGCACACACATTGCACCCATTTACTTACCATTCTGGAGGTCCAGCATCGGTGCTCCAGCAGTGGTAAAAAAATTGCTGTCAAAATCGTGCAAACCTAGTAGGAATTTAGTCTCTGGAACATGGCAGGCACCATGTTCGCGGAGACCTGCGCATGCTGAGTAGACTCTGGTACAATGTCAGAGTCTACAGCACCATGAAGAGGAGGGAGCCCACCTGGAGTCTGCACACGGGCCCCTCCTCTGTAAAAACGATGGTGATTTCACTACTGTGTATGCGCAAATCTCTGGGAATATGGCTGCTGTGTAATTTTTTTGCGTGATTTGTGCAGTGCTGAGGCGGGACTCTGTAAAGGTATTATATACAGGTGATGGGTGTGTGGCGTGAGCCCTCCTGCACTGATTAAATACAAGCCACTGCTGATGGAGCAGCAATTTACAAGAACATTTTAACAAATCCAGTATAAATAAAAAAATATTTTATACTATTTCTGTCAAACTTTTTTTAGTATGGATCTGAATGTGTTTATACCTGCATAGTTAGCAGTAAACATTAATTATGAAATCTGTTATATTCTTCTTGAATTGTACCGTTTTATTTTTTTTCCATGCTTTGTTTCTGCTCTTTATTTGTTTCTCACTGTTTTTCTATCCATGTTTGTTTCCTCTCTGCATGTTTTCTTGTTTGTTCCCGTTTACCAAGTGGTGAACATTTGCATCTCTTTGACAACATTAAATGCTACACCTAGATGTAGAAGCAATTGAAAGAAACCTCTACAATTATATCCAATTAAATCATGGTGGTTTCAGCCAATGAAAGTCAAAGATTACATGAGGTGAATGCACACTTTTTTTTTCAATAAAATTATAAAATTTGCTGTTGTGGTTTTAATGTGAAGTCTCCAAACACTTCTTTTAGTTCCCATACTCATCACGTCACCTCATGAAGAAAATAAAGATACTCCTGAAAATCACAGCACTATCCACAACCAAAAATGTATAACAGTATAGAAGAAAGGAAAAAGGCACACAGGGATGCACAGGCAACATACAGAAGGAAAACACACAAGAAAAAAAATAAGGATGTCACATTGGTGAAGAAGAAAAGAAAAAAGGTAATGCTAAGGGTACTTATATATAATAAAATTGAGTGCTAAAAGAAGAAATTTACAGAAAAGGGTAATAAGAGAGCGAGAGGGGGAGTAAGAAGAAGACAAAGAGGGAGGCGCAGAAGAGAAAGTAGGAAAGAGAGAACAGGAAAAAAAAACCAGGCAGCACTGGGCACAACATCTAGTATATACAGGGCTCTTAACATTAAAACCCTTAGGTACTTCAGATGATGCGCTAGCCAATAATTTGAAATATATATAGTATACCTGCATGAAGGTGGGGTACCTTGGCGATCGGTTTGCAGGCTTCCGTGCATTGGCCAATTCACTAACTAAACCCCCATCATTTATTTATTGATGTTGTGAGGATAAGTGAGCTTGCTATGGTGAGTGCTGAATTTTATGTTTGTATATATTTAAGTAGGTGGTCATGGGCTACATGCACCCCACCCTATGAGTGGTGAGTGCAGACATTGCACCCCGCTTCTGTGGTGGCGAGTGCTGTGGTTTTATATTTGTTTGTGTACATAGATATATATATATATATATATATATATGTAAGAAATTTTGCTGTTGCTTGTTTCTGGGATACTCACATCATTGATCATAACCACACAGTACTACACTTTCAAGTGGATAGTGTCTGAGTAATGCGACTTGCATTTTGCAGCTAAGTGGGTCAGAACAGTCCCTGTCTTATTACTGTTAAGGTGCATACACACTGGCGTTTTTGCCCAGCGATGATTGCTGACATTGCTGGGCTGAAAATCGTTCGGTGTATACACAATGAGCGATTTTACCCCCTGCCCAGCGATGTCAGCAGGGGTGAGCAGCTTTCCATAGCAGGACGCTATGAAAAGCCGTTCACCCTGCCGTTGATCTGCTGGTAATACCAGCAGATGAATGGCAGTTGCTGATGATGAAGCGAGAGTGCGCATCAGCGCTTATTGCTCATCGCCGGGGCATACACACTGTGCGGTTTGGAGCTGAAAGCAGCTCAAAACACCAAAAGTGAGCTGCTTTCAGCTCAAAATCGCCCAGTGTGTATGGGCCTTTAGTTTCAACCAGAAATGTTATCTATCATCACATAAGTTATGTACTTTGAAATATCACTTGAAAATTTACCAATTTTGTTTGGTAGCTCTAGAGCAGCGACACCCAAACCTTTTATTATTATTAACTGTTTCTTTTAATGCATAGCAAATTCCGTTGGGCTTTACAATTGGAAACAACAGTGATAAAACAAAACTGGGTAATAACAGACAGTCACAGAGGTAGGAAGGCCCTGCTCGCAAACTTACAATCTATAGGGAAATAGGCATTGATACACAACGATAGGTGTTTACCAAATTGCAAAGGTTCTTGGTGGGCTGTACTATATATCACAGGAATACTGGCTTGGGGTCAGGAGGATGTGTATAGAAAAGTTTATGAAGATTATGTGGACGGTACTGGAATTTGATAAGCTTGTCTGAAGAGGTGAGTTTCCAGGGAACACTTGAAAGTTTGAAGACTAGAGGAAAGGCTTATTGTGCGTGTGAGAGCATTCCACAGACTGGGTGAAACCTGAAGGAAGAACTGCAATTGTGATTGGGAGTGAATAATGAGTGTGGATGAGATGAAGATGTTGTAAAGAGCGAATACAACACTATTTGCGAAAAATGCCATCAAGTATGGTGCAATACTAGACACAAAACAGGCCAATAGGAACAGTCATTTGTGGATATACTCCATAACTCCCAACACTGTAGAGGTTGAAAGCGGGATGCTTGCCCGAAGCGTGGCCTATATGAAAGAGGCAGAGCTGCGATCGCAAGTCACGCCCCCCCTTTAACCGTCACTGAAGAGGACATGACCAGCGCTGTGTGAGGTGCTGGCATGCCCTCTCCCTCTGTCACCTGTGAATAGACGCTGTGCGCATAGCGTCTATTTACCGCTACTCTGCTAAGCAGGGCAGCGAGTGCAGGAGACTCCCAACTGCCACCTCCCCCCCCCCCCCCCCACCACCACAGGACACTGTGGCCCGTGGGTGGGACAATCCCAAAAAAATGGGACTGTCCTGCGAAAATCGGGACAGTTGGGAGGTATGTACTGCACATGTACCCAGGGTCAGGTTCAATATTTCACTTTGTTGGTTTTATTTTAGATAATGCTGGGTGCTCTAAAATAGCTATGTGACTTCCTTATTTTATAAGATTTATCTTACTGCACTATTTATATTAGAGGGGCCTTTGGTTCAATCTACCTCAACTTTCTATAACCCTAATGGATGCATTGTTAATGCAATGATAAAAATCCAAGACTGACGATGATATAATATGTCAAACTTCTTGGAACATGAGTGAACTTACAGTATGATCTCTAGGGGTGAATAGCTGAACAGATATAGGGAAATGAAAGGAGTCAGCTAAACCTATTAATTCCAACAACATCGCTCCAAATATAGTGCATATCTCCCAAACGTCCCGTTTCCAGTTAATTGGAAAGAGGGACTGGGGGCATTCCTAGCATGCCCTTAGTGTGGCATAAAATGAGGGGTGTGGCTCACTGATACATCATATGCAACATCACGCTTACTTACAGGTAGGTCACTCCCCATTTTCCCAGGCGTGCACCGTTTCGATTTCAATAATGTTGGGAAGAGTATATAATGGCTACATGTCAGCTATACAGCATCTTAATAATTTATAACAGCTATTTAATTTCACTATCTGGCAGGTAAAAAAAACACAAAGGGTATGTAGAAGGAAATCTAAAATTATACTTTTTAGGCAGAACAAAGTGAAGTCAACAATTTGCATTTATTGTTGTTTAATAAACAAGCAAGCAAGCAAGCAAGCAGAGACAGGCTGCCGCTAATGTATAAAAAAACCAAACAATGAAGACAAATTTCCTTGCCTGCTCAAGAATCTACAGTGCCGTTTGTAATTCTACTCTGCAATGACAAAATAAAGGTGCTAATAAAAGTCTTTGAAATAGGGCTGGCTGCCTTCATTTGTTTCTTCATACTTATCTATTTGGATAATGCCTGGATTTGTTGCCTCTATTCTTCTACAAAGCAAGGATTATAAATGAGACACCTGTAAAAACAAGGCCGAGGTCTACATCATGTCATATACCGTTTACCTCTTCTCATAATTTCATTCCTCAAAAGCAGCGCTAGTTGGCCACAGGAATTCAAAACAATTCTTCAAGGTAGCAGAGTGCTGATGAGTCCACACTTTGATGTACCAGGAAATGCTAATCAACAACAGTTAAGCAGGTGTCAACATCAGTCATCTGAAAGGTCTCAAGTTTATGTGGTTTTTTTTCTTAGCTAATGAGCAATGTTATAAATGGAAAGTCTCTTTATAACCTATTATTCTGTATAGTACTCAAACTGGAGCTGCAGATACTGATCAGGAATATTGCTTTCATGGCGATTTCTGTCATTTCACTATATGAGCTTGGGCAGCAGCATTGTGCATAAAATAAATAATACTAATAGGATATACAAACGGGGCGATTTTTGTCTATTTTCTAAGTGATCTGTCTAGATCGCTTAGAAATGAAGCACGGATTGCTCTGTGTGTACACCCCACAGCGATGGAGCGCACATCGCCATCGCCTGCTCAGCTCTTTAGCACATGCAGGCAAGATCTAGTTAGATTGTGATGCACCCCTTCAGTGGAACGCACTCCCCTGCTCCATTAGACTCTCCCCGACCTTGCAAAGCTTCAAACGGACACTGATAACTCACCTATTCATCAAAGTGTACCCTTCCAATGCATAACCTAGTCCTGAGGCTGCTCCTCCATCCCCCTGCCTCATGCCTTGAACATCTCTGCTTTGCTTACATACTGCCATCAGGCTACCTCCCGCTTGCTTGCACCTCATGTCATCTGTCTGTCACCCCTACCCACTAGATTGTTAGCTCTTCAAAGCAGGGCCCTCTTTCCTCCTATTGTCTAAGCCCTCTTCTCGACACATTTCACTCGCAGCTCTCTCCTACTCAGCGACCATCTTTACCCGCTTTTTCTCCTGCTGGTAAAGGCTTATCTCCATCTATGGCCACCAGCCCCAAGTAGTACGATGATTACTCCCTCGCTACTTACATCTTAGCTGTATTATGTTTTGAGAATTGTGGTGCTCTTTGGTACCTGTACTCTGTTTTTGTTATTTATTTACTGTAATGCTAAGTTTTGTCTAGCTGTACTGTCCTTTGTACGGCGCTGCGAAACACTTGTGGCGCCCTATAAATAAAAATAGGATTTTAATTACCTACTGGTAAATCCTTTTCTCGTAGTCCGTAGAGGATACTGGGGTTCCATTTAGTACCATGGGGTATAGACGGGTCCACTAGGAGCCATGGGCACTTTAAGAATTTGATAGTGTGGGCTGGCTCCTCCCTCTATGCCCATCCTACCAGACTCAGTTTAGAAAATGTGCCCGGAGGAGCCGATCACGCTTATGGAAGCTCCTGAAGAGTTTTCTGCATGTATTTTATTTGTTATTTTCAGACAGGGCTGTTTGGCACTAGCCTGCCTGCTTCGTGAGACTTAAGGGGGGGGGGGAACAGCCCAACCTCTTGAAGGGTTAATAGTCCCGTTCCCCACTGACAGGACACTGGGCTCCTGAGGAAACCATTCGCAAGCCCCACCACTGCGAGCGTACATTCCCGCAGCACGCCGCCAGCCCTGACAGAGCCAGAAGAATGAAGAGTAGTGAGTACTAAGCCGGCGTCCCGGCTAGCAGGTCGCCGCCCATTATGGCGGTATGAGGGTACGGAGAGGCACGGCTTCTAACTGGGGTGGAATGCGTCTCCAGACACAGTAAACAACTGCGTCTCAGTACACTGTACACAGTACCCACACTGGCAAAAACAGCCTCAAAATGGTTTTCTCTCCATTTTAAGCACCAGATTACCTCAGCCAGTATAAAAAAAAGCAGGAAGACCGCGCGCCATTGAAGGGGCGGGGCCAGCAGCTCACCAGTGCTATTTTCCGTCTGCAGTGAACACAGACGCTGACTGACAGGGACGCGAAGATCCTCCGGAGAGACTCCAGATTACCTCAGCGGTACCAGTCTCCCTGTACTGTCCTTTGTACGGCGCTGCGAAACACTTGTGGCACCCTATAAATAAAATGTAATAATAATAATAATAATAATCGCCTAGCATGTGTATAAAGAACACTGGGTAGCAAAGATCGCTCAGCACACATCGCTGTGTGTATAGCGATGTGTGCTGAGCGATCTGTGCTAACATAGATCGCTTAGCTCACAGCATTGTATCACCCAATGTGTGTATGCCTACTTTAAATTTCTCCTCTCTGAGAGAAGCCCGAAGAGGAGACGCTGCAGGAGACTTCGGGCGGCGGGGCCGAGCTGTGACATAATCAAGCCCTGCCCCCACATTGGGAACACGCAGCGATTTGCGAATCTACAGGAAGGGGGTGGGGCAAAAAATAAGAATTTACTTACCGATAATTCTATTTCTCGTAGTCCGTAGTGGATGCTGGGGACTCCGTCAGGACCATGGGGATTAGCGGCTCCGCAGGAGACAGGGCACAAAAGTAAAAGCTTTAGGATCAGGTGGTGTGCACTGGCTCCTCCCCCTATGACCCTCCTCCAAGCCTCAGTTAGGATACTGTGCCCGGACGAGCGTACACAATAAGGAAGGATTTTGAATCCCGGGTAAGACTCATACCAGCCACACCAATCACACTGTACAACCTGTGATCTGAACCCAGTTAACAGCATGATAACAGCGGAGCCTCTGAAAAGATGGCTCACAACAATAATAACCCGATTTTTGTAACAATAACTATGTACAAGTATTGCAGACAATCCGCACTTGGGATGGGCGCCCAGCATCCACTACGGACTACGAGAAATAGAATTATCGGTAAGTAAATTCTTATTTTCTCTGACGTCCTAAGTGGATGCTGGGGACTCCGTCAGGACCATGGGGATTATACCAAAGCTCCCAAACGGGCGGGAGAGTGCGGATGACTCTGCAGCACCGAATGAGAGAACTCCAGGTCCTCCTCAGCCAGGGTGTGCCCCTGACCAAGTAGCAGCTCGGCAAAGTTGTAAAGCCGAGACCCCTCGGGCAGCCGCCCAAGATGAGCCCACCTTCCTTGTGGAATGGGCATTTACATATTTTGGCTGTGGCAGGCCTGCCACAGAATGTGCAAGCTGAATTGTACTACACATCCAACTAGCAATCGTCTGCTTAGAAGCAAGAGCACCCAGTTTTTTGGGTGCCTACAGGATAACAGCAAGTCAGTTTTCCTGACTCCAGCCGTCCTGGAACCTATATTTTCAGGGCCCTGACAACATCCAGCAACTTGGAGTCCTCCAAGTCCCTAGTAGCCGCAGGTACCACAATAATCTGGTGCAGGTGAAACGCTGACACCACCTTAGGGAGAAACTGGGGACGAGTCCGCAGCTCTGCCCTGTCCGAATGGACAATCAGATATGGGCTTTGTGAGACAAAGCCGCCAATTCTGACACTCGCCTGGCCGAGGCCAGGGCCAACAGCATGGTCACTTTCCATGTGAGATATTTCAAATCCACAGATTTGAGCGGTTTAAACCAATGTGATTTGAGGAATCCCAGCACTACGTTGAGATCCCACAGTGCCACTGGAGGCACAAAAGGGGGTTGTATATGCAGTACTCCCTTGACAAACTTCTGGACTTCAGGAACTGAAGCCAATCTTTTCTGGAAGAAAATTGACAGGGCCGAAATTTGAACCCTAATGGACCCCAATTTGAGGCCCATAGACACTCCTGTTTGCAGGAAATGCAGGAATCGACCGAGTTGAAATTTCTTCGTGGGGCCTTCCTGGCCTCACACCACGCAACATATTTTCGCCACATGTGGTGATAATGTTGTGCGGTCACCTCCTTCCTGGCTTTGACCAGGGTAGGAATGACCTCTTCCGGAATGCCTTTTTCCCTTAGGAACCGGCGTTCCACCGCCATGCCGTCAAACGCAGCCGCGGTAAGTCTTGGAACAGACATGGTACTTGCTGAAGCAAGTCCCTTCTTAGCGGCAGAGGCCATGAGTCCTCTGTGAGCATTTCTTGAAGTTCCGAGTACCAAGTCCTTCTTGGCCAATCCGGAGCCACGAGTATAGTTCTTACTCCTCTACGTCTTATAATTCTCAGTACCTTGGGTATGAGAAGCAGAGGAGGGAACACATACACCGACTGGTACACCCACGGTGTTACCAGAACGTCCACAGCTATTGCCTGAGGGTCTCTTGACCTGGCGCAATACCTGTCCAGTTTTTTGTTCAGGCGGGACGCCATCATGTCCACCTTTGGTCTTTCCCAACGGTTCACAATCATGTGGAAGACTTCCCGATGAAGTCCCCACTCTCCCGGGTGGAGGTCGTGCCTGCTGAGGAAGTCTGCTTCCCAGTTGTCCACTCCCGGAATGAACACTGCTGACAGTGTTATCACATGATTTTCCGCCCAGCGAAGAATCCTTGCAGTTTCTGCCATTGCCCTCCTGCTTCTTGTGCCGCCCTGTTTACGTGGGCGACTGCCGTGATGTTGTCCCACTGGATCAATACCGGCTGACCTTGAAGCAGAGGTCTTGCTAAGCTTAGAGCATTGTAAATTGCCCTTAGCTCCAGTATATTTATGTGGAGAGAAGTCTCCAGACTATATCACACTCCCTGGAAATTTTTTCCCTGTGTGACTGCTCCCCAGCCTCTCAGGCTGGCATCCGTGGTCACCAGGACCCAGTCCTGAATGCCGAATCTGCGGCCCTTTAATAGATGAGCACTCTGCAGCCACCGCAGAAGAAACACCCTTGTCCTTGGAGACAGGGTTATCCGCTGATGCATCTGAAGATGCGATCCGGACCATTTTTCCAGCAGATCCCACTGAAAAGTTCTTGCGTGAAATCTGCCGAATGGAATCGCTTCGTAAGAAGCCACCATTTTTCCCAGGACCCTTGTGCAATGATGCACTGACACTTTTCCTGGTTTTAGGAGGTTCCTGACTAGCTCGGATAACTCCCTGGCTTTCTTCTCCGGGAGAAACACCCTTTTCTGGACTGTGTCCAGAATCATCCCTAGGAACAGCAGACGTGTCGTCGGAAACAGCTGCGATTTTGGAATATTTAGAATCCACCCGTGCTGTCGTAGAACTACTTGAGATAGTGCTACTCCGACCTCCAACTGTTCTCTGGACCTTGCCCTTATCAGGAGATCGTCCATTTTCTTTGAAGAAGAATCATCATTTCGGTCATTACCTTGGTAAAGACCCGGGGTGCCGTGGACAATCCAAACGGCAGCATCTGAAACTGATAGTGACAGTTCTGTACCACGAACCTGAGGTACCCTTGGTGAGAAGGGCAAATTGGGACATGGAGGTAAGCATCCCTGATGTCCAGGGACACCATATAGTCCCCTTCTTCCTGGTTCGCTATCACTGCTCTGAGTGACTCCATCTTGATTTGAACCTTTGTATGTAAGTGTTCAAATATTTCAGATTTAGAATAGGTCTCACCGAGCCGTCTGGCTTCAGTACCACAATATAGTGTGGAATAATACCCCTTTCCTTGTTGTAGGAGGGGTACTTTGATTATCACCTGCTGGGAATACAGCTTGTGAATTGTTTCCAATACTGCCTCCCTGTCGGAGGGAGACGTTGGTAAAGCAGACTTCAGGAACCTGCGAGGGGGAGACGTCTCGAATTTCCAATCTGTACCCCTGGGATACTACTTGTAAGCTCCAGGGGTCCACTTGCGAGTGAGCCCACTACGTGCTGAAACTCTTGAGACGACCCCCCACCGCACCTGAGTCCGCTTGTACGGCCCCAGCGTCATGCTGAGGACTTGGTAGAAGCGGTGGAGGGCTTCTGTTCCTGGGAATGGGCTGCCTGCTGCAGTCTTCTTCCCTTTCCTCTATCCCTGGGCAGATATGACTGGCCTTTTGCCCGCTTGCCCTTATGGGGACGAAAGGACTGAGGCTGAAAAGACGGTGTCTTTTTCTGCTGAGATGTGACTTGGGGTAAAAAAGGTGGATTTTCCAGCTGTTGCCGTGGCCACCAGGTCCGATGGACCGACCCCAAATAACTCCTCCCCTTTATAGGGCAATACTTCCATGTGCCGTTTGGAATCTGCATCACCTGACCACTGTCGTGTCCATAAACATCTTCTGGCAGATATGGACATCGCACTTACTCTTGATGCCAGAGTGCAAATATCCCTCTGTGCATCTCGCATATATAGAAATGCATCCTTTAAATGCTCTATAGTCAATAAAATACTGTCCCTGTCAAGGGTATCAATATTTTCAGTCAGGGAATCCGACCAAGCCACCCCAGCGCTGCACATCCAGGCTGAGGCGATCGCTGGTCGCAGTATAACACCAGTATGTGTGTATATACTTTTTAGGATATTTTCCAGCCTCCTATCAGCTGGCTCCTTGAGGGCAGCCGTATCTGGAGACGGTAACGCCACTTGTGATAAGCGTGTGAGCGCCTTCATTTAATTTATCTGATTCAGGAAAAACTACAGGTAGTTTTTTCACACCCCACATAATACCCTTTTTTGTGGTACTTGTAGTATCAGAAATATGTAACACCTCCTTCATTGCCCTTAACATGTAACGTGTGGCCCTAAAGGAAAATACGTTTGTTTCTTCACCGTCGACACTGGAGTCAGTGTCCGTGTCTGTGTCGACCGACTGAGGTAAATGGGCGTTTTAAAACCCCTGACTGTGTTTGAGACGCCTGGACAGGTACTAATTTGTTTGCCGGCCGTCTCATGTCGTCAACCGACCTTGCAGCGTGTTGACATTATCACGTAATTCCCTAAATAAGCCATCCATTCCGGTGTCGACTCCCTAGAGAGTGACATCACCATTACAGGCAATTTGCTCCGCCTCCTCACCAACATCGTCCTCATACATGTCGACACACACGTACCGACACACAGCACACACACAGGGAATGCTCTGATAGAGGACAGGACCCCACTAGCCCTTTGGGGAGACAGAGGGAGAGTTTGCCAGCACACACCAAAACGCTATAATTATACAGGGACAACCTTTATATAAGTGTTTTCCCTTATAGCATCTTAATATATAATCATATCGCCAAATAAGTGCCCCCCCTCTCTGTTTTAACCCTGCTTCTGTAGTGCAGTGCAGGGGAGAGCCTGGGAGCCTTCCCTCCAGCAGTTCTGTGAGGGAAAATGGCGCTGTGTGCTGAGGAGAATAGGCCCCGCCCCCTTTTCGGCGGGCTTCTTCTCCCGTTTTTCTGACAACCTGGCAGGGGTTAAATACATCCATATAGCCCCAGAGGCTATATGTGATGTATTTTTAGCCAGTATAGGTACTTTCATTGCTGCCCAGGGCGCCCCCCCCCCAGCACCCTGCACCCTCAGTGACCGTTGGTGTGAAGTGTGCTGAGAGCAATGGCGCACAGCTGCAGTGCTGTGCGCTACCTCATGAAGACTGAAGTCTTCAGCCGCCGATTTCTGGACCTCTTCTCTCTTCAGCATCTGCAAGGGGGTCGGCGGCGCGGCTCCGGTGACCCATCCAGGCTGTACCTGTGATCGTCCCTCTGGAGCTAGTGTCCAGTAGCCTAAGAAGCCAATCCATCCTGCACGCAGGTGAGTTCACTTCTTCTCCCCTAAGTCCCTCGTTGCAGTGAGCCTGTTGCCAGCAGGACTCACTGAAAATAAAAAACCTAATAAAACTTTTACTCTAAGCAGCTCTTTAGGACAGCCACCTAGATTGCACCCTTCTCGGCCGGGCACAAAAACCTAACTGAGGCTTGGAGGAGGGTCATAGGGGGAGGAGCCAGTGCACACCACCTGATCCTAAAGCTTTTACTTTTGTGCCCTGTCTCCTGCGGAGCCGCTAATCCCCATGGTCCTGACGGAGTCCCCAGCATCCACTTAGGACGTCAGAGAAATTATGCAATTCACGTCATTTTAACCTCTTCTCCACTCGATGGACCCGCGAATACAGGAGAGCATCTTTCCATCCTGCCCGCATCACTAGGGTGCGAGCAGGATGCGGGAGACCTGCCTACTCTTCCGGGGGTGCAGGGGGGGGGGCTACCCCAAAAAACGGGAGCCTCACGTAGCTTTCGGGAGAGTAGGTAAGTATGCTATATGCCCCATAACACTCTGGGCCAAATCTACTAGCCTGTAAGTTGCCGCAAGTCCCAGGATTTCAGTGATTGAATCCACAAGACTAGGGTTGTATGTATAGGCAGTTGTTTGCTCATATATACTTAGATTGTGGTGTGTGTTCTTATAAATGATTTTATATGTTTATTTTAAAGAAAGTGGCCTGAAGTACATATTTGCAATTGTCATCTTTCGACAAATTGCTAAGTAAAACACTTGTATGCTTCCTACCAACCTTATTAATAAACATGAAGTATATCAAAAGCATCAGCAACACAATTAACCAATATATTATACATAGCATTTACTTGCGGCAGAGTAAGTCATAAAAGTAAACTATTAAGAAATTAAGAAAAGCACAATGTTACAAACTGAAATAATAGGTTCATATTTTTCTCTGTACTGTACTGACCCAGAATAATAATGTACATGCTTACTGTGTCTCTGCACGAGCACTGCACAGCAATCAGTCTCACCCAGCGATATCTCCTTCTGCAGGAGCACAAGTAGTAAAAACAAATGACGCAACACAGAGAAAAGAGAGAGCCCACTGATGCAAGCTATGGAGATTATAGCAACAAATCCATCATTTTGGGACATTTATTCAGAAAATGCAAATATAATATAACGTATATATACATATACAGAATTTTGGGAATAATTGTATGTTTAGGAACAAAAAAAACACTGTATTCTCCTTTAAAATACACTAAAGTATAACTATGTATGGTAAACTATAACTATGTACTGTACATACAGTAGGTGGTCATTCCGAGTTGTTCGCTCGTTGCCGATTTTCGCTATGCTACGTTTTGTTGCTAAATGCGCATGCGCATGGTACGCAGCGCGCATGTGCTTAGTTATTTAACTAAAAACTTAACAGTTTTGCTGTTGTTTGTGCGGCGCTTTTCAGTCGCACTGCTGATCGGTGAATGATTGACAGGAAAGGGGCGTTTCTAGGTGGTAACTGAGCGTTTTCCAGGAGTGTGCTAAAAAACGCAGGCGTGTCAGGGAGAAACGCGGGAGTGGCTGGAGAAATGGGGGAGTGGCTGGCCGAACGCAGGGCGTGTTTGTGACGTCAAACCAGGAACTAAACGGACCGAGCTGATCGCAATCTGTGAGTAGGTCTGGAGCTACTCAGAAACTGCAAGGAAATATTTAGTAGCAGCTCTGCTAATCTTTTGTTCGCTATTCTGCTAAGCTAAGATACACTCCCAGAGGGTGGCGGCCTCGCGTTTGCAATGCTGCTAAAAGCAGCTAGCGAGCGAACAACTCGGAATGACCACCATAGTGTACACAAGTGGAAGAAATCCACAAGCTAGCGTATACTGCCAGCACATTAGTTCTAGACGTGTGCAGAATACTTTCTTTCTCTCTGCAGAAGTGGAGAAGGTTAATATCATCCAGCCCCCTTCACAAGTCCTGGCTTCAAACCAATACTGGAAAATGCAGAAACATAAATAACAGACACCTGACAGTTTGTTCAGCCCCTGAGGCAACAAGTCGTTTTCAGAGTCATATCCTATCCTGGGTGGAAATGACAGGAAATGTAAAATGCCAAAGCAATACTATAGAACAGCATGAAAACTATGTATATTATTTTGGCTTACATTGATTTCAGCATCTGCAAAAACTAGTTACCGGGTCACAAAGTGAAAAAACAGCTTAAGGCACTGAAAACTATCTTCTAATCACTTTCACTGCACTTCCTATTAAACATTCCATAACCTCCAGCTCCCAGAAGGTAAGCAATATTTTACCAAAGAAGGGACGGCGGGGTTTTAACTGTTGGCAAAGAAACATATATATGTGTTTTATGAGGAACAATCAGTCTTCACTCTCTGACTGGGCTGAGAATGGAGAGTCGGCCCCATTCAGAGATGGACACAAGGGGGGTCATTCCGAGTTGATCGCAGCCAGCAACTTTTTGCTGTAGCTGCGATCAACTAGTCTACGCCTATGGGGGAGTGTATTTTAGCTTAGCAGGGCTGCGATCGCTTGTGCAGCCCTGCTAAGCTAAAAATTTTCAAGCAAAACATGACTAGCCCTGGACATACTTACCCTGTGCGACGATCTCAGCGATGCTGGGGCCGGCTTTGACGTCAGACATCCGCCCTCCGTTCTCCTGGACACGCCTGCGTTTTCTTCTCCACTCCCCGAAAACGGCAGCCAGCGGTCCGGATCCGCGCAGGAACGCCTTCTTTCTGTCAATCTTCTTGCGGTCAGCTCTGCGATCGCTTTCTTCGTAGAGCGTGACGTAACCTGGCGACCCCTGTTGCAACGACGCGCGTGCGCAGTGCAGCCGCTGCGCATTCCAGACCCGTTCGCACCGCAGCGACAAACCGCTGCGTGCAAACGGGTCAGAATGACCCCCAATGTCAGACACAGTGGAGCGATTTCTTCCAGTGCGCATGCGTATAAGTCGCACTGAGCATGCACTTCGATAGTCTTGTGACAGCGGTCACAGTGAGGATTTGTTTGTAAAGTGAGTGACATGCAGGCAGGGTTGGTGGGCAGTAACAAGTAAGGGGGGGGGGTGGACACAAGCTTGGGTGTGTAACAGCTTGTGACTGCGATGCCATACGCAGTTACAATGGTGCGCGATCATATGGTCATGCACAGCTGCTGCGTACTAAATCACAGCTGTAAAGGCATTTGTGTACATCTCTGAAAGAGGCACAGTGTACCTGTCTACCAAAGCCATTCTGTTGGGTGATCCAAAGTAGGCAGCTAGTTTAAGGGGTTTTTATTCCGGTGTTCCCTAAGGATTTGGTTTGGTGGGGATATTTATTAAGATTTTGAGGGGTGCCAGTAAGTGAAGGGAAAAGCTGGTTGGCAGGGAAAACCTGGCAGGCAATGGGGGATTAGGAGAAAAACTGGCAGGCAGGGCATTTGAGAGTAAAGTGAGGGAAAAGCTGGTTGGCCACAGCGGCCATGTGTGAGAAAGGATCATGGGCAGGGTGTAGAATGTAGGGGAAAAGCTGCTGAGCAAAGAGATACATTAGAAAAAGCTGATGAGCTCACACTAGGCAATTTTTTTTATTTTTTTTTAAATATTACACACTTTATGTGGTTGTTTACTAACAAAGTGCAGCAAGACTTCTTTTTTTTACATATTCATTTACAACCTGAAGGCCAAAAAAAGCATGATATGAGAAAAATATTTATAATTATCCTATTTATAATAATTTTAGTTATCTCACTGCAATTTGGTTTTACAGATGAATTTGTAAATTAGGCGAATGCTAATAAGTAATTTTAAAAGCTAAACAAAACAAGTCACAGTTTGACACAAAATGCTCTGTAATGTGAAATATTAAAAAACAAAATACATTTCCTACAATAAGCACAACCCCCCTCCCCCGTCAATCCCATCCTCCGACAACTAAGATAAACCTACATAAATCATGAAGCAAGAGTGAATCAGCTGGCGTCATCATGTGCTTATGGGCCTAATTCTAAGTTGCATGCAACCGCAGCTATTGGTGGCATGCAGCTGGCCTACAAACTCCTTCCTTTATGTACACCTGTGCAGCCGAATGTGCAAGGACTGAGACACCCACTTTTAGCGTCCGTGCACACTGTAATATCTATTGGTGCATCTTTATACGCCACCACAGGGCGCACCATGAAAACCTGAATGAGCCCTATTGCAGATGCAGTTTCTCCATCTAGCCATGTCCTCTGATCAGTGGCGGAACTAGCGAGCGGTGGGCCCAGGTGCGACAAAATGCTTTGCCCCCCCCCCCACATCCCATCCAAGTCCACCCGCTCACCCCTGGAGAGAATCTGGTGAGGGGGACCTGCTCAGGGCCAGAGAAATGGATACCTAGCAACAGTGCCGTAACTAGACATTTTAGCACTGTGTGCAAGAAACGGCATCGGAGCCCCACCCCTGCATGCAAAACAGGGGCAGTGCGTACAGTAGGCGCGCGCAAAAATACATAGTGGCGTGGCTTCGTGGGGAAGGGGTGTGGCCACAAAATAATACCAATTCATAAAACGGTGCACAGTAGTCTCCATTATTCAAATTACGCCGCACAGTAGCACCACTACACCAGGTAAAGACCCTTTTACACCTTACAGCGGACAGATTCCTCTTTTTACACATTACGGCAGACAGCGTCCCCTTTTTACACATTACGGCAGACAGCGTCCCCCTTTTTACACATTACGGCAGACAGCGTCCCCCTTTTTACACATTACGGCAGACAGCGTGCACTTTTTACACATAACGGCAGACAGCGTCCCATTTTTACACATAACGGCAGACGGCGTGCTCTTGTTACACATTACGGCAGACAGCGTCCCCCTTTTTACACATTACGGCAGGCAGATTACCCCTTTTTACACATTACGGCAGGCAGATTACCCCTTTTTACACATAGCGGCAGGCAGATTCCCCATTTTTACACATAGCGGCAGGCAGTTACCCATTTTTACACATTGCGGCAGGCAGATTACCCCTTTTTACACATTGCGGCAGGCAGATTCCCCCTTTTTACACATAGCGGCAGGCAGTCCCCCATTTTTACACATTACGGCAGGCAGATTCCCCCTTTTAACACATTGCGGCAGGCAGATTCCCCCTTTTTACACATAGCGGCAGGCAGTCCCCCATTTTTACACATAGCGGCAAGCAGATTCCCCCTTTTTACACATTGCGGCAGGCAGATTCCCCCTTTTTACACATAGCGGCAGGCAGTCCACCATTTTTACACATAGCGGCAGGCAGATTCCCCCTTTTTACACATTGCGGCAGGCAGTCCCCCATTTTTACACATTGCGGCAGGCAGTCCCAACAAAGAAAGAAAGAAAGAAAGAGACAGAAAGAAAGAAGAATTATACTTACCCTCTCCGCTGGCTCAGGCTCCTCGGTGCAGCTTGACGATTCCCGGGCAGGAAAGAAGGAGGAGGAGGGAGGTGGAGGAGGGAGCCGCAGCAGCGCTGTGTTATTGGTGAATGCGCTGCTGCCCCTCTGCTTCACTATAGGCTGTTCTCGGAAGACAGCCTATAGTGAAGCAGAGGAGCAGCAGCAGCAGCGCCTCCACCAGTAACAAAGCGCTGCTGCGGCTCCCTCCTCCGCCTCCCTCCTCCTCCTTCCCCCGTACCGCTGCTCCTCTCCTCTCTCCGGGCGGCTGTGCGCTGCGGGCAGCAGTTGCCCGCAGCGCACAGCGGCATGTAATGAGTCAGTTTGACTCATTACATGCTTTGGGCCCCTGGACAGAGGCGGGCCCCAGTGCAACGCACTGGTTGCACTGGCGGTAGTTCCGCCTCTGCCTCTGATGCCTGCAGTTGTGTGTCTGTGAACACAACTGATTGCACTGACACACCCACCATGACACTCCCATAGTACACCCACTGAACATACCATTTCTGTGTGCACTAGTAGCCACCACCCAGTCACCGCCCGGGAATGCAGATAACGTTTCTACCACATTTCTGATTCAGTATTAATTCATCTGATCATATCATCACCTTTGTGCGGTCAGTGTGTGTAACGCATGCACACTCTATGTTACGCAAGCACCGTAGAGGTTTCGAGAAATCTTCATGCATGTGCAGTTGCAAATAATCACTGAATTACGCGAACACCGGTATTGGGTGCTGCTCAGAATCAGGCACTACATGTGCCAGCGCTCTGATACCCGCATGCTGATTTTGCTCTACAAGGGTAGATATACAAAGGATATACAGATTTGTAACAGGACGTATACTCCAGAATTAAGAGAACAAATCTGTAATGAAATAATGTCAACAAAACAGAAGAACGTGACCTTCAGATGATAAGGCACTGAGGCATTAACAGCAGGTAGAGGGAGATTACATGGGAACTTTTAAGACCTCATTTTGAGTACCATGTAAAGCCATCAGGACGTGTCTCTCCAAAAGAGACAGTTACAAACCGCGGCGTCTCGTTACTGCAGAATTTTCCTCCCCTCCCTCACGATCATTGATGGCTGACGCCACTGGGAGACAGGGCTTAGTTCCAGCAGCAGCATGGTTGGGGCTCAGGTCCGGGGGTGGGGCTTCTAGGGACTGCATCAGCTGCAGACTCTAGAAGCCAGATAGGGTAGACATTACAGCAGGGAAGTGGCTTCTCTCTCTGCTATCACAGGTGGATTGGCAGTCCCAGGGGAGGGGATAACCATAAACCCCCCCCCCTCCCCGGGACTGCCTGGCTGGCTATTACTAGCAGGGAGTGCTTCCCTGCTATAAAGTTAACACTGTCGGCTAAATTTTTTTTTTTAAAGTTAGAATTTTTATTGAGGTTGATCAGAAGTCATAACATTAACAAGAACAAACTTGTGCAGGGTAAGGATATCGAACAAGAAAACAAACATTTTACATATCAGATCAGAACAAAAGAGACATTTCCATGAAATTATAGGCCAACAGGCATTAGTAACATGCACCCTGCAAAACTCTAGCCGCGTATCTGACCAGTCTCGTTTTATTTTACCGATATAGTATAAAATTTATACCAAATCTTGGTGTAATCTTGTGAGGAGTAAAAGTAGGAAAGAAAAAGAAAAGGAAGGAGGAGAAGAAGCTAGAGAGTGTATCTTAATAAAAGGGAAATATTGGGGATGTTACAAATAAGGAGATAAGAAAATAGGAACAGTTCTCTGTATTAGTGACTGAGAGGGAGATAACAGAGGTGATGGGGGTATCAGCTGAGTCAGCAGTATCAACATAGTCCGGGCATCAATAAAGATCGAGCGAGGTACCAAGGAGACCAGATGTTGTGGAACTGTGCCACAGTGTTATTCCTCAGGCTTGTAATATATTCCATGTTGGCTATATAGTTAATTTTGGATATCAGCAATGCCTTGGAGGGAGGTTTGTGGTCTTTCCAGCATTTAGCGATCAGAGATTTAGCCGCCATGCAAAGTAGCATGGTAAGCTTGTCTTGGGTTTTAGGTAGTAACGGTATGGGAGCATGCAGTAGGGCAGTTTCAGGGGAAAGGTCTAGATTATGTCCGCATGTTTGAGCAATAAGTGCTCCTACCATTTTCCAAAAAGGGCGAATAGACGGGCACGTCCACCATATGTGGAAAAAGGTGCCCTCCTCTCCACAGAGTCTCCAACACAGATTTGATGTCGTGGGGTAAATGGAATGAAGTCTGGAGGGGACTAAGTACCACCTGGTGTAGATCTTATAGCATGATTCTCTGAGTGCCACACTAATGGAGGCTTTAGCGATGCGCATTCTGATTTCTTCCCATTGATCATCTTCCAACGGATGGGAGAGATCTGATTCCCAGGCTAGTTCATGGGGTTCACGGGCAGGCGGATCTGGGGTTAGAATAGAGTTGTATATTGTTGAGATATTACCCTTTTTGCCAATTGAAAGTATACACATATGTTCAAAGGAAGTGGGTGGTTTCAAAGGGGTAGTTTTAAGCTGAGATTTGAGAAAGCTAAGAATTTGGATGTAATGGTAATGACACGAGGATGGCAAACCAAGGCGTTCCTGAAAATCCCCAAAGGAGGTCGGTGCTGAGTGGCCCTTAACATGAATAAATCTCGTGACACCCTGAGATTGCCATGGGGCTGCTATTTTTCGCTCGCAGCCTGAGGGAAAGGCAGGGTGTCCCCAGATAGGTGTCAGAGGTGAGGGGTGTGAGGATAAATTATAGGTGCTACGGAGTTTGTCCCACAATCCAAGGGTAAATTTAATCGTGGGGATTGAATAAGCCGAGGCTGGCCTGCAGGACCTGGGAAGCCATAGAAGAGAGTCGAGGGGGACGCCCTGATATATTGAATTCTCAATATCGACCCATTTTCTGTTCCCTGGAGGGGAATGCCAGGACACCATGTGATTAAGGTGGCAGGCATTAAAATAAGCTTGAAGGTTAGGATATCCCAGTCCGCCCGAGGTGGCACTCTTAGTCAACAGTGTTCGTCTTAATCGTGACTTACGATGAGCCCAAATAAATTTGTTGCACAATGATTGCAATGAGGTCAAAGTCATTCGGGGCACCATTATCGGAATGGTCTGAAATAGGTAAAGAATACGGGGAAGGAAATTCATTTTTAGGGCGTTAATCCGTCCAATCCATGAAATGAATAATCTGTCCCATTTGTCCAAGTCTTGGGTGAGAGTTTTAATCATAGGAACAAAATTAGTCTGGTAAAGGCTGGTGTAGGATTTAGTAATGAATATGCCGAGGTATTTGATAGCCGAGGGTCTCCAAAGAAAAGGGAAGGAGGAGGTTAGAATCAAGTGGGTCTGGGGTTGGATATTAAATGCAAGGGCCTCAGATTTGGTGTGGTTTATTTTATAACCCGAGAGGGAACCGTATAGTAGTAATTCTTTTTGTAGATTAGGAAGAGAGATCAAAGGGTTAGATAAAGTCAAGAGCACGTCGTCCGCAAATAAAGATATTTTGTATGAGCTCTGCCCTACTGTAATCCCCCCTATGTCCGTATTAAGCCTAATACGGGCCGCAAGAGGTTCGATGCATAGAGCAAAAAGTAGGGGCGAAAGAGGGCAGCCCTGGCGAGTGCCATTCTTCAAACTAAATCGAGGTGAGCTCAATCCATTGGTCAGGACCATAGATGAGGGGTTGGAGTAGAGGGCCTCTATTGCAGTGATGAAATGACCATGGAGGCCAAATGAAGATAAAGTGGAAAACAAAAAGGGCCAGGAAATGCGGTCAAATGCCTTTTCGGCGTCCAGCGCCAAGGCAATCGCTGGTGTTTTCGACGAGTTTATTTGGTGAATCAAATCAATAGTGCGTCTGGTGTTGTCCGAGGCCTGACGGCCAGGGATAAATCCCACTTGATCAGGATCTATTAATGATGGCAACACAGCGTTCAGACGAGTTGCTAGTATTTTGGCAAAAAGTTTAAGATCAGTATTTATCAGAGATATGGGTCTGTAATTTGTGCAATGCGAGGGGTCTTTTCCGGGCTTCGGGATTACAATAATGCGGGACGTCGTGGAGTCAGTATGGAAGGGCGTGCCCCGTAATATTTTATTAAACAGGGAGGTCATATGAGGGATGAGTTGAGGGGTGAAGGTTTTGTAGTACACCATCGGATAGCCATCCGGACCAGGTGCTTTTGAGGGTTTCTGGGTTTTCAGAGCCGCCTCAATTTCCTCAGCAGAAATATCAGCATTGAGAGTAGAGTTAGTTTCCTCGTCTATATGAGGAAGAGCGCATAAATCTAGGTATTGTTGTGCCTGGTCGGCTTGTGCTAAGGGGTTGGACGGGGGATCAAGGTTGTAGAGCGTCCTATAGTATTCAAAGAAGATATTATTAATTTTTTTGGGGTCGTAGGTAATGTTACCTGAGGGTTGTCTAATAGTATGGATGGATTGGTTAGCTTTTTTGGCTCGTAATTGGTTAGCTAATAAGGTATGTGCCTTGTTACTTTTATCATAAAATGATTGATTGGCCCATCGAAGCGAGCGCTCAATATTCTCTGTCAAGAGGGTTTGTAGTTCATCTCGTGCTTTAGAAAGTTCGGCTAGGTTTTTTTTAGAGCGTGTGCGTTTATGTTCCTGATCCAATGTTGCAATATTATCCGTTAACAGGGCAATTTGGTTTTCTCGTGTTCTCTTGCGGCGGGATGCAAATTGGATAATGGATCCCCTGATAACCGCCTTATGGGCTTCCCATATAGTGGCTATATTGCAGTCTCCTTCTACGTTAACCGCAAAATAATCCCGAAGCTCTGTTTTAATTAAGTCTTGGAACTTAGGGATCTTCAATAGTGTCTCGTTTAGTCTCCATGTCGGTCTACCGTCAGGGATATCAAAAATATCAAATGTCGCAATTAAAGCTGCGTGGTCAGTCCAGGTGAGTGGGACTATAGAGGAAGAGCGAGCGGTGCGGGAGAGAGGTGCACAACTCAGGAACATATCAATACGAGAGTACACATCGTGCGGATTGGAATAGAAGGTATAGTCCCTGGTGGTCGGGTTAAGGAATCGCCAGACATCGAACAAACCAGCCTCGGCCATCCCCTTGTGTAATACGGAGGAATTCGGGGTTTGACTACTACGCAAGGGGCCGGACCTGTCCATGCCCGTGAGAGCCATATTGAAGTCGCCACCCACGAGTATTTTACCTCGTCTATATGAGTAAAGGTCGTGGAAAAATTTACGAAAGAATTTGGATTGGGCAGTGTTTGGAGAGTACAGGTTAGCCAAGGTAACCTCCTCGTGTCCAATTTTTCCTCTCACCATCACATAACGGCCTTCATTGTCGTGCTTACTGTCTAGGAATTGGAAAGGAACGGACCCCCTTATTAGGATAGCCACCCCATGTTTTTTTGATGTATGATTGGAATACCAGGCCATAGGAAATTGTTTAGATGTCAGAGAGGGATGGGAATCTGATTTCAAGTGTGTCTCCTGTAAGAAAATCACGTCACCTTTCAATGTCCTGAGAGATCTGTGGAGATGAGAGCGTTTCTGAGGAGTGTTCAGCCCTTTGACATTAATGGACAGGCATTTTAGCGGCATGGTTGAAACTGAGGAGGGGGTAATTCACTGGAGATCACTAGGGTCCCGGACTCTGCTAACACGAACAAGAGAGACAGAGAAAGAAGGGGAAAAAAAAAAAAAAAGAAGAATAACTAAAGAATAAAATAGGAGTGTATGATTTTGTATACGAACAATGTTTGATTTATTTAACTATCTTTCTGTGATTACAAGGGTGTTAATACACAGTTGTACTGTAACCGGGGTCTAAGAGAGGAGGGGAATAGAAGAAAGAGGAACAAAAGAGAATAAAGCAGACGTAGTATCCAGTAAGCAGGATACTCGGCTGCCAAGGTTGAGCTCTCAAAGAAAAGAAAAATGAGAGAGCTCACTGGCGGGACACAAATGCAATATAACAGACGAGGGTATCACCACTCTATGCTTGATAATAACTTTAATCCCTAAGAGTCGGGGGAGGAGGTATCAAGATAAAGCACTGACGCCCCCCACCCGAAACCACTAACAAACAGAACGGGTGGACCATTGTGTAGCCCACTAAAACCTGTTTTAGGGGCGAAATATTCCTAAATGTAAAACTCGATAACTTAAGTGATCACATAACAAATAATAACATTTTAGTAACACTGTCGGCTAAATTTATTAGGCAGTCCCTGCAGGTGGTGGATATTACTGGGGGTGGGACGACACTTGTTATAAGAAATAAGTCAGAGGAGGAATATTATATTAACAAGGTGCATAGTACACATACTAAAACAAATTGCAAAAAAAAAATAGTCAAAAAAACCCAAAAACCACATCATGTAGAGAACATGGGGGGTAATTCCAAGTTGATCGCAGCAGGAAATTTTTTAGCAGTTGGGCAAAACCATGTGCACTGCAGGGGAGGCAGATATAACATGTGCAGAGAGAGTTAGATTTGGTTGACTTATATTGTTTCTGTGCAGGGTAAATACTGGCTGCTTTATTTTACACTGCAAATTAGATTGCAGATTGAACACACCCCACCCAAATCTAACTCTCTCTGCACATGTTATATCTGCCTCCCCTGCAGTGCACATGGTTTTGCCCAACTGCTAAAAAATTTCCTGCTGCAATCAACTTGGAATTACCCCCAACATGGAGAGGAGTAGGACCAGAGGTTATCAGATAAAAACATTATGTGGGGAATTCAATCAGCGGCTTTAACTTTTCAAGAGATAGAAAAACAGCCTTTTACCGTGAGTTTTTGCCCAATGATCTTTTTTGGACAAATTGACTGTAGCCCGTTTTTTTTTCGGGGGAAAAATTGATGATAGATAGATGGAACAGTAAAAGTAATGTTTGAGAAAGATTGGGGCAAACTTTCATTAATAAAATGATTTAATAACCAACAAACTCCACTGAACCTCTCCCACCGGGATCCTGATTGAAAGTCGACAGTAACTAGGTCGACAATGTCTAGGTCGACCACTATTGGTCGACAGTAACTAGGTCGACAGGGTCAAAAGGTCGACATGTTCTAGGTCGACAGGTCAAAAGGTCGACATGAGTTTTTCACAATTTTTTTCTTTTTTTGAACCTTTTCATACTTAACAATCCACGTGGACTACGATTGGAACGGTAATCTGTGCCGAGCGAAGCGGCAGCGGAGCGAAGGCACCATGCCCGAAGCATGGCGAGCGAAGCGAGCCATGCGAGGGGACGCAGTGCACTAATTGGGGTTCCTGGTCACTCTACGAAGAAAACGACACCAAAATAACATTAAAAACCCATGTCGACCTTTTGACCTGTCGACCTAGAACATGTCGACCTTTTGACCCTGTCGACATTTTGACCCTGTCGACCTAGTTACTGTCGACCAATAGTGGTCGACCTAGACATTGTCGACCTAGTTACTGTCGACTTTCAATACCACACCCCTCCCACCCGGGAGGGTCAGACTTATTGGACAACTGCAGGCAAAGTGCCCCTATGTACAGTTAACATAGTTAAAGCAACAATCCCACAGAGAATTGTCTTTTTTTTCCCTTTAATTTTCTATTTTTCTTTAAATAGCAAATTAATTACACTTTAAGTATGCATACTACAAATCTCTTTTTCAAAATCTCACAGGAGAGGAGACAAGTATGACAGCCATTCAGACAATATATAACTATACATTAAAAACAGCCTGATGAAACAAACCAAGGAAAAATGTGTATTACCAAGCTTATTCGTATAGCCTGCCATAGGAATTTATGTTATAAAATAAAAAAACAACTCAATTTTTTTCATGGGATTGCTGCTATAATTTGAGCATCCACAGTCGGTTAGTGCATTTCCAAACAAGAGCTTCATCATGAAGAACATCAAAACCAAATTTGATAAATGTTACTAAAAGTGCAAATAAAAGGAAGGATGTAAGAAACTGACACCCTCAAGATCAGCACATTTATGCCACAGGTAAGCTGATGGAGTACAGGTTGTTGTGTCTACTATAAAAGATATCCCTGGAGCAGAAGCTAAAGATTGAATATAATAAAGTCCCTTACCTACAGAAATCCAAGTACATGCTTTTACTGTTTTTATTCCTAATGCTAATTAAAGCATGTAAATTGTTATAGGGCTAGAGGGGCCAATTCAGTAAGGATTGCAAATTCTGCCTTTTGCACGCATGCTGGGGGCCCGCGCCTACCCCCCTGCTACAGGCAGAAATTGCGATCGCCTCGCAATTTCTGCTTGTCAGCAGAAACTCAGGTTGACTCCTGCCGGCGCAGATTAGCTGCGGCCGCAGGAGTCCCAGCGCCATCTTACCTGTCACGGCGGCTGCATGTGATGTCATGCAGCCGCTGTGACCACGCCCCTGATACGCCCCCGTTCACGCCGCACAGCCCTTGCTGCCCCCCTCCCACCTCGCGACTGCCTCTGCCTGATTGACAGGCAGAGGTGACCGCATTTACTGTGGCCCCCCGCAGAAAATGCGGACGCATGCACAGTAGGGCCTGCTGCTCATGCGCCCGCGGAACCCCCGCAAAAATTCCGTCCCGATCGCGATTTGCGATCCGACCTGAAGTAGCCCCAGAATCCACTAGTTTAAATAACCACATTTATGCTTGTATTTGCATTCTTGCATGGGATTTTGGATGCTGCTTGCTCAATTTACTTACAGTGTATGCATGGGGGCCAATGACGTGATCCCCTAAACAACCACAGGAACAAGTGTTTGTTACTACTGCATGTTTGATTTGTAGTGCCACTGGCATTTAATGCAAAGCCAGCAGGTACTCAGCCAAAAGTGTTCAGGTAATATATAGAAAATGTAAAATGTATATTTTTAATCTCTTGTATTTTGTTCAGTTTGTATTTCTACAATGTCTTTGCTATGTAGTACTTTTATAAATGTAAAGACAGCTTTCTAAACAATTAAGTCTCCTCAACAGGTGGTCTCATGGGTAAATCCAGTATTTGCAGAGTCCATTCAGTTCTAGTGTCATTTTGCTGTACTAGTAGATAGAGATGAAGCACTGGTAAGCTGCCTGGCTTTACAGTTGCTTCAAATGGCAAATACAACAGGAAACTACCCACAGAGATCAAGGTGCATCAGCCTCAATGAATTCAGCAAACAAAAGCAGCTCCATCTGCAGTGTATTATCACATGGGGCTGAGACTCCAGGTGCACAAGTGACAGGCAATTAAGAAACTGCTCTTCAGCTTCCTCTTCCTGGACAGTACATGGAAATGCATTAATGAACATGCTATGGTCTGTAATCTCTTCTCTTTGTACAATACTTACAAGCACAAAATGTAAAAACTTGTAAACGTACAAAAGACCATAAAAAGGCAAGAATACAGTATATTTATATGTCTGGTTCCCTATTATTATATGAATTAATACCTGGTCAATTAAACATGGGAATTGCTAGCATGAGTGGAAACTGCCATAGTTATTGGTCCGTCTGTATAGGACAATCTTCATAGCATAAATAAAAGAGGAAATGTGAAAGTGTGTGGTGACCTTGCATTACTGGGAGCAATGCCCCTATACTGTCATAACTTATGACTTATTTAATATGTAAATAAAGCTTCAATCAGCTGTATTTTAGAAGAACAGTTGCAATTAGCTCATAGTCTATCTACAATATTGTCCCTAAAGTTATTTTTTGTTTTGTTTGTTTTTACAGCTGGGGCTCAGTCTAAGTTTTTTTAGGTTTGTTTCCTGGCTCTGCAAACACACTGTTGCTCAACTCCTGCAGGCTCTGGCAGGCAACTCCTTACTGGCACACAACATGCTGCCTGTTTGAAAGCAGAGTGGGACAACAGGGGGTCCAACAATATGTGCCACAATCTGCTTACAGCTGGTCCAGTGTCGGTTTTTACCTATGGGCTGCAGAACTGCACCCCCCTCCCCAGGTAAAATCCACCACCCTGCTTAATGTCAGTGAAGCCAGATGCAGCCCGTGAGACCGCACTGGCTTTACTGTGACTGGCAGTGACTTCCTATTGGAAGTCCTACCTGCCAGTCACAGATACTACAGGCAGCCCCATTGGGAGGTGTTTCCTCCCTCTAGGACTGCCAGACCAGGCTACGATAGGCAGGGAGCTGGCTTCCTGTAGGAAGCCAGCTCCCTGCCTCGTGCGCCCCAGCTGGATTCTATGGGCTGCAGCCAATACAGCCCACAGTAGCCATGATTTTGCGCAATTGCAGTCAAGCCGCCACTTGTGCACATGTGCCAGTCCTGGCTCCTGTCAGCGGCAACCCCCCTCTTTCACATAGGAAGGAGCCACCGCTGCTGGTAAACTGTAATTTTTTTACTCATTCAAAAAGTGTGCAGTTAAGCAATCTTTTAAGTAAAAGTTGTTCTTGCATTTGTATATGTATTTTTCGACTACTCCTAATTTGAAGGTACAGTGCAAGGATTTAAAATATTTCTTAGGGGGGAAGGGTGAATGAATATGTGTGATGAGGTGTCTTAATAACACTAATGCCAGGTCAAAGTTACAAAAACATGACATGTCATGATAAAACCTTTGCTTATGTAGACTTCTGCCTCTCCCAAACGTCCACAAACCCTTGTTACATACCACAACCCTATTATGCTTACCTGACTGTTGCCTATGGTTAATGCACTGTAACTGCTTTCTACCATGTTTTTTGCAACTCACCAGGCATAGAAGTCAATAGCTGCAAGACAACTGAAACCACTGCTGACAATCATGGACAGTGCGACAGGGATAGGGCATGCCTCAGTGTGTGACTCTGTCATTGCCTCGGTCACACATCCAGAGGTTTCGCTTGAGGGCTCTCCTGACAGATTCCTATATACAAAGCAAAAATGCACTCAATGAGCAGTAACACCTCCTGTGTTCTCTTATGTTAATTTTGCTCTCAACAATAGTATATTAATTTCTCTGGTGACAACTGGAGGTGTACGTGTAGCTCATACTCGCCTACCCTCACGGAATGGCCGGGAGGCTCCCAAAAATCGTATGCCCCTCCCGGCCCCCCAGAAAGCTGGGCAAGTCTCCCGCAACCCCTCTTGGCTGCCCACTTGCAGAGCACAAGTGGGCGTTCCAAGGGGACCTGATGACGTGATTCCTGCTGAAATGCGTCATCCTAGCCCCGCCCCACGCTGTTCAGTGCCTTTAATATCGGCACTGTATAGCGTGGGTGTGGCCACAGTGACGCCCTCCCTCTGCTGCGCCGAGCTAGCTGTCCTCTCCAGGAGGGGATAGCCAGAAAGTCGTCAATTCTGGTGTAGCTGCTAAAACTGCTATTATTAGGTCTACACCAAAATTAAGATCCACTGTCACTAAGGAAGTGCTGCTAGTTTGTGCGTAGGAACCAGGGCCGTAACTACGCGTGTGCCAAGTGGGCTTGGCACACAGCGCAGTTGCCCTGAGGGCGCACGGCCAGCGGCATGTAATGAGTCAAATTGACTCATTACATGCCTCTGAAGTCTGCTGTGTGCGCCGCCGCCGCGCTGTGGAGGAGAGCTACAGCGCCGGGCAGTGGAGAAGGAGGAGGAGGGAGGGGGACTGGAGCCGCAGCAGCGCTATTTCATTGATAGTAAGCGCCGCTGCAGCAGCCCCCTCTCTCCTTCCGTATTGGCTGCCCGGCGCTGCTGTGGATGCTGGGATGCGGTTCCTCCATCCCAGCATCCACAGCAGCGCCGGGCAGCCAATACGGAAGGAAAGGGGGCTGCTGCAGCGGCGCTTACTACCAATGAAATAGCGCTGCTGCGGCTCCAGTCCCCCTCCCTCCTCTTTCTTCTCACCTGCCTGCACCGAGGCAGCTGCACGAGGAGCCTGACTGCCAGCGGGGAGATAGTAAGTATGTATCTCTCTCTCTCTCTCAGGGGGACACCGTCTGCCATAATGTGTAAAAATGGGGACTGGCTGCCGTAATGTGTAAAAAGGGGGCCTGGCTGCCGCAATGTGTAAAAATGGGGACTGGCTGCCGTAATGTGTAAAAAGGGGGAATCTGCCTGCCGCAATGTGTAAAAATGGGGACTGGCTGCCGTAATGTGTAAAACGGGGGACTGGCTGCCGCAATGTGTAAAAAGGGGGACTGGCTGCCGTAATGTGTAAAAAGGGGGACTGGCTGCCGCAATGTGTAAAAAGGGGGACTGGCTGCCGTAATGTGTAAAAAGGGGGACTGGCTGCCGCAATGTGTATAAAGGGGGACACCATCTGCCGTAATGTGTAAAAACGGGGACGCTGTCTGCTGTAATGTGTAAAAAGGGGACGCTGTCTGCCGTAATGTTAAAAAGGGGGACGCTGTCTGCTGTAATGTGTAAAAAAGGGGACGCTGTCTGCCGCAATGTGTAAAAAGGGGGACTGGCTGCCGCAATGTGTAAAAGGGGGACTGTCTGCTGTAATGTGTAAAAAGGGGGACGCTGTCTGCCGTAATGTGTAAAAGGGGCTCTACCTGGTGTAGTGGCGCTACTGTGCAGCGTAATTTGAATAATGGAGACTACTGTGCACCGTAGTATAAATTGCTATTATTTTGTGGCCACGCCCCTTCCCCATGAAGCCACGCCCCTATATATTTTTCGCGCGCCTACGACGCGCACTGCCCCTATCTTACATGGGGGGGGGGGGGGGGCGCGCCAATGTCGTTTCTTGCACACAGCACTAAAATGCCTAGTTACGGCACTGCCCCTATGTTAGAGTAAGTAAACACATGCCCTGATATAGTTGACCTTAGGGTATACAGTAGCTGCTCTACTTTCCTTCTTGCAGAGAATTCTGCTTACTCCTAAATAAAGTCCAAAGGCACAGCACAGTGATCTAATAGATAGTACAGTATAGCGCATTTGTAATTAGGATCATTTGAGTGTAAAAATGGATGATCAACCCTTTTCTGCATTTGAGCGAAGGTCCTCGTACCTCACTTAAGTTCGCCTAAATTCACTACTGTGAAAAATCCAAGGAGCCTTGAAGTGGCACTTAAGACAAACTTCATCCAAAATATTTAGCTTTGAGTGGCATAATGTACAAATTGTACTTGTTAGCTGTAATCATGTTACTATTATTACTCAGGCGCAATTACATCACATTCGGAGTCAACGGTGAGTAGTGTAACCCCTGAAAAGGTCTGTGAAGTGGAGTGGTATACCATCATGGCTGGAAGTGGTTTATCTGGATGCCATCAAGCTGGACAGAATTATAACAGTGTTTTAAATCTGATTCTTAAAATCAATTAACCTCGCTTGCAAGTGACCATCTGAAGGATTCAGAATTATAACAAATCTACCCAGGTTAGTGGATGGGAAGTTATAAGTACTGAATCTATCTTGCTGGCCAGACTATTTACAAAAAAATATAACAGGTTATACAACTAGATTAAATGGAGCAAACATGCCATCTCCCCCAACATGATATGTAAATCATCAAAGCCATGACAAATTAGAAGTAAAATTGTTCTAAAGTCTTATTATCATACTCCGGGGTAAGGTCCAAATGGTAGAGACTTCCATCCAAAAATATGCTAGGACTTGTATAAAGGGGTGTTGCACAGACAAATCTCTGTATTTGTGCTCACAGTACATTAGAAGAACATTTATCAACATGTCTCAATGGGATCCGGTCTGAAGATCGACAGTGTCTAGGTCGACAATGTTTAGGTCGACCACTATAGGTCGACAGTCACTAGGTCGACATGGATGGAAGGTCAACAGGGTTTCTAGGTCGACATGTGCTAGGTCGACAGGTCTAAAGGTCGACATGAGGATTATTATTTTTTTGGTGTCGTTTTCTTCGTACAGTGACCGGGATCCCAGAGGCCGCTCCCACTCGGCGGTGACGTGCCCGTCACATGATTACCATGAGATCTATCGCATAATCGCATGGTATTCACTTTGGCAGTTCAGGTGCGATTTCATCGATACCCCGCCATGTCGCATCGCACAAGTGTATGAGTACCATAAGAATGCAGACATTTCAGATGTCGACATTGTAAGGATAGCGACATGTTGCCTGTTAACATGTCAATTCAGTCGACATTATACTTGTTGACACAGTGATGTCACATTATGCTTGTTGACATAGTGAATGTTGGACTGCATACCGTCTTCTAGAACTCCATTTTATTAATCAGAATCAGCTTTATTGGCCAAGTATACTCGCGTATTCAGGTTGAGTATCCCATATCCAAATATTCCGAAATACGGAATATTCAGAAATTCGGAATTTCTTGAGTGAGACTGGATAGTGAAACCTTTGTTTTCTGATGGCTCAGTGTACACAAACTTTGTTCAGGCTGTGTGTATAAAGTGTATATGAAACATAAATGAATTGTGTGCATGTACACAAACTTTGTTTAATGCACAAAGTTAATTAAAAATATTAGCTAAAATTACCTTCAGGCTGTGTGTATACGGTGTATATGAAACATAAATGCATTCTGTGCTTAGACTTGGGCTCCATCACCACAATATCTCATTATGGTATGCAATTATTCCAAAATACGGAAAAATCCGATATCCAAAATACTTCTGGTCCCAAGCATTTTGGATATGGGATACTCAACCTGTACTAGGAATTGTTTGCATTTACAATGCATCGCCAAATAACAACATGAAGGGGAGATACATAATGTAATACGTAACATAACATGTATACATACATAACATACTTTACTATGGGAACACTGTGTAGAATTGCATCTTAGACATTGTTTAGTAGATGAACAGCTAGTGGGAAGAAGCTTTTAGTGGTTCTGGTCATCTTGGCGGGAATGGACCTGTAACGCCTGCCTGATGGGAGCATTTCAAATAGGTCGTGGCCAGGGTGTTGCTTGTCTGCCACAATTTTCCCTGCACGCTTCTTGACTCTGGATAGGTCTAGGTCCTGAACAGTGGGGAGATCGGTCCCAACAATCTTTTCTGCTGTCCTCACCACCCTCTGTAGCCTTTGTCTTTCACACTCTTTGGCAGCTCCATATCAGATTGTGATTGATGAACATAGGACAGACTCCACAATGGCTGTGTAGAAGATGGGCAGCAGATTCTGCGGGATATTGAATATCTTGAGTTTCCTTAGAAAGAACATTCGCTGTTGTGCCTTCCTGACGATGGTGCCTATGTTTGGTTCCCACTTAAGGTCACAAGATATTTTTGACCCTAGGAATTTAAAGGTGTCGACCCGTGTCACCATGCGGTCGGCAATCACGAGTGGCGGTGCAGCAGGTTTCCTTCTGAAGTCCACTACAAATCTCAACCGTTTTAAGGGGATTTAGGTCAAGGTTGTACCTGCCGCACCACTGTGTTAGACTAAGCGATGTAGAGAAAATGTCATTACGAAACGGCATATTGTGCCGACATAGCTCTAGTGGGTACCAGGCTTAAGTCACACTTCCCAATTGTGTCAATATAGGTTGGACAGTCCCGATTCTGTTGTCATCATCCTGACAGCTTGAGCATATGTCCCAACTGCAGGTAATACTGGGAAATATGCATGGGGTATCTTAAGAGGGTCGTCTCCACGGCGCCATAGGCTCTTCAATCGTACTGTGCATGCACGGCAGCCGTTTTTAAGGTGTTTCCTTGCCGCAATGGCTGCCGCTGCAGCGCCCGGTGGAGGACTATGAAAATATGGGTGCAATGTGTGCGGTGTGTGCCCCCCTGGACCCAGGGGCCCGTGTGCACAGCACACATTGCACCCATGATAGAAACGCCAATGGAGATATGGTTATACATGCGACATGACACCAAATGAAGAGGTGAGGTTAAGGAGTTTAGAAGCCGGTGATTTTGTGGGGTTATCGATAGTGATGTTGAAATCACCTAGGATAATGGAGGGAATGTCAGAAGAGAGGAAGTCAGGAAGCAAAGTTGTGAATGACGGTGGATGACAACTCGAAGATTAGCAGGTTGGTAGAGGCGTATAGCATGGACTTCAAATGTAGAGAATGTAAGGGACGTTTGTGGAGGTATAAGTTGGTATGTGTGGCCAGAGGGTAAAAGAACCCCAACACCATCACCATGGTGATCCCGGTATCTGGACTCTAGGTCGACACCTATTGGTCGACATTGAATAGGTCGACACAGGAAATATGTTGACATGGCCATTAGGTCGACATGAACAATGTCGACAAGGAAAAAGGTCAACATGAGTTTTTCTCATTTTTTCATACTTTACGATCCACGTGGACTACAATTGGGAATGGTAACCTGTGCCGAGTGCAGTGGTAGCGGAGTGAGGCACCTTGCCCGAAGCATGGCGAGCAAAGCTAATTGGGGACCCCCGTCACTTTACGAAGGAAACAACAACAAAACCCCCCCATAAAAAAACTCATGTCGACCTTTTCCATGTCGACCAATTTCTTGTGTCAACCTAGTAGCTTTCGACCAATAGGCGTCGACCTAATGTGTGTCGACCTAGACACTGTCGACCCTGAGTCCCATACCTGGCGATCCCCAGTCGAGGTGTGTGTGAGAATGTGAGACCTCCAGCAGAGAAGCAGCAGGAGAAGTAGTGTTAGAGGGGTTACTCCAGGTTTCAGTAATGGCTAGGAGATGCAGAGAATTGGAAGTGAGGACAAGTTTGTTACAAACGGATCTGGCATTCCAGAGGGCACAGGATAGGAGGTAGGAGTTTGTGGGAGAGATGTGAATGAGATTATCCGGGTTGCTATCCGTTGATATAAGATTCATTTGTAAGGAATGGATATATATGGTGTAGTGATGGTGCTGGGTCCTGGGCTAGAAAGGGAGACATGCAGGAGTGGGGCATGGAGGGAGTGCAGTAAGATACTGGAACTCAGTGGCAGTGTGCTGTGTCCCTTGCCATGCCACATATCTTTATGCTTAAATTAAGATATTTAATTTTTTTTGGATGGGGAGAAGGGCGTTTCCAAAGGAAATATTCGCCCTGGGCTCTGCTTGGTCTAGATTGTGCAATGGCCCTTTACACTATAAACTCCACTCTGAGAAGGCAAAGATAGTAAACAAGTACGGATCTGACAAGCCCTATTCAATAGGATGGCCAAATCCGACTGTCGGATTTGGCTGTTCCCTCTCGTCTGTGCTGCTGCTGTCAGCAGCTCCCCATGTGTGCGATCACAGGGAGCTGCTGGAGACAGCCACACAGCTGCATTCAGTGCAGGCCGGGGAGTGCTGCCGGGATAGAGGTGCCTGGCCGGGGGGACGTCAGAGAGGAACCGTGTCTTCCAGTGTCCGCGGCTCCAGCTGCCCCAGCCGGTAAGCACTCTCTCTCCCTTGCCCCGCTCCCCTGTCTCCTCACCTCAATCCGACTTTTTTAAAAGTCGGATTGAGGTTGTCAGAAATGGGGCAAAATCCTGTCGGATTTGGCCTTGTTTCCGACAAAAGCACATGGATCCACGTGTTTTCCGACAAGTCGGAAATTCCCGACTTGTTGGAAAAGAAACGCCTCTAATGAATAGGTCGGAACCCCTTCCAACCTAAATCTGTCGGAAGCTGCCATCTTTCCGACAAGACGGCAGCTTCCGACACTTATTGAATATACCCCTATGCCTGTGTTTGGTGGATTTAGTTGTATTTATTTGCTCCCTTCAGTAAAAATTAACAAACAAACCAAGAATGAGAGAATAGATTGTGAGAACTGCATCAAATATAAACAGTAAAGGAACTGTACTGGCATCACAATAAGTATTAAAAAAAAAACAGGAACATATCTAAGCACAAAACTTAGTACAAATTATTAAAATGTGAGACTGCCACTGGTGATCAGCAATAGTTACAATTATGGCTTTAAGTGTGTTAATATTCCTATAAAGTCTCACAAATAACAAATCAATCATAGATTTCCATGTTACTAAACTTACTGTCATTTGGTCTATTGAAAGAAATGTATGCAACATCCTTTCATTTCATAGATATGAAAGATTTCAAATAGAAAAAAAGGTAATTAGCCCAGAGAGCTTCCTCATCAACGCGTCCAGAAACATGTATATAGTCAGCATGCTGAAGACGTTCACTTTCTGTAAGCAGTCAACAAGTGGAGTATTCACACAGCTCAACTGACTTTCAGAAAAACTGTTGACATTTCCTTGAAAATTGCTTTCTTAAGAGCTGGAAAAGCTATCACATTAGTAGGGCTATTTAAAGCAAACACTGCTCTTAAGCCAAAACAGGACAAGAGCTATAATCCCACCAAGCTGTCTCCAGGAGCATTACCAAAAGCTTCTAGTTTCCATTCAGAAGAAGGCGTGATTCATAAAGTGCTAATCACTAATATTCTACTGGTGATGACTGACATCTTATAGATATATTATTACACAGAAACCAAGCTGTAGACCCTATCTATACACCAGAGTAGTCTTTGGGTCGTTTGAAGTTATGCCACACATTAAAGATACCACACATTAAAGATAGCTTCCATGTTTGTGACACAACAAAACAAGCTTTTACTATAATAATAATAATAATAATAATAATAATAATAATAATAACAACAATAACAACAACCTAAAAATAGAATATACAAGATGATAAAATGAGGCTGTAATGTCAAATGATGTTATGGAGCATTTAGTCCCACAACAGTATTTCAACACTGATGCATTTTGTTTTCTAGGAGATCTAGCACTCTAATACATACCTCCCAACATTATAAAGAGCAGACTCGGGACTCCTGAGGGTGTGGCCTTGACAAAAGGGTGCGTGGCTTCACAGGAATGTCGCCATCGTGAGCCACGCCTCCCATTTTCATCATTGTGGGGGCATACCCAGCACTCTGTGAGCTGCTTGTCATGCCCTCGGACTCTCCGTCTCCTGTGAATAGATGCTGTACACATGTGCATATCCATCGCTAAGCAGAGCAGCGAGTGACAGAGAGCCTCTCAACTCCCCCCCCACCACCACCACCACCGCAGGTTACTGCGGCCCGGGAGGGCCAGTCCATAAAAAAGCGGGACTTTTCAGCGAAAATCAGGACGGTTGGGAGTTATGCTAATAATAATAATTATGGTTACATGAAAACTATACAAGATTCAATAAAATTCTATACAGATGTGTCTTCACACATTTAGCCTCAATACATTAGCGTGCGGATGCCTGGTGCAACTCTGCTAGCTTCGGATGTCTTTTTTTTGCCAAAATTGCCTCTTAGTTGCAATCCTAGGATGCACCAAGAGACTGCTGATTAATTTGATATGCGACACTTGTATATTGTGTGTAAAACAGCGTCTGTATACAAAGCACAACGAAACTTGGCACAGTAAAAGCCAAGCCCACTGCATGGTAGAACTTTGTAAACATATTTAGAGACTCAGTCGCACACAGGGGATCAGTACGAGATAGTTTAGATTAGTTAAATCACCCCTGTCAGAATTTAATTCCTCGGGATGCTGGCATCGTTTGTTTGACCACCGGCATCCTGTCCAGCGGTCATGCATACTGAACCCGGTTTATTGTTATTGTGTTAGTGTAAAGCTAATGGGGAAGTGTTGGGTTGTCCCCTCGTAGAGTTCTGAAGAAACCACACTCTTGGATAATTTATTTTTTTACTTAAATATGTTTATTTTTCACATATTCAAGAACATACTCATTTTCTAAAAAATTCAGAATCCGGGTGATATATTTAAGCCAAAACAGCAATTTACTGAAGAGAAGCCAAGTTTATCTCAAGGGTGCCCACCTGGGAGCCAGAGCCAAGACTGGGAGACAGGGATCATGCTATAATGAGCTGTACATGTGTTCTGTGGGATCCTTAATTGAATGATGAGAGTTGGGAAAAAGCTTTCTTTCTTTAGAATAAGATGCCCCTCTCCTTACTTCCTGCCATGTGCACAATGTGCTGGCTTAGCAGTCCAAAGTACTAATCTGATTTTATGGCAAAGTGGAAACACTGCAAGTATCCAGAAGGTGAAATAGATAAAAGGAATAGTAGAGGCTGGCATATGAGTAATTTACAGGAGGGCAGTTAGAGAAAAATAGATGTTATATGCAACACCCAGGGGAGGCACTAATGCAACTTGCTATGGTAGAACAGTACAAAATGAACCTTGTCAAGCACTATTGTGTGCAAGTTTTTCCTAGATTACAACCTATAGCAAAGCATCACTTAACACACGTAGAAGTGATAAATTGGCGCTTTATACCGGCTTAAGGGGCCCATACATCTGCAATCGCAATTTATTGTTTCACAGATCCTGAGATTTCCCCCCCCAGATTTCTTGTTTTTACAATCCATCTGACTTAAGGGCCCTACAGACTGGGCGACCCACCGCTGAGCTGGCCGACCGCCGATACGGCAGACGGGTGACCCGGCGGCGGGGAGAGTGAAGTTTCTCGTCCATATTGTCCTGCATGCATAAGCGACGGGGCACCAACAATGAACGAGCGCGAGTCCCAAAATTGACGTCAAACACCCGCCCTGCAAACACTTCGACATGCCTGCGTTTTCCTCACCACTCCCAGAAAACGGTCAGTTGCAACCCAGATCCGCCTCCCTGCTGTCAATTTTCTTGCGCTTGCTGCTGCGATCGCTTCCTTTGCTGTTCTTGTCGCTGCCTGGCGATGGCCGTCGCTGGGCAACGGCGTGCCTGCGCATTGCAGCCTGCGCAGTTGTGACCCGTTCACATGGCTGTGAAAAACTGCAGCATGCGAACGGGTCAGAATGACCCCCTTTGCCCATACATTGCAGATATTTCTCAATGATTTGCTGATCATTTTTTTTGTGGCCAAAATCTACGTTTTGTGAACGTCATACATTGCAGATTTATTGACACAATCATCTGCAAAAGGTCAGATTGTCCCAATTGATTGCTGCTGTATGGGCCCCTTTATGTTATATATGCAAACCCAGTCTTACCTCACTAAAAGCTGATGAAATGTATAGTGTCTATTGTTATAATTCGATGTAAACAAAAAAGATGTGCTAAAATATACCTGTTTCCAATAGAGCAGTTTACTGCCTAAGGTCTGCGACAATTTATTACAGAAATATGTACTTAACAGAAATACTCTATGGCAGGGGGTATCCGGTTGATAGATAGACAGTGTCTAGTTAGACAGTCAACAGATAGACACTATGGGGTATATGCAATTCCGGGCGAATTGCGGCACTTTTTCGCCCGTTTTTAAATTCGACGGAATTCGACATATTCAATAAAAAACGAATTCGACAGTCCCGCTGTCGAAAAACGGCCGATTTGACGGATTTTGATTAGATTTTTAAAAATGTTAAAAAAACTGGAAAAAACGGTAAAAAAAACGGAAAAAAATTGCGTGGGGTCCCCCCTCCTAAGCATAACCAGCCTCGGGCTCTTTGAGCCGGTCCTGGTTGCCAAAATACGGGGAAAAAAATGACAGGGATCCCCCGTATTTTAACAACCAGCACCGGGCTCTGCGCCTGGTCCTGGTGCAAAAAATACGGGGGACAAAAGAGTAGGGGTCCCCCGTATTTTTTGGACCAGCACCGGACTCCACTAGCTGGACAGATAATGCCACAGCCGGGGGTCACTTTTATACAGCGCCCTGCGGCCGTGGCATTAAATACCCAACTAGTCACCCCTGGCCGGGGTACCCTGGAGGAGTGGGGACCCCTTCAATCAAGGGGACCCCCCCAGCCACCCAAGGGCCGGGGTGAAGCCCGAGGCTGTCCCCCCATCCAAGGGCTGCCGATGGGGGGCTGATAGCCTTGTTGAAAATGGAAGAATATTGTTGTTTTTTTTTGCAGAAGAACTACAAGTCCCAGCAAGCCTCCCCCGCAAGCCGGTACTTGGAGAACCACAAGTACCAGCATGCGGGGGGAAACGGGCCCGCTGGTACCTGTAGTTCTACTGCAAAAAATACCCAAATAAAAACAGGACACAGACACCGTGAAAGTATAACTTTATTACATACATTCCGACACACATACTTACCTATGTTGACACGCCGACTCTGGGCTCGTCTCCAATGACGACGTCCGGGGTACCTGAAAATAAAATTATACTCACCTGATCCAGTGTCCGGTTCTTTTATTGTAATCCACGTACTTGGCAAAAAAAAAACAAAACGCATTAACCCGAACCAGACGGACTGAAAGGGGTCCCATGTTTACACATGGGACCCCTTTCCCCGAATGCAGAGACCCCCCGTGACTCCCGTCACAGAAAGGTCCCTTCAGCTAATCAGCAAGCGCCACTTCGTGGCACTCTCCTGATTGGCTTTGCGCGTCTGAGCTGGCAGACAGCGCATCGCACAGCTCCCTCCATTAGTTTCAATGGTGGGAACTTTGCGGTCAGCGGTGAGGTCACCCGCGGTCAGCCGCTGATCGCGGGTAACCCCACCGCTGACCGCAAAGTGTGGCGGATTGAAAATGACGAATTTACTGTCTAAAAGCACTGTTGTCGAATTTACAATCTTCAATTGAATCTACTTTTGTCGAAATGCCGCATTTGTACCATTGCAGAAATGTCGAATTTGACAAATGTCGAATTTCAAAAAGTCGAATTTGGAATGGCCGTTTTTTGGGTGAAAAGTACTGTATTGCATTGTCGAAGGTTTTTTTTTGGTGAAAATGTCCCATTTTTCGACATTTTTGGGAATTCGACCAAAATTGCATATACCCCTATATGTTAGACAGACATTAGGTCGACAGGGTCAAAAGGTCGACATGAAAAAGGTAGACAGTACAAAATGTCGACAGGGTCAAAAGGTAGACATAAAAAAGATAGACAAATTATTTTTTTTTTAAATTGAACATGTTTTTGGACTATTTCATACCTTCTCTATCCATGTCGGCATAGAGTTGGTTATAAACCTTGTGGCGAGCCCGAAGCGTGGCGAGCGTATGCCTTTCTACAATTGAAGGTCCCAGATGACACAACTATCCTCACAAACCACAAAAATGCAAAAAACATGGTGTCTACCTTTTTTTTATGTCGACCATTTTCATGTCAACCCTTTGACCATGTCGACCTTTTGTACTGTCAACCTTTTTTCATGTCGACCTTTTGACCCTGTCGACATAATGTCTGTCTAACATATGGTGTCTATCTATTGACTGTCCAACTAGACACTGTCTATCTATAATACAGCAACCATGGCAGGGTATAGCAAGTGACCTTTGAGTGTCCTGATATTTAAGTAAAGGAAAGAAAACAGTTTACTCAGCTTACATTATTTTTTATCTACAGTATGAACATATTTTGTTTTACTGCTGTTTGAAATAATTTAGGGCTTGATGCAAAGTTGAACATGTGTTTGCATGCCATATCTTCTGTAAATGCATATGGCGTAAGCGCTGAAAATTAGGGCACACTAATACGAGAATGCAATATGATCACATCTACACTTACGATTGGAGTAGAATGGGGGTTTGAAGGGGTATTCTCATGTAGAATGGGGGTTTGAAGGGGTATTCTTAAGTATACAAAGTTTAGTCAGGGTGTGTTCATGAAAATGCAACCTATTCAGAAAAGCACACTAGGAAACAAAAATTCTGATCATGTGTCGATCATGAATTGATACTGTCATCACAAGCATCAGTGTTGTCCCCAGGATCAATGGCACAGGCATCCCACCCGGCACTTCCCTGCTTCAGGGGTCTGACAGCCAAATTCAGACTCGCGCTGTGCTTACATTACTGTGACAGGCACAGTAACACAAATCCCTCCCCTGTCTTTAAGTGGCAGGGCACAGTTTGAGCGGCAGGAACATTGCATTGCAGACAGGGTAGATGGAGAGTACAGAGTACAATATGTCTCAGTGGGCATTGCTGGAAATAATTATATCTGTATCAAGCCATCAAGTGTGAGTTATCTGCAAGAGTCTTTTAAATGATATTTATGTCCGGCCACCTGGCTACTTCGTAATGCCACCTGGCTGGCACAATCTTCTGGGGAGAACACTGCAGCACTATAAATACTCTTTGAACTTTCCTTAGTTTTGATGCTGGCAGGTATTAGCACTTAGACTGAGTAATCCAGCTACTCACCCTGTGTGACTATGAGCAAGTCATTTCATCTCCTCTTATGTTTGGTACCATGATGTGAGCTTCTGTCTTCCGCCTGTATGTATTCTTCTATAGAATTGCATACCATGCCAAAGTACTTAAACATAAATACTTTTTTTTTTTTAATCTTAAAACAAATTCCATGTCTGTTTTCAAAGAATTATGAAAGCTGAGGCTTAGCTCATATATAGAGTAAACCTTCCTTGGGTTACACCTCTGACCACTTAAGCTTACATGCCACATTGAGCAGAAATAGTGAGAGGAAACTCTCAGCTCCGCTGTGTCTAGTGTCCAGGTAGAGACAGACAGTCAGGCACCAATACCAAGAGTCCAATTTGCTGAGGCATACTGGAGCCTGCAATAAACTAAAACCCCTGGCTTTGTTTGCAGGTTTATGATATGAGTGTAACAAGATATAAGACCTTGCAAGTAGACACAAGTTGAATATTATTATTTTATAAATCAACATCATCAATACTTTGGTCCCAAGATGGACCTTCCTTGTGAAAAATGTCTGCATTTACGGTTTTCCCTAACCATAAATTGCCACTTAATGTAACTCTATCTATATGTTCCTCAACACTATACAAACAAAACCATTGGCTTTTTACAGTAGCGGTCAATTGCTACTGATAGAGATAGATGATATGCATTTAAATGAATCCTTTCACATTCATACAATGAGCCTAGTATCCAGTATTCTGTGGAGCTGAACCTTACAACCAAAGTAAATCACTACACTTAGGCATGTACTCCCCCTCTAGGCTTTGTGTGAGATTCATTTCTGAGAAACCTTGATATTTTTTAGGTCTGCATGTGTCATGTGGAAATTCTTCCTGAACACGAACACAATGCTATCACTTTAATGTACATTATTATAACATTGAGAATTTAAAAGGTCGATGAACCAGATATACAGTATAATTGGGAAAAATGTGGCTGTTTAATGTAACTAATGCAGATGGCACATCAAAACTAGACATACTCATAATTATTATGGACTACATTAAGCTGTATGCATATGTGAAAAAGTCTTGGAAATGTGCTCACTAAGTGAAATACCTCTACCCAGACAGCAATCTATGATAAGCTACCCAGTGATAAGCTACCCATAATTGGCATTGCTGCCATATAAAAAAGCCTTGAGGCCACTTGTGTTAATGGGAGCAAAGGCTGTGTTGTGATGTCATGTGACTGGCCTGGTTGTTGCTTGCCTAGCTTTTTGACGTAATAGCATCTTTTACAAGATGCCATTGTTTGTTGTCGATGAAGGGTGTATCATGTGGTACAGGGTGTTCTGTATGTATGACTAGTCAGCAGTCTATAAATCCTCCCCAGACAATTCCACTGAATACTGTGACATGAACATGTGTGTGTGCAGAGTACTAACCTGGAGCTATAGCACTGATGGAAATGCAGTTATTGACCATGTTTATTCTCATTTTTACTGAATCTTGGTTTCTCTTTCTACCCAAATTAACAGTAATGGGGTTTAAGTCCGTGGCACTAAATTTCCAATGTATTAATGTTTATTAGTCCACTAATCCATTGTTGCTCAAAGTCTGACTCAGGGGTTCTAAATCTATTTTGCTCTGGGACCCCATCTGACAATAAAACTTATTACAGAACCACTGCAAGTTACCACAGAAAGGCCGCCACACAGCAGACTGTGTATGCACATTAGTGCTGCGGAGGCACAAACAGAAGTGAAGTAGCACATCATAGGGGTAAGCTTCTTTTTGAAAGCGCAAGGAAGGACGTGTCCAACTCAGAACTCAGCCCTATGAGGAGGGATCCCACCCACTTAACAGACCCCCAAAATATGTACAAAAGAACTTTTGGAAATCATCGGACAATAACTCATACCTAGATGTCAACAGTAGCCATCATCCAAACTAGTTAAAGTGAGTCCGGGAAGACAGTTTCAATTAATTAAAGGAAATTGTACTGATAAAACCATTTTTGTTCAGCAAGCCATACATATGAAGAACCAGTTTCAGAATACAATGTATAGTATGATTACAATTTTTTTAGTAAAAATTTTTAGATGTTGTGAAAAAGACAGATCGGAACAAATTACTTGCACCAAAAACTAAACTTGACTAAGAAAATCTTTTCAGTTTTCTTTGTAACCCAGTATAATATAGCTCACGGAATAACATATACAGTATATATATTTTAGGGAAACATTGGAATATTTACTAAAGGATCCTATATTAAAGAATATACAACCTGCAAAGCCAAAAAAGTGTTGTACCACCATATAAAACTACAAGGGAATTTCAGTTGCAGAAATTGTAAAAAGCAACGAGGAAGTAAAACTGTAAAATATGTTTCCATTGCCACAAAAAAGAATCTAAAATAATTTGTGAAGTGCAACAGTAATCATATTATACATCTACTATAGTGTAAATGCATGAAACCGTATTTTGGAACGAAAAGTAGACCTTTTAAAATGAAGATAGGAGCTCCATTGCGAAATATTACAAATGGTGTAGAAAATAATTGCATGTCAGCACACAAAAACTGTAATTATATATCATAATGATATGATTAGTTCTAAAATATTTGAACAAGTGAAAGGGAATTGGAGACAGAATAATATAGACACAGTGTTGGCCAAGGCAGAAATAACGTTGGATTTTTGAACTGGGCACTTTAAGTCCAAATAGTTTTTGCATTAGTACCTTTAAGAAATATTTTTTCCTGATATAATCTCAAAATATGAATGAAATAAAAATGTGGTGTTTCTCTTTTATCTGTCCCTTTTTTTATATTGTTATCTATATATAAAGTTTGCAGGTTTTTTCCGGTTATTAATTTAGAAGGTTTAATGAACAAGCGTCAGCAACCCTAATTTTTATTAACTCTCTACATAAAGAACATAAGCGATATGACTGGAAAATGGTATTATTTGTATCTACATTGTAGATTAATGTTACTGAGTAGTTTTGATACAATCGGGGGTTACTCAATTTGCGCCGAAGAGACATTGGGAGTAAAAACCCCTGATGTTTCTTCAGGTGTTGCGATTGGGCTATTCGATTAGCTCGGCCGGTAAAAAATGCATTTACACCCATAAACACACAGGTTTAGTGAAACCTGTGTATTTTCGGATGAAATAGCCCCGTTTTCGAATGAAAACAGGGCTGTTATTCGGGATTTTGCTCCGCCTGCCGGAGGCAGGTGAAACAAAATCCCCGGTAAGTCGCGACACATGCCGGGTTATTGGGGCTAATTAGATAGTCCCCCCGGCGATACATTACACCCGACAGCAAGTTGGGGTAATTGAATATCCCTGAATATATGCTTGTAATGTGAATGCAATATATGCAAATTGTATAGTAGTACATGTAAAATATATAGTGACATAATATGAAATTAATATTGTATTACCCTCCAAGATTTAGTTAATTATTTGCATATTGACATCTGTATTACTGTATTTTATTTAGTGAGAAATTCCGGAGGAGCTTATTTTATTTTGTTTCGTAAAAGCACTGACAATATGTATGCTGGACTATTGTAAGAAATAAATGAAATCATCTGACCATGTTCGCCTGCGCCTTGACAAAGACTCATGAAGGCAGTCATCTTTCAGAGCTTAGCGCTCTGATCATACATATACCAGCCATAGAGGAGGAGGAGGAAAGTGGCAAATGAGAACTGGGGTCCTGGGCTGCTGTTACAAATTGCAGGTTTTTTAATTATATGTTGTTCACTACTTTGAAATTTCCAGTAGGCAGACTTGCACATGATTATATCGATAAGCAGATGTATTGTTTTAAAAACCTTTTATTTAGTAAAAGACATGATACACTAGTTATGCTTTTATATTTTTTGAAAAAAACGCCTTGAGAAAGAATTAAAGACATTCGAAGAATAAAAGACATCAGAAAAGGGTGAAATCATTTGGTGAATAAACAAGATCAGCTTATATATTCAGCATTCTTTATCATATATTTTCAAGTTGGTTTAACACCAATGGAGCTGAAGAAATTTGGAGATAAGTCTACATATAAAAAGAGACTTTGGGGGGAATTCAATTAGCCACGGTAAATTACAATACGGCGGCTAACTGATCCCCCAGGTGCTATTCAATTAGCTCTGACAGCCGGCAGTATCGGGGATTTTTTTCCCGCCTGCCCAGAGGCAGGAGAAGAAAAATCCCTTATGACTTACCAATTTTCACAGGCGTAATCATAAAAATGTGGGGTTTCTTTGCAAGGTAAAAATGGGGGGAATTCAATTGCCCCCTAAACCATTGCTGTAACTTTTTTTTCAGGGCTAACTGAATCCCCCCTTTGAGGCTACAGAGAGTCAGAAACATGCTCAGTACCACAGAACAGCAATTATTTTGACATTAATCACTGTGGTCAGCTGCAGATTGTTCTGAAGTGCATGAGCAGGAGTAACCTATTTGTTTGTATCGCAAGAAACTCTACTATGGGTTTGAACTTTTGTACATTTAGAAATGACCCTTAGGGGCAGATTCTGAGTCACACACTGCTTTAGTGGCATCTACAACTTTATGCTAATATCAGCACTTCCCCTGGTGTATGAGCGTGCGTCTAAATGTGCAAGACCTGAGACGCCCACTTTGAGCATCTTCAGACACTGTAATACAGATTGGTGCATCTTTACATGCAACCTGTAATGGATTGGTGACTCCCCTCCGGTGATGGTCTCTGGGGGCTCTCTGTCAAATGGCTAGCACTGCAGCAACAGAGGTCTGTGAGGGCCGCTGGTGTGCTGCATCTGAGAGGAAGCTGGTGACTGTGTGGCCTGCTGCCACTGGAGCACTGTGCAGGGAGGCTGCCTGTGTAAGATCCCATGCTCTGGAGCAGTGTGCAGGGAGGCTGCCCGAGCAAGAGCCCCTTCTCTGGCGTGTCTGCAGTACTGGGGGCCACCATGTTGGAGACCAATTCATAGTATGCCAATGGGATTTGGTCTCTGGTCTCTTCCAGCCAATCACAGGCTGAGCTCTCTGGTAAAAGGGTGCAGCCCGGTTTCAAACCTTGCCAGTGCTTTATGTTTCTGTCCGAGTACAGGTGTCTTAGCTCTGTGCTCCCACAGGCCCACCTGTGTGCCTCTCCAGTGTCCCTTGGATATTCAGCTCCACAGAATTGTCACCTCAGCTGTCGTTTGCTGCACAACTTCCAGTGGTTATCCCAGCCCTGCGGGTCACAGCCTGACACTTAGGACAGTGTCTCCTGGAGTCCTATTCGTAGAGGATTTCCCAGCAGTCATGCAGTGCTCTTCAGCCATGTCTAATAATCACCCACTCTGCAAAACTCCTTCAGTGTTCTTCAGCCACATGTAATAATCATCCACTATGCAAATCTCCTTTAGTGTTCTTCAGCCACGTCTAACAATCATCCATTCTGCAAAACTCCTTCAGTGTTCTTCAGCCACGTCTAATAATAGTCCATTCTGCAAAACTCCTTCAGTGTTCTTCAATCATGTTAAAAAAACATCCATTGTACAAACTGTTTCAAGTGTTCTTTAGCCACATCAATAATCATTCATTATACGAACTCTTGCAATTAACTCTGCATTCAGGTCTTCCGGAATTCTTCATCTTTGTTCAAATATTTGCTCTTATATGTCTTTTCTTAAATAAAAGTATATGAGAAGAGATTACATTCGTCCTCCTCAGTTTCTCCTTGCAGAAGCATCAACTACTTCTGTCAGCACTCACTCAACGGAATTGACAAACTCTGCAGTTTGTGGCACAACCATCGTTTGCACCATCAAAACTTGCACAAGTCTCATGCAAGCTGCAGATTTTCTGTCGGGTATGGCCACCAATGTGAGTGACTGCAACCAGTTCAGCGACACTCTCATTACAAGCCCATAACAATGTGTACGACTCAGAATCAGGCCTTCCAAGATACAAACAACAAATAAAGTAAACCGCAAACTCTGGAATCTGTGGTTCAATAACAACTAAATAGAGGCATGTTACGCCGTTATAATTAAAACTATATCATTATTTAGTATAGAAGTGTCACAAAAATAATATATTGCTCTGGGACTTGCAGGTTGTTGTTTTTTCCTTACAAAGCCACTGAGTTATTTAAAAGTCAAATTCATGATCCTGCAGGAAATATTAATGGTCTCATGTCACACTGGCGGGCATGTTTTTTTTTTAAACAAGTTGAGACCCGCTATCATAACACAAGCTCTCTCCATAGGGGTAAGGCCTAGAAAAGATTAGAAAAAGAAAACAACAGCTGTCATATAAGGACACCAAACAAGTCATATACCAGAATAATGATTCAAACCCTGCTAATGCCATATTCTCTGAGAGCAAATGACACAGGACAGCTGTACAATACGGGCCATTGCAGTCATTGGTTCTGCAAGCTAAAATAAAGTCTGAGTTTCCTCCACTCAGCTGGTCATTAATCGCATGAGTCAAAGGTAGGCTTGAATAGTCTCTCTCTGTACGGTCCATACCGATTGCCTGGTGTTCACAAAATGAAACGAATAGAAGAACACAGGCATGGCATAAGCACAAGCAGATTGACGACTGTGGTTAGAGCATTGTCTGCCATCAACGTTAAATCCTTATTATTCACTATATGTATCTAAATACAATTTCATTAAATATAACTTCAGCAAATCAGATTCATGAAGATTTATTAACAATTTAATAAACGCCCCCTTTTCGGCTGACTTTTCTCCCGCTTTTTTATGGATTCTGGCAGGGGTATTTATCACATATATAGCCTCTGGGACTATATATTGTGATTTTTTTTTGCCAGCCAAGGCATTAATATTGCTGCTCAGGGCGCCCTTCCCCCCCAGCGCCCTGCACCCATCAGTGACCGGAGTGTGAGGTGTGCATGAGGAGCAATGGCGCACAGCTGCAGTGCTGTGCGCTACCTTGTTGAAGACCGAAGTCTTCTGCCGACGATTTTCCGGACCATCTTCATGCTTCTGGCTCTGTAAGGGGGACGGCGGCGCGGCTCCGGGACCGGACGATCGAGGTCGGGTCCTGTGTTCGATCCCTCTGGAGCTAATGGTGTCCAGTAGCCTAAGAAGCCCAAGCTAGCTGCAAGCAGGTAGGTTCGCTTCTTCTCCCCTTAGTCCCTCGTAGCAGTGAGTCTGTTGCCAGCAGATCTCACTGAAAATAAAAAACCTAAAATATACTTTCTTTTCTAGGAGCTCAGGAGAGCCCCTGGTGTGCATCCAGCTCAGCCGGGCACAAAATTCTAACTGAAGTCTGGAGGAGGGTCATAGAGGGAGGAGCCAGTGCACACCAGTTAGACCAAAAGCTTTCTTTTAGTTGTGCCCAGTCTCCTGCGGAGCCGCTATTCCCCATGGTCCTTACGGAGTCCCAGCATCCACTTAGGACGTCAGAGAAAGATCATTTAAACATACTTCCCAACTTCTTGGCTGTTGAAAGAGGGACTCTGGCACGGCGCAGCCGAACCCAGTCAGGAAAAGTGGGCGTGGCCTCAGGGACGGGGTTTCACAGGAGTGCCGCGATCGCGAGCCACTCCCCCGGTTTTCGTCACTGAGGGGGCATGCCCAGCGCTCTGAGCTGCTGGCCATGCCCCCTCTCCCTTCGATCTAGTGAATAGACGCTGTCTATTCACCGCTGCTCTGCCAAGCAGGGAAGTGAGTGACAGAGCCTCCCAACTGCCCCCCCTCCCCCCCGCGGGACACTCCGGCCCACGGGTGGGACAGCGGGACAGTCCCCAAAAAACGGGACTGTCCCACGAAAATTGGGACAGTTGGGAGGTATGTTTAAAGCCAAACGCAGCTATTATGATGTATTCTGTAGATGACATCAGTAATCTAAATGCAACACCTCAAAGGGGCCTATTTATCATATAACATTTGCGGGATATTACACGAAGACAGACTTTTTTTGGGTGGAGGTGGGATAACTGCAAATATTAGTAATTCTCTAATGTAATATGGAGGGATAGCAGAAGATATCTCCATATCTGCCGCAGTCTTTCCAACAGCAGCCGCAGCCCCCATACATTTCTATGGGAGTTGCGAAGCTGTCAGATTTACCAGGTTTCGTGATGCACATGGAAACATAGATAAGCAGATAAGAACCACTTTGCCCATCTAATCTGCCCATATACAAACACACACACACACACACACACACACACACACACACACACACACACACACACACACACACACACACACACACATTCATTTTTATCAGGAACCAGTCAACCTACCAGTATATTTTTGGATTGTGGGAGGAAACCAGAGTACCCAGATGAAACACCACAAAAGCTTGGGCAGAAGATACAAACTCCACACAGTTAGGACTGTAACAGGAATGAAACACAAGGCCTCAGTGCCGTGAGACAGTAATGCTAACCACTACAATATCCGTACTGCCCTAACAGATGACCGTGCACGCACAGGAGTCCTATAGAGGAGTAAAGAGGCTGCTGATGGAGTCACTTCACTCTAAGGGGGTCATTCCGAGTTGATCGCTAGCTAAAAATGTTCGCTGCGCAGCGATGATGCAAAAAAAAGGCACTTCTGTGCATGCGGTGCAGTGCGCACGTGCAACGTACTTTCACAACGGCCAATGTATTTTTACACAAGGTCTAGCGAAGATTTTCAGTCGCACTGCTGGTCGCAGAGTGATTGACATGAAGTGGGCGTTTCAGGGTGTCAACTGGCCGTTTTCAGAGAGTGTTCGAAATAACGCAGGCGTACCCGGAAATACGCAGGCGTGGCTGGCCGAACGCAGGGCGTGTTTGTGACGTCAAATCAGGAAATGAACAGTCTGAAGTGATCGCAAGCTAGGAGTAGGTCTGGAGCTACTCTGAAACTGCTCAATTTTTTTTGTAGCCGCTGTGCGATCCTTTCGTTCGCACTTCTCCTAAGCTAAAATACACTCTCAGAGGGCGGCAGCTTAGCGTTTGCACGGCTGCTAAAAACAGCTAGCGAGCGAACAACTCGGAATGACCACCTAAGTACATCACAGGGACTACATTTGGGCAGTCTGTTGTTTCTTATTGCTTAAAAAAAATAGGATTTTGGTACCTACCGGTAAATCCTTTTCTCTTAGTCCGTAGAGGATGCTGGGGACTCCAAAAGGACCATGGGGTATAGACGGATCCGCAGGAGCCTGGGCACACTATAAAGACTTAAACTGGGTGTGAACTGGCTCCTCCCTCTATGCCCCTCCTCCAGACCTCAGTTAGAAAACTGTGCCCAGGAGAGATGGACAATTTCGAGGAAAGAATTTATTGTTATAAACACGGTGAGTGTAATACCAGCTCACACCTCAAACACACCGTAGAACGTGGCATTCAGTAGAATACTAGCCCACAGCATGAACAAAACACAGCCATATGCTGAGAGAATATGCAACACAAACCGTGTGTCCACATCAGCAAAAATAAGACCCCGCATGCCATGGCATGAAAAAAACGGTAGCAACCGCCCTGGCAGAGAAGACACACCACCAGGGTGTAACCAAAAACACTAACTGCAGACACCGTACGCACTGGGACGGGCGCCCAGCATCCTCTACGGACTAAGAGAAAAGGATTTACCGGTAGGTACCAAAATCCTATTTTCTCATACGTCCTAGAGGATGCTGGGGACTCCAAAAGGACCATGGGGTTTATACCAAAGCTCCACAACGGGCGGGAGAGTGCGGACGACTCTGCAGCACCGAATGAGCAAACAAAAGGTCCCCAACAATCATGGTATCAAACTCGTAGAGCATAGCAAAAGCGTTTGATCCCGACCAATAATGCGCTCGGCAAAGTTGAACCGCCTAGACTCCTCGGGCATCCGCCCAAGATAAGCCCATCTTCCCAGAAGAATGGACCTCCACCTACTTCGGTCACGGCAATCCAACCATCGAACAACATGCCAAATCGTATCACAAATTCAGCGTGTAACAGACTGCATACTGCAGTCGCCCCAAGCATGTTGGGAGCATACCGGAGAAACAGAGCCTCTATTTCTCCAAACTGAGCCAAATTGGCAACCTAAATATTCAAATCCCCGGTAACACCGAAAGACTTTGAATCAGCTAATGCCGAAGGAACCACCGGCATCAAAAATAGACTGTTTTCTGCGAAACCCAGAAACCACTCTTTGGTAGAACTACAATCCGAGTTCACAAGTCCTCTCTGTCTACCTGGAAGATCAAACAAGGCTCTTGTGAGACAAACCCACTACATCCGACACCCACCATACGGACGCCAAAGCCAATAGCATGACCACTTTCCAAGAGAGAAATTATTATTATTTTTTTAAAGAAAATAATAAGGCCATACTGCACCGAAATGGAGCCTAACTGTAGGCCTGCATCCACAATGGCTTATAAGTATGGATAAGAACGACCTAGCAGAAAGTCTTCCGTAGGAACCATCCTGGATTCACACCAAGACACAGAAATACGCCAACCACGGCGGAAAGGCTTTGCCGTTACTTCTGTCCTAGCCTGAAACATTGAGGAAACGGCTTCACTCAGAACATCCTTCCGGCTTAGAATATGGCATTCAACCGCCACGCCGTCAGACGCAGTAAGTCTTGATACACGCCCTGATCTAGTTGTAACAGTTCCTCACGTAAAGGAAGAGGGCAGGAAACTCCCATGAGCAAATCATGAAAAACTGGATAGCAAAAACTCCTTGGCTAAATCAGATCCGAGAGGATCGCCTGAACCTATGTTCTTCTTACGTTTATCACCTTCCGAAAAAATTAAATAGGAGAGGCCACATAGACCGACTAAAAAACACCCACGGTGTCACGGTGTCCCTTGACCTGAAACAATATCCCTGATGCCTCTCGTTGGAGCGAGACACCAACATGACCAATTGCGACCCTCCACAAAAGTTGTCACGTCTGTGAAAACTTCTCGACGATGACTGAATTTTTCCCCCCGGATGGAGATCGCGTCAGAAGGAAATCTATTTCTCCTTCGCTAACCGCCGGAACGAATACTACCAGACTTTTTGCCCCACGGCAAAACTGTGCATCTTCTGCCATTGCCGCTTTGCTCCTTGTTCCGTCATAGCGGCTTACTCACGCCATTGCTGATAAGTGGTCTGGCAGAACTAACATGGGCCGAACACGAAGAATACGTTCGTCGAAAATATCTCTTAAATCAAGAAAGCTTATTGCAGACAAGCTTTCCAACTTAACCTTAACCTCTGGAAATACGTCCCTTGCAAGGCCTGCTCCCCAGCCTCGGAGATCCTTATGCACGGATACCAAGATCTAACCTTGGATCCCGAACCTTCATCCCTCTAGAAGGAGAGAACCGAGCAGACACCGCAGGCGTGATGTCCTGGCCTTTAGGATTATATTCCGGTGCATGTGCAGGTGAAACGCGGACCACAATTTCAACTGGCCCCTTGAAAGCCACTCTGGCAGTAGACCTGCTCACCAAAACAGGCCTCGTAGGCTGCACCCATCTGTTTTAGTAACAGAACATATTGATGAAGTGTCCCAGCAAAGCTGATCCAACTATGTTACCTCAGACCTCTTTCCACAGGAAAAAACCCCGAACATTAACCGGGCAGTATCTACTCTGATACCCACCTCCGACAACTGTGTCGGTGGGAACAACAGCCAATCCCTGTGTCGAAGAACAGTCAGAGAGAAACAATGATTTGCACCTTTATACAGGGACAACCGGACAATGTCCTGAACCTGATGCACCTCTGTATGACGTAGCGTACTACCTCCCCAACCAGAGGGGAACGGCAAGATCCATTAGAAAAAACAGTAAGGGGAACAACCGTGACTCAGAATGCTCCCCCTTTTGATTCTATAAATAACTCACAAGTCTTAGTCTATTCCTGGACTAACTGAAAATATTAGACGAACGCTCACCGGAGTGGGAACTTGCCAGATAGACTCAGCGACAAGTGGTGGATGTGTTGTAACAGAAAACGACATCCACTTCTGCTAACCTACCAAGGCTGCAGAACTCTTACCTTCCAACCTTCCACTGTCTGCACAGAAAAGGAAAAAAGAACGGTATCGAACCGGTTAAAATGACTGCATCCCACAAAAGAATGCGTCACCAACCGTTGTGAAGGAGGCTAACTCACGAAGGTAGACTTACCAGGTGTATCCGCCGAGAGTAACTGAACAGAGGGCTCACCAAACAGCTGTCTACCTCCCCCGAGTATCTCTCAGAGACAACCTCAGCATTTTCCCGGCTACACCTCCTGCTGTCACGCGGCAGCCTGCTGCAATGTTATAAGTAGAATCAACATAAGCAAGCTTACCCACTCTGGGTAGGGTAATTCTATCGGATGCCTACCCGAATACAACCCTCCCTCATGTGCATGCAATGCAAATAAGGCCAAAGTATAGAAATAAAATATCACTTAGCTTCCTGTGTATGATCCTTTGCGACCGGTCTCTGCGTCGACCAGGAGTTGACTGCCGTAATGGAAGAGAATAATATTCGGACTCCTTGAGAGGATCGAAAACCAACTCGTCACGGCCAATCTAGAGCTTAATCAACAGAGCGATCAGCACATGAGAAGAATACCATTATCTTAGCATTCATGGATATACATAATGTAATACACAATAAAACACACATATCCTAACCATGCATATATAACTATATATCTACATATATATACATATAGATATGACCTATACGCAAGTGGATTGTCCAGACCCGTCAGGTCCCAGCAATGTGTTGTGAATGTGTATGACCATGTACTGACGTGCCCCCGATGTGGATCTACCAGGAACGTTATGGTCGACAGAAACTGAGTAAATGTCGACAGCAAGGAGTAGTAAGCGGGCAAAAAAATAATAATAATCTTAGAACCCCGAGGGGTCTGAGGGAAGTATACATATACAATATCAATAACACTCCCCCCCCACATATACCTATAAATATATACATATATACATATATATATATATTTCTGAGGGAAGTATACATATACAATATCAATAACACTCCCCCCCCCCACATATACCTATAAATATATACATATATATATATATATATATATATATATATACCAATACAGGTACAAGGCAATAACAGCCTGTTAATTTTTGTACCCCGGAAATACCGTTGATGTCGACAGGGCATCCATCAACAACTGTGTCTCCCCTAGCGCGTTGACTTGTTTTCAAGCACACAAAACTATCCGATAGTGGGTAAATAACAGGGAAACAGTGAGTTTATGTATCACAACAAGGATTATGCGTCCATTATTAAACATAATGCTATATGACACCCATATAGCATTAAACACTCTGTGCCCCCCCTCCTTCTTACTATACAGTAAATCCTGGTGGGGACCTGAGGAAAATGGCGCTGACTCCTCTGTGAGGGCTAAGCTCCGCCCCCTCCCGGCACGCTTAAGCCCGCTCAATTAAATAAATATATAAATATATAACCCCCTAAAAACTAGCTGGGGACCCTATATACAGGGGGTAACCCCCTGTATAACTTACTTTTTTGTCCCAACGCAGCCCAGGGCGCCCCTCCTGCGCCCTGCACACGTTCAGCCACACGAGATCGAGGGTATGTTCCCCCGCCCGGGATCCTTTTATCAATGCGGCCAGGGCGCTCCCCCCCAGCGCCCTGCACCCTGGAGGCCGACGAGGAGCGGGAGCAGAGAGCGCAGCGCTACCGCTGCCTCTCCCTCCCGTTCGCGGCGCACTGGCGGGGCGGGTGCCGAAGCATGTCCCCCCCACGTCAGTGATCACATTTTTTAAATGTTGCCCAGGGCGCTCCCCCCCAGCGCCCTGCAAGCCCGGTGGAGTGCGGGAGCCAGGAGCGCAGCGCTACCGCTGCTGTTCCCTCCCGTTCACGGTGCACTGGCGGGGTGGGCACGAAAGTATGTCCCCCCGCCAGTGATATTACAGATTTTATTATATGCTGCCCAGGGCGCTCCCCCCCCCAGCGCCCTGCAGGTGATGGAAAGCGCGGGAGCCGGGAGCGCAGCGCTACCTCTCCCCCCTGCGACACGCTGGCGGGGTGAACATACACTGTGCCCAGGCACCGTAATATGTCCCCCGCCAGCATTATAGACCGTCAGCAACATGCCCCCAGGGCGCTCCCCCCCAGCACCCTGCACCCTGCCAGAGACGTTGGTGTGTGGGAGCATGGAGCGCAGCCCTACTGCTGCTGTTACCTCCGTTACTTAAGTCTTCTGCCGTCACTGAAGTCTTCTTTTCTTTCAATACTCACCCGGCTTCTTTCTTCCGGCTTTTGTGAGGGGATTGACGGCGTGGCTCCGGGAACAAGCAGCTAGGCGCACCAAGTGATCGAACCCTCTGGAGCTAATGGTGTCCTGTAGGCGAGAAGCAGAGCCTTTAAACTAAGAAGAAGTGGGTCCTGCTTCTCTCCCCTCACTCCCACGATGCAGGGAACCTGTAGCCAGCAGGTCTGCCTGAAAATAATAAACCTAACAATAAAGTCTTTAGAGAAACTCAGGAGAGCTCCCCTAGTGTGTGACCCATCACTCCTGGGCACAAAGTCTAACTGAGGTCTGGAGGAGGGGCATAGAGGGAGGAGCCAGTTCACACCCAGTTTAAGTCTTTATAGTGTGCCCAGGCTCCTGCGAATCCGTCTATACCCCATGGTCCTTTTGGAGTCCCCAGCATCCTCTAGGACGTATGAGAAAATTACAATTATCGGTTCTGAAACTTGATAATTTATGAATATGTCCCTATGAGTGTAACAGTCACGTATAACCAAACCTTTTTTTAATCATGTACAAACATTTCTACTGTGCTGTTTCTTCATGCCTGATGGGACACCGACATGCCACTCCCAATATCATACTGAAGTATACTCGAAAACAAATAATCCTTCTAGCACTGGACCTTCATGCGATTGTTTATGTACAAAGTTGATATGACATGGAAGTAGATAAGATCGTTTGGCAAGTAAACAGGATATGAAAGGCAAAAAGAAATGGGAGGAGAAAACAAAAATTCAAAACAAATTAATCTGTACCCAGTGTCATTAGAAAAGCCTTCATACCTGCGTGGACAGGGTGGGTTACAAACTGCCTGCATAGCTAAGAGTCCGACCTTTCCCCTTCTATTTCTACACTTTGGGAAAGATTTGTCAAAGCAGCTGATGTGTAATTGGCTTAGATTTAAAAAGGCAGAAACAGAAAAAAATTATTTTGTTGCCATTTTAAAATTATCAATCAAAGCTGACAGTAACTTTAACAAACCTACCTGGTCGTCTGTATGCATAACTTTAGGTTCAGTCATGGACCTGTTAATTAATGATGGTACCTTATAAATAAATGATCTTCTGTTTTTAGTCCAAAAGGCATACATTTCTATCTGTCCTTCTGAAAAACTGGTCACATGCAAGTTTTTCCTTTGTCAGTGTTTCTTACATGTTTATTGGTCAATACACCTTAAGATTGAGAATATTTATCCTTTATGTGTGCATAGCTGAAATATGAGCATAATCAGATGTGCATTCGCATATTATATATATAAAAAAAAAAAACATACAGAAACTACATGTGGTAAATGTCATGTGAACAGCACAGATAGCATAGTGGTTAGCATTACTGCCTCACAGCACTGAGAAAATAAAATTCTGCAATTAACCATGCTTGTGTGCAATTAAACATGCAGTGTGCACAACCCTGGATAGTCAGCTTAATGTAAAACTGTTAGAATTTTTATTGAAATATTCACTATATATTTATATATATATATATATATATACACACATATATATATAGTACAGATATCTTCAGGGGCGCCTATTGTACATGCAAATTTTGTTGGTAACCGATTGGCTTCAATACAAATGGTATCTCCATACGACCACTGACCTTGCAAACAATTTATTTAATACATGATTTTAAAACATTAAAAATAGTTTTTCAATCCATACAAAACATTAGCAGAATGCTTTCTTTAGTTGACAGTCTATCTTGTAGATCCAAATTTTTTAGTTATCATCGGATCTGGCAACCCGCATATCATCCAATGCGTTTCATCAATGCTGACTTCATCAGGGGTGTCCTCAAAGAGGAAGCCGAATTTATTATATAATTTCCTAAAAAGAGTATTTGCACTTTGCACTAAGAGGCACAAGCACAGTATTGGTAGCACACATATATATATATTTATAAAAATCAGAGACTAATAAAATCTATCTGAAACAGAGCCGAGCACATAAAATAGATACATTTGGTTAATAACTTTTTCCAGGCTGAATAAAGCAACAGTAAAACAAAAATGGATTCCTCAAAACCTCAAGTCCATGAGGCATGGCTAAGCCAGCCGACAAGGTAGTCGTACAGAAACAGGGCTCCTGCCTTTCCCATTGTAAAGAGTGCTCTAATTCCCTAACCTGCTTATTTCTATTGCCTACTCTGGTCTCTCCTAAGGTACCTTATTATTCTGGCCTGGAGGATATATGCTCCAGTGCTACGGGGACCACTGCCTTCTGCTGCAGCAAGTTGTGGCCTCCCCTGACCGGGACCTCGATTCCGGTGCTCCCGACTGGCCGCATTAGAGGAGTGAAGACCGAGCACGCCCTGCCCAGAACAGCTCCCTCCTGTGAATTGGTACTCGCCTACTACGGACCCTCATCGCCTGCATGTAATGCTGGGATATCACCCGGTTGGCTCTGGAGCTTTGAGACCCGATTTGCGGGGATGCTCTCCGCCAGGTATGAGGACGGCAGCCATCTTGGATGAGGAGTGTGGTGGGAGAAGTCGGTGATTGATTGCTTGTGCCTGGAGGCTTCTTGCAGGTCTGTGTTCCCGGCGGTGCCTTCCCCTCTTTCACCATGTGTGCTCTCTGCTTCTTTGCTGCCTCCCTCCCCATCTCACGATGCCTCATATTTACTAGTCCCGGTTAACACCAGGCTTGGAATCACGGCCTCAATTTGGGACTTCCGCCGCCGGACCTTTTCTACCGTATCCCCGCACCTAGCACTACCTGTACCATAGCTGCGGCTTGTGCCCTGGATCTGTGCCTGGTTGGACGGAGGTCCTGATAGACCCAATGATTGGGAATCCTGCTTGGTGCTGATCCCTGCACCCTCCATACACCTAGCTATGGGAGTCATATTGCTGCAGCCACGTTCTCCTACAGTGCAGGTACGGTCCTTCCCATTTTTCCACTGCTCTACTTCTGTGGATACATAGATATTAATACTGCATACAGCTTGGGAGTGGGTTACACCTGCATATGTGCTAATCCCCTCTTGCCACTGGCTTATAATGCAGAGTCTGCCTCTGGCTCTATGATGTCATTGTGAACTGTGTCTCCCATGCCTGTGAGACCTCTATTGCCTATCGTACAAAATTACACGGATTATTGCTTCCAGTCCTGCTCTTGTCGTTCACTGTTTCAATTCTGGGTCGCTCATCATGCCTTCTAAACAAAACAAGCTCTTGACTCTAGCTCTTTCTTGGAAAACCGGGACTGCCTTCCCCTCTACAGCTACCCCTTCTTTGCATTCTGACCCTGGACTTGAGTCTTCTTCCGATGCTCCCCTTACGGTCCGCACTCTTCATCACATGCTCCAAGCGCTCCGGACGTATCTCACCTCTGACCTCCGAGCCTCACTGGTGAGATAACGAATATTGGCGACCGCACCAATAATTTGGAGAATAAAGTGGAGGAACTGGTCGCCTCTCATAATGACCTTCTCACCTCGCGCAATGCAAAGCTGGCGGAGCTTTCGGAAGTTAAGGATAAATTGGCTGATCTGGAGGACGGGACTAGACTTAACATCATCAAGATTAGAGGCGTTCTGGAAACTGTACCACCGTCTGACCTCCAGGATTTTGCTCTCAATCTCTTTAAAAACGTACTCCTGTCGGCTGACGATCGAGACTTATTAATTCATAGGATCCATCGCCTTCCTAAGTCTCGCTTTGCCCCCAGCAGTGCCCCTCGAGATACTCTTTTGTGTCTTCATTTTTTCCATATTAAGGAGGACATTCTAAAGGCTGCCCGCTTGGCGGATGATACAGACATCCTAGACAACCTCCAACTCTTTCTGGATCTGTCGATTCATACTATAAACAAATGGAGATCTTTTCATCCCATTACAAAAGCACTCCGAGACAGGGATATACAGTATCGATGGGGATTCCAGGTCAAGCTGTTAGTGAGGAAAGATGGATCCACTTCTGTCATCTCATCGGTTGATGCGGGTGTTAGGTTGCTTTCGGACTGGAATATCCCCATTTCAATATCTTCCCCCTCTTTGGGCCCACCTACTCAGCCGGACAGGTCCAAGGTCGGTTGATAAAACCTCGTCTTCATCATGTCCCTGTTTACCGTACTCTTGTCGGTCGAGATTGAGTTGCTTTAAAATGAGTCCGGTCTCTTTCCACGATTTCTGAACACTGTTTCCTATAGTTTGGATGAAGCTCTTCCTTGGACTTCTGTTTTAGCGTTCTTCACCTGGTCACTGGGTCCTACTGTTTTGACCGCAAGTATTATCTGATATTGCCTCTCTAGCTGATATGTTAGATTTGTTCGTATGTTTGATGTCTTGTTTCGTATATGATTCATATGATGTCCGTCTTTTATGTTGTTCAATTTTGCATTTCCTTTGCCTAGTTCTAATTAGGTCTCCCGAGTGGGGTGGGCTCTAGTCCCCCCCCACAAGTTAACTATGTTGTCATATTTGTTTCCTGCGACAACTGCTAGGTCCCGATATACTGGGACTTTTGGGTTGTTAATTTTTTCCTGTATTTTTGTCCTTTTGTTTTTGTCTTTTTCGCTCTGTTTTTTTCTGTTTTGCCCCCTCCAGTTTTTTTTTCAGACAGGTATCCCAATGGCATCCCTATACCTCTGTCCTTTCATTATATGTAATGGTTAAAGTCCTTTCCGTCAATGTAAAAGGGCTCAACTCCCCACATAAGAGGAGACTTGCCCTTGCATCTTTCAATGCAATATAAAGCCAATATCGTAGCCCTCCAAGAGACACATTTTTCATCTATAGCCCCACCCATCTTTAGGGGTCACAGATACCCTACATGTTACACCCTGAATGGCCCCACCAAACATAATGGGGTGGCTATATTATTTCATAAGAATACCCCCTTCTCCCTCCATCCGCAATACAAAGATAAAAATAGTCAGTATTTAATTCCTATAGGCACCATAGAAGACACCCTGGTAACCGTAGCTTCCCTGTATGCCGCTAACTCTCATCAAATTCCATTTCTCCGATATGCTCTTGAGGAAATCCAGAAGGCCCGACAGGGGGCCCTCATAATAACGGGTGACTTTAATCTAGTTCTTGATCCCAAACTGGATAGATCTTCCACCCATAGCCTCCACTCTTCTCCTAGGGATATAGGTCCCTCTCTTGCCTTTAAGAAATGATTAGCTGAGTTTCACCTGTATGCCTGGTGTATGACCTTCCCTACAGAGAAAAATTATACCTTTTTTTCTGCTGTTCATAATTATTATAACATAGTTATTCCAGGATAGACCTTATCCTATTAGATAAGAGGGTTCTTCAACGTACTCAGAAAATCAAAAGTCTCGACTTGGGATACAGGCTGTCGTTTTCCTCCTGTTCGCCTTTGGCGTTTCCCAGACTACCAATGACACAATCCTGAGACTCAAAAAGCCCTATCTGATTCTTTAGCACTGTATATGCACACTAATTCTCCTGATGACACTTCCATTTTTACCTATTGGTGTGCTTTGAAAGCGGTACTCCGTGGTACCTCTATACAGAAAGGTGCTCAACTTAAGGTCCCCTCGAAAAAAAGCCGATATAGAGCAAACCCTCCATGCCTTAGAGCCTCAGAATCAAGCCCGTCCTACTAAAGTTCTTCGTAAGCAACTCCAAGAAGTGAGAAACCAACTTCAGAAATTATTTATGTCCCACGTGCAATATGTAATTCCTAGTCTCCAGCATAAATTCTATATAGCTGGGAATAAAGCTTCTCGCTTATTAGAAAGAAAGCTTCATGGTCAGTTTCCCAGTCCCTTCTGCTGAAAATCATCCAAACAGCATGATGCTGCCACCACCATGCTTCACTGTGGGGACGGTGTTCTTGGGGTGGTGGTATGTGTTGGGTTTGCGCCAGACATAGCATTTTCCTTGGTGGCCGAAAAGTTAAATTTTAGTCTCATCTGACCAGAGCACCTTCCTCCATACATTTGGGGAGCCGTCCACATGCCTTTTGGCAAACTCAAAACGTGCCTTCTTATTTAAACACTAAGTAATGGCTTTTTTTCTGGCCACTTTTCCATAAAGCCCAGCTCTATTGAGTGTACAGTTTATTGTGGTCACATGTGCAGATACACCAGTCTCTGCAGTGGAACTCGGCAGCTCCTTCAGGGTTACCTTTGGTCGTAGTGCTGCCTCTTAGATTTATGCCCTCCTTGCCCGGCTGTGAGTTTTGGTGGCCAACCCTCTCTTGGCAGGTTTGTTGTGGTACCATGTTCTTTCCATTTGAAGATGATAGATTTGATGGTGCTCCAGAGGATCAAAGATTTGATTTTTTTTTTTTATAACCCAACCCTGACTTGTACTAACAACTTTGTCCCTGACTTGTTAGGAGAGCTCCTTGGTCTTCATGGTGTGATGCCTCTTGCTGAGTGGTGTTGCAGCCTCTGGGGCCTTTCAGAAAAAGTGTGTTTATACTGACAGACCATGTGACACTTAGATTGCACACAGGTGGACTTCATTTCACTAATTATGTGCTTTCTAAAGGCAATTGGCTGCACCAGAACTTTTGAGGGGCTTCATAGCAAAGGGGGTGAATACATATGCACATGCCAATTTTCACATTTTTATTTATATTCTATTTTACATAAATTTTTCTTATTTCACTTCACCAACTTAGACTATTTTGTGCATATCCATCTCATAAAATTCAGATAAAAAAATTAATTACAGGTTGTAATGTAACAAAATAGGTAAAAAGCCAAGAGGGGTGAATACTTTAGCAAGGCACTGTATTTGTTTCAGGCTATCCCCAACGTTATCCCTCGCAAGTTGTTGACTTAAATGAGAAGACTGATGTTGTCTTCTGTATGGAAATGTAAATTCCCCATATTGGCATATTTGTGTATGACTCGTTGTAAATCCCAAGGAGGGCTTAACCATTCCAATATAACCAACTACCATGAGGCAGCAATACTTGCTCAGATTAGTGACCTATTCCTCCCACCTTATTTTAAACCTTGGGTAGATTTGAAGCGGGGCCTTTTACAATAGTGGCCTTTTACAATAGTTCCCTTTTGTCGATTTATTTTGGCTACCTCGACAATTACGCCCTCAATTCCCATTTTCACCTTCTTCTATTCTTGACACCTTAAAAATATGGGATCTCAGACATCTGACCCATTTTTATATCACTCTCCCTACTAGAAATGTCTCTCTACGAGCCTTAGACCATGTATTGCTCCATTTACATTTTTCCTATTGTAGATGTTTTGGTATTCATTCCCTTGCTGATATTTTTTCCCCTACTTCCATCTTGTCTTTAGCAGATTTACATGCTAAATTTAATTTGGATCCTTCAGCATGGTTACACTACCTCCAACGTAGACATTGGATAGCTGAATTGGCAATTAACCCTAAAATTTTCCAAACTCCTCCTGATCATATTTTGAATAGGTTAACTAAATCTTCATCATGCGGTGCTATTTCCTATTGGTTTAGTCTACTTTTACCTCCAGATTTGACAACTATAACCCCTCCCCAACTTAGTTGGGAGAGTGATCTTCAGCGTACATTAGTAAAGATCTATTTGGTAATTATTGCAAACCATTGCTACTTTATTAGTAAAGATCTATTTGGTAATTATTGTAGACCATTGCACATTACATTGCTTGTTTAGAAAATTGTTTTAAGTGGATTAATATCTGTAGTGTGCAAAAACTTATAGTGATTGACTGGGGTTTACAAATCTCACATTTGGTAGTTGATTAACACCTTTTGGTGGAGGGTTGCTGTGTGGGGGAGGGTCTTGTAATCAGAAAGGACATGTGTTTGTTGACTTACTTATTCAGTATAGCATAGGACGCCAGGCCTATAAGGACGCTGCAGTGGCTATTTTATGAAGTGGCTAGTTATCAAGTGGCAGCGAAAATCAAAAGCAGTGTTATACCTGTGTTAAACCGAAGGAAAACAGAAGGCAAACAAACTTACAAATTAACAGAAGGACTGCATTACAAACAAAAAAACTCTGGAACTTTATGTGGCTTCTCCTCGCCTCAAACATGAGAACACCAAGACCAGGCTTACCACCTCTCTGGCTGAGAACATCAAGTCTGCCCCTGGGCCTAACCATCAAGCTGAACAGGGAACTGTGGGGGCACAGCACCAGGACCAGGCTCAGCAGGGACATCCCCATTGCTTCTGAGTATGCCCCCCACATTCTCCTACCCACCCGTACTAAGATCTGATCAAAATAATGTTATCCCAATCCTACTTTTGCCACTAGTTGCCTGCTATTGTGTTTTTTTTTTCCATTGCTCGCTTCAACCCCACCATGTGTTTTTCCTGTAATGTTTACCTCCACTGATTGCACACCTTTCCATTGTGCCCTACATGCAGGGTACATCATACTACTACATAAGCATCAGTTTTCCCATATATGAACTTGGCCCTTGTATGGCTCACCTCCCACAGTGTAACCTTCAAAGTGCGCCCAACATGGCTGCCCCATATGGTACACTTGTGGATGGGATGACAAATACATAGGCCTGATGGTTTTGATGGAACCCTACTCTGAACTGTAGGACTCTGAAATCACCCCCATTTTGTGTCATCTCTTCTAGGGGTGGACTATTCCACCCTGGGTAATCCTACGCTGAGCGCCCAAGATGGCTGCCGCACCTGGCACCTTGTGAGGGTGGAATACACAACCCTTGGAAGTTATTACCCAAAATGCCTACACCAATCCTGCATTATGCTTTCTGTGTGCTTAAGGTTTTCTTTTATGTCTGTGTGGCTTATCTATTGATGTATTACTCAAATCCTCTGTATCATGTGCATTGTTTTTGATATCTGTAAAGCGCCTTGAGTCCTGTTGGAGAAAGAGCGCTATATAAATAAAATTATTATCATTATTATTACATTTAATCTGAAGCAATGGGAAATTATCCATCTCTCCTCTTTTTCACTAACCAAATCTACTAACCATGCTGAAATGCATGTTAAATTACTGAACAGACTATATTTTACCCCCTCTAAACTGCATAGGATTTGGCCTGCTACCTCTAAATTTTGTTGACATATGTGTCATTCTGAAGGTACTATTTTTCATGTTTTTTGGGATTGCCCTGCTCTATGTCTCTTTTGGGTTAAAGTATTTCAGCTTATTCATGATGTGATCGGTCTTACTCTAGCTCAAGATCCTTCATTGGCTCTTTTACATTGGTATCCTGATATTGACCCTAAACCCGATCGATATGTTCTAGGTCACATTTTAGTATCCGGAAGAGCTATCATTGCTCAGCACTGGAAATCTCCTTCTCCCCCACCTTTTGAGAAGATCATATCCAAAATTAATTTTCATTTTGAAATGGAAACTAGAGAGGCCGCATACTCATCTGCTCCTTCTTCACCTATTATGAAGTGGGTCATGTTTATGTTACAGAGGGAAAAGGTACCCCTACTACACACTCCATTCCACTGAGCCTTCCTTTTCGATTCAAATGAAATCCCAAATGAAGATATTATTTGACCTACGCAGACCTTTTATTGTATTTGTTTGATGCTGTTGGATAACCTGTCACCCCCACCCCTTTTTTATTTATTTATCTTTTTCCCCCTTATCTTTTTGTCCTGTATCCCCTGTTTATTCTGAATAATCTTAATAAAGATTAATGTTAAAAAAAAATTCAAGTCCATGTCATTATGAACTCATTAATTGTAACAAGAGTTTAGGGAGTTCTTTATATTCTAATTAATCAAACAGCACAATGTCTTTATAATAAATTGTCAGCTAAATTATTTAATAGTTCAATAACGGTACTATTTCTATTCAGTCAGTGTTAAGCTGCAATCAAACCTCAAGCAGGTATACGTGGGGGAGTCAGCGGGCTGTGAGGAGACACATGGGGAGTCAGCAGGCTGTGAGGAGACATGTGGGGAGTCAGCAGGCTGCGAGGAGACATACTGTATGGGGAGTCAGCAGACTGTGAGGAGACATACTGTATGGGGAGTCAGCAGGCTGTTAAGAGACATGTGAGGAGTCAGTGGGCTATGAGAAGACACGTTGAGAGTCATGGGGCTGTGAGGAGATACGTGGGGAGTCAGCAGGCTGTAAGGAGACATATGGGGAGTCAGCGGGTTGCGAGGAGACACATGGGGAGTCAGCAGGCTATGAGAAGCAGGCTGCAGTGGGCTGTGAGAGCTCTATTTTTATTACCTCACAGCACTGAGGTCATGAAATATTCTCTGTAGAGCACTGTTGAACACGTGTGCGCTATATAGAAAATTGATAATTAAAAAAATTAAACCATAAACTCCTTCACTGCTTATGAATGGGACTCGTAAGCACTGCAGGGGTTCAAATGGGCCGGGGTGGGGGGGTTATTGAGTGCTTACCTAAAAGTACACCCATCTCTGCTGTCTCGTCTTGGATGTCCCAGTGTTTTTTTAAACTCAACATGTCTAAGACTGAGCTGATCATTTTCCCTCTCCCCAAAAAATCTCATTGTCTATTGACACTACTACTTACAAAGCCCTCACACACTCCTCTCCCATTTACATCTCTGATCTTATCTCCCTTTACACTCCCACCCGTCCTCTTCCCTCTGCTAATGCTCGCCGACTCTCCTGCCTACTGATTACTTCCTCTAACTCCTACCTTCAAGATTTCTCACGTGTTGTTTTCTTTCTCTGGAATTCCCTGCATCCCCCCCTCAGACTCTCCACCTCTCTACAAAACTTCAAACGGGCTCACAAGACCCACTTCTTCACCAAACCCAGCCAAATCTCATCCTAACCCTCTGTTCTACGCTCACTGTCTACCCCATCTGTGCCACCCCTGTCTGTCTGCCCCTCCCCTTTAGAATGTAAGCTCTCACAAACAGGGCCCTCAACCTTCATGTGCTTATTGTTCTCTTACTTAAACACCCTCAACGGCACCTAATCCCGGGTGTGGTTCGATTTATCGGCATGCGTTTGTGCGACAATGTTTGGATCGACCACGGTAGTTCGAACAATACAACTCATCGACTGTCTGTATATCGGCAGTAGCTTTAGTTCGACATGTATTTGTTCGACCATAACAAATGATCGTCAGCTACTTTATCGAATAGTTTAGTTAGACATAACATACTGTTCGACATAATATAAATAGACATGGATTAAGATCGACAGTAGTTTGTTCGACAACAGCGTTAGACCGACAGTAACTAGTTCGACATTAAATAGGCCAACTGCCATTAGTTCGAACATCTTTTAGTTCGAAATTTGTTTTGTCGACCGTTACTAAATCGACCGCAAATTTGGTAGACAAAACTTAGATCGACACTTAAAAGGCTCGACAGGTAATATGTCGACATATACAAAATCGACAAAACAAAGGTCGACAAAACTTAGATCGACACTTAAAAGGCTCGACATGTAATAGGTCGACATATACAAGATCGACAAAACTTAGATCGACCAAACTTAGATCGACACTTAAAATGGTCCACAGATAATAGGTCGACATACACAAGGTCTGCCATCCCCCCTAGTCACCCCGCTGCCCGTCTACATTTACACGCCTAGCTATACACCCCACTGCCTTACGCGCTCCATGTTTCCCCGTGGCACTACAAGTAACACAACGCCCTGGCACTGCTCACCGCTCTGGTATCACAGTCACACCCTTCAAGAAACACCCCACCCATGTCTGCCAGCACACCTGGGCACCCTGCTGCACATCTGCAACGCTGCCACCCTCCCCCCCCTGCGCTATTCCCCACGATACCCGTGCAAAGTTAGACGCCGCCGCCATCCCCCCTAGTCACCCCGCTGCCCGTCTACATTTACACGCCTAGCTATACACCCCACTGCCTTACGCGCTCCATGTTTCCCCGTGGCACTACAAGTAACACAACGCCCTGGCACTGCTCCCCGCTCTGGTAGCACAGTCACACCCTTCAAGAAACACCCCACCCATGTCTGCCAGCACACCTGGGCACCCTGCTGCACATCTGCAACGCTGACACCCTCCACCCCCCCCCGCTATTCCTCCCGATACCCGTGCATGGAGGGGGGATGGAGGCGGCGTCTAACTTTGCACGGGTATCGTGGGGAATAGCAAGGGGGGGGGGGAGAGGGTGGCAGCGTTGCAGATGTGCAGCAGGGTGCCCAGGTGTGCTGGCAGACATGGGTGGGGTGTTTCTTGAAGGGTGTGACTGTGATACCAGAGCGGGGAGCAGTGCCAGGGCGTTGTGTTACTTGTAGTGCCACGGGGAAACATGGAGCGCGTAAGGCAGTGGGGTGTATAGCTAGGCGTGTAAATGTAGACGGGCAGCGGGGTGACTAGGGGGGATGGCGGCGGCGTCTAACTTTGCACGGGTATCGTGGGGAATAGCGGGGGGGGGAGGGTGGCAGCGTTGCAGATGTGCAGCAGGGTGCCCAGGTGTGCTGGCAGACATGGGTGGGGTGTTTCTTGAAGGGTGTGACTGTGATACCAGAGCGGTGAGCAGTGCCAGGGCGTTGTGTTGCTTGTAGTGCCACGGGGAAACATGGAGCGCGTAAGGCAGTGGGGTGTATAGCTAGGCGTGTAAATGTAGACGGGCAGCGGGATGACTAGGGGGGATGGCGGCGGCGTCTAACTTTGCACGGGTATCGTGGGGAATAGCGGGGGGGGGGTGGAGGGTGTCAGCGTTGTAGATGTGCAGCAGGGTGCCCAGGTGTGCTGGCAGACATGGGTGGGGTGTTTCTTGAAGGGTGTGACTGTGCTACCAGAGCGGGGAGCAGTGCCAGGGCGTTGTGTTACTTGTAGTGCCACGGGGAAACATGGAGCGCGTAAGGCAGTGGGGTGTATAGCTAGGCGTGTAAATGTAGAGGGGCAGCGGGGTGACAAGGGGGGATGGCGGCGGCGTCTAACTTTGCACGGGTATCGTGGGGAATAGCAAGGGGGGGGGAGGGTGGCAGCGTTGCAGATGTGCAGCAGGGTGCCCAGGTGTGCTGGCAGACATGGGTGGGGTGTTTCTTGAAGGGTGTGACTGTGATACCAGAGCGGGGAGCACTGCCAGGGCGTTGTGTTACTTGTAGTGCCACGGGGAAACATGGAGCGCGTAAGGCAGTGGGGTGTATAGCTAGGCGTGTAAATGTAGACGGGCAGCGGGGTGACTAGGGGGGATGGCGGCGGCGTCTAACTTTGCACGGGTATCGTGGGGAATAGCGGGGGAGGGGGGAGGGTGGCAGCGTTGCAGATGTGCAGCAGGGTGACCAGGTGTGCTGGCAGACATGGGTGGGGTGTTTCTTGAAGGGTGTGACTGTGATACCAGAGCGGTGAGCAGTGCCAGGGCGTTGTGTTGCTTGTAGTGCCACGGGGAATCATGGAGCGCGTAAGGCAGTGGGGTGTATAGCTAGGCGTGTAAATATAGACGGGCAGCGGGGTGACTAGGGGGGATGGCGGCGGCTTCTAACTTTGCACGGGTATCGTGGGGAATAGCGGGGGTGGGGGGGGTGGAGGGTGTCAGCATTGCAGATGTGCAGCAGGGTGCCCAGGTGTGCTGGCAGACATGGGTGGGGTGTTTCTTGAAGGGTGTGACTGTGCTACCAGAGCGGGGAGCAGTGCCAGGGCGTTGTGTTACTTGTAGTGCCACGGGGAAACATGGAGCGCGTAAGGCAGTGGGGTGTATAGTTAGGCGTGTAAATGTAGACGGGCAGCGGGGTGACTAGGGGGGATGGCGGCGGCGTCTAACTTTGCACGGGTATCGTGGGGAATAGCGGGGGGGGAGGGTGGCAGCGTTGCAGATGTGCAGCAGGGTGCCCAGGTGTGCTGGCAGACATGGGTGGGGTGTTTCTTGAAGGGTGTGACTGTGATACCAGAGCGGTGAGCAGTGCCAGGGCGTTGTGTTGCTTGTAGTGCCACGGGGAAACATGGAGCGCGTAAGGCAGTGGGGTGTATAGCTAGGCGTGTAAATGTAGACGGGCAGCGGGGTGACTAGGGGGGATGGCGGCGGCGTCTAACTTTGCACGGGTATCGTGGGGAATAGCGGGGGGGGGGGGGGGGTGGAGGGTGTCAGCGTTGCAGATGTGCAGCAGGGTGCCCAGGTGTGCTGGCAGACATGGGTGGGGTGTTTCTTGAAGGGTGTGACTGTGCTACCAGAGCGGTGAGCAGTGCCAGGGCGTTGTGTTGCTTGTAGTGCCACGGGGAAACATGGAGCGCGTAAGGCAGTGGGGTGTATAGCTAGGCGTGTAAATGTAGACGGGCAGCGGGGTGACAAGGGGGGATGGCGGCGGCGTCTAACTTTGCACGGGTATCGTGGGGAATAGCAAGGGGGGGGGGGAGGGGGGCAGCGATGCAGATGTGCAGCAGGGTGCCCAGGTGTGCTGGCAGACATGGGTGGGGTGTTTCTTGAAGGGTGTGACTGTGATACCAGAGCGGGGAGCAGTGCCAGGGCGTTGTGTTACTTGTAGTGCCACGGGGAAACATGGAGCGCGTAAGGCAGTGGGGTGTATAGCTAGGCGTGTAAATGTAGACGGGCAGCGGGGTGACTAGGGGGGATGGCGGCGGCGTCTAACTTTGCACGGGTATCGTGGGGAATAGCGGGGGGGGGGGGGAGGGTGGCAGCGTTGCAGATGTGCAGCAGGGTGCCCAGGTGTGCTGGCAGACATGGGTGGGGTGTTTCTTGAAGGGTGTGACTGTGATACCAGAGCGGGGAGCAGTGCCAGGGCGTTGTGTTGCTTGTAGTGCCACGGGGAAACATGGAGCGCGTAAGGCAGTGGGGTGTATAGCTAGGCGTGTAAATGTAGACGGGCAGCGGGGTGACTAGTGGGGATGGCGGCGGCGTCTAACTTTGCACGGGTATCGTGGGGAACAGCGGGGAGGGGGGGGGAGGATGTCAGCGTTGCAGATGTGCAGCAGGTCAGGGTATTGTGTAGGTGGTGGATGTAAGGGCTAGGCAGGGATAGCGCTGTAGAGTGTTTTTCTATACTTGGCCTATTTATATGTCGATATATTAACTGTAGTGTCGGTCTATGGTTTGTCGATCTTCAGTAAGTCGATGTATTTGTTTGTCAAACAATTACTTGTCGGTCTATGGTTTGTCGATCTTCAGTAAGTCGATGTATTTGTTTGTCGGACAATTACTTGTCGGTCTATGGTTTGTCGATCTTCAGTAAGTCGATGTATTTGTTTGTCGAACAATTACTTGTCGGTCTATGGTTTGTCGATCTTCAGTAAGTCGATGTATTTGTTTGTCGCACAATTACATGTCGATATAGGTTTTGTCGGTCTATGGTTTGTCGATCTTCTGTAGGTCGATGTATTTGTTTGTCAAACAATTACATGTCGATGATTTGTTTGTCGACCTTACGTTGTTTCGCTGTTGTGCGTGATCGATCATCTTTTGTGTCGATGTATTGTTTGCCGAATATACGTATTGTCGATGTTCGGGGTTTGTCGATGTAATGTGTGTCGATGTTGGTGTGATGTCGATCTTGTGTTTGTCGATGTTCGATCACTGTCGATGTAGGTGTTGTCTATGTTGCGTGGTCGATGTTAGCGTTGTCGAACAAGCGGGTGCCGATCCATCGACCGGATACCCCTAATCCCATGGCTTCTGATACCCTGAAACTTATGTCAGTGTGATCTGCTGATGCAACTATGTTTATTTACCCTGTAGTTGTCCTATATTGTCTTCAACTGTAAAGGCCCATACACACTTGACGATGCACACGTCGTTAACGACCGTCGTTAACGACTTCCCTTGAACTTCCCTTGAACAGCTGAGCAAACGACATGAGCATACACACTACTAACGACGAAAATAAGATTTTACTCACCGGTAAATCTATTTCTCGTAGTCCGTAGTGGATGCTGGGGACTCCGTAAGGACCATGGGGAAATAGACGGGCTCCGCAGGAGACTGGGCACTCTAAGAAAGATTTAGTACTACTGGTGTGCACTGGCTCCTCCCTCTATGCCCCTCCTCCAGACCTCAGTTAAGGAAACTGTGCCCGGAAGAGCTGACATTACAAGGAAAGGATTTTGGAATCCAGGGTAAGACTCATACCAGCCACACCAATCACACCGTATAACTTGTGATAACATACCCAGTTAACAGTATGAACAACAACAGAGCATCAACCACAGATGCCAACATAACATAACCCTTTATTTAGCAATAACTATATACACGTGTTGCAGAAAGTCCGCACTTGGGACGGGCGCCCAGCATCCACTACGGACTACGAGAAATAGATTTACCGGTGAGTAAAATCTTATTTTCTCTAACGTCCTAGTGGATGCTGGGGACTCCGTAAGGACCATGGGGATTATACCAAAGCTCCCAAACGGGCGGGAGAGTGCGGATGACTCTGCAGCACCGAATGGGCAAACACAAGGTCCTCCTCAGCCAGGGTATCAAACTTGTAGAATTTTGCAAAGGTGTTTGAACTCGACCAAGTAGCTCCTCGGCAAAGCTGTAATGCCGAGACCCCTCGGGCAGCCGCCCAAGAAAAGCCCACTTTCCTTGTGGAATGGGCTTTTACTGATTTTGGATGCCTCTATCCCACCGCAGAATGAGCCTGCTGAATCGTGTTACAGATCCAGCGAGCAAAAGTTTGCTTTGAAGCAGGAGCACCCAGCTTGTTGGATGCATACAAGATAAACAGCGAGTCAGTTTTCCTGACACCAGACGTTCTGGTCACATAAATCTTCAAAGCCCTGACTACATCAAGCAACTTGGAATCCTCCAAGTCACGAGTAGCCACAGGCACCACAATAGGTTGGTTCAAATGAAAAGATGACACCACCTTCGGCAGAAATTGTGGACGAGTCCGCAATTCTGCCCTGTCCATATGGAAAATCAGATAGGGGCTTTTACATGACAAAGCCGCCAATTCTGACACACGCCTAGCCAAGGCTAAGGCCAATAGCATGACCACCTTCCACGTGAGATACTTTAGCTCCACGGTCTTAAGTGGCTCAAACCAGTGGGATTTCAAGAAACCCAACACCACGTTGAGGTCCCACGGTGCCACTGGTGGCACAAAAGGGGGCTGAATATGCAGCACTCCCTTAACAAACGCCTGAACCTCAGGAAGAGAAGCCAGTTCTTTTTGAAAGAAAATGGACAGGGCCGAAATCTGGACCTTTATGGACCCCAATTTCAAGCCCATAGTCACTCCTGACTGTAGGAAGTGCAGGAACCGGCCCAGCTGGAATTCCTCTGTAGGGGCCTTGCTGGCCTCACACCAAGCAACATATTTTCGCCATATACGGTGATAATGTTTTGCTGTCACGTCCTTCCTAGCCATTATAAGCATAGGAATAACTTCCTCTGGAATGCCTTTTTCCGCTAGGATCCGGCGTTCAACCACCATGCCGTCAAACGCAGCCGCGGTAAGTCTTGGAACAGACAGGGCCCCTGTTGCAACAGGTCCTGTCTGAGAGGCAGAGGCCATGGGTCCTCTGTGAGCATTTCTTGCAGATCCGGGTACCAAGTTCTTCTTGGCCAATCCGGAACAATGAGTATTGTTCTCACTCCTCTTTTTCTTACGATTCTCAGCACCTTGGGTATGAGAGGAAGAGGAGGAAATACATAGACCGACTGGAACACCCACGGTGTCACTAGTGCGTCCACAGCTATCGCCTGAGGGTCCCTTGACCTGGCGCAATACCTTTTTAGCTTTTTGTTGAGGCGGATGCCATCATGTCCACCTGTGGCAGTTCCCACCGATTTGTAATCTGCGTTAAGACTTCTTGATGAAGTCCCCACTCTCCCGGGTGGAGGTCGTGCCTGCTGAGGAAGTCTGCTTCCCAGTTGTCCACTCCCGGAATGAACACTGCTGACAGTGCTTGCACGTGATTCTCCGCCCAACGAAGAATCCTGGTGGCTTCCGCCATCGCCACCCTGCTTCTTGTGCCGCCCTGGCGGTTTACATGAGCCACTGCGGTGATGTTGTCTGACTGAATCAGCACCGGTTGGTTTCGAAGCAGAGGCTCCGCTTGACTCAGGGCGTTGTATATGGCCCTTAGTTCCAGGATATTTATGTGCAGACAAGCCTCCTGACTTGACCACAACCCTTGGAAGTTTCTTCACTGAGTGACTGCCCCCCATCCTCGGAGGCTCGCATCCGTGGTCACCAGTCCTGTATGCCGAATCTGCGGCCCTCGAGAAGGTGATCACTCTGCAGCCACCACAGAAGAGACACCCTGGTCCTGGGGGATAGGGTGATCAGCCGATGCATCTGAAAATGCGATCCGGACCACTTGTCCAACAGGTCCCACTGAAAGATCCTCGCATGGAACCTGCCGAAGGGAATGGCTTCGTATGATGCCACCATCTTTCCCAGGACTCGCGTGCAGTGATGCACCGACACCTGTTTTGGTTTTAAGAGGTCTCTGACTAGAGTCACGAGCTCCTGAGCCTTCTCCGCCGGGAGAAACACCTTCTTCTGGTCTGTGTCCAGAATCATGCCCAGAAAGGGCAGACGCGTCGTAGGAATCAGCTGCGACTTTGGGATATTCAGAATCCAGCCGTGTTGTTGCAACACTTCCTGAGAGTGTGCTACGCTGATCAGCAACTGCTCTCTGGACCTCGCCTTTAAGAGGAGATCGTCCAAGTATGGGATAATTGTGACTCCTTGCTTTCGAAGGAGCACCATCATCTCCGCCATTACCTTGGTAAATATTCTCGGTGCCGTGGACAGCCCAAACGGCAACGTCTGGAATTGGTAATGACCGTCCTGTACCACAAATCTGAGGTACTCCTGATGAGGGGGATAAATGGGGACATGCAAGTAAGCATCCTTGATGTCCAGAGACACCATAAAATCCCCCTCTTCCAGGCTTGCAATGACCGCTCTGAGCGATTCCATTTTGAACTTGAATCTTTTTAGATAAATGTTCAGGGACTTTAAATTCAATATGGGTCTGACCGAACCGTCCGGTTTCGGTACCACAAACATTGTGGAATAGTAACCCCTTCCCTGTTGAAGGAGGGGAACCTTTACCACCACCTACTGGAGATAACATTTTACGTATGCGTCTGATAGTGATAACTCTCACTTTCCATGGGGGAAGCTGGCAGGGCCGATTTGAGGTAACGGTGAGGGGGCATCACTTCGAATTCCAGCTTGTATCCCTGAGACACAATCTGTATAGCCCAGTGATCCACCTGTGAGCAAACCCACTGGTGGCTGAAATTTCGGAGACGCGCCCCCACCGCTCCTGGCTCCACCTGTGGAGCCCCAGCGTCATGCGGTGGATTTAGTGGAAGCCGGGGAGGACTTCTGTTCTTGGGAACTAGCTTTATGGTGCAGCTTCTTTCCTCTACCCCTACCTCTGGCAAGAAAGGATGCACCTCTGACTTTCTTGCTTTTTTGTGAACGAAAGGCCTGCATTTGGTAATACGGTGCTTTCTTAGGCTGTGAGGGAATATATGGCAAAAAATTTGACTTCCCAGCCGTAGCTGTGGAAACTAGGTCCGAGAGACCGTCCCCAAACAATTCCTCACCCTTATAAGGTAAAACCTCCATATGTTTTTTTAGAGTCGGCATCACCTGTCCATTGCCGAGTCCACAGGACCCTTCTGGCAGAAATTGACATTGCATTTATTCTAGAGCCCAGTAGGCAAATGTCCCTCTGGGCATCCCTCATATATAGGACAGCGTCTTTTATATGCCCCAGGGTCAGTAAAATAGTATCCCTGTCCAAGGTATCTAGTTCCTCAGACAGATTATCTGTCCATGCTGCTACAGCACTACACATCCAGGCCGACGCAATTGCCGGCCTCAGTAGAGTACCGGAATGTGTATAAACAGACTTCAGGATACTTTCCTGCTTCCTATCCGCAGGATCCTTTAGGGAGGCCGTATCCTGTGACGGCAGGGCCACCTTCTTAGATAATCGTGTCAGAGCTTTGTCTACCCTAGGAGAGGATTCCCAGCGCATCCTGTCCGCTGGCGGGAAAGGAAAAGCCATAAGTAACCTTTTGGAAATCAGCACTTTCCTATCAGGAGAATCCCACGCTTTTTCACACAACTCATTTAACTCATGTGAAGGGGGAAAAGTCACCTCTTGCTTTTTCTCCCCAAACATATAAACCCTCTTGTCAGGGACAGGGTTTACCTCTGATATGTGCAATACATCCTTCATTGCTATAATCATGTAGCGGATGGCTTTAGCCATTTTAGGCTGCAATTTTGCATCATCGCCATCGACACTGGAGTCAGAATCCGTGTCGATATCTGTGTCAACAATTTGGGATAGTGGGCGCTTCTGAGACCCTGACGGCCTCTGCGCTGTAGGATCAGGCATGGGCTGAGACCCCGACTGTCCCAAGGTTTCTGCTTTATCCAACCTTTTATGCAAGGAGTTTACATTATCATTTAACACCTCCCACATATCCATCCAATCAGGTGTCGGCGCCGCCGGCGGAGACACCTCATTCATCTGCACCTGCTCTGCCTCCACATAGCCCTCCTCGTCAAACATGTCGACACAAGCGTACCGACACACCACACACACAGGGGATGCTCTATATGAGGACAGGACCCCCACAAGGCCTTTTGGAGAGACAGAGAGAGAGTATGCCAGCACACACCCCAGCGCTATATCACCCAGGAATCACACAGTAACTTAGTGTTTACCCAGTAGCTGCTGTATATATGATTTATGCGCTAAATTTATGTGCCCCCCCTCTCTTTTTACCCTCTTTCTACCGTGTCTGCAGGGGAGAGCCTGGGGAGCTTCCTCTCAGCGGAGCTGTGGAGAGAAAATGGCGCTGGTGAGTGCTGAGGAAGAAGCCCCGCCCCCTCAGCGGCGGGCTTCTGTCCCGCGATTTTGTGTAAAAATAATGGCGGGGGCTCATGCATATTACAGTGCCCGGCTGTATATATACTGCTTTTGCCAAGGAGGTACTCAATTTCTGCCCAGGGCGCCCCACCCCTGCGCCCTACAGTGACCGGAGTGTGTGGGTTAGTGTGGGAGCAATGGCGCACAGCTGCAGTGCTGTGCGCTACCTCATATGAAGACAGGAGTCTTCTGCCGCCGATTTTGACGTCTTCTTGCTTCACCCGCCGGCTTCTGTCTTCTGGCTCTGCGAGGGGGACGGCGGCGCGGCTCCGGGAACGGACGACCAAGGTTAAGTTCCTGTGTTCGATCCCTCTGGAGCTAATGGTGTCCAGTAGCCTAAGAAGCGCAACCTAGCCGCAGTTAGTAGGTTTGCTTCTCTCCCCTCAGTCCCACGTAGCAGAGAGTCTGTTGCCAGCAGAAGCTCTCTGAAAATAAAAAACCTATCAAAATACTTTCTTATTAGCAAGCTCAGGAGAGCTCACTAAAATGCACCCAGCTCCTTCCAGGCACAGATTCTAACTGAGGTCTGGAGGAGGGGCATAGAGGGAGGAGCCAGTGCACACCAGTAGTACTAAATCTTTCTTAGAGTGCCCAGTCTCCTGCGGAGCCCGTCTATTTCCCCATGGTCCTTACGGAATCCCCAGCATCCACTAGGACGTTAGAGAAAGACCATTCATCGTTGAAGCATCCAAGCTGAACAGTTTATTAAAATAATGAGCTGGGAACAGGGCTGGTGAACAGTGGCTTGGTCGTTGGTCGTTCACACCATACACATTCAACGACGTCTCTGGTCGGTAACGACCATAGTGGAAATTGAGCATACATGCTCCACAGATAAGCGAGGGTCGTTAACGTCCCGCGGGGCCGCACATCGGTAGTCATTGGATGCATACACACTTGACGATATAATGAGCGACGTTGTTGATGAGGGCTGAAATGAACGACGTCGCTCATTTTATCGTCAAGTGTGTATGGGCCTTAAGTCACTACTGTGCCCTTTTGATTTTTCATTTATGTACTCTGTAATTGGGCACTGCGGATTCCTTGTGGCGAAATATAAATAAAGGATAATAATAAAAATATTAATTCATGTCACTGGGATTCACGAGGGGCAAGGCTTGAAGTTATAATAGTGCTTGAGAAGCACAATTTAATTAAGTCCTAACCTCTCCACACACTACAACACAGAAAATTTTAAAAGCTCCCTCATTTAATGATGTGATCATGCGGGATCAGCAGAGAACACCCCTGCACACCATAAATCATAATTCTCCCAAACTGGCTTCAATAAACTCATTGAAAGAGGAGAGTTCATTATTTCAAATTGTTTGGCCTGTTCATGGTTGTTGTCTGGTGATCACCTGTGAAATGCTAGCAGAACTGCTAATAGTCCAGGTTAACCACTTAGGACTGGCATGTGTCACGAATTGGGATCTTTCTTCCACCTACTGCAGTCACAAACCTCCCAACAGCTATAAAAGAAAATCCGGGACATCCTTGCACAACAAAGCCATGCCTGCCCGAAAAGGGGGTGTGGTCTCTGGAAAAGGGGCATGGCTTCGCAGAGTGCAGCGATTGTTTTCCATCACTATGGGGGCATGGCCAGCACTGTGAACTGCTGGCACGCCCCAGTCTCTCTGTCTCCTGTAAACAGACGCCGGGCAGTGAGTGATGAGAGCCTCCCAACTGAACCCCCTCCCCACCAGGGGACACTGTGGCCCGCAGGTTGGACAGCAGGAAAGTCCTAAAAAACCGGGACCGTCTCGCGAAAATCTGGACATTTATGCACTCAAAACAACTATATCACTGTACTCTCTGTATTTTATGAAAAGCTTTTCTGTTCTTTATTGTTTCTGTACTGTATTATGTTAATTCTGTTAAGTGTCTTGAGTCCTATGGGAGAAAGAGCACTGTATAAATAAAATAATTAATATTATTTGTCCACACATCTCCTGTACCTCAAGCAGCATCCCACTCTCCATAGCATGTTATGTAAACAAACTGGCCAGCTTCATGGTGCAGCCATCTTGGATTTCTCTCTAGTCCAATCACTGCGCAGCAACTGTGCCCACGTGATTCTAGCAGCTTATGCCTTCCATTGTAGCCTATTTAAACCTGCAATGCCTTCCTTCTGGGATAGTTCCTGGTCCCCAGGCTTTAGCCCTGTGTCTGGACTTCTATAGTTGCCACATGTTGCCAGTACTCTGCTCAGCATTCTTCTGCAGTTTCCTGCACAGTCCTAGCAAGCATTGGTTCATCTGCCAGTCTAACCTGTGCTCTTCTCAACAGTTTTCTGCATTTCTGCTTTTAGTGCTTACACCTGCTGTCTTTCATATACTACGGCTATCTCCAGGAGTGCCTCCTGCATCTAGTGCTTATCTGGACTTCCCCTCTGGCTAACCTCTATAGGCTAGTACTGTGCCTGGTCTCCCCTGGTCCTGTGCTCTGAATGTGAACCTTAAGAATGTCTGATGAGGTCACCTGCTCGTGGTAGGTGGGTCCATATTTTATGTTCAAAAATTATACTAAGAACCTCAATTCTACTCCATGTTAAATTGCAGTTTATTATACTTGTTCTGGTTACCAGGTACTGTATCTTAGTTTTTAGACTGTGCTCCTGCATTTCTTTTTTTTTTCTGTATCACACTACAAGTCTCAGTATGGTAGCACCACTTATTATGTTTAGAATTAGGGTGTGCAGTCCAGACACACCCTCGCCCCCCAAATATCTTTTAAGTGTGTACCCAGACTTAGAATTCAATTTGCAAGCCTTGTCAGTACACAGTTAATCAATCAGGAGGGAGCCAGGTTGAGGGAAGACTCCGGGAACTGATAGTTTCTTATCGGGAAATTTAGAAATAAAATATTCAATTAAGTAAATTGTTCTTACCAGTCACCCTTAGGGTCAGTTATGTGGTGGTAGACAGAGTTGTGTTCCTGTCTGTCCACATATTTTGTAATTGGCAGCCACCAGCACCAGTTTGTTTATCACATTGACCAGGTTGTACTACCAAACTATGGCACCCCCAAGTGCCCAGGCAGTGGCGCATCTATAATGGGTCAGGGTATGTGGTGCAAATGGGCCGCTGGGTCCAGTGGGGCCCACACTACAGACTCTGCACCTATGTTGTACAATACTTACCTCTACTAAGACTTGTCAGTAGCAGCAGCTCTTGCCAAAACACAGAGAAAAAAACAGAGAAAATGGCTGCTCCAGAGATCTCCACATATGCAACAGACACTGGCACAGTCTACTCAGTTGTGCCACTGACAAGAGACAAGGGAGCCCGGACTGAAACGACACACAGACACCATCCTCTATTAATACGTCCCTGACCCCAAAGTGCCACTACACGCAGTTTGGAACCACTGGTATAAATAATAATTTGGGAAAGCAATCAGCCTCACTTATTGTATAATTTCAGCAATATAATAACACAAACCCAATCAATGCATTATTTAACATTTATTTCCTTATATTACATTTGTTTAGAAGATAATATATGTGTCCACTTCCCTAGTCAAGTTCTTTACTACATAATTCGCTAGTAATTGACTCATCCCGGTCTCCTGCACTGGCCTAGAGGACCTCCCGAGGGAGGCAAACAGGGTGAACAGCAATGAAATTAGGTCAGTGTGCAAAAATTATTGCCTTTGCAGTATGATTGTAGCAGGCACACTTTTAGTGTGTCTTATAAAAATATACAGTCATAAAAAGAAATTAATACAATTATTATTAGCTTAATTGGAATTACTTGAGAGCTAGGTAAAACAGTAGAAATAATGAATCATACTGAGGAATATACAAAACACAATATGCATACAATAAAATATTATTATTCAATTAAATATTTTTATTAATTTTCAGTATACACTAGTTTATTCATTCACGCTACATCAATATTTTTTTTAAATGTTAATAACGGAAATTTAATTTTTATGTGCCTTTTATTTTCCCTAATCATTTCTCGCGCTTATTTATATTTACGAACTTTACGTTTATATTCAGCTAATAACAGGCACATTTTCAATTTCCATTCCACGAACACTTTTGAACAGTGCACTCTGGTAAATATAACAACGCTATGAATAAATAAGTACACCAGCTGCAATATTTTGGAAATTCCATAAATGCATATTTTCTTATTTTATGCTCATTCGTTAAAAAGTAAGTGTAATTTAACACTGTTCAAGGTAATGCTCATTAGCCAATAGTTTATTTATTCTTTTAATAAGATGAGAAAATTGAATCATAACATATGGTAACATTGTGATTATTAATGCTTTAAAAATAATATATAACAAATGGTGAGGAATAGTATGGAATGTATAATAAAGTTATAAAAGTCAACTTTCTCATTGCTGCAAATCAAAATTCAGTGGAATATCAATGAACAATAAATAATAGCACCCTAATAATAATTGGTTGTCATGTGTGATCTTGAGGAATCAATTCTCTTAATAATGGGGTTGTCATGGTGGTAGAGTGGTTAGCATTGCTGTCACACAGCACTGGACCAATGGGCATGTGGCTATTTGCGTGGATTTTGTATATTCTTTCTGTACTTGAGAGGTTATGCACTGGCTGCTCTAAATTTTTCCTGTACTTAAATAAGACTAAGTAAAATTAATGTTACTGTATGTATGTTGTAAATAATTGATACTGTAAGATCCTGGACTATAAATTATTAAACTTTTTGGTTGTGCAAGATTAGAATTAAAAATAATAAGCAAAGTTAATCATATGCAATTTTGTATCATTCTCTGGACATAATAATAATAAACTGTGCAAACAGGAAATGACAGATTTCCAGCGGTGCACCCACACAATATGAGTCAATTTAAGGCTGGGGGCAAAGACTGTAGAGCCTACCAGCACATGATTTTATTAGTTAAAGAAGCATCTGGTCCGTAAACTGCTACCGCTTATTAATGTAACACCTTTTAACACATAAATTGCTACTTCTCACTAGTGTGATGCATTGGGGTGGTTGGGTTGTGCTGGTTTGGGGGGTCCTATGCCTTGGACTTAAATCTTAGGAATGTTAGGGACCCACCTCATGGGGTCACCTGACTGTGGTAGGTGGGCGCATATCATTTTTGGCCCAAAATTATGCTAAAAACCTTAGTGGGGTAATTCAGGCCTGATCGCTCCTCTGCGAATTTGCAGAGGTTTGCGAATTCGCACAACAGTGATCAGGCTGGATCAAGCCCTTAGTTTTACTCTATGTTAAATTGCAGTTTATTATAATTGTTCTAATTTGCAGTGTTTTTATTGTTTAGGGTGTGCACCTGTATTTTCTCTTTTTTTTCTCTCTGTGGCACTATAAGTTTCAGCATAGTAGCACCTCTTATCATGTTTAGAATTAGGGTGGGCAGTCCAGCCCCCTGCCAATATACTCTATATGTGTACATTTGTGTACACTTGAAGGCAGAGATTCCTTCAGCTAGGACTAGAACCGCTCCCACCTATCCTTGGATATTTTTAATTAAGATAGAGTCCTTGCGTTTGCAGACTACATATTGGAATAGGCATTATGAATGGTAAGTCTTGGATACATTTATGTAATATTTCAGTATTAGAGATGTGTTCAGGGTGCGGGGTTCACTGGATTGGTGTGGCCGGGCTGCTTTGGGGCATCATTATTGTAACACTTAATCTAACACATTTTAGTACTTAAACTATTTTTCACTAATGTAACACTTTTTAATACTTAATTACTACATCTCTCCTATGTAACACTTTTGGCACTGAGCTGCTACTGTACCTCTTATTGTGACGCCTCTTAACACATAAATTGCTACCTCTCACTAGTTTGATGCCATGGGGAGATTGGGTTGTGCTCACATGGCCATGGTAGGTGGGCCCATATATATTTTGGACAAAAAACTACCTCAATTGGACTCCATGTTAATTTGCAGAGTTTATTATAATTGTTCTGCCTGTGTTCTTAGTGTTTAGATTGTGCAACTGCATTTTCTCTTTAATTAATATAGATTTCACTAGTAGTAGGTTAATATGATAATTTGATGTTAGCTCTTTTGTTTAATAGCAATACATATAATTTTCAAAAGTGTTTACCAATGTTACATGAAGCCCCTGTAACACCTCTTAAGGATAACATCTGTCTTCAATTAGCAAATATGAAAAAAAACACAAGATATCACACCCCTGAAGAAGTCTATAGGGAGGGAGTAATCTACTCATTCCGAACAACAGCCAGAAGACAACAGGGACCAAACGATGCTCATTTTGCATATATACAGAAAAGTTATGCTATTAAGGTTTTCCATCTTACATTATACAACATTCGCAGTGAGAGGGTAGGTTCAGAGCAGGACAAAAAAAAGCCAAAATAACTTTAGCATATCAATGGTTAGCTAGCCTATGCATTTAAGCCAACCTGTGCAGAACGTAAAGCAAACTGGAAAAAAGATTTAGGAATCATAGATGAGGATTAGAAAGAGATCCTGAAAGTCCTATACTTAATTTGAATGATTATACATTAAAATACATAGGCATGCACACATACAGTAAAGGGGTAGATTTACAAAACCTTTCAAAATAGACAGATGGAAGTGTTGTGCACAGCAACTAATCGGTTTCCTTCTATCATTTTCTACAGCGCAACAGAGAAATTATAGAATCTGATTGGTTGCTATTGGCAACACATCCACTTTTCATTTTTAAAAGCTTTAGAAAATCTACCCTATAGTGTGCCCAGCCACACCCTAATGTAAGAATCAGTCTCTGTGCAAAATCACCAATGGTACCAGTGTCATTCAGTGACTGATAAGTGATACCCTTTCCTTCACTTTATGGTCTATTTACAGTAAATCTGCCCGGGAGATGCCGAGGCCAGAGCAGTACATGTACCACATAAAATACAATATTCTGGGGTACCCACTGTTTACATGATAAAAAAAATGGAGCAATTCTATTTGTATGACATTAATTGTGGGGACTTCTAAAAATGAAGGAAGGAGCAGGAAAGCAAGCAGATGTTGAGGCACCCCCGGTGGATTCCTTAGTATAGTCTGCGCAGATCTCAAAGAAAATTACTTAGAACCCATTTTCCTGTTGACTTGTTTGGTGCAAATACACAGATCTCCAGAAACATGGCATTTGCTCCATGTGTCCAGTGTTATCTGTGGTTCTGACGGAAAGGTAAGTATTGTGAATGGGTGTAGGGTGTGCAGTATGAACCCCCCTCGGATACTAGAGCCTGTGTCAACTGAAAAATCTACATCCATTATAGATACGACAATGACATAAAGAATAAATTACTTAACGAACTAGAAAAGAAAAAGAGACTCATGTAGACAGGGTGTGAGGCAACTATAGTGTGCAATCTCTAGTTATGCATATAAAGGGATGTAGTTATGTAACCGACGGTCAGGAGACGTCTGTCTACATCCTGAACCCTCACAATATCGACAGTCAGCATGTCAACTAGAAGGGACTATTCCCACTCATGGGTGTCCACGACACCCATAGAGTGGCAAAAAAAACCTGTGGCGAGCGCAGCTCGCCACTGAGCCCACAGTGTGGCGAGGCCGCAAAGGGCTTGGTTGCGCACACACACCACCCACCATGCCGGCATTCTGCGGTCTTAATGCGGACTGCCAGGATCTCGGCCACCGGTAACGCAGCCCCAACCTGCATATAAAACATAGTCTACAGATTAATTTTAAATTGGACAAGACCAAAAAGAGATGTGAGGCAGAGGGAAGAAGGACCTGCTGTTGCAAGTTTACAATACAAGTTTACAATACAGTGATGTTCGCATACGAGGAAAGTGCGGGAATAGGATGAACGATATGGATGAGATCTGGTAGTGCCAGTGCCAGCATTGTAAGGTGGGAGTGGGAAGGGCAAAGATTGGGGGAAACAAGCTCCGGTGCTAACATCTCACTATCCCAGATCAGATTGTTTTATATAACTATTCACCACTCAGTTATATACAAAGATATGAAATCCCTCCCTGGTGTTATACTTGATTTGAATGTCTTTATGTAGCATGTAAAAGTTGCTTTGGATGTTTCTGTAATTATCTTGCATAATATATTTAAAATCCGGGTAATTTATTTGAAACAATGCATATGTTAAACATTGTTATTAACATATGCATTCTTCTGTTTCCCTAATAATTCAGTGGATGATCATGGAAATGCCAAACTCAAATCCCCTCTACAACCTTAGACATATCATTTATTTGCCTGGGACCTGCCACCTAACACAAGAAGCTATTGTCAGGTCCATGTGTGTAATAGGCTGCTTTTGATTAGTGATTTATATTATATTATTATTACAAAATGATGTGCATGTTCACTCATTGCTGGTCAGTAAATATATTAATGATGAAGTTGCATTCCAGTAAAAACATATTACATTATACTAATCAACATATAGAAGTAATAGTAATTAAAAGGAAATACCACAACCTATGCAGGTTTAAAGCAGAAATGCCTTTCTTAATAGAACACATTTTTATAAATATTTAATAATTACATACGATTGGGGTTACAAGTTACAACAGTTATCTTTCTATAATAGAATGGTTGAGCGCTAAGTAATGAAATGATAAGAGCACTGAATTTATATACCGTATATACTACTTACCAGCCCGTCAACATGACTGGACAACATTATAGTAATGTCAGCACAGGCGGCTGTGCGCGCCCAACCGGAGTAACAATTGAAATTGTTCCTTCGGGCGCTATCTAGTGGCTGCCAATGTGCCCAACACTTGAATTCCCCCCATAGAGGTGAGGAGCAGCATTAGCCTTTTAATTTTAATATATTGCAATGATTGGCTCCAGCGGCTTAGTTTTGCCATAGGCCTGTGTGATGTTTACAAAATACTAAAAATGGGGGATGAGGACACCAGATGTTTTGAACTCTGAGTCTGAAGATAAAGATATCTTTCAAGGTCCTAATACACCTGGTCAAGGTGAGCTCTGATATAAAGAATCCTTCCTTAGCTCATGATCTTTATAAAGCTATATTTTGGAAACAGAGGAATAATACAACGCCGGGTCATCCCCCATTTTTAGTATTTTGTTAGCATAGCAGATTGGTTATCCTGAGGAAGACTCCAGCTGCTGGATTATTATTGGAGGGATATATTTGTTATTTTTTTACTGCTGTGATGTTTGATGGGGATCTAGTTAAAATGCCACCGGATGGGGTCCCGGCAGATGAAATACCAATGCCGGAATCCCGACCGGCGGCATAATGCCAACGGAATTTGGTATCCCGGCGTCAAAATACAGACGCCTGGAATCCCGCACATTCTATAAGCAGGCCGCGCTCGCTGGCCTGCTGCGGGGGGTGGGAGGTTAGGTTTAGACATTAGAAGGGGGATTAGGGTGCAGGGACTGGAAGGGGATGGTTAGGTATTGGGGAGGGTGGTTAGGTACTGGGGAGGGTGGTTAGGGTTATGTACTTACAAGGGGAGGTTTGGGTTAGGCACCAAGCGGGGAGGGTTAGGTTTAGGCAGTCGGGAAGGGAGGGTTAGAGTTAGGCAGCACCGGAGAGGGTTAGGATTAGGTACCCACAAGGGATGGTTAGGGTAGGTGGTAGGGGAGGGTTAGGGCACTTTCTGGGGGCTGTTGGGATGTTGATGGTCGGGATGCTGCTGTTGGTATTATGACTGGCGGCATTCCAACCATTGGTATATCATACTGAATCAGTTTGATTGTGCAACCAAGGTGCGCCTTTGTACGCTTGAGGACGATTAGAGAAGCGGCTGGTGGATGTCTGCACAAACTTCATCGGCTGCGGCATTAGCATATATTCACAGTAACTCTGCATACAAAGACGCAGTCACAAATTAAATAGTGTCCGCCTAAGTAAGGCACTTTACTAGGTAAGGACAATGTAGAGAATGCTAGAGTATTTATGACATACCTATGTGCCTCTTAAAAATATGTAGGAAACAGTGAATCAGTTTGAAAAATTTTCTGGTGTAATAATTCATTGGAAGAAATCTCAATCTTGGTACACCTTACTTACAAGTACAGCGTGGTTTGCTCCCTGTCGGCTTATACAGCAAAATACGTGAGTATTAGTATTGGCATGAACCAACATAATTATATAAAATAAAATTCCATACAAAGACTTTAGTAAAGAGAAGCTCATTGGTCTTTGTTTCCTTTTTCCATTATTGGTTAAGACAGCGTGGTCAAGATGATACTGCTAACCAAGTTCAATTATATTCTGTCCCACTACCCAGTATTTTCGCATAATATAATCAATTCATAAACTCACTGCTTAGTTCATATGCATTGGATTTGTAAATGTAGTTACAACACTCTACAAAATACAACATCCATGGTAAGCACTGGTCACAACTTCATGCTGATAACTCAGCCACAGCCTTGGAGATGTTGATTGCAGGTTCAATTGAAAACCTAGTGGAATCCTTAACAGTGTGTCACTCCTCACCATTATGGAATAACAATGGAGTATCAGAACTTCTGCTAATGCCTAATATAACATTGTGGCGGCATTACCCAATGATATTTTGATGGCAAGAGACAGAGGTAACTGTTCAATCTTAATCCTTTTGGATCTCTCTGCAGTATTTCATACCATGGGATTCTGAGTGCCTGAAAAACGTCTGTTCAAATCAGTTGTCACCAGCAGGTCACAGAGAGTTTCTTCTAGAGTACACTCATCATCACCAGTACCACTGCCATGCGGAGTTCCACAGGGTTCTATACTATCCCCCATGCTTTTTGCAGTATGCATGCTACCATGGGGTGAAATCATCAGATGTCATGGCCTGGTCTACCAATGCTATGCAGATGAAACACAACTGCACATTGTCTTTGCTCCAGGTACTGAGAACACAATAACAACACTAAATGGATGTCTAGCTGAGCTCAAGGAGGGAATGAGTGCCAGTTGGCTACAACTGAACCCTGATAAAACAGATGTCCTTATGAAAGGAGCTCACCATCAAAGGACAAGACTGCAGCATAGCCAACCAACAGGGCTTACGTTGGCGTTCAGAATTAAAAAACACTCAATGTGTGAGGAATCTTGGTGATGTCCTGGATGGTGGATTCTTCCATCTGAGGAACATAAGCAGAATCAAGCACTTAATTCCGTCAGAAGATCTACCTAGCCATAAATGCATTTGTATAATCATGCCTAGACTACTGCAATGCCCTTTACCTTGGTTTCCCAGCAACAGAACTGCACCGCTTGCAGCTGGTGTAAAATGCAGCTTGCCAGGCTATTAACCTACCAGCCACGTTTCAGCCATTTAACACCCATTCGCCACTCCTTTCATTGGATGCCTGCAAGATGGCAAATTATTTACACAACTGGATTACTGACTTTTAAAGCACTACATGATCAGGGAGCAAGGTCTCAAATCAGCTTCAAATTCCATACTGTGGTCTGTAGATGGAGGATTATTAGCAGTACCTAGAATACGGGTGGCCAACATGCGGACCACGGGCCGCCTCCCCGATCCTGCCTGGCCCGCTGTCCCCCACAGTGCGCAATGACAAGCGGCTCGACTGGCTGAGCCTTTTGTCATTGCACTACAGCAGCTCCAAGATGCGGCGCCGCTGAGGAAAGACCGGTCATGTCACAGGGGCTGCTGACCGGGATTTCCTTTCCGACGTCAGACGCTGGGTGGTGTGGGGGGCGGAGCCAAAGCAGAGTGTGGATCTGTGCAGCGGGCAGCAGCGGATCATCTGGGCAGCAGGATGCCCGGTTGTCTCCTGCTCCCTGCCTAACCACCTCAGCCAACTCTGCCTCCTGCCCCTGGTGGGGCATCATGGAGAAATAGCGTCAGCATCTCCCACACCCATGGCCTCCCGGTCACAGTTCCGGCCTCACACCCAAAAATAAGAATTTACTTACCGATAATTCTATTTCTCATAGTCCGTAGTGGATGCTGGGGACTCCGTAAGGACCATGGGGAATAGCGGCTCCGCAGGAGACTGGGCACATCTAAAGAAAGCTTTAGGACTAACTGGTGTGCACTGGCTCCTCCCCCTATGACCCTCCTCCAAGCCTCAGTTAGGATACTGTGCCCGGACGAGCGTACACAATAAGGAAGGATTTTGAATCCCGGGTAAGACTCATACCAGCCACACCAATCACACCGTATAACCTGTGATCTGAACCCAGTTAACAGCATGATAACAGAGGAGCCTATGAAAGATGGCTCACAACAATAATAACCCGAATTTTGTAACAATAACTATGTACAAGTATTGCAGACAATCCGCACTTGGGATGGGCGCCCAGCATCCACTACGGACTATGAGAAATAGAATTATCGGTAAGTAAATTCTTATTTTCTCTAACGTCCTAAGTGGATGCTGGGGACTCCGTAAGGACCATGGGGATTATACCAAAGCTCCCAAACGGGCGGGAGAGTGCGGATGACTCTGCAGCACCAAATGAGAGAACTCCAGGTCCTCCTCAGCCAGGATATCAATTTTGTAGAATTTTACAAACGTATTTGCTCCTGACCAAGTAGCTGCTCGGCAAAGTTGTAAAGCCGAGACCCCTCGGGCAGCCGCCCAAGATGAGCCCACCTTCCTTGTGGAGTGGGCATTTACAGATTTTTGGCTCTGGCAGGCCTGCCACAGAATGTGCAAGCTGAATTGTACTACAAATCCAACGAGCAATAGTCTGCTTAGAAGCAGGAGCACCCAGCTTGTTGGGTGCACACAGGATAAACAGCGAGTCAGATTTCCTGACTCCAGCTGTCCTGGAAACATATATTTTCAGGGCACTGACAACGTCTAGCAACTTGGAGGCCTCCAAGTCCCTAGTAGCCGCAGGCACCACCAATAGGCTGGTTCAGGTGAGACGCTGAAACCACCTTGGGGAGAAACTGAGGACGAGTCCTCAATTCCGCCCTGTCCGAATGGAAAATCAGATAAGGGCTTTTTCAGGATAAAGCCGCCAATTCTGACACGCGCCTGGCCCAGGCCAGGGCCAACAGCATGACCACTTTCCATGTGAGATATTTTAACTCCACAGATTTAAGTGGTTCAAACCAATGTGACTTTTGGAACCCAAAACTACATTGAGATCCCAAAGTGCCACTGGAGGCACAAAAGGAGGCTGTATATGCAGTACCCCTTTAACAAACGTCTGAACTTCAGGGACTGAAGCTAGTTCTTTTTGGAAGAAAATTGACAGGGCCGAAAATTTGAACCTTAATGGACCCCAATTTCAGGCCCATAGACACTCCTGTTTGCAGGAAATGTAGGAATCGACCCAGTTGAATTTCCTCCGTCGGGCCTTACTGGCCTCGCACCACGCAACATATTTTCGCCAATTGCGGTGATAATGTTTTTGCGGTTACATCCTTCCTGGCTTAGATCAGGATAGGGATGACTTCATCCGGAATGCCTTTTTTCCTTCAGGATCCGGCGTTCAACCGCCATGCCGTCAAACGCAGCCGCGGTAAGTCTTGGAACAGACAGGGTCCTTGCTGGAGCAGGTCCCTTCTTAGAGGTAGAGGCCACGGATCCTCCGTGAGCATCTCTTGAAGTTCCGGTTACCAAGTCCTTCTTGGCCAATCCGGAGCCACGAATATAGTGCTTTCTCCTCTCCATCTTATCAATCTCAGTTACTTGGGTATGAGAGGCAGAGGAGGGAACACATACACTGACTGGTACACCCACGGTGTTACCAGAGCGTCTACAACTATTGCCTGAGGGTCTCTTGACCTGGCGCAATACCTGTCGAGTTTTTTAATCATGTGGACGACTTCTGGGTGAAGTCCCCACTCTCCCGGGTGGAGGTCGTGCTGAGGAAGTCTGCTTCCCAGTTGTCCACTCCCGGAATGAATACTGTTGACAGTGCTATCACATGATTTTCCGCCCAGCGAAGAATCCCTGCAGCTTCTGCCATTGCCCTCCTGCTTCTTGTGCCACCCTGTCTGTTTACGTGGGTGACTGCCATGATGTTGTCCGACTGGATCAACACCGGCTGACCTTGAAGCAGAGGTCTTGCTAAGCTTAGAGCATTGTAAATGGCCCTTAGCTTCAGGATATTTATGTGAAGTGATGTATCCAGGCTTGACCCTAAGCCCTGGATATTCCTTCCCTGTGTGACTGCTCCCCAGCCTCGCAGGCTGGCATCCGTGGTCACCAGGACCCAGTCCTGAATGCCGAATCTGCGGCCCTCTAGAAGATGAGCACTCTGCAACCACCACATGATGGATACCCTTGTCCTTGGTGACAGGGTTATCCGCTGATGCATCTGAAAATGCGACCCGGACCATTTGTCCAGTAGGTTCCACTGGAAAGTTCTTGCGTGGAATCTAACGAATGGGATTGCTTCGTAGGAAGCCACCATTTTTACCCAGAACCCTTGTGCATTGATGCACTGAGACTTGGTTCGGTTTTAGGAGGTTCCTGACTAGCTCGGATAACTCCCTGGCTTTCTCTTCCGGGAGAAACACCTTTTTTCTGGACTGTGTCCAGGAACATCCCTAGGAAACAGAAGACAAGTCGTCGGAACCAGCTGCGATTTTGGAATATTGAGAATCCAATCGTGCTGCCGCAACACTACCTGAGATAGTGCTACACCGACTTCCAACTGTTCTCTGGATCTTACCCTTATCAGGGAATCGTCCAAGTAAGGGATAACTAAAATTCCCTTCCTTCGAAGGGATATCATTTCGGCCATTACCTTGGTAAAGACCCGGGGTGCCGTGGACCATCCCTACGGCAGCGTCTGAACTGATCGTGACAGTTCTGAACCATAACCTGAGGTACCCTTGGTGAGAAGGGTAAATTTTGACATGAAGGTAAGCATCCTTGATGTCCCGAGACATCATGTAGTCCCCTTCTTCCAGGTTCGCAATCACTGCTCTGAGTGACTCAATCTTGAATTTGAACCTCTGTATGTAAGTGTTCAAAGATTTTAGATTTTAGATTTAGAATCGGTCTCACCGGGCCGTCTGGCTTCGGTACCACAATAGTGTGGAATAATACCCCGTTCCCTGTTGCAGGAGGGGTACCTTGATTATCACCTGCTGGGAATACAGCTTGTGAATGGCTTCCAAAACTGCCTCCCTGTCAGAGGGAGACGTCGGTAAAGCCGACTTTTGGAAACGGCGAGGGGGAGACGTCTCGAATTTCAATATGTACCCTTGAGATATTACCTGAAGGATCCAGGGGTCTACTTGCGAGTGAGCCCACTGCGCACTGAAATTCATTGAGAACGGGCCCGCACCGTGCCTGAGCTTGTAAGGCCCTAGCGTCATACTGAGGGCTTTGCAGAGGCGGGAAAGGATTTCTGTTCCTGGGAACTGGGTAATCTCTTCAGCCTTTTTCCTCTCCCTCTGTCACGAGCAGAAAAGAGGAACCTTTTGTCCGCTTGCCAACAAAGGACTGCGCCTGATAATACGACGTCTTATTTTGAGAGGCGACCTGGGGTACAAACGTGGATTTCCCAGTTGTTGCCGTGGCCACCAGGTCTAAAAGACCGACCCCAAATGTCTCCTTTCAAAGGCAATACTTCCAAATGCCGTTTGGAATCCGCATCACCTGACCATTTTACTGGTAGAATTGGACAACGCACTTATACTTGATGCCAGTCGGCAAATATTCTGCTGTGCATCATGCATATATAGAAATGCATCTTTTAAATGCTCTATAGGCAATAATATACTATCCTTATCTAGGATATCAATATTTCCAGTCAGGGAATCCGACCATGCCAACCCAGCACTGCACCTCCAGGCTGAGGCGATTGCTGGTCGCAGTATAACACCAGTATGTGTGTGAATACATTTTTGGATACCCTCCTGCTTTCTATCAGCAGGATCCTTAAGGGCGGCCATCTCATGAGAGGGTAGAGCCCTTGTTCTTACAAGCGTGTGAACGCCTTATCCCCCCTAGGGGGTGTTTCCCAACGCACCCTAACGTCTGGCGGGAAAGGGTATACAGCCAATACTTTTTAAGAAATTATCAATTGTTATCGGGGGGAAACCCACGCATCATCACACACCTCATTTTATTTCTCAGATTCAGGAAAACTACAGGTAGTTTTTCCCTCACCGAACATAATACCCCTTTTTGGTGGTACTCGTATTATCAGAAATGTATAAAACATTTTCCATTGTCTCAATCATGTAACGTGTGGCCCTACTGGAAATCACGGTTGTCTCTTCACCGTCGACACAGGAGTCAGTATCCGTGTCGGCGTCTGTATCTGCCATCTGAGGTAACGGGCGCTTTAGAGCCCCTGACGGCCTATGAGACGTCTGGACAGGCACAAGCTGAGTAGCCGGCTGTCTCATGTCAACCACTGTTTTTTTATATAGAGCTGACACTGTCACGTAATTTTCAACAGTACATCCACTCAGGTGTCGACCCCCTAGGTGGTGACATCACTGTTACAGACACTCTGCTCCGTCTCCACATCATTTTTCTCCTCATACATGTCGACACAAACGTACCGACACACAGCACACACACAGGGAATGCTCTGATAGAGGACAGGACCCCACTAGCCCTTTGGGGAGACAGAGGGAGAGTATGCCAGCACACACCAGAGCGCTATATATATATATATACAGGGATAACCTTATATAAGTGTTTTTCCCCTTATAGCTGCTGTATGTTTTAATACTGCGCCTAATTAGTGCCCCCCTCTCTTTTTTTAACCCTTTCTGTAGTGTAGTGACTGCAGGGAAGAGCCAGGGAGCTTCCCTCCAACTGAGCTGTGAGGGAAAATGGCGCCAGTGTGCTGAGGAGATAGGCTCCGCCCCCTTTTCGGCGGCCTTATCACCCGTTTTTCTGTATATTCTGGCAGGGGTTAAATGCATCCATATAGCCCAGGAGCTATATGTGATGTATTTTTTGCCATGTAAGGTATTTTTTTCATGTTTTATTGCGTCTCAGGGCGCCCCCCCCAGCGCCCTGCACCCTCAGTGACCGGAGTATGAAGTGTGCTGAGAGCAATGGCGCACAGCTGCAGTGCTGTGCGCTACCTTATTGAAGACAGGAACGTCTTCTGCCGCCGATTTTTCCGGACCTCTTCGCTCTTCTGGCTCTGTAAGGGGGCCGGCGGCGCGGCTCCGGGACCCATCCAGGCTGGGCCTGTGATCGTCCCTCTGGAGCTAATGTCCAGTAGCCAAGAAGCCCAATCCACTCTGCACTCAGGTGAGTTCACTTCTTCTCCCCTTAGTCCCTCGATGCAGTGAGCCTGTTGCCAGCAGGTCTCACTGAAAATAACAAACCTAAACTAAAACTTTCACTAAGAAGCTCAGGAGAGCCCCTAGTGTGCACCCTTCTCGTCGGGCACAGAAATCTAACTGAGGCTTGGAGGAGGGTCATAGGGGGAGGAGCCAGTGCACACCAGTTAGTCCTAAAGCTTTCTTTAGATGTGCCCAGTCTCCTGCGGAGCCGCTATTCCCCATGGTCCTTACGGAGTCCCCAGCATCCACTTAGGACGTTAGAGAAATTAATGGCGGCGCGGCTCCATGGGGCTGCACAGCCCTTGTTGAGTTACCAGCCTGAATCCCGCTGGCCTGTACCTGGGTCCCGAATGTGACGCCCTGCAGCTCAGTGGATTGGTGCAGAGAGAGGTGAGCACCCTGGGAGCCCTGCACTCTCCTACCCCCCCCCCCCGTGTGTGACCCACCGTACCTCATACCTGTGTGTGTGTGACCCCCACTACCCCCCTCACCCCTGGTGTGTGTCTCAGTACCTTCCTACACCTGCGTGTGTGTTACATGCCTTGTACCACCCTCCCCCCAAGTGTTTGATACCCAGAACCCCCTACCTCTGTGTATATGGCACCCTGTACCCCTACCTCTGTGTATATGACACCCTGTACCTACTTCTGTGTATATGACACCCTGTTCCCCCAATCCATGTGTGTGTGACACTCTATTCCCCCTACCCTTCCCCATGTATTACACTATAAATCACTTGCCCCTGTGTGTGTGTCTGTGACACCCTGTTCTCCCCCATCCATGTATGATACAGTGTACACCCCCTACACCTGTGTGTGAGCAACACCCTGTAACCCCCTACCTTCCCGACGTTTTTGACAGTGTACACTCCCTGCGCTGTGTGTGACACCCTGTACCCACCTACACCTGTGTGTGTGTGTGTGTGTGTGTGTGTGTGTGTGTGTGTGATGCCTTGTACCTGTGTGTCAACCTGTAACCCCACTATAACCTTGTGTGTCACCGTGTACCTCCCCTCTCTGTAGAAGGGGGCCCTTTCAAAATGTTGCTATGGGGCCCACAAAGCTCCAGTTACGCCCCTGACTACAGTACAGCACTGAATCTGAGACCACTTAAGGTACACATGCTTGGCTGGCAGGTGGCAGCGGGACCTGCCTGATAAGGGGGGCAGGGGTGCCCAGTATGAGCTTGGGGAGATAGCTGTAACTGTGCCAATGGAGGGACGGAGGGATGGAGGAAATGGCAACTGTGCCCAGTGGTAAAGTGGAGACTGGAACAGACTAAGCTACTGTGACTGTGGGGCATCCATGCTTGTAAGTCTGGCAGTGGCAGCAGAACCTGCCTGGCAAGGGGGGACAGGGGTGTTAGCTCCGCCCAGTATTGGGGAGGAGCTGCCAAGTGTGCCCAGGTGAGGGAGGGAGGGGAGCTTGTAACTGTGCTCAGGGAAAGGGGGGAGCTGGTAACTGTGCCCGGGGTGGGAGGGGATATTTTGTGTGCAGCCCTCGAATATTCGCTGGACTGTGTTAAGTGGCTGAAATAATTGCCCACCCCTGACCTAGAATGTCCTTGAATTAATCTTGGAGTCGAGCTTTTAGCATTGTGGCTCCGACTCTTTGGAACCCACTTACCTGCATGGTTTGAGACGCCTCCTCTCTCTAGAAACCTGTAAACATACTCATGCCTTACAGATGTGTCCTCCCTTATTGATGCTGCAGTCACATTAAACAGACCTTCTAGTCACGCCTAATCGTGAGTACGTTTACTAAAATCGTCCGTCACTTCATGTAGTTTTCCCTGAAAATGCATCTTATTTGAATCACTATGCAAATAAGACACAAAGGCAGAATTTGCTGATTAAAATGATCTGCAGCATGACTACGGGGGTTATTCAGTCCGTATTGAAGATTCAGCTAAACAGCTGAATCTGCAATCCTTTCTTTTGTATGCTGTGGGCCGCCCAATGCAGGACAAGGGCGCCCAGCTTGCAAAATGGCCTGCCCAGTGGCTGCGGTCAAAGCAACTGTGGACGACTCCCTGCAGCCACTATGAGAAAGAAAGCCACTATGACTTTATTTTTTTTAGTTATGTAGACATATTTACTAAATAGGACGACTTACAAGGGCATTATGTGCATGTCCTACCCATTTACACTCCATTCAAGATGACATATGGTACTATACTGTGGAAATATTTTGCAGTTACTGGTACATTTTGGCCTGGCAGTAACAACACAAGCATCCAAGTGCTGCCTCCAAACATGTACCGTCCCTAGGCATGTGCCTCACATGCCTGATGGGAAATTTGCCACCACATTTGTATCTGTTTACTCAAGCATTTCACTAATGTCCCTTGTTAAGTTTATTTTGTGTTGTAAAGGCAAACGCAAAGCACTTTTCAGTCACATAGGGACAAAAGTACTATTTGACATATAGATTACAACTGTGCCAAATAATAACCCTGCCAATGGCCAAAAAGAATACTATTGCTGTATTTTATTTTTCATGTAGGTAATTCCCTAGACAGGATTAGGTTTCAGAGTACTTCTCATTTACCGGCCCCCTGGAGATGGAAAGATATTTCTACAAGAAATTGCAGACACTGTTGCTGGCCTGGTTCTGGAACATCAAAGATGGCTCCTCCTCGGGGATTTCAATGCATGGGTGGATGATGAGCTTTCACGCCTTGGCCAAGACCTCCTGTGCACAATGAATGGTCTGGGCTTTCACACAGGTCATTCCTTCTGCCACACATAAAAGTGGTCACATTCTTGATCTGGTCTTTCAGATTGGATCAGAAGTCACTGACCTAAAAATAAACCCAGTCATCTGGTCAGACCACCACTACCTTTGGTTCTCAGTTTCAACCCCTCAAATAAGATCTTTGCCCGCGGAGTTGACCAGGTATCGTCGGGGGGAGGGGTATGACTCCCCAGGCTCTAGCAGCAAATCTGGATCTCTCTGCCCTGTGAAGATCCCTACTCCCTAGTCCGTTATTATAATAGGGAGGTGGCTGCAATTGATATTATCGCCCCTGGGCGTATAAGACCTCGTAAACCACAACGTCGAGCTCTCTGGTTCGAAAACAGTGTTAGTGAGCTCAAGAAAAGGGGGCGAAGACTTGAAAGACGATGGAGGAAGACTAACCTAGTGGATGACAAAATAAAACTAATCAAGCATAATGAAGAATATCAATGACAATCACCCGTAAGAAATCCCAATTCCTGTAAAACTAGATCACGGCAGTAAACAATAGGCCAGCTCAACTTTTCCGCACAGTGGAGATGCTCTGCAAACCAGCATGCCTGCAGACTGATGAAACCCTCTTCCAGGCAAAATGCAACAAGTTTGCAAACGCTTTGCAGATAAAATATCCACCATCCAGGCTGGAATCTACCCAGTGCCATCAAAGGAGTACCAAACTACAAAGCCTGCCAATATAGGACACCTGCCTTCATGGCCAGCTTTGACCAGTGGATGTAATGGACATTGCTGAAATTGCTCGGATTTTGTGTCCCACCACCTGTGATCTGGACCCTGCCTCAACCAAGCTTCTAATAGGTTGTATGGATATAATTGGTTCTGTCTTTGCAAAAATTGTTCAGTACTCTTTGCAGACAGGCATTTTTCCTGGACCCCTAAAGTAGGCAATTGTTAGACCTCTTCTTAAAAAACCTAATTTAGATCCCGACTGCATGACCAACTACAGACCGGTAGCAAATCTTCCTTTTCTAGGAAAGGTTATTGAGAAAGTGGTTGCAAATCAACTGGAAACCCGCCTGACAACCCATGATATTTATGATTCACTCCAATCAGGATTCAGGAGAAGACATAGCACTGAAACAGCCCTGGTGTGTGTGTTAAATGATCTTCTGATGGCAAGAGACAGAGGTGACTGTTCAATCTTAATCCTTCTGGATCTCTCTGCAGCATTTGATACCGTGGACCATGGGCTTTTGATTGAGTGACTGATACATTTTTGTGAACTGGATGGCACAGTCCTAAGCTGGTTCAAATAATTTATCACGGGCAGGTCAAAGAGAGTATTGTCTGGAGTATACTCATCACCATCAGTGCCATTGCCATGTGGTGTCCCACAAGGTTCTATTCTATCCCCCATGCTTTTTGCCGTATACATTTTCCCACTGAGTGAAATAATCAGGCGCCATGGCCTGGTCTACCATTGCTATGCAGATGATACACAACTGTACTTGTCCTTTGCTCCGGGCACTGATAACCCAATAGCAACTGTAAATGGCTGTCTAGCTGAGCTCCAGGAGTGGATGAGTGCCAGTTGCGACTGAACCCGGATAAAACAGAGGTCCTTATGATAGTACCACAACATCAAAGGACAATACTGCAGCATAGCCAACCAACTGGACTTATACTTGGGGATTCAGAATTACAAACCACTGTTCGTGTGTGGAATCTTGCCGTTGTCCTGGATGGTGGCTTGATACTAAACATCAGATATCAGCCACAATCAAATCCTCATTCTTTCACCTAAGTAACATAGCCAGAATTAAGCACTTAATTCCCTCAGATGATCTGCCAAAAGTCTTACATGCATTTGTATCATCTCGATTAGATTACTGTAATGCCCTTTACCTTGGTCTACCAGCAAAAGAATTGCACCGCTTTCAGCTGGTGCAAAACACAGCTGCCAGGCTGTTAACCAACCAGCCCTGTTCTAGCCACATAACACCCATCCTCTACTCCCTTCACTGGTTGCCTGTAAAATGGGGAATCATCTTCAAGATTGGCTTAATGAGTTTCAAAGCACTACATGACCAGGGCCCAAGGTGCCTGAAGCAGCTTCTGATCTCATACTGACCCACTCGATTACTGCGATCTGTAGATGAAGGACTTTTAGAAGTACCTAGAATCTCCCGTAATTCTGCTGGGGGTCGAACTTTTAGCCATGCGGCTCTATGGAACTCACTTCCCACACAGTGTGAGAGGCCCCAACTATAGAATCCTTCAAAAATAAACTCAAGACTTTCCTGTTTACTCAAGCATTTCCATAATGTCCCTTTAGCATCTACAATGCTTCTGTATTTTATGAAAAGCTGTACTTTATTGTTTCTGTCTATATTATGCTTTGTATCTGTTAAGCGCCTTGAGTCCTACTGGAGAAAGAGCGCTATATAAATAAAATTATTATTATTTTTATATATTTTTTAGGGGATATTGGGACAGTATCCTACTCCCCATCGTGGTATTTTCAATACTAAATTAAAGCAAGTGACACTAATTGGAGCTGTTCAAATGCAAACTGTTTACTCACTAATTATTCCAACTTTTAAATCAAATGCACTCAAAAAACATGGCACGTGTCCAGGAACACACAGCACAATTAAACTGCCAGTTATTAAACTGCCAGTTAGACAAAAACGGCATAAGCGGACTTGTAAAACAAGTAAACAACGTACCCTTACCACATATTTAGAGAACCTATGAAGTGTATCTCTTCTTGATGTGTACTGATAAAGACACAGAATTGTTAAATTTTTGTTACCTCCTTACTGAGCTAAATTATATAAGGACTGCAGATATTTGTTTTATTACTGTTTTTCTACATAGCACAATTTTATATATATTGGGTCTGATGCTGAGACGCACATACGCCTATTTGTGGAGGGTAAATGTAATGTTTACCCACATTCCAGAACTGTGTGCTTGCAAGTATGAGTAATAAAGATTTGTACACATTTTAATCGCAGCTACACTTGCGACTAAGGAAAAAAATCCAGCCCCATTTTTGTAATCCCAGAATCCGTGATTGAGTTGTAAACACACAAAGACAGGAGTATAGACAGCATCTTCTCTTACTCCCCCCAACATGCACATAGGGGGGTATTCAATTAGCTGCAGTCAATTACCGTAGCTATTTGTCTCACCGGGGGATGTCCTATTAACCCCGATATAAGCCTGGATTTTGTTTCACCTGCCTCAGACAGGCCAAACCAAATCCCCCATAACAGGGCTGTTTCTACCGGAAACATACAGGTTTCACTGAACCTGTGTGTTTTCTTAAGAAAAATTAGATTTATGGTAGACTTACCATGGTTAAATCTCTTTCTGCGAGGTACACTGGGTTCCACAGGGAATACATTGGGATGTAGAGATGGATCTTGATCCAGAGGCACCAACAGGCTAAAGCTTTAGACTATCCCCGAATGCATTGCAGGGCCTCCTCTATAACCCCACCTCCAGGCACTGTGAGCTCAGTTTTGTTAACCAGTCCAATGCAGAGGCAGGCAGAAGGCAGATGTTAGTCACATAGAACCACGTTCTCATGACAGGAGAAGGGACTAGCGGCTAATGCCATACAAACCCAAAGAAGCTAAGTGCGTCAGGGTGGGCGCCCTGTGGAACCCAGTGTACCACGCAGAAAGAGATTTAACCATGGTAAGTCTACCATAAATCTCCCTTTCTGCAGCGGGGTACACTGTGTTCCACAGGGAATACATCGGGGATGTCCTAAAGCAGTTCCTCAAGGGAGGGGACGCATCTTAGCGGGTATGAGAACCCAGCATCCAAAGGAAGCATCCTGGGAGGTGGAAGTATCAAAGGCATAGAACCTAATAAACGTGTTCACTGAGGACCATGTAGCTGCCTTGCACAATTGTTCTGCGGACGCGCCACAACAGGTCGCCCAAGAGGGTTCAAAAGACCAAGTAGAATGCGCTTTAATAAGTAGCAGGAGCTGGGAGTCAAGCCTGCGCATAAGCATGTGCAATCACCATTCTAATCCATCTGGCCAAGGTTTGCTTACTCACAAGCCAGCCACGTTTGTGGAAACCAAACAGTACAAAGAGGGTATCTGACCTCCTAATAGAGGCAGTCCTCTCCACATATATACGGAGAGGCCGTACCACATCCAAAGACCGTTCTTTGGAGGACAATTCGGAAGAGATGAAGGATGGAACCACAATCTCGTGATTAAGGTGAAAAGATGACACCACCTTAGGTAAATAACCAGGGCGAGTTCTAAGAACTGCTCGGTCACGATGAACATCAAAAAGGGTGGACAGGACATAGCGCAGAAGTCTGACACCCTTCTAGCAAAGGCAATTGCCAGCAGAAACAGGACCTTGGCTGTGAGCCATTTAAGGTCCACTGACTCAAGAGGTTCAAATTGAGACTCTTGCAGGGCATTCAGGACAACCGACAAATCCCATGGAGCCACAGGTGGGACATAGGGAGGCTGAATCTGCAGTACGCCCTGAGTGAATGTATGAACTTCAGGTATAGACGCAATTTTTCTCTGAAACAACACCGACAAGGCAGATATGTGAACCTTGAGGGAGGCCAGACGAAGTCCTAAATCCAGTTCTTGTTGCAAAAAAGTACTTGACAATTATAAACTCCTAAAATTATCAAGTCAGGCGCTCTATTTAAAGGCACATAAATACAAGCTGTTGGTCACCCAATTATTTAATTATATTAATATACTTATATCAATATAATTATAGCAGCTCCCATTTGAGTATTCTGTGGTACTCAAAACAATAGAAAATATATGAGACATGCAATATCACAAGAGAGCGCTAAGTATCAATTACTATTTCATAAACAGTTTATTCAATCACATAAATTAAGAACATATATAAATGCAATGCATAAATTAAAAATTACTTAAAAGGTTATTCAATGCTGATAATATTACACGCTGCCATATAGTGTATCCCAATTATATATTGCACATATGTCCACAGCCAAAGGGCAGTATGACTGGTCCACTCCAGAGAAAAATATGAAGTCCCAAATTGTTCTGTGGGAATGTAAATGGATGCTTACCACTAGTCTGCTTGAGGATCCCTGGTTCTTGATCAGAAGACCGGAACTTTGTGATAGTGTCGAGGCGCCATCAGGTCTACGTCTGGTAGGCCCCACTTGTTCACTAGGAGTTGAAAGACTTCCTGATGAAGACTCCACCATCCGGCGTGCACGTCCTGACGACTGAGGGAGTCACCTTCCCAGATGAGGACTCCTGGAATGAACACTACCGATATTGCCGGCAGATGGCGTTCCGCCCAACGAAGGATTTTTGACACTTCCATCATTGCCATGCGGCATCGAGTGCCACCTTGATGGTTCATGTACACCACCGTGATGGTGTTGTCTGACCATACTTGAACAGGCCTGTTCTGTATCTGAGGCAGGGTGATAGACAAAGTATTGAACACTGCCGGCAATTCCAGAATGTTTATAGGGAGGAGTGATTCCTCCATGGTCCACCGACCCTGGAAAGAGTGTTGCTCCAACACCGCGCCCCAACCCTTCAGACTGGTATCCATAGTCAATAGGACCTAGTTGGGGATCCAGAAGGGACGTCCCTTGCTCAACTGCTGGTCCTGTAGCCACCAGGTCAGCGACAGGCGAGGAGATCATGTGAGATCTGATCCGATGAGGCAGGCCATCCCACTTGGAAAGGATGAACCTCTGTAGAGGGCGGGAATGGAATTGAGCGCACTCTACCATATCGAAAGCCGACACTATGAGGCCAAGTACTTGCATCGCCGAGTGTACCGACACTCTTGGGCGAGAGAGGAAGTGTCTAATCCTGTCCTGAAGTTTCAGGACCTTTCTGGAGACAGAAACAGCCGTTGACTGTGTATGTCCGGTAGTGCCCCCGGGTGCACCATGCTCCGAGCAGGGACCAGCGAAGACTTCTTCCAGTTGATGAGCCACCCGTGGCCTTGTAGGAAGTTTACCATCAGTTGTAGATGACTGAGGAGGACATTGCGGGAGTTTGCCAAAATGAGAAAATCGTTCCAGATATGGCAGGAACCTGACTCCCTGGCAACGGAGATGAGCCGTCATCACGGCATAACCTTGGTGACGATCCGAGGGGCCGTGGCCAGTCCAAACGGAAGAGCCTGCAATTGATAGTTAAGGTTGCCAATAGCAAACCGCAGACATTGCTGATGTGATATGGCAATAGGCATATGCAGGTAAGCATCTTGTATAACCAGGGATACCATATAGTCTCCGGGTCCATGGCCAGTACAATTGAGCACAGTGTTTCCATACGGAACTTGGACACTCTCACAAACTTGTTCAGTGATTGCTCCGAGGGAGTTATACATAAATAATTTTTATAACATTCCCCCACAAATATAATCATGTCTGTGCTCGAGCCCCAGACTCCCTGAACCGAACCATATAAATACATATAAATTTATATACAGGTATAAGTCAGTTACAGCATGTCAATTTACACCCGGTAATAACAGGTGGTGCCGACAGGGTCACCCACCTACTACTGTGCCTTCCATACCGTGTTACTATGAACAAGTACAACACAACCGACCTGTTGACTCTGTATCAAGTACCAAACAGGCGTCAGCGATGCCGACAATTAGCCCCAGAGGCGTTAGTGACAGAACATTCACACATGTCGACACAAGTGTATATCTGACAGGGAGCGCACAGAGAGTAAACACAACCATGAGTACATGTCCATTTCCAATTAAATAGTGTTATACATTCCTACACAACACTAACAAAATGTGCCCCCCCTTGTTTGTGCTATATACAGATTTTGGCGGGGACACTGCATAAAATGGCGCTGTCTCTTGCTGTGAGGGCTAAGCCCCGCCCCTTATCGGCGCACGGTAGCCCACTATGTTAAAAACATTTTTATGCAGGTAGGGGAGCATATACAGTGGTTACCCACTGTATATTGTCTCTGGGATTGTAAAACCAATGTAAACATTCTGCCCAGGGCGCTCCCCCCCTGCGCCCTGCACCCGATACCAGCCGTTGGCGTGTGGGAGCATCAGCGCGCAGCGGGACCGCTGCGACATGCTGGCGGGGGTAGCGGCCATGGTGCCCGGGCACCGAATATCCAGACAAGCCAGCCTATTATGTGTAAAAAAAAAGATTTTACTCACCGGTAAATCTATTTCTCGTAGTCCGTAGAGGATGCTGGGAACTCCGTAAGGACCATGGGGAATAGCGGCTCCGCAGGAGACTGGGCACAACTAAAGAAAGCTTTAGGACTACTTGGTGTGCACTGGCTCCTCCCTCTATGACCCTCCTCCAGACCTCAGTTAGGATACTGTGCCCGGAAGAGCTGACACAATAAGGAAAGGATTTTGAATCCCGGGTAAGACTCATACCAGCCACACCAATCACACCGTATAACTCGTGATACTATACCCAGTTAACAGTATGAAATATAACTGAGCCTCTCAACAGATGGCTCAACAATAACCCTTTAGTTAAACAATAACTATATACAAGTATTGCAGACAATCCGCACTTGGGACGGGCGCCCAGCATCCACTACGGACTACGAGAAATAGATTTACCGGTGAGTAAAATCTTATTTTCTCTGACGTCCTAGTGGATGCTGGGAACTCCGTAAGGACCATGGAGATTATACCAAAGCTCCCAAACGGGCGGGAGAGTGCGGATGACTCTGCAGCACCGAATGAGCGAACTCTAGGTCCTCCTCAGCCAGGGTATCAAACTTGTAGAATTTAGCAAATGTGTTTGACCCCGACCAAGTAGGTGCTCGGCAAAGTTGTAAAGCCGAGACCCCTCGGGCAGCCGCCCAAGAAGAGCCCACTTTCCTCGTGGAATGGGCTTTTACAGATTTAGGATGCGGCAGTCCAGCCGCAGAATGTGCAAGTTAAATCGTGCTACAGATCCAGCGAGCAATAGTCTGCTTTGAAGCAGGTGCACCCAACTTGTTGGGCGCATGCAGGATAAATAGCGAGTCAGTCTTTCTGACTCCAGTTGTCCTGGAAACATAGTGTCACAACTGAGGGCTGGGGACCGTGACTGGGAGCCTCAGTTGTAGGGGCTGACGGGTACTTAAATTTAGGAGGAGCTATGTGACTCCTGGACATACGTATTGACAGCAGCAAAGAATGCCCGAGGGCGTGACCACGACAACTGGGAATTCCTTAAGTGCTTTTATTAAATAAAAAGTCAAATAACGTGCAAAAGAATAATATAAAGTCACACGTGATAATTAGGTTCGCAACTGGTTAATACCAGTAACCTGGAATGTAGAGAAAAGTTCTGTAAACTGTAAATGAAGCTAGGGTTCACTGGAAAATTGAAATAGAAGCTGGAGTGCGCTGGAAAACTGTAGTTGTTGAAGAGTGGCTGCTGGAAAGCCGGAATACAAACACAGGTGAATAAGGTGATGTTGTAGAGGGTTAATCACAGTGGTGTCGTGTTACCACAGAGTGTAACACAGAGGAGTCAGGCTTGAATGCAGGAGAGTTCACTGAAGAATCTGTAGAAGACTGCACACAGGAACCACTGGAGACAAATGAAGCACTGCAGAGAAAGTCCATGGAAGAACTGCTCACTGGAAACACTGAAGACCATTGAAGCACTGACAATCTTTTGGGAGCTGGGACCGGATATTTATACCTGCTGCATAGCAGGGATTGGCTGAGCAATTATGACAAGGCTCCAGCACCGTGGATAGGAGGAATAATGTCATGTGACTGGAGTCTAACATGGCTGCGCCCATGAACAAACAAAGAAGGGGAATTAAGTACTACAGGAAAGGTGTAACACTGGCGATGTAGGCCGCAGTAGCAGAATAACATGCGGCGCGCGGCGGTCAGCGAGACAGGAGTGGCAGCAGAGGCCCATGGAGGACGTACATCCAGAAGGGAAATGGTGTCTCAGTATCCGGATCGTGACACATAGATTTTTAGGGCCCGGACTACGTCCAGCAACTTGGAGTCCTCCAAGTCACGAGTAGCCGCAGGCACCACAATAGGCTGGTTCAAATGAAACGCTGAAACCACCTTTGGGAGAAATTGGGGACGAGTCCTCAATTCCGCCCTATCCATATGGAAAATCAGATAAGGGCTTTTACAAGACAAAGCCGCCAATTCTGACACACGCCTGGCCGAAGCCAAGGCCAAAAGCATGACCACTTTCCACGTGAGATATTTTAGTTCCACGGTTTTAAGTGGTTCAAACCAATGCGATTTTAGGAAATCCAACACCACGTTGAGATCCCAAGGTGCCACTGGGGGCACAAAAGGGGGCTGAATATGCAGCACTCCCTTAACAAATGTCTGAACTTCAGGTAGTGAAGCCAGTTCTTTTTGGAAGAAAATCGATAGAGCCGAAATCTGGACCTTAATGGAACCCAATTTTAGGCCCATAGTCACCCCTGACTGTAGGAAGTGCAGAAATCGACCTAGCTGAAATTCCTCCGTTGGGGCCTTCCTGGCCTCACACCACGCAACATATTTCCGCCATATGTGGTGATAATGGTTTGCGGTTACTTCTTTCCTAGCTTTAATAAGCGTAGGGATAACTTCCTCCGGAATGCCCTTTTCCTTCAGGATCCGGCATTCAACCGCCATGCCGTCAAACGCAGCCGCGGTAAGTCTTGGAACAGACAGGGCCCCTGCTGCAGCAGGTCCTGTCTGAGCGGCAGAGGCCATGGGTCCTCTGAGATCATTTCTTGAAGTTCTGGGTACCAAGCTCTTCTTGGCCAATCCGGAACAATGAGTATAGTTCTTACTCCTCTCCTTCTTATTAGTCTCAGTACCTTGGGTATGAGAGGAAGAGGAGGGAACACATACACCCACCGGTACACCCATGGTGTTACCAGAGCGTCCACAGCTATCGCCCGAGGGTCCCTTGACCTGGCGCAATATCTTTTTAGCTTTTTGTTGAGGCGAGACGCCATCATGTCCACCTGTGGCCTTTCCCACCGGTGTACAATCATTTGGAAGACTTCTGGATGAAGTCCCCACTCTCCCGGGTGGAGGTCGTGTCTGCTGAGAAAGTCTGCTTCCCAGTTGTCCACTCCGGGAATGAACACTGCTGACAGTGCTAACACATGATTTTCCGCCCATCGGAGAATCCTTGTGGCTTCTGCCATTGCCATCCTGCTTCTTGTGCCGCCCTGTCGGTTTACATGGGCGACCGCCGTGATGTTGTCTGACTGGATCAGCACCGGCTGGTGTTGAAGCAGGGGTCTTGCCTGACTTAGGGCATTGTAAATGGCCCTTAGTTCCAGAATATTTATGTGTAGGGAAGTCTCCTGACTTGTCCATAGTCCCTGGAAGTTTCTTCCCTGTGTGACTGCCCCCCAACCTCGAAGGCTGGCATACGTGGTCACCAGGACCCAGTCCTGTATGCCGAATCTGCGGCCCTCTAGAAGATGAGCACTCTGCAGCCACCACAACAGCGACACCCTGGTCCTTGGAGACAGGGTTATCAGCCGATGCATCTGAAGATGCGATCCGGACCACTTGTCCAACAGATCCCACTGAAAGATCCTTGCATGGAACCTTCCGAATGGAATTGCTTCGTAAGAAGCCACCATCTTTCCCAAGACTCGCGTGCAGTGGTGCACCGACACCTGTTTTGGTTTTAGGAGGTCTCTGACTAGAGATGACAACTCCTTGGCTTTCTCGTCTGGGAGAAATACTTTTTTCTGTTCTGTGTCCAGAACCATCCCCAGGAACAGTAGACGCGTTGTAGGAACCAGCTGCGACTTTGGAATATTCAGGATCCAGCCGTGCTGTTGTAGCACTTCCCGAGCTAGTGCTACACCGATCAACAACTGTTCCCTGGACCTCGCCTTTATAAGGAGATCGTCCAAGTACGGGATAATTAAAACTCCCTTTCTCCGAAGGAGTATCATCATTTTGGCCATTACCTTGGTAAATACCCTCGGTGCCGTGGACAGACCAAACGGCAACGTCTGGAATTGGTAATGACAGTCCTGTACCACAAATCTGAGGTACTCCTGGTGAGGAGGGTAAATGGGGACATGCAGGTAAGCATCCTTGATATCCAGTGATACCATGGAATCCCCCACGTCCAGGCTTGCAATCACCGCCCTGAGCGATTCTATCTTGAACTTGAACCTTCTTATATAAGTGTTCAAGGATTTTAAATTTAAAATGGGTCTCACCGAACCGTCCGGTTTCGGTACCACAAACATTGTGGAATAGTAACCCCGTCCTTGTTGAAGGAGGGGTACCTTGATTATCACCTGCTGAGAATACAGCTTGTGAATCGCCTCCAGCACTGCTTCCCTGTCCGGGGGAGCTGTCGGCAAGGCAGATTTGAGGAAACGACGAGGGGGAGACGTCTCGAATTCCAGCTTGTACCCCTGAGATACTACTTGTAGAATCCAGGGATCCACCCGTGAGCGAGCCCACTGGTCGCTGAAGTTCTTGGCCCCCACCGTACCTGGCTCCGCCTGTGGAGCCCCAGCGTCATGCGGTGGACTTAGAGGAAGCGGGGGAGGACTTTTGTTCCTGGGAACTGGCTGTATGTTGCAGCTTTTTCCCTCTACCTCTGCCTCTGGGCAGAAAGGACGCGCCTCTAACCTGCTTGCCTTTCTGGGGCCGAAAGGACTGTACCTGATAATACGGTGCTTTCTTTGGCTGTGAGGGAACATGGGGTAAAAATGCTGACTTCCCAGCTGTCGCTGTGGAAACGAGGTCCGAGAGACCATCCCCAAACAACTCCTCACCCTTGTAAGGCAATACTTCCATGTGCCTTTTAGAATCTGCATCTCCTGTCCACTGCCGAGTCCACAATCCTCTCCTGGCAGAAATGGACATTGCGTTTATTTTAGATGCCAGCCGGCAAATATCCCTCTGTGCATCTCTCATGTACAAGACAGCGTCTTTAATATGCTCTACGGTTAGCAATATAGTGTCCCTGTCTAGGGTATCAATGTTTTCCGACAGGGAATCTGACCACGCAGCTGCAGCACTGCACATCCATGCTGAAGCAATAGCCGGTCTCAGTATAATACCCGAGTGTGTATATACAGACTTCAGGATAGCCTCCTGCTTTCTATCTGCAGGCTCCTTTAGGGCGGCCGTGTCCGGAGACGGTAGTGCCACCTTCTTTGACAGACGTGTGAGCGCTTTATCCACCCTAGGGGATGTCTCCCAACGTGACCTGTCCTCTGGCGGGAAAGGGTACGCCATTAGTAACTTTTTAGAAATTACCAGTTTCTTATCGGGGGAAGCCCACGCTTCTTCACACACTTCATTTAATTCATCAGATGGGGGAAAAAATAAGAATTCACTTACCGATAATTCTATTTCTCATAGTCCGTAGTGGATGCTGGGACTCCGTCAGGACCATGGGGAATAGCGGGCTCCGCAGGAGACAGGGCACATCTAAATAAAGCTTTTAGGATCACATGGTGCGTACTGGCTCCTCCCCCTATGACCCTCCTCCAAGCCTCAGTTAGGTACTGTGCCCGGACGAGCGTACACAATAAGGAAGGATCTTGAATCCCGGGTAAGACTCATACCAGCCACACCAATCACACCGTACAACTTGTGATCTGAACCCAGTTAACAGTATGATAACAACAAATGAAGTAGCCTCTGAAAAGATGGCTCACAACAATAGTAATAACCCGATTTTTGTAACAATAACTATGTACAAACATTGCAGACAATCAGCACTTGGGATGGGCGCCCAGCATCCACTACGGACTATGAGAAATAGAATTATCGGTAAGTAAATTCTTATTTTCTCTAACGTCCTAGTGGATGCTGGGACTCCGTCAGGACCATGGGGATTATACCAAAGCTCCCAAACGGGCGGGAGAGTGCGGATGACTCTGCAGCACCGAATGAGAGAACTCCAGGTCCTCCTTAGCCAGAGTATCAAATTTGTAAAATTTTACAAACGTGTTCTCCCCTGACCACGTAGCTGCTCGGCAAAGTTGTAATGCCGAGACCCCTCGGGCAGCCGCCCAAGATGAGCCCACTTTCCTTGTGGAGTGGGCCTTTACAGATTTAGGCTGTGGCAGGCCTGCCACAGAATGTGCAAATTGGATTGTGCTACAGATCCAACGTGCAATCGTCTGTTTAGACGCAGGAGCACCCATCTTGTTGGGTGCATACAATATAAACAACGAGTCAGATTTTCTGACTTCAGCTGTCCTTGAAATATATATTTTTAATGCTCTGACAACGTCCAGTAACTTGGAGTCCTCCAAGTCGCTAGTAGCCGCAGGCACCACAATAGGCTGGTTCAAGTGAAAAGCCGAAACCACCTTAGGGAGAAAATGAGGACGTGTCCGCAGTTCTGCCCTGTCCGAATGGAAAATCAGATATGGGCTTTTGTACGATAAAGCCGCCAACTCTGAAACTCTCCTGGCTGAAGCCAGGGCCAATAACATGGTTACCTTCCATGTAAGGTATTTTAAATCTACCGATTTTAGAGGCTCAAACCAATGAGATTTGAGAAAATTCAAAACTACGTTCAAATCCCACGGTGCCACTGGAGGCACCATTGGGGGTTGTATATGTAGTACACCTTTGACAAAAGTTTGTACTTCAGGAACTGACGCCAATTCCTTCTGGAAGAAGATTGATAAGGCCGAAATTTGAACTTTAATGGACCCCAATTTTAGGCCCATAGACAATCCTGCTTACAGGAAATGTAAGAATCGACCCAATTGAAATTCTTCCGTTGGGGCCTTTTTGGCCTCACACCACGCAACATATTTTCGCCAAATGCGGTGATAATGTTGTACAGTCACTTCCTTCCTAGCCTTCATCAAGGTAGGAATAACTTCCTCTGGAATGCCCTTTTCTTTTAGAATCCGGCGTTCAACCGCCATGCCGTCAAACGCAGACGCGGTAAGTCTTGGAACATACAAGGTCCCTGCTGAAGCAGATCCCTTCTTAGAGGTAGAGGCCACAGATCCTCCGTGAGCATCTCTTGAAGTTCCGGATACCAAGTTCTTCTTGGCCAGTCCGGAGCCACTAGTATTGTTCTTACTCCCCTTTTCCGTATAATTCTCAGTACCTTTGGTATGAGAGGCAGAGGAGGGAACACATACACTGACTGGTACACCCACGGTGTTACCAGAGCGTCCACAGCTATTGCCTGAGGGTCTCTTGACCTGGCGCAATATCTGTCCAATTTTTTGTTGAGGCGAGACGCCATCATGTCCACCTTTGGTTTTTCCCAACGGTTCACAATCATGTGGAAGACTTCTGGATGGAGTCCCCACTCTCCCGGGTGAAGGTCGTGTCTGCTGAGGAAATCTGCTTCCCAGTTGTCCACTCCCGGGATGAACACTGCTGACAGTGCTATGACATGATTTTCCGCCCAGCGCAGAATCCTTGCCGCTTCTGTCATTGCTCTTCTGCTTCTCGTGCCGCCTTGTCGGTTTACGTGGGCGACTGCCGTGATGTTGTCCGACTGGATCAACACCGGCTGACCCTGAAGCAGCGGTTTTGCCAGGCTTGAGCATTGTAGATCGCTCTTAGCTCCAGTATATTTATGTGAAGGGACGTCTCCAGGTTTGACCACACGCCCTGGAAGTTCCTTCCCTGTGTGACTGCTCCCCAGCCTCGTAGGCTGGCATCCGTAGTCACCAGGACCCAGTCCTGTATGCCGAATCTGCGGCCCTCTAACAGATGGGCACTCTGCAACCACCACAGGAGAGACAACCTTGTTCTTGGTGACAGTGTTATCCGCTGATGCATGTGCAGATGCGATCCGGACCATTTGTCCAGCAGATCCCACTGAAATGTTCGTGCATGGAATCTGCCAAATGGAATTGCTTCGTAAGAAGCCACCATCTTTCCCAGGACTCTTGTGCATTGATGTACTGACACAGTTCCTGGTTTTAGGAGGTTCCTGACAAGTTCGGATAACTCCCTTGCTTTCTCCTCCGGGAGAAACACCTTTTTCTGAACCGTGTCCAGAATCATTCCCAGGAACAGCAGACGTGTTGTCGGGGTCAATTGAGATTTTGGAAGATTCAGAATCCACCCGTGTTGCTGAAGCACTACCTGGGTTAGTGCTACTCCGACTTCCAGCTGTTCTCTGGACTTTGCCCTTATCAGGAGATCGTCCAAGTAAGGGATAATTAATACGCCTTTTCTTCGTAGAAGAACCATCATTTCGGTCATTACCTTGGTAAAGACCCGAGGAGCCGTGGACAAACCAAACGGCAGCGTTTGAAACTGATAATGACAGTCTTGTATCACGAACCTGAGATACCCTTGGTGTGAGGGGTAAATTGGGACATGCAGATAAGCATCTTTTATGTCCAGGGACACCATGAAGTCCCCTTCCTCCAGATTCGCTATCACTGCTCTGAGTGACTCCATCTTGAACTTGAATTTCTGTATGTACAGGTTCAAGGATTTCAGGTTTAGAATAGGTCTTACCGAACCGTCTGGCTTCGGTACCACAAATAGTGTGGAATAATACCCCTTTCCCTGTTGTAGGAGGGGTACCTTGACTATCACCTGCTGAGAATACAGCTTGTGAATGGCTTCCAATACCGACGTCCTTTCTGAGGGAGACGTTGGTAAAGCAGACTTTAGGAACCGGCGAGGGGGAGACCTTTCGAACTCCAACATGTAACCCTGAGATATTATCTGCAGGATCCACGGGTCCACTTGTGAGCGAGCCCACTGATTGCTGAAAATCTTGAGTCGACCCCCCACCGCTCCTGAGTCCGCTTGTAAAGCCCCAGCGTCATGCTGATGGCTTTGTAGAACCCGGGGCGGGCTTCTGGTCCTGGGCAGGGGCTGCTTGCTGCCCTCTCTTACCCTTTCCTCTGCTTCGCGGCAGATAAGACTGTCCTTTTGGTCGCTTGTTTTTATAGGAGCGAAAGGACTGCGGCTGAAAAGACGGTGTCTTTTTCTGTTGGGAGGGGGTCTGAGGTAAAAAAGTGGATTTGCCGGCAGTTGCCGTGGCCACCAGGTCCGAAAGACCGACCCCAAATAATTCCTCTCCTTTATATGGCAATACTTCCATATGCCTTTTGGAATCCGCATCACCTGACCACTGTCGCGTCCATAAACTTCTTCTGGCAGATATGGACATCGCGCTTACCCTTGATGCTAGAGTACAAATATCCCTCTGAGCATCTCGCATATAAAGAAACGCATCCTTTAATTGCTCTAGAGTCAATAAAATACTGTCCCTATCCAGGGTATCAATATTTTCAGTCAGGGAATCCAACCACACTACCCCAGCACTGCACATCCAGGCTGAGGCTATTGCCGGTCGCAGTATAACACCAGTATGTGTGTATATACTCTTCAGTGTAGTTTCCAGCCTCCTATCTGCTGGATCCTTGAGGGCGGCCGTATCAGGAGACGGCAACGCCACTTGCTTTGATAAACGTGTGAGCGCCTTATCCACCCTAGGGGGTGTTTCACAGCGCGCCCTAACCTCTGGTGGGAAAGGGTATAATGCCAATAACTTCTTGGAAATTAGCAGTTTTCTATCTGGGTTAACCCACGCTTCATCACACACGTCATTCAATTCCTCTGATTCTGGAAAAGCTACAGGTAGTTTTTTCACCCCCCACATAATACCCCTTTTTGAGGTACCAGCAGTATCAGAGATCTGCAAAGCCTCCTTCATTGCCGTGATCATATAACGTGTGGCCCTATTGGAAAATACGTTTGTTTCTTCACCGTCGACACTAGATTCATCTGTGTCGGTACCCGTGTCGACTGACTGAGGTAAGGGACGTTTTACAGCCCCTGACGGTGTCTGAGACGCCTGAGCCGGTACTAACTGGTTTTCCGGCCGTCTCATTTCGTCAACTGACTTTTGTAATGTGCTAACATTATCACGTAATTCCATAACTAAAGCCATCCATTCCGGTGTCGACTCCCTAGGGGGTGACATCACCATTACCGGCAATTGCTCTGCCTCCACACCAACATCGTCCTCATACATGTCAACACACACGTACCGACACACAGCAGCCACACAGGGAATGCTCTAATCGAAGACAGGACCCTCTTAGCCCTTTGGGGAGACAGAGGGAGAGTTTGCCAGCACACACCAAAAGCGCTATAAATGTATATAAACAACCCTAGAAGGTGTTGTTTTTGATATAGGCGCTTTTAATATATCAATATCGCCAAATTATGCCCCCCTTCTCTTTGTTACCCTGTTTCTGTAGTGCAGTGCAGGGGAGAATCCTGGGAGCCTTCCTCACCAGCGGAGCTGAGCAGGAAAATGGCGCTGAGTGCTGAGGAGAATAAGCTCCGCCCCTTTTTCGGCGGGCTTTTCTCCCGGGTTTTAAGAAAACTGGCCTGGGTTAAATACATACATATAGCCTTAATGGCTATATGTGATGTATTTTTCGCCACTAAAGGTATTTAATATTGCTGCCCAGGGCGCCCCCAGCAGCGCCCTGCACCCTCCGTGACTGAATCAGTGAGACGTGTAGCAACAATGGCGCACAGCTGCAGTGCTGTGCGCTACCTTCATGAAGACTGAGGAGTCTTCTGCCGCCTGCTTTCCGGACCTCCGATCTTCAGCGTCTGTAAGGGGGGTCGGCGGCGCGGCTCCGGGACGAACCCCAGGATGACCTGTGTTCCGACTCTCTCTGGAGCTAAGTGTCCAGTAGCCTAAGACTCCAATCCATCCTGCACGCAGGTGAGTTGGAAATCTCTCCCCTAAGTCCCTCGATGCAGTGATCCTGTTGCCAGCAGGATTCACTGAGATTTAAACCTAAAAAAACTTTGTCTAAGCAGCTCTTTAGGAGAGCCACCTAGATTGCACCCTTCTCGGACGGGCACAAAAACCTAACTGAGGCTTGGAGGAGGGTCATAGGGGGAGGAGCCAGTACGCACCATGTGATCCTAAAAGCTTTATTTAGATGTGCCCTGTCTCCTGCGGAGCCCGCTATTCCTCATGGTCCTGACGGAGTCCCAGCATCCACTAGGACGTTAGAGAAACCACTGGTAGTTTTTTCTCCCCAAACATAATACCCTTTTTTGTGGTACCTGGGGTAATATCAGAAATATGCAACACATTTTTCATTGCCGTAATCATGTAACAGGTGGCTCTATTGGAATGTACACTAGTCTCATCATCGTCGACACTGGAGTCAGTATCCTTGTCGACATCTGTGTCTGCCATCTGAGGTAGCGGGCGTTTTAGAGCCCCTGATGGCTTTAGAGACGTCTGGGCAGGCACAGGCTGAGAAGCCGGCTGTCCCACATCTGCTATGTCGTCAAACCTTTTATGTAAGGAGTCGACACTGTCGCGTAATTCCTTCCACATAACCATCCACTCAGGTGTCGACCCCGCAGGGGCTGACATCACATTTATCGGCACCTGCTCCGCCTCCACATAAGCCTCCTCATCAAACATGTCGACACAGCCGTACTGACACACCGCACACACACAGGGAATGCTCTGACTGAGGACAGGACCCCACAAAGCCCTTTGGGGAGACAGAGAGAGAGTATGCCAGCACACACCAACAGCCCTATATAACACAGGGATTAACACTATAACTGAGTGATTTTTCCCAATAGCTGCTTGTATACACAATATTGCGCCTAAATTTAGTGCCCCCCCTCTCTTTTTTACCCTATGTAGTCTGGAAACTGCAGGGGAGAGCCTAGGAGCGATCCTTCCAGCGGAGCTGTGAGGGAAAATGGCGCCAGTGTGCTGAGGGAGATAGCCCCGCCCCTTTTTCGGCGGACTTCTCCCGCTTTTTTCTATGTATATCTGGCAGGGGTATTTTACATATATATAGTCTCTATGACTATATTATGTGTTATTTGCCAGCCAAGGTACTCAATATTGCAGCCCAGGGCGCCCCCCCCCCCAGCGCCCTGCACCCATCAGTGACCGGAGTGTGAGGTGTGCATGGGAAGCAATGGCGCACAGCTGCAGTGCTGTGCGCTACCTTGATGAAGACCGAAGTCTTCTGCCGCCGATTTCCAGGACCCTCTTCTTGCTTCTGGCTCTGCAAGGGGGAAGGCGGCGCGGCTCCGGGACCGGACGACCGAGGCTTGGCCTGTGTTCGATCCCTCTGGAGCTAATGGTGTCCAGTAGCCTAGAAGCCCAAGCTAGCTGCAAGCAGGTAGGTTCGCTTCTCTCCCCTTAGTGCCTCGTAGCAGTGAGTATGTTGCCAGCAGATCTCACTGAAAATAAAAAACCTAAAATAAACTTTCTTTTTCTAAGAGCTCAGGAGAGCCCCCAGTGTGCATCCAGCTCAGCCGGGCACAAAATTCTAACTGAGGTCTGGAGGAGGGTCATAGAGGGAGGAGCCAGTGCACACCAGGTAGTCCTAAAGCTTTCTTTAGTTGTGCCCAGTCTCCTGCGGAGCCGCTATTCCCCAAGGTCCTTACGGAGTTCCCAGCATCCACTAGGACGTCAGAGAAAGCCTCAGTAACATTGCTGCCCAGGGCGCTCCCCCCCCTTCCAGCGCCCTGCACCCTGTGAGAGCATGGAGCGTAGCACGACCGCCGCATGTTACCTCCGTTACTGAAGTCTTCTGCCGTCACTGAAGTCTTCTGTTCTTCTAATACTCACCCGGCTTCTGTCTTCTGTGAGGGGGGTGACGGCGCAGCTCCGGGAACAAGCAGCTAGGCGCACCAAGTGATCCAACCCTCTGGAGCTAATGGTGTCCAGTAGCCTGAGAAGCAGAGCCCTTAACTAAGAAGAAGTAGGTCCTGCTTCTCTCCCCTCACTCCCACGCTGCAGGGAGCCTGTAGCCAGCAGGTCTCCCTGAAAATAAAAAACCTAAACATAAAGTCTTTTAGAGAAACTCAGTAGAGCTCCCCTAGTGTGTGTCCCTTCACTCCTGGGCACAAAGTCTAACTGAGGTCTGGAGGAGGGGCAAAGATGGAGGAGCCAGTTCACACCCAGTTTAAGTCTTTATAGTGTGCCCAAGCTCCTGCGGATCCATCTATACCCCATGGTCCTTTTGGAGTCCCCAGCATCCTCTACGACGTAAGAGAAATATATTTATAAGGGGACCAGACCATGCACTCTCTTATGTTTAGCTAAGCCTCTATGGTGGCTGACCACACCCCTTATTTATGGGCCCCATGTATGCATTCTCCCAGAGGGCCCTTCCTGCCCCAGTCCAACACAGTCAGTATGTACTGCCACAGTATTTGCAATAGATAGTAATGTCTTAATGATTATATCTGTTCAAGCTATCTGCCCTGTCCAGGAAAGCAGACAAACTTACTAAAAGGGGGAACTATGGGGGTAATTCCAAGTTGATCGCAGCAGGATTTTTGTTAGCAATTGGGCAAAACCATGTGCACTGCAGGGGAGGCAGATATAACATGTGCAGAGAGAGTTAGATTTCGGTGGGGTGTGTTCAATCTGCAATCTAATTTGCAGTGTAAAAATAAAGCAGCCAGTATTTACCCTGCACAGAAACAAAATAACTCACCCAAATCTAACTCTTTCTGCACATGTTATATCTGCCTCCCCTGCAGTGCACATGGTTTTGCCCAATTGCTAAAAAAAAATCCTGCTGCGATCAACTTGGAATTACCCCCTATAGCCTCAATGCAAGTGTGTACAGATGTGTCCTCGTACACCTGGTCACAATGGTCCTCATTCCGAGTTGATCGCTCGCTAGCTGCTTTTAGCAGCATTGCACACGCTAGGCCGCCGCCCTCTGGGAGTGTATCTTAGCTTAGCAGAATAGCGAACGAAAGATTAGCAGTTCTGCTATTAAATATTTCCCTGCAGTTCCTGAGTAGCTCCAGACCTACTCCTAGACTGCGATCACCTCAGTCCGTTTAGTTCCAGGTTTGACGTCACAAACACGCCCTGCGTTCGGCCAGCCACTCCCCCGTTTCTCCAGCCACACCTGCGTTTTTGCCTGGCACGCCTGTGTTTTTTAGGACACTCCTTGAAAACGCCGAATTGCAGCCCAGAAACACCCACTTTCCTGTCAATCATACTACGAACACTCGAGCGACTGAAAAATGTCGCTCGAGCCTCTGTAAAATTGCAAACTTTTGTGTGAAAGTACTTAGCGCATGCGCGCTGCGTACCATGCACATGCGCATAAATGCATTTTTTTCACTTGATCGCTGCGCTGCGAAAAACGGCAGCGAGCGAACAACTCTGAATGACCACCAATATGCAAAGCTGCGCGAGACGCCTGGTGCAAGTGAGCCGCACCAGGCAGTGTAACATCTTTTTAATACAAATGTGAGTCTTAATTGCCTGTTTCTATGCGAAAATGGGGCTGTTTCTACCGAAAGTACACAGGTTTCACTGTGCCTGTGTGTTTTCAGGGGGATAATGTATTTTTTTAAACAAGCAATCTAATAGGATAGCCTGTATAAAAATATTGGTGAAACATCGGTGAAAAAGTGCGAAAAACGTGTTGCTAATTGTACACCCCCTTTAAACTCAGTTAATCCGGGATTTTTGTGTGTGTGAATACAAACTATGTGGGAATTTGCCAAGCAAATTCCCGGCTCTAATGTCTGAAAGGGGTATTAGGAGAGCTTTTTAAGTTGTATAGCACAGAGATGACAAACAATCATATTATTATGCCGTTTGTTGAAGAAATTGTTTATTGAATAGGAATATATACTTCGTATTGGTAGTATGAAAATGTGTCGAAATATCAGAAGAATCAGTGCAGTCTCATCAATCGGTTTACTTGCATCGCACTGCAATAAAGACGCACATTCTGGCCGGGTCGCACTGGACTTGTGGCAACGAAAAAGGATGTTTAGTGCGGCTGCAGAAATACTGCATGAGAACACACCTGTATATAGCCTTAGGCTTGGTGAGGGTACAGGCCAGTGCCAGCACAACGTGGTGACCGCGGGTGACACCAAAATGCCGGCTCCTCTTCAGTAACAAGATCCGGGTGCTGCACTGTAATATTACATGAAGCACTTGGCTCCAGTCACAGTGTAGGAGCCGTACTGCAGACAGTCTATGGGGCAATCCAGCATCTGCAGAACCCTCTGGGGTGGAGAAAATGGGGTTGGGCATGAAACCATGCCCCTTCCACAAACTTACATCCATTTTTAGTGGCACGCGCATGGGTGTCACCAGGGCTAGTGATGACCCTGCTACAGCCATACTTAGTGCATTTCCCTGTAGTATATGTTTGTAAGGACCAGAAAAGGGGATCAATATCTTACTGTGTAGCCCACACAATGTAAACTCTTGGCACTAAATACAAACTCTGGGTGGACCTGGAATTAAGGGCTAATTCAGACTGCATCGCTGCAGCGGCAGCGATCGCAGTCTGAATTACCATGCGCACTGCGCATGTGCAGCCAGTGAGATGCGAAAGCATCTCACTTGTGCTCTCACCTCTGCCTGATTGGCAGGCAGAGGCGGTCGCGGGGCGTGTTCACGACTGCGGGGGCCGTGGCGGCTGAGTAATGTCACACGCAGCCGCTGCGACCGGGGACATGGCGGTTAGCCCCCTGCCAGCGCGCAGGAGCTGCGCTGGTAGGGAGCAACTTGTCAGGTACAAAAGTATCACCACCATGTGATGCTTTTGTACCTGTGCGGGGGTGGGGGGGAGAAGTAGGGCCTGACATGAAGGGTGGACTAGCCCTGTGCTGGGCGTCCCCCCCGCATGTCAGATAAACTGATCGTAGATGGGCTAAATTTAGCACATCTACGATCAGGTCTGAATTACCCCATAAATATAAACACTAGATGGACCTGCTGAATTCAGATCACATAAGATAGTCAATTACAATTTAGAATGTCTGGTGTGCATAGGAATTATGTCACCCTATTACGAAAACCTTATTTGGAGTATCTGTTCTGAGCATATCACAAAACCTTTACACATGCAATGCAAGTGTGACCTTTATCATCAGCACTTCTCCATAAAGTAGCTTCAACTGAACAGTATGTTTATTCATTTTAATTCCTAGTCTAAATTGTAGCCTTAGGAGACATGTTTCTTACCGCTGTTGCCCTCTACTGGTGGAAAACACTTTTTAGAGTTCCTTACTGGCTCTACATCTCAGAGACAATTACTAGTGAAATGTCAGAAAGTTGAACTATTTTGGTTAATGAGGGCTTCTCCAGACCATCCACTATTAATGTACTGCTCAGCTGGAAGCATGTTAAAAACGGTTCCTTCTAACATTGTTACACCAAGTTTAAAACTTTAGAACATCACACAATGTAATTCTCATGCATTTGTGTGTACTATGCGTACAATAGACACTATTCGTATAAGTGCACTGGATGAAAAAAGCATAGAAATTTATTAACAAAATGCATCAATAAAACATATCTCAGGTGTGAGCTAGAGTTCTTGCGTTTCACGCATTCTCCCTCAGGGGATGGTATCGGGATCCTGACACTTGGGATGCCATCAGTCAGAATACCAACAGCGCAGGATCCAGACAGCTGAAATGTAAGTATGCTAACCCTCCTCTTCTGCCCCCTAACCATCCATTCCTGCAGCCTGACCCTAACCCCCCCCCCCCCTTCCCCCTGCAGCATAACGGTAACCATCCCCGGTGATATCTAAACCTAACCCCCCCCCCCTCACCGCAGCCTAAACCTAACCCTCCCATCCCTGCAGCCTATCCCTAACCATCCCCAGTGGTGCCTAACCTTAACCCCCCTCCCCGTAGCCTAACCCTAACCCTCCACTGCAGCCTAAACTTAACAAACCCCCCTCCCAGTGACCTGGCTCTAAGGAACCCCGGCATGCTTACGTTCGGGATGCCAGCACTAGCATTTTGATCCATGTCAGGTTCCAAGCGTCGGTATGTTGACCAAATCCCCTCCCTGAGTATGTATCTAAAAATACTGAAGCTCCTAGAAATTTTAAGCCAAAAACTATACCTCTTTAAGACATCATTCTGAAGTCTCCCTTTTGCAACCATGTTAATCTGAAGAATACAGGGATATCTCTGTTTGTGTTTAGTCTGTAAATGGACTTAGGGCCTAATTCAGAGTTGATCGCAGCAGCAATTTTGTTAGCAGTTGGGCAAAACCATGTGCACTGCAGGGGGGGGGGGGGCAGATAGAACATGTGCAGAGAGAGTTAGATCTGGGTGGGGTGCGTTCAAACTGAAATCTAAATTGCAGTGTAAAAGCAGCCAGTATTTACCCTGCACAGAAACAATATAACCCACCCAAATCTATCTCTCTCTGCAAATGTTATATCTGCCCCACCTGCAGAGCACATGGTTTTGTCCAACTGCTAACAAAGGGGGTAATTCTGAGTTGATCGCAGCAGCAAGTTTGATACTCACGGAGCGATCGCTGCTAAAATCTAAGCAATCTGACTAGATTGCTTAGATTTTAAGCAGTGATCACTCCGTGTGTACCCCCACAGCGATAATATGGTGACTGGAACTGGATGTTATGCCTTTCCATGTTGATGTAGATGAGGTTACATATTCACTGATTGCCCTAGCCTTTGACCTTTTATAAAGTGCTACTCTGCATTATGCTGTCATAAATGATTCTAAATTACTATTAATGTATGTGGTTTATTCCTACTGTACAGTACTGCGGAATATGTTGATGTTATTATATACGAAGTAAGAACTGTAAATAATATTTGTATTTTGTTTTTGCCTTGTAACTTCCTTTGTACTTTACTATAAAGTTGTGTGCTGTTCTGTTCTAATTACTACTTGAGTGTCCACTATAAACTTCACAGTGGCACCGAACCACACTTGAGTTATGACCTCCTGGCATTTAAGAGTTTAGGGATGGCTTTCATCCTTGCAGGCTGCACAGCAGACACAAAGCGCTTGTGAGGATTTCATTTCACTATGAATTAGTGTCTAACATTGAGTACGCCTTTCATCATTGCCTTGTATTGCCTTCAGGTGCCCATAAATTCCTCCGTCTTTGTGTAGCACTTGTCTATCAGACTGTGTCATCAGTTTTACTGCAGGCAAGAGACAGACACACCTCTTCCTGAGACACAGACAACAGGACAATTACCAAAGCCACTCTCCACATTATCACTCCACATCAGCTCATCACTAACTGCTAATCACCCAGGTCTTACTAAGGTAAACACATTGCAGTTTCCACTCTTTTTGTTTTAGTAGGCTCGTAAAGGCTTTCTCAAGATGAAGATATCAAAAACTTGGCCAGTTCTGACAGGGTATATTAACATTCTTGTTTAATGCTCTGTATTCACGTAATGTGTATTACTAATGTTAGCACAAAACGCTAGCAGGAGCCCATATACCAATCCAAATTATTTCTAAAAATCATGAGGGAACTGCTCAAATTCTATTAACAGAGGCATTTATTAACGGTCTAAAGCTGGAGGTATCACAGACATCAGCTACATTAACTAAGTTACCTCGGAACACCACCACCCCCAGAGTCCTCAATGGGAATGGTGCTCATCTCAAATGTAACAAGCCCTGGAAAGCATTGCTTTTTGGAGCGTGTGCTCTTTAACACCATCTCTGGATAACGTTAGCAGCGGAGATCTGCACTTAAAAAAGAGAGCAAGCAGCCTGGATGCTTCTCCTCTCCGACTAGGTCTGCGCATGTGCTGAGTCTTCAGTCAAGAGAAGAGCTCAGAAGTGAGAGCTTTAAGTCATCGCTAGGACCATCTCTTATCGCAGGTGCTGTCCCAGAATGTAGGTGTTAGTCAGTCTGAAAAGGCATTTCTTATTGCTGTTCCTCCATAAACAGGTCTTAGTGTTGTATTGAGAATCAATAAGGGCAAACAAATTACACTGTTAGTTTCTGAAATACATACTGTAATTGTAATGTTATTTATTTATTAATCAACTTAAAGCTGCGTTACCAACTGCACTTTGCCGCCTATGGGACTGCTCCATGCAGCTGTTGTTCTCATGCGATGTAGTTGGGATCCCGGCAGACAGAATGCCGATGCCAGAATCCCAACACCTGCTAGAATGACAATGTCGGCATCCCGACAGCCGGGATCCCGAAAGTAAGTATCCTAGGGAGGTTACACTTAGGCTGCTGGAAGGAGGGATAGGTTTAGGCTGCGGGAAGGGAGGGTTAGGGTCAGGCTGTGGGCAGGGAAGGTTCGGGTTAGGCTGCGGGGAGGGAGGTTTATGCTTAGGCTGCAGGGAGGGATGGTTAGGGGAAGGGAGAGGATTAGGGTTAGGGGAAGGGAGAGGATTAGAGGAAGGGAGAGGATTAGGGTTAGAGGAAGGGAGAGGATTAGGGTTAGGGAAAGGGAGAGGATTAGGGTTAGGGGAAGGGAGAGGATTAGGGTTAGGGGAAGGGAGAGGATTAGAGGAAGGGAGAGGATTAGGGTTAGGGGAAGGGAGAGGATTAGGGTTAGGGGAAGGGAGAGGATTAGGGTTATCTGCCTCCTGTACCCCTGTTGGGATTTCAAACAGTCGGGATGCCGGCATCAGTACTCTGACTGCCGGCATCGTGACTGCTGGTATTCAGTACCCAATCCGTTCTCATAGCCCCAACCAAAAATTTTACCAAAATGACCATGGTTTTTTGGGTTTTTTTTTCTTAAAATTCCAAAATACTGAGCTACAGACAAGTGAGTAGATTACTTGTCCCACACACCAACAATACTTTGTGATTCTTGCTTCAGTATTCATCCACCTTTCTGAAACAGCAACAAGCAGGATTAAGCACGTAAATGATAATACCTTTTTTCCATTTACTAGTTTTCATCGTCTTCAATTAAAAGCATTTACAATGTATAGGAATAATATGGTAGCTCAACAAGGTATACCAGTTTTTAAACTAGAAAAATCGCATTAAATGAGAAGACTTTTGTGTTCTTAACGGACACAAAAAGGGGAGATCTGTTCTATTCTAGGATCGCCAAAGAATAACTACTAAGCGGGCACCTCATTTGAAGGAGGGGCCAATGTGGAGTTGATAAGGCATGCAATATCCTTCACCATATAAGTAAAACATGTTGGAGAAAGATAAAGTGTAGCTAAAGTACCAACCAATCAGCTCCTGTCATTTTTCAAACACAGCCTGTAACATGATAGTTAGGAGCTGACTGGCTGCTACTTTATTTCTCTCCAAAGCTTACGGGCATATTCAATTAGATGCGTGGTTTACCGGCTAAAACCCATGTGGTGCAGGGAAAGGCTATTCAATGAAATAGTCTTTTTCCTGTGTTTAATATCAGGGACTGCCGAGCGGAAACTCACTGGTTTTGCGTATACTGCGGAATCAATGGGTTTTCCACTGCGAGGTTCAGTCCACTATCAAGGAATAACGCGCAGGGTAACTACCACTTATTGAATATGTCCGATAGTAAACAGGCGCCAAAGTATCAGCCAATCAGCTCCTAAAAGACATTTTTCAAACAGTCTGTAAGACAGTAGCTGATTGGTTAGTACTATATCTCTCTCCATCTCTTGTCAAGCTTTGAGAAGTATCCCCCATTGTCTGGTGAATAGAGGGTATCACCACATAATAGCTACTAAGGGACATATCAACTGAGAGAAGGAACTACCTTCTACAGTTCCAAGTTCCTCTAAAATAAGCCAGGATTGGGGAGATCTTCGCCCTATCCTGAATTCCATTTTTATTTCTTAATTAGATTTTTTTTAGCATACCTTGGGCCCCTTATTAGGAGTGATTTATAATTTATGGAAGACAGCTCACAGTAGAATTTTTGGGCGTGTCAACTTTTGCTGGTCAATGTGCTTCAATAAACATAACCCTTATGCGGCCGAACCATTTAGCAATTTCTTGTGGAGGATGTTTGGGAAATTATTATTATTTACTTACATGGTGCCACAAAGCAACAGTGGCACTATACAGACAGATTACAGTAGAACATACTGTACAAATAATACAATATATTCAAACAGTGCAGGGAAAAATACATGTTCCTGGCTGGCACCAGGTACACAGTGGGGCTTATGTAATAGCCTATTAGATGCAGGCATGGGCTTTACTCTGGTGAGGCTGCCCATATTTTAATGCAGCAAGAATTTAAAAGGTTTTGTATTTTAAATTATTGTCACTTTAAAAATAAGGGTAGACTTGCCAGAGTGGTGCCTGTGCCTCCCCTCCCATAAAGCCCGGAGTCGCACACGGGATTTGTACACGGGTCCTTCCTGGGTGCGACTTGGCATGAACCCTATCAGGCAGGCGGCCCGACCCAGCTTACTGCCGGGTTGGTGACGTCACCACAGACGCGTCCGGAGGCGGCCGCCTCTTCCTATGGTGTGAACGGGTCTCGGGTAGCATCACCCGGCTTACCCGTTCACATCGCACCATGAGCTGCGTTGAACCCATGGTCAACCCTGCTCACTACCCGAGTTGAAATACTGGGTCACTCAACCCAAATTATTTCAATTGGACCATCCGGGTTTCAGCGGGTGCATGTGCAATAACCCGGGTTGTTGCTGGTGGTCTGAAAGGGGTATTAGTTTTACTAAATGATTTTTTTTCATTCATAAGGAACACAGAAGCGGCTAATGTGCCCAGAGTGGTTATTCAGCAAGAAATTACACTTTTCTCTGTTAAACTGATGTCAAAATAGATGCAATTCTGAAAAGATGGTTATTCTAGGTGGGAATGAGTTAAAAAAAAAAACCCTGCACATTTCTAATTTGATTGATATGTTTGTCTAAGTAAAAAGATCATTCTCTGATATGTGAATGGGTTGAGGTTTTTTTTTTCAATTATTATAATTCGTCTTCCCACATATTCTAGTGGTGTGTTTCTCTCCTGTTCTATGGCTAGGTTCCCAGTTTCCACTATTCAAGCCTGTTTATATTGCTTGTATGCTATCCATAACTGTAGCCACTATGTAAACACAGGACAGAGCCTTGATAAATCTGCCTGCAGAACTCATTCAGTCCTCAGAGATAAACCCTACCCAAATGAGCACTCTGTTCCTTTGTTAGCCCATGGATCTTGTTTCAGAGGAAGGAAGGCAGGAAGACATGAAGGATGTCCTGATAAACAAATTGCAAGACAAAAGCATGTACAGTCCAGTCACCTGAGTCACAGCCCTTGAAAGGTCTATTCTATCTACATGTTCTACTTTACAGCTGTCTATTAGGAAGCAGAAAGGTCATACTCAATAGCTAATTGTAAAAGGAAGACAAAGTCACAAAGTCAAAGCCATCAGAAACTAATAGATAAAGATAAATATATATATACATATATATATATATATATATATATATATATATATATATGTGTGTGTAACTTCATTTAAAAAAGTGCTGGTAAGACAGTTAACATCACTGTGTATGAAAAAAAAACAAAAGAAAGTCCAGCACTCTAAAATCAATATATAGACAACTAAGTGATATTATATTCAGAAATAGGAGAGGTTGAGCAAGCAATATAGACAAACAAGAATACACTAAATATGTACATTTTGTGTGTGTGTGCATGTGTGTGTATATATATATAAATATATATAAATATATATATATATATATATATATATATATATATATATAGTGCATCCAGAAAGTATTTTTCCCTCAAAATTCTACACACAATACACCATAATGGCAACGTGAAAGAAAAACTTTTGTGGAAAAAAAAAAAACTAAGAAGAAACTCAGAAGAAAATAAAAAGCTCTCGCAATAGCGAGTGATTTCCCTAGCTTTTGGGGGAAATTGTGTGGGATTATATATACTCATGCGCTCCTGGGATGGCCAGAAGGCTTGCAAAAATCAGGTAGAGCTCCTGGCCCCCAGGAAGAGTGGGCAAGACTCGCAGATGGACACCAGATCCACCCCCCGCCGCAGCAGCCAGCTCACCCCCCTCCCCGTATTTGTCCAAAAGTGGGCAGTTCTGGGTGGGGGTCTGATGACGTGATTTGCGCTGAATCGGGTCATCCTGGTCCTGTCCCTGCCTCATGATGCCGGTAATCTCTGCACTGTGTAACGGGGGCGGGCCATGATGATGTGGTCGCACAGATACACCCTCAGTACCGCCCCTATTAAATATAATGCTCTCCCGCCATGCCCCCCAGTGGCCTGCCATGCTCATGCTCACTTGACTCCGGTATGTAGGTATATAGTATAATGTAAATTATGTATAGAACTCTTTTTCAACACGTTTAAAATTGCGTCAGTAAATTGGTCAAATCAATTGGGTTAGCAGCTTTATTTTGTGATTTGCTCTTAATCTTCACTTGAACTAATAAAATAAATGACCATGGTTGATCTCAATCAAGGTGTATTTTAATTTGCTAGCAAATGTTAAAAATATGATGCATAAAGCACATTTTCTTTCAGAAAAGAAATTGTACCTTGCACTAAGTCCCTTTAAACCGCATTTAAGACTTTCTGAACGGCTAATATATGAAAAGTTTCCTCTTTTGTTCTGAAATTTCCGGCTGTGGATTATTTTTAGTCTACTTCAAAATAAACACTACCTCTGGGAAGTCTTCAAAGGGGAGAACACGCTACTCTGCGTAATTACTCAGCTTTATCATCACACTGTGGTTTACAGTAGATACACATCCCCAGGTTCACACATTATTTATGCTCACTTAATGTGATGCTTCTCCTTTGCAAATGTAACTTTATCCCTGGTGCCTCTTAAGAAGCTGGCACCCACTGCTGCACACTGTTTATAAAACAACACTTTTAACTTTAGTAATGAAGGAACAAAGAAAGAGTGGCGCAAACCTATTCAGCGCTTACCACTTCAAAAGGAGGTTTGTGTTTATAATTATGGCAGACCTTTATTTAGAAAATTAGTACTTTACTTCCAAGCAAAAGAAAGCAGTTTCCTTAAATCATCCTTTGATGAAGTGTCTTCTGAATTTAAATAATAGAAGTTTTACAAATCAAAATAAATGACCTACATATAAATCACTTTCCACTGCCAACTTATTATATCATAAAACAACCCCATAGTAATATATATCAGACCAGGCCAAAACATGGATTATGATCTACTGGTAACTCGCAGAGCATCCACACGTAGATCGTAACCAACTGAACAAAAATAAACTTGTGATGGCTACTGGGGCCTCAGCTTCCAGTAGTGCAGCGTGCGGGTGACATCATGTTGTCACCTGCGTGCTGTGGGGCACCGCAGATCCCATAGCAGAGGAGAGACCGGGAGCAGGGCACTCATGCTGCGGACTTCCTGCTCCCCACCTCTCCGCTGCTACAGGAGAGTGGTCTGGTGGGAGTTGGAATCTAACAGCACCCTGTGAAGCATCCTGGGCACAGACAGTCACGCTATCTGCCATAGAGCAGAGGATCACTGAGGGGTCCAGCTCACCCACCACCGCCACGGCAAGGGCAGACATACGTGGGTGTCCAGGCTGCTCATCGTCTCACTACAGTCATTGGGGAGCACTCTGCCGGACACCTGACTTTACCTTCCAGAGGCTGAGATGTTAGCACTGAAAAATACCTCCAGAGGAGGATCAATTGCTTAGTATATGAACTGTCCTTAGAGTTAATGTACACATCTTTTCACAGGTGGCAGGTCATCATACATATTCATAAAAGAAGCTATAACTATTATACCGATCTGGCCGTAAACAAGAGATGTGACCAGGTCTGTACAGGTAGCAAAATGAGTTATCTGTGATGCATTCTGTGTTTGCAATTATTCCCAACTTGTGTCCATATTCACAGCTGCACGGATGCCACTGATCTGTGCAGCAGTATTCTTTCTAAAACACTAATGAGTGTCCTCCACCATTCTCAAAGTACAACCTATGGTACGCACTTGTAATGCCAGCGATCCCATAAGAACGGCGACCGCCATTGTACAGTTAGAATCACACGTGAGCAGTAAAGATTTTTGTGTACCAAAAAGTCACTGAACTACGCAATATCAGTCTAATGTCCACCTCTGACTTTATTTATTGCATTTTGTGGAGCCCTGCACACAGAACATCGCTGCACAGGAGAAAAAACGATTGCTTGATGTGCTCATTATTATTGATTCTATTTTTAATGTGTGTACTGTATTATTATTGGTGCTGTTATTTGATGTGGCCATTATTATAAAGGTTATGTTTTCACTGCCTTAACACCTGCTTATGGTTAGGAATGAGTACCTACTGTCCTGAGTATTCAGAGCTTGCTGACTCCATGCAGTGCAAGTCATCAACAAATTGTGCATTAAGTTTCAACGCATTGACATTGGTAAATCCCCACTGTGGAAATTAATAAAAAGTAGATCCCAGGTCACAAAAATCTGGCCACCCTTGATCTATGTTATCCCTTTATTATGCTGTGAGCAGAGGTCAGCAAAATAGAACACAAGCGGAAGTCAGACCATAAACAATCCCAGCATGTTTATTGTGTGATACATTGGGGCAGATGTATTAAGCCTGGAGAAGTGATAAAGAAGTGATAAGTGGGAGGTGATAATGCACCAGCCAATCAGCTCCTAACTGTCATTTTTCAAACCCATAATGATTGGCTGGTGCGTTATTAACTTCCCTTTATCAATGCTTTAGCACTTCTCCAAATGATCAGTATTTGTCCGTTAGATATGATAATAAATGAGTATTTACATTTATTATGTTTCAAGCACCCTGTAAAGTAAAAACTTCCCGCAAAAACAGTGCGCACATACACAGACGTATACGGGTGAGTCACAAATGTCTCAGTGTACTGAAATATACGCCAAGTATGGTTGTGTGTGTAATGGCCCCATCAGTAGCACGGCACCATAGCAAGCAGCTGTTCTGGGCCTTGGGACTGCCAGCTGTGCTGACTAAATTGCACGGATAAAAACATCTATTTGCTACGGTCTACAGACGTAAAACTTAACACTCATAAAAGCTGCATGCATACATATACATTAGTGTGGCAGCTGTAATGCCCTTGGAATGTATGCAGACCAACTACCAGTTCTGCAGCTAATTACCTGACACACAAGTGTTTGTTACAGTACACTGCTTGGCTTACTTTTCATTTTGCTCAGTCATAACACCCAAGCTGGAGGACTTGGGGGACAGCACATTTGTTTTTAAATGTTCTTATATCAATTAAGTAAAAGTAGACTTTCTAAAGAGGATTTCTCCCACGGCCAGTGCTTGCAAAAGGAGAAACACTTCCATGGCTCTGTACACATATTTAGAAATGTTCCATAGCTTCGATCAAACCACTGACAGAAATATAACATTAATATCACTGACAGAAATATAACATTAATATACATTTACAAACTAGTATGGAAATACAATGTAACATTAATATAAATGAATTAATGTAACATTAATATAAACATATAAACTAGTATGGTAACATAAACATATAAAATAGTATGGCCTCCACCGCATTCCAGGAATAAACCCTGTTTTGTGCACTTGGTGCAGCATAACTAAAGCGGGCGGCCATTTTATGTGACTTGCTAGCCACCATCTCAGTTTCTGCAGGGAGAGTGGAAACATTTGTTAGTGTCCCTGACTTGTTTGCAATGCTGGCAAGCGCGCAGGAGGAAAACACTGACAGTGAGGCTGGAACAGACACATGCTTGTTTTTCCCATGGTCTGCGCACCCTTTCCAGTGTGGAAGATCCAACTTTTGTCCCAAAAATGGACACTTATATAGAGGCTGTGAGAGTAACCAGCTAAGAGTACATGGTTAGAGACATTATATTTGCTTGTCACCATCTCTATAGGTAAAAAAAAAAATATGTACAGAAACCAATTATGCTTCAGTTATTTATGATCCTCTCTTTCCCAATTTTTTCTTAACTCTTTATCACTTAAATTATCTGCAATTATAGGCTGTTATCTGACATTATTTCAAGAATAAGCGCATTATTTATTAAATAAAACTATAAATAATTGTGTGGCTCATTTGCAAAAAAAAACGAAAACAAAAAACTGTGGTTATACTGGCAAACAGCAGGGAGCATGGGATGCAGCCAAAATCCTGTCAGTCTGGATCCGGACAGTCAAAAGAATGACACCGGGATTCCCATGGATCCCAGAGGTAAATGATGGGATTGGGGTTAGGGTTAGGCACTAGCAGGATGTGAAGGGTAAGGCTGTGTGGGGGAGGGGAGGGTTAGACTGCGTTGTCGGGGTGGGGACGGTAGGCTGGAGAAGGGAAGGGTTAAACTGTGTGGGGGGGTGTTGGTACGCTTAGGGTCAGGCTTCGGGGGAGGGGGGGTTAGGGTTAGGCTGCGGGAGGGGGGGAGGTTAGTGTTAGGCTGCAGGGGTGGGGGGGTGTTAGAGTGTAAAAGGGGTGGGTTAGGGTTTGGCTGTGGATGGGGTGCGTTAGTCCTGTAGTCCTCTAATTTGGAAAAAGGGAGAAAGAAAATTTGATTGAAGCCCTTGGTACTCATATCTGCCTATATAAGCCGATGAAAGTGACTTAAGTAATACAATAATGTACAATTCAAAAATGTTGAGCATTATGCATTATGGAGTGTGGGGTAGCACTACTCTTGCAAAGGACTCCTAAATTCATACAATGCCCTAGTTGTGTGTATGTGTATGGAGGAGAGTCAGGGTAAGGCTCCCAGCTGTTTCATGAGTTAAGTTAGCTACAATTCCATGTGCAGTAACAGCAGAGATAAGTGGTTCGTTGACCTTGCTCATATGAGGACAAATGAATATGTATAAGTCACACGTATTAAAAGTATGTTAAAATACATATCTATACTATATGCTATATTTAAAAGATTAAAAACATAGAATAATGATAATTTACATCTAACCAAAGTTATAAGTACGTTATATTGTAGCAGGACAATACCCAACACTTCATGGCAAATCTGTTCTGTTAAAGTAATTCATGTCACTTCATAAAAATAAAAATAAACCAAAAAAAGTAACATCAAACAGAATCTACAAGTCTAAATAACTATACCATATACTTTAAAGCCCTGGACCATTATGAAAACACTCATAAACATAAATATATATATATATATATATATTTATGTTCCACGATACATGAAAATAGCAATTATTTCCTCTGACAATCAACTGGGAACACTTGGGCGGCTCTAATTACAGCAGTTTCCAGAAGCCTCCTCTAGTCCTAAATTAACCTTGTTTTCTGTCCCATGTTCTTGCCTGAGGCTTGCGATCCCATAACTCCAATCATTGTTAATTAAGAAGCCATAAAGCCTACAACAGGAACAGTCTTATGACAGGCATTTACAGTGGCTTGCCACAGGAAATCAAATCTATAGTCACATCCATGGAGTTTCTAACACCATGGAGAGTAATTACTTTGGGATCTTATGAAAAGGTCACGTCTCCAAGTATTACAAAGGGAACTGAAAACGGAATTAAAGAATATATATATATATATATATGCACAAATATATTCTGCAACAGGACAACGACCGCAAACACACAGCCAATGTCATTAAGAACTATTTTCAGCCTAAGGAACAAGGAGTCCTGGTAGTGATGATATGCCCCCATAAAGCCCTGATCTCTACATCATCGAGTCTGTCTGGGATAACAAAAGGATTTGAGCAAGCCTACATCCACAGATTTGTGGTTAGTTCTCCAAGGTGTTTAGAACAACCTCCCTGCCGAGTTCCTTCAAAAACTGTAAGCAAGTGTACCTAAAAGAATTAATGCTGTTTTGAAGGCATAGGATGGTCACACAAAGATTTGATTTATATTTCTCTTTCGTTCAATTACCTTGCATTTTGTTAATTTATCAAAATAAAAAACACTTCTATTTTTGAAAGCATTCTTACTTTGCAACACTTTTTTCCACACCTGCCTAGAACTTTTGCACAGTACTCTCTCTCTCTCTATACAGTGGCTTGCTAAAGTATTCACCCCTCTTTGCATTTTTCATGTTTTGTTTCCTCACAACCAAATTAAAATGGATTGTTTGAATGTTTGCATCATTTCATTCACAGAACATGTGTCACGGCTGAGTTTGTTTGTGAAACCGGACTAGTACTGCACACTGGGTCTGGTCTTAAGTGCTGTGGACAGAGCTGGGCTGGCTTAAGAATTGGTCTGCTCATTCAGGCGTGGCAGTCAGGCAGTATGAACTGTGATGGTAGGTGACCAGCTATGGGTACTGGAACACTGGTTGTAAGAGCCACCAGTGCAATGGGTAGCTGGGATGTCACCTATAGAGAGAGTCACGTGAGGACTGGTGTGTAACGGAATGCTGGGAGGACCAGCAATGCAGGAGAGGTTCGGGTCACTGGCTGGAACCAGTGAGGTAGCTGTGAAGAGGTAGGACTGGTGAGTAACGGAATGCTGGGAGGACCAGCAATGCAGGAGAAGATGTCGGCAACGCTTGTAGATGAAGCCGAGGATGTCAGCAATACTTGTAACCAAAGCTGAGGACGTCAGCAATACTTGTAGATGAAGCCGAGGATGTCGGTAACACTTGTAGACGAAGCAGAGGATGTCAGCAATACTTGTAGATGAAGCGAGGATGTCGGTAATGCTGGTTTCCAGACGCTGGGCAGCTGAGGTAGTGCAATGGGGATTCCGTATGCTGTAGGTTTCCCAGTAGCTGTGACACGGTGTTTCTGCACAATGGATACTGCAATGTTGTAGACAGCAGTGGCAGGTTTCCCGGATAGTATGATGCGCTACGTTGTGCAGCGATGAACTGGAAGCTGACAAGAACCAGCAAAGTCTCTAAAGCCGCTAGGGATATTGGGTAGTCCCTCTGGATCACTGGAGTACTTCAAGTGAGTCTGGAGATGCCAGGATGTAGTGGCAGCGAAGGCCCATTAAATCATCCAGGGAGTCAGGCAGTGCGGGGGATGGTAACTTGCACTGAGTCTATTACCAGCAGATTCTGGAGCTCACTCCAGGCTGAGAGACACCAAAGCACTGATAGCTTGTGAGACCTGGAACTTATACCCAGTGCTTGCAGCAGAGTGGATGAGCGGCTCACATGATGCAGAGAGACTCCGGGTAGGCTCCTGGGGAATCAGCTGACAGTAGACTGTTATGGCGCTGCCCATGGAGGGGAGCAGCAGGAACTCTGGCGTGCTGCTGCCTGGACCAACACTCGCCATCAGAGAGACGCTGGAGCACAATCATGGATGCAGCGGCGAGCGGCAGGACACATGGGGACGTTCTTGAATGAGAATCGCGCCCAGGCTTGCGGCGGAGGTGAGCTAAAGCGCGGCTAGGGAGCGCAGCTAACCTCCGTTTTGTATCAACATGCCTACAACTTTGAAGAGGTTTTTTTTTTATTGTGAAGCAAACAACAAATAGCACAAAATAACAGAAAACTTCAGCGTGTATAACTATTCACCGCCCTAAAGTCAGTACTTTGCAGAGCCACCTTTTGCGGCAATTACAGCTGCAAGTCTCTATGAGCTTGCCACTGGGATTTTTGCCCCTTCCTCAAGACAAAACTGCTCCAGCTCCTTCATTTTGGATGGTTTCCGCTTGTGAATAGCAATCTTCAAGTCTGACCACAGATTCTCAATTGGATTGACATCTGGTCTTTGACTAGGCCATTCCAATACATTTAAATGTTTCCCCTTAAACCACTCGAGTGTTGCTTTAGCAGTATGCTTCGGGTCATTGTCCTGCTGGAAGGTGAACCTCCGTCCCAGTCTCAAATCACAGGCAGACTGAAACAGGTTTTGCTCAAGAATATCCCTGTATTTAGCACCATCCATTTTTCCCTCGACTCGAAACAGTTTCCCAGTCCCTGCTGCTGAAAAACATCCCCACAGCATGATGCTGCCACCACTATGTTTCACTGATGGTGTTCTTGGGGTGATGGGATGTGTTGGGTTTGCGCCAGACATAGCGTTTTCTTTGGTGGATGAAAAGTAAAATTTTAGTCTCATCTGACCAGAGCACCTTCCTCCATACATTTGGGGAGTCATCCACATGTCTTTTGGCAAACGCAAAACGTGCCTTCTTATTTTTAACACTAAGTAATGGCATTTTTTCTGGCCACTCTTCCATAAAGCCCAGCTCTATGGAGTGTACGGCTTATTGTGGTTACATGCGCAGATACACCAGTCCCTGCTGTGAAACTCTGCAGCTCCTTCAGGTTTACCTTTGGTCTCTGTGCTGCCTCTCCGATTAATTCCCTCCTTGCCTGGTGAGTTTTGGTGGCCGGCCCTCTATTGGCAGGTTTGTTGTGGTACCATGTTCTTTCCATTTGAAGATGATGGATTTGGTGGTGCTCCGGGGGGATAATCAAAGATTTAGATATTTTTTTATAACCCAACCCTGACTTGTACTTATCAACAACTTTGTCCCTAACTTGTTTGGAGAGCTCCTTGGTCTTCATGGTGTGATGCCTCTTGCTTAGTGGTGTTGCAGCCTCGGGAGCCTTTCAGAAAAAGTGTGTTTACACTGACAGATCATGTGACACTTAGATTGCACACAGGTGTACTTCATTTCACCAATTATGTGACTTCTGAAGGTAACTGGTTACACCAGAACGTTTGAGGGGCTTCATATCAAAGGGGGTGAATACGGGTGGTCTTCTGTTTGCCGGCGGTCGGGCTCCCGGCGCTCAGTATACCGGCGCCGGGAGCCCGACAGCCGGAATACCGACAATTATTTTCCCTCGTGGGGGTCCACGACCCCCATAGAGGGAGAATAAAATAGTGTGGCGCGCGTAGCGCGCCACCGTGCCCGTAGCGTGGCGAGCGCAGCGAGCCCGCAAGGGGCTCATTTGCGCTCGCCAAGCTGTCGGTAAGCCGGCGGTCGGGCTCCCGGCGCCGGGATGCTGGTCGCCGGGAGCCCGACCGCCGGCCAGCCGTAGTGAACCCGGTGAATACATATGCACCTTCAAATTTTTCTTTAGAAAAATTATTTTTTATATACATTTTTCTCATTTCACTTCGTGCATAGCCATCACATAAAATTCAGATCAATTTTTTTTTTTTTACAGGTTTAATGTAACAAAATATGTAAAAAGCCAAGGGGGGTGAATACTTTAGTAAGGCACTGTATGTAGAAGCCTACACTGAATTGTGTTCTTGTCAACGAGACTAAAAAAATACATAAATACAGATTGTATCTATATCAATTGTCTTAAGGTGCATACACACGGTGCGATTCTAGCTACATGCAATTCCAGAGCCACCGATATTGACCCAGAACCACCGATATTGACTATACACACGGTGCAATTTTGGCTACGTACAATTTTGACGATATACAATTTTGACAATACTAGAAACTAGATTGTACACAATATAGTCAAAATTGCCATGCCTGCACAGTCTATTTTTTTTGCAATATCGACCTCGCGGGAGCGCGCATCGGTATCGCAGTATGTATACAGACGGTGCAATATGTGCTAACTTTTCTTATGATTTTGACTATATAGTCAAAATTGTAAGCACACATTGCATTGTGTGTTTGCACCTATAGGGGTATATTCAATTGGTATCGAATCCCTTTTTTTGTCGGAAAACGGGGCTTTTTTTCGACAAAAAACCCATGTCGAATTGAATTCGACAATTCAATACGGCACTTTTTTCGACAAAAAAGCTGTTGGATCCGTTTCGACTTTTGACTTTTCGACAGTCGAATGTCTGTAATGTTAAAAACCCGACATTTCGACTAAAGTATATTCAATTGAAGACTGTCGAATCGGTATCAGTGCTTTTCGACGTGACTTTCGTCATTTTCATTGCGACAAGTTTTTCTGGCGTGAGCTGATAAGAAATTTTTTATACTTTCTTTTTTTAATTTCTTCTAGCATATATATTTATATTTTAAGTAATTATATAATTGTTGTTGTTTTTTTTTATGAGCCACATTATTATATTTTGCATTTTTTCCCCGAATATTTTTTTCTTTACTGGGCTGAGGGAATAATGTACCCATGATTCAACATTTTTACCCAAGTTACACTTCGCCAAAGCAACTCCTACTGTATGCTTGAGACTTCAGGGAGAAGAGCAGCCACTACACAGTCAGCTGTCTTGTGGAATCGTTTTTTTAGGGCAATCTGCGTTTTTAACATATTTATATTTTTTTATACCGACTACAATAATGGAGCCTTTTTCTGACCAGATTGTGATGTTCATGAAGTCGAATCCCGGCCGCACACAATTCGAGCACTTTCCGACCGGAGGCATGTCGAATCCATTTCAAATTGAAAATGTCGAATTCAGTGCCCGAGAAGGAGGGTATCGACAGTAGAATTCTGTCGAATCGGAAAACTGTCGAATCCACTGTGGGACTCGGCACAAATTGAATATACCCCTTATACTCCCACAGGACATTCAGACAGAAGTTCAGTTTTCAGTCTCCCTAAAGCGGTTTACCCCAAGTTCTGAAAAAAAAATAATTATTCTGGTTCTATTTTTTCCCTCTGTAAAATAAAGAACCAATGAAAAACAAGTTTGGGTGGGAGCTACTTTATTTGGATCTGTTTAACTATTGACATCACGAACAGTAGTAAGGTCCATTGCTGTCACGACAAAGAATAGGCTCCAAAAGCAGTATGAGGAATGAACACAATTCCCAGCAAATTCAGTACACAATGTGATATAGAAAGCCAATATGGTATACAATGGCAAGTCAGTATTTCAATATGTGAAAGAAAGAAATCTGAAAATGTGTTTAACACACCTAACATATGTGTTTTTATGGTATATATGCAGTATTAATGTGTACTCAAGCAGTTCCGTGCATCTTGTTTTTAACTGGAATAAGAAAAAAACAAATAATAGGATACTCCATGTAACCAAGTCTAAGTACATAAATATTAAGTGAATTTTGCTCACATAATCGAGTGACACATTTGCTTTTTAAAATTCTTCCCAATACAGTACATTATTCATCCTGTAGATGTGCTCTAAACGGGATGAGGTTACAATACCGCTAGTCGGGATCAGAGACGTCACAATGCCGACGCCGGAATCCCGACTAGCTGAGAAATACCACCTCCGGAATCCTGGCGCCACAGGCTATTCTCCCTCTATGGGTGTCTAGACTTCGCCCCGCTGCCGGCATACCAGTGGCCGGGATCCCGCTATCGCCCCGCTTTAAACATAGGAACTTCCAACATAACATATAGGGGCGTATGCAATTAGCTCTGTTTTTTTCTCCTAGGTGAAAAAACTGAGCTTTTTCGCAATTTTTAGGGTGAATGGAGATTTGCACTATGCAATATTTTTGCCTAGATGAAAAATGTGACAGGGGCGGAAAACACGTGGATCAGCGAATACACTTGTTTTCTGTAGAAAATACGGGCCATTTTTGCCGATTTTGAGGCATTTTTCACCAATTCCTTTTCACTTAATAAAAGAAGGTGAAAAGGCATTGTCGAAAATGGCTTCAAAACTGCCGTAAACGGCCCTAAATGAATACGAGTGGGGCGAATTCATTAGCTCCGAAATGTAATCGGAACTAATTACATACGCCCCATAGGCAGTTATTTGCGAATTTGTCAGTGACATACAGTTGACTGCACCTCCATTTACCAAAGCACTGTATAGTTTAGGCAGCTCCTCTCTAATCAGTTTATTTTGCGATCTCTATAAGGACACCGGATGATATAGAAAAAACTGTGGTTAGTATCCAGGGGAGGTAACTGACTTTCTACGCACACCAATATAGAACTGCCTTGTGTCAGTATGACAATACTGCTGAGGCTCAGAACACTCACAGAGTACAATTGTGCAATCGTGCCCACAGCATTATAAAATATTTTTCCATTCTTTTGAAACCACAAAAGCAGCTATTTCCTAATGTATTCGTTAGCCATCTGTGCAATTAGAACTTAACACATAAAACTTAGGACAGAAATATATGACCTACTACAGAGCTCCAAAATGTGTGGACCATTCGCTGTAGAGGCCCCCTTCTTCTCTTCTGAATACGCCATACTTGTTGACTTTCAATAGCCTCCCTGTGCATGCTGCAGGGGATGGTGAGGATGAAGGTGCCATGACCTTAGCACCACCCAGCAGGGGCGTATCTAGAGAGGAGGCGGCCCCTGTGCAGGCTCCATCTGGGCCCCTCCTCTCTAGCCGGCAGTGCTGTGGAGCCCTGGAGGACCCTAGCGCTGTCCTAGAGCGCATGTGCAGATCTTCCCAGTGATTGCTGCTGGGACTCCGTAGGGTGAGTATTACATATAATGGATACAGGGTGTGTGGTATGAGGATCCCTGGACCCCTCCGCACACTCTGTACCCATTATAAATACGCCAGTGCCGCCCTGTGCTGTTCAATACCGCAATTCACGGCAAATCATATTGGATGATAGAGCCGCAATAATGTGATTCAATGAGAGCTAGCAAGCAGGGAAATAATACAGGGGTCAAGGCAGCTATTTGGATACCCAGTTCCATTGTGATGGAGTGTGTGAGCACTATCAAACTGATTCAGTGGCACTCGCAATGTCAATGTCCAGTGCAGTGGAGTGATTTTTTTTTTTCCACTATGCAAGCACCAAAGCCACACTGCGCAAGCACATCGATTGAGTAGCGATACCACATGCACAAAGTGAGTGACATGTCGTCAGCATTTGGAGCAGGTAACTCGAGGTGGCTAGAAAAAAGCAGACATGCAGGGCCTGGTTTGTGCTGAAACACACAGGAACATTGTTTCAGTACTTCTTTTGGCCCTTTGAATTTTACAGTTTAAATCATTTTTACTATCCTCAAAATGACCACAACTTGCCTTCCAGGAAATGACAGTTATACAATGCAATTAGTCCCATGCGTGCTCGTATTTTCTAGCAGCCATTGTGTAGTTTGCAAAATATAACCAATGCATAAACAGAATGCAATTTTATAGGTCAGATATATTTTCTTCATACTGTTAGTCAAGAAGTCTTATGACTTTAAATACTCCATTTAGTCAGTATTTGCTTAAGCACTCAAATGAAAATTCTCTGATTACATCTACGGGGTAAAGGACCCGACAGCTCTCTATTCAATGCCGGGCCAAACCTGACAGGTTTGTCCCGTTCCCGACAGTGTCAATCCAACTTTTTTTAAAGTCGGATTGACATGGTAGGAAAAGGGCTGAAACCTGTCGGGTTTGGCCCCACTTCCGACAATACACGCGACTCTGTGGCTCAAGCCGCCGATCCACGTGTATTCCGTCAGCATTCCGACAAGTCAGATTTCCCAACTTGTCGGACAAACTGAGCCCGGATTGAATAGGTCTGAACCCCTTCCGACCTATTCCAGTCAGAAACTGCCGTCTTTCCGACAAGACGGCAGTTTCCAACGCTAACTGAATATACCCCTACGTCACATAACTGAGACGCAATACGTCTGTTACAATATACCTTGCCGCATGTTTATTTCCCACTGGACTGCATAGCTGGCCTTTACAAACCAAGCTGGTGGTTTAAAACAACAAAATTACTTTTACATTCTTTGGAATTTTCTCCCTCCTTCTAAGGAGGAATTGCAACACACAGGCAGAGGAAACACTATTGTACCTATCTAGGACTGCTGTGGATAACTCTGCTTTTTCCTTTCCTCTTCAACATAGTTGTCCCCCAGAATATAGAACATATGCCTGCTGTGCCCTTAGGTGCAGTAGAGGGCTGTCTGTGTACAATTACCCTGGTTCCTGGTTTTAATAAATCCCCCTCTGAATGGCCGTTAAGTTCTGTTTTTGTTCTCCAGGAACAAGGGACCTATTACTGATGGGCTCTTGAAGAGGAAGGAAGAGGGAAAGCAAACGGAATAGCTGCCAAACTCACAAGCAGTTCAGCTGCGCTATCCCCAAGGGAATAAGCTTCACAGGCACAAGACTGTCACCAAATTCTTTACACAGCGCTTTCTTTTTTATTTTCTCTATGACTTCCTTTCTCCTATTAAAATTACACAGATCGTTCTTGGAACATCCGTTTTTAAATTGAACTGGAAAATAAATCCCAGGGATTGCCATCTTTAAAGTCACTTATAAATTACTCCTGCATCAATGTAGCAGACATTGTTTTTGTACAATTTGTTTATTTTTATTTTAAGCATTAATTTATATTGTGCTAGAATATAAGAAAGCACTTTGCAGAGCATGTTTTAACATTCACATACATCTACTTATCATTACTCTTTCAGTGTTACTCTTATTTTGATGCACTGAACAGGTGAGTATGCAATAAGTCAGCGCCGTAACTAGGTGTGTGCAGAAGGGGCATTGCCCACAACGCACACCTAGTTAGAGCGCATATTTCCCCCAGAGCCGGTTTAAGGGGGGAACTCCGGGGGTAAGTCCCCGGGCCCCCTGTCAGAAAAGGGTCCCTGCCACCCGCCGGAGATCGGATCTCTAACTTGATCCGATCCGCGGCACTGAAATGGCCTTCCCTCCCCACTGTCAGTACCCCGGGCTTCCCGCCACAGATAGCAGCTCTTACCGATCTGCGGTGCTGCGCTGCATTCTCGGCTCCCGTTTGGTTGGCGTATCTAGAGAGGAGGCGGCCCCTGTGCAGGCTCCATCTGGGCCCCCTCCTCTCTAGCCGGCAGTGCTGTGGAGCCCTGGAGGACCTTAGCGCTGTCCTAGAGCCTAGAGCGCATGTGCAGATCTTCCCAGTGATTGCTGCTGGGACTCCATAGGGTGAGTATTACATATAATGGATACAGGGTGTGTGTTATGGGGCTCCCTATCAGTACAGGACAGCTGAGCGATGGCTCAGCTGTCCAATAGTGTGTAACGTAATAGCCTGCGGCTCAGTCACCGTCTGAGCGCGCAGGCTATATGAGAGAATCCCTGGCAGCAGCGTACGGAGCGGTGTTTGAAGGAGAGGAGCGAACACTCACTCTCCTGTGCTACAGCAGCCTGCCAGCAAAAGTAAGGCTGGCTGGCTGTATTATTATTGTGTCTATACATATGTGCATATATGTTTGTTCGTAAATAGATATATATATATATATACTGTGTATATATATATATATATATATATATATATATATCTATCTGTGTATGTATCTGTGTCTGTATACACAGTGTATGTGTGTGTATATATATATATATATATATATATAGATAGACAAACGATACAGGTGGCACTCAGAATGAAGTAACAGACGACATCCAAACTGGTTCCAGTCGACGTTTCGGGGACTGCTCCCCTTTATCAAGACATATATATATAAAACTCAGCTGCCTGCCTTTTAATGAGGGGCCTCGCTCTCTGAAGTGCCCCTGGCCCCCAAGAGCCTTAATCCGGCTCTGCCTACTGACAGCCAGGCCCCGCCGTCACGCTCATTGCAGCCGCTGGCGCTGCAGAGCTTGCCAAGTGACGTCTCACCCTCCCAACACTGCTTTGAACATCTGCCGTAATGTGTAAAAAGAGGACTCTGTCCGCCGCAATGTGTAAAAAGGGGACGCTGTCTGCCGTAATGTGTAAAAAGGGGACGCTGTCTGCCGCAATGTGTAAAAAGGGGATGCTGTCTGCCGTAATGTGTAAAAAGGGGACGCTGTCTGCCGTAATGTGTAAAAGGGGCTCTACCTGGTGTAGTGGCGCTACTGTGCGGCGTAATTTGAATAATGGAGACTACTGTGCACCAATATATGAATTGGTATTATTTTGTGGCCACACCCCTTTCCCGTGAAGACACGCCCCTATATATTTTGTGCGCATCGTAGGCGCGCACTGCCGCCGGATTACATTAAGGGGGGAGCGCCAATGCCTTTTCTTGCACACAGCGCTAAAATGTCTAGTTACGGCACTGCAATAAGTGTACCATGTAGCAAGCTGTATGTTGAGTGTATCTAGGGAATAGATTATAGCAGTGTTTTTCAAACCCAGTCCTCACAGAACCATAAAGTTGGGTACACTACATGATATATAGTCTTGCGATCTGCAATGGATGACCATTGTATAGTGGGGGTCATTCCGAGTTGATCGCTAGCTGCCATTGTTCGCTGCGTAGCAGTCATTGGAAAAAACGACTAATCTGCGCATGCACCGCAATGCACACGCGCGTCGTACGGGTACAAAGTCCATTGTGGTTTTGCACTGGTTCTAGCGATGATTCCAATCGCACAGTCGAATGCAAGGAGATTGACAGAAAGTGGGAGTTTCTGGGTGTCAACTGACCATTTTCTGGGAGTGTTTGGAAAAACGCAGGTGTGGCCGGGCGTTTGCTGGACGGGTATCTGACGTCATTACCGTGTCACTCGTTGCAGCAATCATCGCACAGGAACAGTAACTACAGGTCTGGTCTTGCTTTGCACAAAATGTGTTTGCAGGTAGTCTGCTGCACAGGCGTTCGCACTCCTGCAAAGCGAAAATACACTCCTCGTTGGGCGGAGACTATGCGTTTACACGACTGCAAAAAACTGCTAGCGATCGATCAACTCGGAATGACCCGCATTGTGTACACTGAATTCATTGTTTGATGAATTCTCTGGTCGCATATTCCCATCTGATGTGCTGCACGTCAGATAGGGCGATGCAGCTAACATTGCAGTAACATTACCTCTGCAACAAAATATTGTGCCATTGTACGATGGATCGTGTACTGTACATGCGCCAAGATATATCATTGTATCGTATCAGAACGACGCTAGATAGATGCATCATTCAGGTGTGTACCCAATCATCTACAGTAGCTCACAGGTTCTCAAACTTTGTCCTCAGGACCCCAAACAGTTGATGTTTTTCAGGGCTCACAAAATCAAAAGTGAAAAAATCAGCTCCACCTGTGAATATTTTTAAAATGTGTCCGTGAGTAATAACTACACCTCTGCACCTGCTAGATAACCTGAAAAATGTGAACTGTGTGGGGGACCGAGTTTGAGAACCACTGATCTAGCTGGAGCACAGGCGTGTTAAATGACTAACACAAAAGATATACTAGTGGTACTAAATATTCTGAGGACAAGGTTTCAGAGGCACTGGAGTAGAGCAATTCATTTGATTAAAGGACAGTTGCTTCCACTGTGGACAGGTCTACTGTGCATACAACAAAAAGTAAAGGGTAACTGTCCCCAAAATGATGGGAACTGTTTAAAACTGTGTTGCTGTCCACTGTAACCAATAATATATATATTATTTCATTTATAACTACAACCTAATTTCCTTCAGTTTTCCAGTGGGCTGTAGCTTGCATGCATGACTATTTTTGCTTATGAAATAGTGGGGTTCCTTTACAGCCAATGAAGGCTGTTATTAGCGTATATGCAGTCCAGCTGATGGTATGTTTGTAAAGCCAGGTTAACTCAAGTGTAGCACAAGATGGTACAGTATAGTGGACAGTGGGGCAGATGTATAAACCTGGAGAAGGGATAAAGCAGTGATAAGCACAAGGTGATAACGCATCAGCCAATCATTACGGATTTGAAAAATGACAGTTAGGAGTTGACTGGCTGGTGCTTTATCACCTTGCACTTATCACTTCTTTATCCCTTCTCCAGGCTTAATACATCTGCCCCAGTGTACCAACACCATAGGTCTAACATAGCTGACATAGGTGCTACAAATCCGTGCCTTCTCACCTAGTGGTACCCATAAAAAAATAAACAACACATGGCCACATAATGTAAAGTTTGCTCTGGTTACAGAAATCTGTTCCCAATTAACAAGCTTTTGACCCAGATTATTGCTGGGTCTATCCAGGTCGCAGCTTGGTGTTAAAAAGGGTCCTTGAAAAATAACCTGGGTTGAATGACCAAGGAATCCAACCCTGATGACTACCAGGGTTGAACCTAGGTAACGATGCAGTAGCTTTACCCGGGTGATCCGTCCCGGGTTATAAATGAAAGTTGTTGATTGATGCCGAGGTCCGTCTCAAGGGAGGGTCTGTGAGTGACATGCATGGCAGACCTGGGTTCAGTGTAATACCCCTTTCACACTGCCAATGCCGGATCCCACCCGGGAATTGGAAACGGGTCCTTCCGGGGTGGGATCCGGCATTGGCAGCTGCTGCAGGCTTCCCCGACCCGGCAATATGCCGGGCAGGTTGCCATAGCAGTGGGAGGCGGAGCCAGCGGCGGGGGCGTAGGTGGCGCTGGGAGATGAGATCATCTCCGCGCCAACTCTCCCTGCTGTAGTAAACGGGTCCCGGGACGCATCGACCCGGGAGCCCGTTTACGCAGCCACTGGCCCGGTATTCAACCCGAGTATAACAATGCTTTATTCCCAAGTTGAATTGCCGGGTCAGGCGACCCGCGATTTCGGCGATGCCCCTTTCACACCGCACGCCAACCCGTGTCGACCCGGCAATATGCCTGCCGGGTCGATACCGGGTTATTTGTGCGGTGTGAAAGGGGTATAAATGGGGCTGACCCGGGTCCAACGTGTGGTGTAAACAGGGTCTAACCCTGGTTGGAACTGGTTCTGGAAACCTGGGTCGAACCTTTTTTTAAAGTGATATAATTCTGTTACTTTTGCTAGGACTGGGAGTATTGGAAACACATACATACATTCCTGGTTATAACACTTGTAAAAAAAACAAGATGGTCCTGAAGAAACTGGGGCATATGGGATCTCTGATAGCTGCAAAAAATATAGTTCTGTGCACACCCCTGAACAGATATAAACACAAGGTATCCTTATTATCCATAATTTTATTAAGGGTGCATTCTGCCAACAGACTGTTACTGTTATTTATCTACAACATAAAGAGACTGGACAGTAGATCTATACTCTCAATATTTTTCTGAATCTATTAATATTTAACAGGAGAGTTCTGCTCATTCCAGAAATTATGACTTTATTATGTGGAAACTTTCTGCTGGTAGGAATAACACAGCTTTATATGAGCTGTATAATATCACTGAATATTATACAGCTGTCGGATGTACTGGGATCTGTAAAGGATTGGTCGAATGAGAACATTTCCCATCATTTGTCCAATGAAGAGCCCAGACTGACAAGCTGAAGACCTCTGTACACCAGTCCATTGCTCTGGTTTTAAGAAGAAATTCAGAGAAAAACTAATATTCCAAAAAGAATATGAACAATGCAAACACTGTAATAAAATGCAATTAAAGTACATTTTTCAACTCATTTTATTTAAATATTTGTGTTTCTAATCCGTACAACCCAGCTGCAGTAGTACACACCCATGAAGGCCACACACACACACACACACACACACACACACACACACACACACACACACACACACACACACACACACCTATATAAGCCAAGTCCAGTTGTGAGCCAATCAAAGGTGAAGTTCTGAAATATATATACAGTTCTGAGGAAATGTGCCTGCAGAATATGAATGTCTGTGGAACATACTGTATTTGCAGACACTAATGGGTAAGGACTTTCATTACCAGTGTCTGTCTGCAATCATTAGGACCCTTTTGACTCTACAGCTGTAGAGGAACAACAATTCCTAGTTAGTCAGTCAGAGGCTGCTTGGTGGATCTATAACACCAGGAGACACACAGCTTACTTGAGCTGCCTGTCTAGTGTGTCTAGTGTAGGGTATCCGGACTCCAGACCAACACCAATAAGATTGACACCACTTAGGTCGATACCAATTGGTAGACACGCCTTATGTCGTCACGGACAAAGGGTCGACATAAACAAGGTCAACATGGAAAAGGTCGACATAAGTTTTTCACCTTTTTCTTTTCTTTCATTTTTTGATATTTTTTATACTTTACGATCCACGTGGACTAGAGATGTCTACTGCGTGAATGTCTTAACACACTGACTCGAATCTTGTAGACGTTCGAATGATTCGAGTCAGGAAACGCTGAAGTGCCAAGACATAATACTCACTGCAGCAGCCTCTCTCCCCAGTTCACACACACTCACATACAGCACAGCGCAGTCCACATGTCTTTCTGCCGAGTCCAAAGTGACTCCCGGGCTCAGGATCCGCCCCCTTGTCTCTCCTCCGAACGACGGCTCTCCTCTCCTGATGAGTCCTGAGTGACTCCCGGGCTCAGGATCCGCCCCCTTGTCTCTCCCCCGAGCGACGGCTCTCCTCTCCTGATGAGTCCTGAGTGACTCCCGGGCTCAGGATCCGCCCCCTTGTCTCTCCCCCGGGCTACGGCTCTCCTCTCCTGATGAGTCCTGAGTGACTCCTGGGATTAAGATGCGCCCCCTTGTCTCTGCTGTGAGTCCCTCTGCAGTGCGATGCATTGAAGATGAGCCGTGACACTGCGTCGAGCCACTCCACTGAGCTGAATCATGTGACTCGACACACACTAGTATCTCGGCTTTCCCATCTCTAATGTGGACTACAATTGGGAACAGTAATCTGTGCCGAGCGCAGCGAGGCACATTGCCCGAAGCATGGCAAGCGAATCGTGCCATGCGAGGGGACACGGTGCACTAATTGGGGTTCCCGGTCACATTACGGAGAAGACTACACAAAAAGAAAAAAAAAAAACGCATGTTGAACTTTTTCCACGTCGACCTTGTCCATCTCGACCTTTTGTCCATGTCGACATATTTCATGTGTCGACCTAAGGTGTGTCGACCAACTGGTGTCGACCTTGAGTCCCAGACCCCTAGTGTAGTGTTAGGCAATCATCAGCATCAGTACACTGCATATAAAAGTGACCTAGATGAAGAAAAGGTTTTGAAGTGCTATATTACCTATTCAGTGTCCAGGTCTTTTCTGCAGAACTGTAAAGTCTGGCTTAATATTTGTTCATAAAATGTTTCTTTGTATAAAGCAAGCATTCCTCTTTCTAGGGTTGACATAAAGAGCGCTCAGGTTATACCTTAACATGGTGTGTGCCACTTATGGACTGTGTATATCATTTGGATGTCTGATCTCTATGTACAGTAGCCTGGAACACAGTACTTACTAGTTCATTGGTCACCATGCAATTTAAACTGTAACAAACTCCAAGGTGCAAATGTACCAAGCGTTGATAACCCCTTTTTTCTGTGTTTTTGCAGTGAAAAGGGGTTATCATTGCCTCACCAAATTGTATTAAAAGGACCACCGTGTAGAAAGGTGGTGTCTTCAAAACATCTGGAACCCCCCTGTGATTGCCTATGGAAGGAGACACAAAAAAACAACAAAAACAGAGTACACCCTCTTCAGTGCTACCACTGTGAAAAGCACTAGGGGCTAAGGGGGTAATTCAGAGTTGATCACAGCAGCAAATATTATCTTAGACCGCAAAGCTATACCTCTAAATGCACTTTTACCGTTGAGCCGCTATGGCCGCTAGACTGCATGCACGTGCTACGCACTTTGTACGCTATTTGCGTACAGAGTCCTGCACGTGGTACGCACTTGGCGTACACACGCCGCGCTGAGTGTACGGAGTACACACAGCGAGCGCACACACAATTGATAACCTTTAAACCTTGTTAATGATACAATGTAATGATATGCTTATACTTTAAACCCTTAACAGCAAAGTACTATAATGATGTAATACCTTTAAACCTTAAGTAGCACTGGCGATACAAAGTACCCGCAGTGCGTACACCTTATCAATGCTTATACACCTTATACAGATTAATCTACTTTAAAAGCCCAGGCAGGAAAGTGAAAACACAACACTGATTTGTAGTTGCAACCACAGGGTTCTAAGGCCTCCGTGGATTAACTCCAAAAGGTAAAAACAATACAAATCATACACTACAGGCTAACAAGTAAATCTAAACAGAATAATGGCTACAGAGAATATACATACGTGAGAATGTTCGCGGTCCTCCGCTGGTCATACAGATAGCGTTTAGAGTCTTCTGACCGGCCAGGCAACAATGGTCTTTTTATACACAACATGCATACACAATACAATGGTCACTGTAATCTCATTGTTCATTGGACACAGGGACATGTCTCTACATTACAGTAAAGGTCATAGGTGGATTTGAAAAGGTGGGCGATGTCTTTCCCCAACTGCTCTTGTGGGTGGTATCCTCTGGATTCCCGCCGCATACATAAAATACAGTAAATACAGTTAATGTTCATATTCTACTTTTGTACATAACTATACGCAGGAACAAGCGATCTTTCTCTAACTAACACCGGAATGTTACCCTCAAAATACCCTACAGCTGGATACTAGACATCACCTTCCAACCTTTATCTGACCCTTCCTATCATGCAAAGGCGAATCTCTCTGTCCAGGAACTGTTTAAACTATCAATACTCGCTGACATGGTCTAGGGGAACTATATCTAAAATGTACGCTATATGGGTTAAATATGTAATGTTCTAATAACACGCTACACGCTCACAAACTCCGCCGTAAATACCCATGTCACGCGCATGATCGCCGGAGCGATCCTATGCAAATTGCGGATATGTGCACGCACGGAGGACTGAGTGCACGAGCAGCGGGCATGTGCATGGGGTTAGTACAAGGCATATGCATTACAATATTTTTAGACTTTGACAGGGGGCAGATATAACATTTGCAGAGAGAGTTAGATTTGGGTGGGTTATTTTGTTTCTGTGCAGGGTAAATACTGGCTGCTATATTTTTACACTGCAAATTAGATTGCAGATTGAACACACCACACTCAAATCTAACTCTCTCTGCACATGTTACATCTGCCTCCCCTGCAGTGCACATGGTTTTGCCCAATTGCTAACAGAATTCCTGCTGCGTTCAACTTGGAATTACCCCCCATGTGCACTGCAGGTGTGGCAGATATAACATGTGCAGAGAGAGTTAGATTTGAGTGGGTTATTTTGTTTCTGTGCTGCTTTATATTTACACTGCAATTTACAGTAGATTTCAGTTTGAACACACCCCACCCAAATCTAACTCTCTCTGCACATGTTATATCTGCCCCCCCTGCAGTGCACATGGTTTTGCCAAACTGCTAACAAATTTGCTGCTGCGATCAACTCAGAATTAGGCCCCAAATGTAAGGCAACAACCAAGGTTTTGCCTTGTACAGTAAGTGATTGCTGCTTTAAAAAAAACAGGCAGACTGGCATAAAGTTACATACTGCCAGCAACCTGTAAGCTATTTCATTTAGCTTCTGGTCTCTTCCTGGTCACATCCGGCTGTAGCAACCTGAGCATTACCAGGATTCGGAAGCCTGTAGTGTCAACTTTTTCCACCCAAATGGTCCAAGTAAAATGGAAACAGATTTCTAAAAACAACTCAATTTAATAATACATTTATTTAAATACTGCCCAATTGCTTATTTGTCATCTTATTAAATATTCGTATAACATCTTATTTCTTAGTCCAATAAAGAAAAACAAATCCTGAAAAAATCCACATCAAAAATTACTCACCCATCTCCTATCAATGGCTGCCTCTAAAAGACTATGGGGTATATTCAATTGCAGTCGAAAGCTGCCGTCTGGCGGAAAGACGGCGGTTTTCAACTTTTTTTTTTAGGTCGGAAGGGGTTCCGCCCTATTCAATACACCCAAAAATGATCAGACAAATCGTGAATTTCCGCAGGGAGACAGGGAGAGCAGCAGCTACAGCACAGGCACTTTTCCAACAAGACAGCAGTTCCAACTACAATTGAATAATCCCCCTCCCCCACCACCATGGACTACTTGGATCGCATGGCACTGGAACGCGCACACAATCTGGATACTAAAACATAATGACAACAGTGTTCCTTGCATTATGGACTTGTGCACTCTGGCAGTACGATGTGAATTCCCCACCCCCTTATGGAAATCCTGTATCAACCTCGCATCTCTATATATGACAAATAATGGATGTTGTCTCACCTACAGAAAACACACCTCGTCAATGAAGCATTGCAATTACTTTATATCAAGACTCAACAAACCTCTCCATAATATTCTCACAAGTCTGATCAAACACTAGAAACCAGTGCACTTCTACACACTCCAAGTTTCTCTGTGCGCCTTCCAATATACCACTCAGACAGAAAGCTTCCTTCTCCTCTGTGTTTGCCTTTATGCTTGGATGCACTTATCCTTGTATTGTATCATGACTCTTGGCGTTCTTATGTATCTTTTGCAAAGTACTGTGTACATATTTCACAATTTACAAATAAAATCTATATGCATACATAATGTATTACTGCATTACTCATTCAGATATAGGGATGTTGGGAATGAACAAAAATATGCCTAGGCAGAGATGGGCCTGGAACCAAACCGGACTGATAGCAGGACATATTCATGTGGAACAAGGGGTACAACATGGTTAGGGCTTCCATGTATACTAGAACACACAGGAGCATGTCAGATATTAGGACTGAAAACCTGTTACTTCCTTTTTAACTATTACTATCATAGGGGCAAATTTATTATGCCTGGAGAAGTGATAAAGCAGTGATAATGCACCAGCCAATCAGCTCCTGTCATTTTTCAAACCCATTATGATTGGCTGGTGTGTTATCACCTTCCACTTATCACTTCTTTGTGACTTGCACTATCCATGTCATCAGTGCTACTCTCTCCTCTCCAGTGACTCTGACACTGCATACCCATACTTTTGGTAAGGGGTCATTAAGTACTGTATCTATTCCCACATGGTTCCTGCTAAGTTACTTACTCTCCAACACTGTTATTGTAAAAGATTTTTGGTTACCCTGTTCACTCTGCAGACACTTTTTTTTGTGCCTAATCAATAAAAGTTAATAATAAAAATAATATTAATACAATATATGCAGGGCCGGATTAGCAATGGGGCGGATGGAGCTGCAGCTCCAGGCCCCTCAATGAAAACATGCCCACAGAGTCCCTGCAGTGCAGTCAGCCAGTGTTGACAGGAGGAAAGACTTTTGCTCCACTCCTTCCATGTTAAAGCTGGAGCCACCCCACCCTTCTTCCGGGAAGCCCAAAGTTCCACCCATAGGCCTGATTAGCTCCGCCCCCTGGAAGTGAACAGCGTGTCCCCTCGGGTGATGATCAGAAGTCCCAACTCAGCACTGGATATTGCCCAAGTCAGCACTGGATAGTGCAAAGGAAGAACAGCTTACTAATACCGCTTTCAGACAGAAGCAGCGGTTTCGACCCAGCTTTTGGAACACGGGTTGGATCATGGTCCCAGCTTAACTCAGGTCCTTTCTCTGTGTGAAAGGGTCAACCCAGGTCCAAAGTCTCGGGTCTTCGACCCTGGTCACAACCAGTGGCGCTGAGAGGGGAAGGGGAGTGGGTACGCTTTACCCGGGCCAGTTGAAAGGGCCTGTGTCCTGCTGCCCTCCCCTTTCCTGGCAGCTGCCTATCTGGCAGGAAGAGAGGACTGACAGCTTAAGTCAGTCCTCTCTCCCTGCGTGATGAAGGGGAGCGATCACGCCCGACTACCCGCAGCCGCCCATAGGTTATGACTCCGGCGCCACCCCCCTGCCCCAGTGTGGCAGCACAGACATTGTATTTTTTTTTTTTTTTTTACAAGTAGCGGGGGACTGGCCACACCTCCTTCGTTGGCCACATCCCTCTCAGTAACAGGGCCCAGCAAAGCTGTTGGCGACCCTGCTCGCAACTAGGGTCCCTTTCACACATACGGCAGTATCCTATTAGCCCCGACGTCGCTTCAGCCTATCAAAATGGCCGGATATCACGATGTATGACCGATGGTCATTATCGCAGTATCCAATTAGAGACCAGTTTGATATGCCCAATTTGGACCCGTAATCGCACGAAAACACATGGGATCGGGGATAAATCCCATTTGTTATCGCAGCTTCGGTAGCCCCTTATCGCGGATTACGCTTCGGGTGCCTAAGCATAATCCTCGATAACTGCCGACATTAGAGAAAACGATGCCAACATGGGGGTTAATAAGACAGCCTCCGACGATTCTATTAGTAGCGGTAAAGTACTGCTGCTAATAGGATACCGCCCACAGAAAGGACCCGGGTGGATTGGTTTTGCTGCGGCATATTTCTGGGTCCAAATTTCTGTGTTAGAAGAGTATAATGCATCGGCAAATGCAGGGAGGAGGAGTTTCTGGTTGCCCGTAAACCCCCCACTTCTTGGCAAATGGCTCAAATTCTGACAATAATAGCAATAGTATATAATAGGATTACTAGAGCTGCCAACACATCATGCAGTTTAAGGGACAGATCAGAGCTGCTACTTGTGCCCAGTGGTAGTAACTTCTTCTACCAAGTTTGTTGTCTGTGTGTGTGGATCTCAATCAGTGCACTGGACCAGACAGTGGCTATCAGGAAGAAGAGACAGGAGCCTTACCATGAGGTGGGAGAATGTGTGCTTAGAAAATGCAGTTCTGTCACCTAAACATAAACATAGAAACATAGAATTTGACGGCAGATAAGAATCACTTGGCCCATCTAGTCTGTCCCTTTTTTTTATCCTTGAGGTAATCTCCACCCTTTACTGGTTCTATTATGTGTGCGTATTTAATTATTATGGTATGTTTAACTTTTTCCTGACCACTTATTTTTAATATTTAAATGTGTGATACAGCCTATACTATAGACAATCTATAGCGTTAAATATTAATACTGTATTCCATACAGTATCCAGTATATAAATAGATCAATGTTTACATTAATGCCCAGAGTCGTTACTAGGTTCTTCTGTCACTCCCCAAGACTCCCGCGTACTTGCTCCAATTTTCCGCAGAGTGTACTGCATTTGGAAACCCCCATCTAGAAATCCTGTATTTGCCACTGTAAGGGGTATGTTGATTGTAGACTGCAGTATGCGTTTGTCAGCATCTCTATACTTCTATGCATATGTCAACATGTATTTTTTTTATCATGTAGTGAATTAAGTTGCCATTCCAAGATATAGTTGTCAGACAGTATAGCAGTCAGGGCAGGTTTTTGGCTTGTGCAAGCTATAAGACCACATAATATTCTGTTGGCTAGCACATCACTATCAAAGGAATTTTTACATTGTAAATATCTTAATTTAATTGTATGTGGAGAAACCACAACACAATCACTGATTGCTTCCTATTTGGCTGTGATTCCTGGCCAATACACAGTATCCTTTCTGATAAATGACATCCTAAAATAGGGCAGCAGATGATACAGGAAACAGTGTATCTGTAACAAGAGACCGTTCTTTTGTGAATCTGCAGCTGTCAATTCTTCCCTTCTTTTCTGATATATGCACATTGAGTAGCAAAGCAAAATGTGGTTTTGCTTGAGCAGCAATAGAATTGAGAACGTATTGTCTCTGTTAAATGTTTTGGATAGAAGAAGCAATTGTGATATCATAATGTTGCAAATTACGCAATGCATAGATAAGATGCTACTTTCGGCAGTACTGAGGCCTGTTCCAATTCAGTTTTTTAAATAGCGCGGTAAAGAAAAAAACACATTAGAATACTTACTGTATATCTAGGTGGAGTTTGCACGTTCTCCCCATGCTTGTATGGATTTCATATGGGTACTATAGTTTCCACCAAAAACATACAGATAGGTCAAATGGCTGCTGACAAAAAAATATTAACCCTTGTCACACGCCATAGGCGGCGTTCACCGCGCTTACCCCTGCGTGCCTGCTGGTCTGTGTTGCGGCCTCCGCCTTCGATGGTCCACGGGCTCCGGCGTCTGGCTGGCGCGGCTCCCGGCGGTTCCCCGGGGCAGGGACACCGCCATGACACCCGGCATCACGTGGGCAGGGAGCGGGTGACGTCATCAGACTGTTCCGCCAATCCAGCGGAGGCGGGAGATTCAAAGGCAGACGCCGGGCAGAGCCTCGGCGCCTGAGTATCGTCTTTTCCCCTGAAGTGGATGCCAGTGCTCTTGTTCCCGGCGAATCTCTCTGCAGTCGTACCCCAGTGTCTCCAGCACTTCCAGGTGCCAGTTGCTGCACAGTTCCAGCGTATACAGCGGCTGGTGTGTTCCTCTGCAATCCAGTCACCAGTGCTTCTTGGAGTCAGCGTGGGCTGCGGGCTAAACTCCGCTCTCAAGTTCTACAAGTCATCAGTGTCTTTAAACACCGCTCTCAAGTTCTACAAGTCATCAGTGTCTTTAAACACCGCTTTCAAGTTCTACAAGTCATCAGTGTCTTTAAACACCGCTCTCAAGTTCTACAAGTCATCAGTGTCTTTAAACACCGCTTTCAAGTTCTACAAGTCATCAGTGTCTTTAAACACTGTTCTCAGATTCTACAAGTCATCAGTGTCTTTAACCACCGCTCCCAAGTTTTGAAAGTTACCAGTGTCTTTAACCACCGCTCTCAAGTCATACAAATCATCAGTGTCTTTAACCACCGTTCTCAAGTTCTACAGTATCTTTAATCACCGCTCTCAAGTCATACAAATCATCAGTGTCTTTAACCACCGCTCTCAAGTTCTATAAATCATCAGTATCTTTAGCCACCGCTCTCAAGTCATACAAATCATCAGTGTCTTTAACCACCGCTCACAAGTGTTTCAAATCATCAGAGTATTTAACCACCGTTCACCAGTTCTTCAAATCAGCAGTATCTTTAAAAACATCACTCACAAGTTCTTCAGTCACTATTATCTTGTACCAACACTCACAAGTACTTCTTTTCCTGGAATCTTTAACATTGCTTACAAGTTCTCCTATAAGCCTGGACATTCCCCCCATACGTTCCTTCTCTACTATGTGACATTGTGTTGCTCCCTTCCTGCAATAAAGTTCTTTAATATTTTCACCAAGCTTACTGTCAGAGTCCTGTATGAGGAAGACCTATATCAAGCCATCCCTGTTCCGACCCAACTGTGGTTCCTCTCCCCTACCATCGGGAAAACCCCCGAGTTCACAACACCCCCAACCTAGGTCAGTGACACCCTAGTGTATGTGTTTGTCAATATCATTGGGAATATAGATTGTAAGCTCCGCTTGGACAAGGACAGATATGAATGACTGCAATATTCTCAGTATAGCACTGTGCAATGTGTGTGAACTGGGATCCGGTCTGAAGATCGACAGTGTCTAGGTCGACAATGTTTAGGTCGACCACTGTAGGTCGACAGTCACTAGGTCGACATGGATGGAAGGTCGACAGGGTTTCTAGGTCGACAGGTCTAAAGGTCGACATGAGTTTTTCACATTTTTCATTTTTTTGGGGGATTTTTTCATACTTAACGATCCATGTGGACTACGATTGGAACGGTAAAGTGTGCCGAGCGAAGCGAAGGCACCATGCCCGAAGCATGGCGAGCGAAGCGAGTCATGCGAGGGGACGCGGTGCACTAATTTGGGATCCCGGTCACTTTACGAAGAAAACGACACCAAAAAAAATAAAAAATTCTCATGTCGACCTTTAGACCTGTCGACCTAGCACATGTCGACCTAGAAACCCTGTCGACCTTCCATCCATGTCGACCTAGTGACTGTCGACCTATAGTGGTCGACCTAAACATTGTCGACCTAGACACTGTCGATAAAACGAACCACACCCGTGTGAACTATATAAATAATAAATACTACTGAACATTTAAAGTTAAACAAACAAAAAATAACTCAAGAAAATCTTGTTCAAAATATATCAGCTCTGAGATGAATATGTGGGACAAAAAGTATTTACAGTCTACTAAGTTCATCAAGATACTGTACAAATGTTCTCACCTAGAAAAAATAAACCAATGCTTTACGTCTTTCATATGGAAGTGAGCTGGGGAATGGAGTATACTGTATAGGGGCACTGAACAATCAGATAAAGCTCTGTATTATGTGTTCCCGCTTCCTCCCTATTCACATTCTCCAGCCTGTTCTTTATTTTCCCAGCTAGGTACATTCGTTACATTCTCCACAGCTTTTCGGAAATGGGTGATTATTATGATTGTAGCTGTTGTTTGAAAAGACACAGTGGGTTACTCTGTGCACGCAACTTTCATAAAGAAGAAGAACAAGAATCTCCTGTAGACTTTAAACAGCAACGTGTAGGACTTGTGAGGGCATGCAGTGCCACCATGTGCCAGCCAAGCAGCTAAAATAGGAGACCTGACACCGTCTGAAAAACTCTGCAAAGTTACAATGAAACCACATTGTATTCTACCGTCAGGAAAAGATGCTCACTTTGGAGCTGCTGAGTGGACTGTACATAGTGTAGACATTCACGAGGCTAGATATTTGACCTTCCTTCCATATAGCGGTGTACACAGTATAAACCCTACTTGCCTACTCTCCTGGAATAGCCTGGAGGCTCCCGAAAAATGGGTGGGTAAGTCTCTCAGCTGAGCACCCCCACGTCTGCATCGCCAAGCAGCCGCTGTCCAAAGTGGGCAATCTGGGGGGGGGGGGGGGTTCGATGATGCGATTTGCACAGAATTGCGTCTTCTTGGCAATGCCGGTAAACTTGGCATTGCGATTGTGCTAGATGTCCCGGTCCCCCCCTGTACAACATCGATCATTTCCTCACCAAGCCCCCTCATAATGCATCATGCCCCCCACAGCTCAAACTTGGTTGCTTCCTCCTGGAGGGGGTAGCCAGAATGTCGGTAAGTATGGCATAAACTTCCTAGGAGATCAGTTTTCATGGAGACTGACAGCACCACTCTACTTCCACAAGTTAACTCTCAGGGGCTTATTTAAAAAAACAAAAAACCACACACACGAGGGGGCCCACTAATTATCATTCCTTATTCTTGATTTTTCATGAGTATTTCTCAATGAACTCATTCTGGGGCAGAAGTTCTGATTAGAGGCAATCGCTATTACTTTACTGCAGTTTATGACAGAGCATGTGTCGCCAGGGTGTAACATACTGTATGTACAGTGTCATTTTGTGAAAATGGCTTCTTCATTGTAAAAAATGGCCCCTCGGGGACAAAGCAGCTATTCTTTTTCGGAGCTTGTAAGACTACAATCTTCATTAACAATAATAAGGACTGCAATCTGTCCTGTTAGTCAGCCTATTGCAGGAGACATCTCAGTATACTCATTGCCAGACATAATATGTGCTGCTGGGAACATCCTCATAATCTGATTTTGAGGCACACTGTAGCAGGAGACGAAGATAAACACAATAGCTGCTCTGACACACCTTAAAAAGTGAAGTACAATATATTAACCATTAAACAATGTTTATTTTACAGGCCACTTATTTATTCAAATAGGACATTGCAAACATTTTTTCAGCTGTCTGAAAAAGGACATATAACCTTAATGCCATACCTACCGACTTTCCAGCTGCCGCTCCAGAAGAGGGAGGCAGGCCGGCCGGCCGGCCGCCACAAGGGATGAGGATGGCGAGGGCATCATCATAGGTGGGTGGTGCGGGGAGGCGCGTACACGTGATTGCGTCACTTCGGCCAACGTTCACGCTATACAATGCAGCTACAGCCCACGTATCGCCAATTTTCATGGATGGCTGCAGGGGGTGCCAGCGGCTTTGTGGGACGGAATATGGGAATGTAGGATGGGGGTGCGGGCGATGGAGGCCGGCTCTGAGATGTTTGCCCTCTTCTTGGGAGCCTCTCAGCCTTTCTGGGAGAGGAGGCAAGTAAGCTTCATGCATGACAAATTAAATAATGCTTTCAATTGAAAATGGAAGTGTTATCTCCCCCCTCCCCCATCCCAAATACATGCACAGGCAATGCAGATCATTTCTATATTTCAGGGATAGTCACTTATGTACAGTATACTGGGTTGTACTACCAAAGCTGGGTTTCGAAAAAACAAAACATAACATGCTTTAATGTGATGTACTATCATAATAACAAAGCTAGCTATAGATAAGCTATTGCACTAGCTAAATCTGGAATATCTAAAAGCAGACTCATTATTGTAATGTTTTACTACAGGAAACTATCATTCAGAAAACATATTTTCCTGATGGCCTCCCTCTAAATAACATTCTAGGAAAAACCATACTGAAGAAGATACAATAGTGTGTCATGGCGTTAGGGGTCTTGGACTTAATGAACATAATACTATAAAAAGAAAAGAACAGTCTTATTTCCAGGTACATTTAGTTCTCATAAAACCCAGTGTCAGTGTACATTTGGTTCTTCAAATGCGCTAGACAACAAAAGTTTTAATACGCTTCACAAGAATGTTAAAACATTTTCTGAGTAATAATCCACAGACTAATACGTCAAATGAGGATCAGCCAAGAATAAAACTTCTGCCATACAATTGGGCAAAACATTTTTTATACAGAACCTGACATGTACATATTGGTTACTATGCGCATGCTTCAGAGGTCCTAGGGCAGCTTGATGAGAAAGGTTGCAGAAATAAAATATACATGATTGTTTCAAATAACGTAACAAGAAAATTCACATAAAGTACTTCTAAAGGACAAACTGGCTATGCTGCAACAAATGCACAACAACAGATCTGGCTGGTTGGAATGCAAAAACAAATAATTCATGGATGTGGATTTAAAGTTAACCAAAGACCATGAAATATATATATATATACCGTATATACTCGAGTATAAGTCGACCCGAATATAAGCCGAGGCACCTAATTTTACCACAAAAACCTGGGAAAACTTATTGACTCGAGTATAAGCCTAGGGTGGGAAATGCAGCTCTACCCGTACACAGACCTCATAGTGCCAGATATGCCCCACAGTGCCAGATATGCCCTACAGTGCCAGATATGCCCCACAGTGCCAGATATGCCCCACAGTGCCAGATATGCCCCACAGTGCCAGATATGCCCCACAGTGCCAGATGTGCCCCACAGTGCCAGATGTGCCCCACAGTGCCAGATGTGCCCCACAGTGCCAGGTGTGCCAGATATGCCCCACAGTGCCAGGTGTGCCAGATATGCCCCACAGTGCCAGATATGCCCCACAGTGCTAGATACTTTCCCTCCATCGCTCCCGCGCTGTCTTCTGAAGGAGGGACACGGAGAGCGCAGCGCGCGGCTCTCCTTTGTCCCTCCTGCGTCTCCGGCAGCAGCGGCGTGTGTTAAAGGAAGTGCCGGTTCGTGCACTTCCTTTAACACACACACGCCGCTGCCGCCGGAGATGCAGGAGGGACACAGGAGAGCCGCGCGCTGCGCTCTCCTTGTCCCTCCTAACGCTGACTCGAGTATAAGCCGAGGTGGATTTTTCAGCACAAAAGAAAGTGCTGAAAAAGTCGGCTTATACTCGAGTATATACTGTATATATATATATTTACACATACATATAAATATATACAGTGTGTCACGATCCATGCAGTTTCTCCTCCATGCCTGGGGTGGCGCTCTCTGCTCTGGTGCTCAGCACTCTGCTCTGTATCTGCAGCTTGATTATCAGCTGTTACCACAGCTGTGAGCAGCACCTGAACTCACTACTTAGGCCAGCCACACAGGCTCCATGTTGCCAGTTCATCATGTCAAGGTTGTCTCAGTTCCTGGTCCTGGTTATGCTGGTCTCTACTGCTAAATTATCCATAGAACTGCCAGGTTCTACCACAGTGCTATCCTGTGATCCATCTACAGTGCAATCCTGTTATCCTGCTACAGTACATACTCTACCACAGTGCTATCCTGTGATCCAGCTACAGTGCAATCCTGTTATCCTGCTACAGTGCATATTCTACCACAGTGCTATCCTGTGATCCAGCTACAGTGCAATCCTGTTATCCTGCTACAGTGCATACTCTACCATAGTGCTACCCTGTGATCCAGCTACAGTGCAATCCTGTTATCCTGCTACAGTGCATACTCTACCACAGCGCTATCATGTGATCCAGCTACAGTGCAACCCTGTTATCCTGCTACAGTGCATACTCTACCACAGTGCTATCCTGTGATCCAGCTACAGTGCAATCCTGTTATCCTGCTACAGTGCATACTCTACCACAGTGCTATCCTGTGATCCAGCTACAGTGCAATCCTGTTATCCTGCTACAGTGCATACTCTACCACAGTGCTATCCTGTGATCCTGCTACAGTGCAATCATGTTATCCTGGTATGTTACATACTCTACCACAGTGCAATCCTGCAACCCTGCATTCCCTGTCCAAGTGCATCCTGCTATGGTGCAATGGGGGTAATTCCAAGTTGATCGCTGCAGGAAAATTTTTAGCAGTTGGGCAAAACCATGTGCACTGCAGGGGAGGCAGATATAACATTTGCAGAGAGAGTTAGATTTGGGTGGGTTATTTTGTTTCTGTGCAGGGTAAATACTGGCTGCTTTATTTTTACACTGCAAATTAGATTGCAGATTGAACACACCACACCCAAATCTAACTCTCTCTGCACATGTTATATCTGCCTCCCCTGCAGTGCACATGGTTTTTCCCGATTGCTAACAGAATTCCTGCTGCGATCAACTTGGAATTACCCCCAATATCCGCTACTGAACAATCCTATTGCAAAGTGCCTTCACAGTCCACAGTGTCTCTAGTATTTCCACAGTCTACACCGTTTTCATGTACTCACAGTCTCCTGGCATCTCGTGTATTCAGTCTCCTGGCATCCCATGTCCTCTCAGTTCTCCCTTTCATTTTGTGTTCTCTAGTTATTCCTGGTTTATATTTATTGTTTACAGTTGTACACTGCTTTAATAAACTTGCTATTGTACCGTGAACATCAGTCCCTGCTAATATGTTCTCACAATGGGAAATCCAAACGGATTCTGACAGTGTGTATATATATGTATAGAAGGGGAAGCGGTTAGCATACCGCTACTCAAGATCTTAGATGTCAGAATACCGACGTCGGGATCCCGATTTGCGGTGAAATGCTGGCACAGGCTTATCTCCCTCTATGGCTGTCCACGACACCCATAGAGGGAGAATATAACCTGTGCAGAGCGCAGTGAGGCACCGTGACTGCAGCGTGGCGAGCGCAGCCATCATACTGGTGGCCAGGATGCCGCTGCCGCTGTCAGCAAAATGACGGCCGGCATCTCAGTCATCAGTAATTCGTATGTATTCCATATAGAAGACCATACCTATACCTATAGATTGAGTTTAAATATTTTTTTTTAAAACAACCTATTTTTTATTTTTTTTATCCACCCCCCTTTCCAAAGACAGAACTAAAGCTGGGCATACACTATACAATTCACAGTAAAGCGCTGCGGAATATGCGTGCGCTATATAAATAACTGTTAATAAAAAAATAAATACCAGATTTGCATTCCAACCAGCCAGATCTGTCAGATAATTATTATTATCCTTTATTTATATGGCGCCACAAGGGTTCCGCAGCGCCCAATTACAGAGTACATATGCACATAATCAAAACAGAAAAAATAAGAATTTACTCACCGGTAATTCTATTTCTCATAGTCTGTAGTGGATGCTGGGGACTCCGTAAGGACCATGGGGATTAGCGGCTCCGCAGGAGACTGTGCACAACTATAAAGAAAGCTTTTAGACTACTGGTGTGCACTGGCTCCTCCCACTAAGACCCTCCTCCAGACTTCAGTTAGGATACTATGCCCGGAAGAGCTGACACAATAAGGAAGGATTTTGAATCCCGGGTAAGACTCATACCAGCCACACCAATCACACCGTATAACTCGTGATACAATACCCAGTTAACAGTATGATAACAACTGAGCCTCTCAACAGATGGCTCAACAATAACCCTTTAGTTAAGCAATAACTATTTACAAGTATTGCAGACAATCCGCACTTGGGATGGGCGCCCAGCATCCACTTTGGACTACGAGAAATAGATTTACCGGTGAGTAAAATCTTATTTTCTCTGACGTCCTAAGTGGATGCTGGGGACTCCGTAAGGACCATGGGGATTATACCAAAGCTCCCAAACGGGCGGGAGAGTGCGGATGACTCTGCAGCACCGAATGAGAGAACTCCAGGTCCTCCTCAGCCAGGGTATCAAATTTATAAAATTTCGCAAACGTGTTTGCCCCTGACCAAGTAGCAGCTCGGCCAAGTTGTAAAGCCGAGACCCCTCGGGCAGCCGCCCAAGATGAGCCCACCTTCCTTTTGGAATGGGCTTTTAGAGATTTAGGCTGCGGTAGTCCCACCGCAGAATGCGCAAGCTGAATAGTGCTACAAATCCAGCGCGCTATAGTCTGCTTAGAAGCAGGAGCACCCAGCTTGTTGGGTGCATCTAGGATAAACAGCTAGTCAGTTTTCCTGACTCCAGCCGTCCTGGAAATATAATTTTTCAGGGCCCTGACTACGTCCAGTAACTTGGAATCCTCCAGGTCCCTAGTAGCCGCAGGCACCACAATAGGTTGGTACAAGTGAAAACCTGATACCACCTTCGGGAGAAAGTGAGGACGAGTCCTCAACTCTGCCCTATCCATATGGAAAGTCAGGTAAGGGCTTTTTTATGACAAAGCCGCCAATTCTGACACATGCCTGGCCGAAGCCAGAGCCAACACATGACCACTTTTCATGTGAGATATTTCAAATCCACGGTTTTAAGTGGCTCAAACCAATGTGATTCCAGGAACTCCAAAACCACATTGAGATCCCAAGGTGCCACTGGGGCACAAAGAAGGGGCTGAAATATGCAGCACTCCCTTACAACGTCTGAACTTCAGGCTGACATCCTTCCTGGCTTTGATCAGGATAAGAATGACTTCATCCGGAATGCCTTTTTCACTCAGGATCCGATGTTCAACCGCCATGCCCTCAATGCAGCCGCGGTAAGTCTTTGAACAGACAGGGCCCCTGCTGCAGCAGATCCTGTCTGAGTGACAGAGGTCATGGGTCCTCTGAGATCATCTCCTGAAGTTCCAGGTACCAAGCCCTTCTTGGCCAATCCGGAACAATGAGTATAGTTCTTACTCCTCTTTTTCTTATTATCCTCAGTACCTTGGGTATGAGAGGGAGAGGAGGGAACACATAAACCGACTGGTACACCCGCGGTGTCACTAGAGCGTCCACAGCGATCGCCTGAGGTTCCCTTGACCTGGCGCAATATCTTTTTTATTGAAGCGGGACGCCATCATGTCCACCTGTGGTCTTTCCCAACGGTTTACCAGCATTTGAAAGACTTCTGGACGAAGTCCCTATTCTCCCGGGTGGAGTCTGCTGCGGAAGTCTGCTTCCCAGTTGTCCACTCCCGGAATGAACACTGCTGCCAGTGCTACCACATGATTTTCCGCCCAACGGGGAATCCCTGTGGCTTCTGCCATCGCCCTCCTGCTTCTTGTGCCGCCCTGCCTGATTACATGGGCGAGCGCCGTGATGTTGTCTGATTGGATCAGTACGGCTGGTGAAGCAGGGGCCTTGTTTTGCTTAGGGCCTTGTAAATGGCTCTTATCTCCAGAAAATTTATGTTAAGTGAAAAACTCCTGTTTGGACATAGTCCTTGGAATTTTATTCCCTGTGTGACTGCACCCCAGCCCCGAAGGCTGGCATCCGTGGTCACCAGGACCCAGTCCTGTATTCCGAATCTGCGGCCCTCTAGTAGATGAGCCCTCTGCAGCCACCACCGCAGCGACACCCTGGTACTTGCCGACCGGGTTATCCGCTGCTGTATCTGGAGATGGGACCCGGACCATTTGTCCAACAGGTCCCACTGGAAAATCCTTGCGTGGAACTTTCCGAATGGAATTGCTTCGTACGAAGCTACCATTTTTCCCAGGACTCGTGTGCATTGATGTACCGACACCTGTCCCGGTCTTAGGAGGTTTCTGACTAGAGATGACAACTCCTCGGCTTTTTCCATTGGAAGAAACACGTTCTTCTGGTCTGTTTCCAGAATCATTCCCAAAAACAGAAGACGTGTCGTCGGGACCAGCTGTGACTTTGGAATTGAGAATCCAGTCCTGCTGTTGCAGCACTTCCCGAGAAAGTGCTACCCCCCTACCAACTGTTCCTTGGACCTCGCCTTTATCAGGAGATCGTCCAAGTACGGGATAATTAAAACTCCCTTCTTGCGAAGGAGTATCATCATTTCGGTCATTACCCATGGTAAAGACCCTCGGTGCCGTGGATAATCCAAACGGCAGCGTCTGGAACTGATAGTGACAGTCCTGTACCACAATCTTGAGGTACTCCTGGTGAGGAGGGTAAATGGGGACATGCAGGTAAGTATCCTTGATGTCCAGAGAGACCATGTAATCCCCCTCGTCCAGGATCACAATAATCGCCCTGAGCGATTCCATCTTGAACTTGAATCTTTTGTTATATGTGTTCAAGGATTTTAAAGTTAAGATGGGTCTCACCGAACCGTCCGGTTTCGGTACCACAAACATTGTGGAAAAGTAACCCTTTTCCTGTTGAAGGAGGGGTACCTTGATAATCACTTGCTGTGAATCCAGTTTTTTGGATAGCCACCAACACTGCCTCCCTGGCAGAGGGAGTTGCCGGTAAGGCAGATTTGAGGAAACGGCGGGGGGGGGGGGGGGGGGGGGGGGGGGGAGGGGAGAGACGTCTCGAATTCCAGCCTGTACCTCTGAGATACTGTTTGAAGAACCCAGGGATCCACCTGTGAGAGAGCCCACTGTGCGCTGAAATTTCTGAGACGGGCCCCCACCGTACCCGGGTCCGCCTGAGCAGCCCCAGCGTCATGCTGTGGACTTACCGGACGCAGGGGAGGACTTCTGCTCCCGGGAACTAGCTGTGTGCTGCAGCTTTTCCCCTCTACCTTTTCCTCTTGGCAGAAAAGATGAGCCTCTAGCCCTCTACTTTTCTGGGGCCGAAGGGACTGTACCTGATAATACAGTGCTTACTTTTGCTGTGGGGTAGCTTGTGGCAAAAGTTTTGATTTCCCAGCCGTAGCTGTGGAAACAAGGTCTGAAAGACCATCCCCAAACAGTTCCACCCCCTTCTAGGGCAAACTTCCATGTGCCGTTTTGAACCGGCATCGCCCGACCATTGCCGAGTCCATAACCCCCGTCTGGCGGCAATGGTTTTACATAGCGCTTATTAGTGATGCCAGTCGGCAAATATCCCTCTGTGCATCACGCATGTATAAGACAGCGTCTTTTATATGCTCTATTTTCAGCAAAATATTGTCCCTATCTATAGTATAAATATTATCCGACAGGGAATCTGACCACGCAGCTGCCGCACTGCACATCCATGCCGAGGCAATAGCAGGTCTCAATATAATGCCCGTGTGTGTGTATATAGCTTTAAGGGTATTTTCTGCTTTCTATCAGCAGGTCCTTCAGGGCGGCCGTATCCGTGACGGTAGTGCCACCTTTTTTAATAAGCGTGTAACCGCTTTATCTACCCTAGGGGTTATTTCCCAACGTGACCTATCCTCTGGCCGAAAAGGGTACGCTGCTTAGAAATTATCAATTTCTTATCGGGGGAAGTCCACGCTTCCTCACACACCTCATATCAATTCCTCAGATGCAGGAAAACTACTGGTAGTTTTCTGTCACCAAACAGAATACCCTTTTTTGTGGTATCTGGGGTATTATCAGAAATGTGTAATACATTTTTCATTGCCTCAATCATGTAACGGGTGGCCCTATTGGAAGGTACACTAGTCTCATCGTCGTCGACACTGGAGTCGGTATCCGTGTCAACATCTGTGTCTGCCATCTGAGGTAGCGGGCGTTTTAGAGCCCCTGATGACATGTGAGACGCTTGGACCGGCACAAGCTGAGCAGCCGGCTGTCCTATGTCGTCAAAACCTTTTATATAAGGAGTTGACACTGTCACGTAATTCCTTCCATAAGTCCATCCACACCGGTGTCGACCCCGCAGGGGGTGACATCCCATTCACAGGCATTTGCTCCGCCTCCACATCATTATCCTCATCATATATGTCGACACCGCAGTACCGACACACAGCACACACACAGGGAATGCTCTGACAGAGGACAGGACCCCACAAAGCCCTTTGGGGAGACAGAGGGAGAGTATGCCAGCACACACCAGAGCGCTATATATCAGAGGGATATCACCTATAGAGAGTGTTTTCCCTTATAGCTGCATAATATATATATACTGCGCCTAATTTGTGCCCCCCCTCTCTTTTTAACCCTTTTCCGTAGTGCAGGACTGCAGGGGAGAGCCAGGGAGAGATCCCTTCAGCAGAGCTGTGAGGGAAAATGGCGCCAGTGTGCTGAGGGAGATGGTTCCGCCCCTTTTTCGGCGGGCTTTCTCCCGCTATTGTAAAAGTTCTGGCAGGGGTTAATAAACACCTATATAGCCCCTGGGGCTATATATGGTGTCAGTTCGCCAGCCAAGGTGTTAATATTGCTGCTCAGGGCGCCCCCCCCCCCCCCAGCGCCCTGCACCCATCAGTGACCGCAGTGTGTGGTGTGCATGAGGAGCAATGGCGCACAGCTGCAGTGCTGTGCGCTACCTTGGAGAAGACAGAAGTCTTCAGCCGCCGATTTTCCGGACCACCTTCTTGCTTCTGGCTCTGTAAGGGGGACGGCGGCGCGGCTCCGGGAACGGACGACGAGGTCGGGTCCTGTGTTCGATCCCTCTGGAGCTAATGGTGTCCAGTAGCCTAAGAAGCTCAAGCTACCACCACTTAGGTAGGTTCGCTTCTTCTCCCCTTAGTCCCTCGCTGCAGTGAGCCTGTTGCCAGCAGGTCTCACTGAAAATAAAAAACCTAACATATACTTTCTTCCTAGGAGCTCAGGAGAGCCCCTAGTGTGCATCCAGCTCAGCCGGGCACAGAAATCTAACTGAGGCTTGGAGGAGGGTCATAGGGGGAGGAGCCAGTGCACATCAGATAGTCCTAAAGCTTTCTTTAGATGTGCCCAGTCTCCTGCGGAGCCGTCTATTCCCCATGGTCCTTACGGAGTCCCCAGCATCCACTAGGACGTCAGAGAAACAGCAATTTACAGTTGATGACAATATCGTACATAAACATAGCTACATCAGCAGATGACACTGGAATAAGTATCAGGTGGCAGAAGACTGCAAGATTTGGTGCAGTTGAAGATTATTAAAGTAAGAAAAAGGGTAAGCAAGGGAGTGAGTTAACAGATAATCTGCCAGATAATTGTACGGTATATTTCCGGGTAGTCGTGGGTCACTGTGCGGTGTGAAAAGAGTCAGTCCTGAATTCCTGAGTCGCCTGACCCGGTATTTGAACCCGTGTGAACGGTTTTCCTTGTCGATGCGACCCAGGATCCGTTCACAGTATAGGCAGAGGCGGCGTGGAGATGATCTCATCACCTAGCGCCGCCTCCGCCCCAAATGGCAACCCGACCCGGCATATTGCCAGATCGGGAAGGCAGTGTGAAAGGGTCCAATGTTGGGTTGCAAAAATCCGGCGTTTTGCAAAGTCGGCTAATGTATTAGCGGCCTCAAAGCAATTTTTTCGGACGCTTTCGGTAAAAATTTGATAAAAAGTCAGATCCAGATGTTTTACCCATGTTAAGTACGCAACTCAGCCGATGTAATGGAGTCTGATATTGCAAGTCAGACACAAAACAGCTCTAAAACTCTCAGGTTTTATTGGCCGAGTTGGTTATGAAAATGTTGGAAATCAAATATAAGTACACTTATCAAGAACATTTGCAATAAACAAACACTTCACAGTACATTTTGCCCCTCCCCCCCCCCCCCCCCCAATTTTTTTTTCTTTGATCTTTAAAAATAGTGCATATAGTGTACATGTCATTTTTGCACATTTTGCAAAGGAAAATGCATCTTATGCACAAATGGATGTATTAGGATGCACAAGCAGCTTATGCTGATTTAAATGATATGGGACACAGTTATATTCAGTGTGTAATTGCGACTGTATCAGCATACCTAATTATGTTACAGTGTTTTCGCTGGAATACATTGTAGCATAACATTTTGTATGTAGATACAGTTGCTATTACACACAGATTATAGGCATGCTGCATATCACTTAAAACAGCAGGAGCTGATTGTTTGTCCTATTCACAGTGCTTCGTTTTAGAAGTAAAACGATGTGAATAGGATGCACAAGCAGCTACTTCTGTTTAAAAAAATATATGCAATATGCAACAACTGTATCTGCATACAAAATGTCATGCTGCAGTGTATTCCAGCCGAACACTGTACACAGTCCTGGCAATTGGATAATACTAATTAAGCATATACTATGAAATTACTATCTTAATATAACTAAACATTCTGAGCTGAATTAAATAAGGATTTAAATTGTGGCTGGTGTGCAGCCACGTCTGGGGACAGAAGCTCTAAAGGTGGGTACACATCTATACATTCCTCGCCTGATCAGGTTAATGTTCCTGGTCAGCCAGGCAACGCGTGTAATGAGCTATGACCCGCTGTGTAGCGAGGCAGCAGTGGGCGTGGGCTTCGGGAGGATGGGGGGATAGCGGCTCCTCTATACAATCCTTAATGGTCGGGACCGGGAGGTCGAGTCTGGCATTTAAAATGCATTTTTTACCACAAATTGAAAATGCAAATAAACTGCATCAATCCATCAGCTGATACAAAAAAATTGGAAATCTATGCATGTTGGCAACGGTGGGGGATCTACATTTCAGGGCTATGGTATGATAGGTCGATAGTCAAAAGGTCGACACACACAAGGTCGACATGTGAAAAACGTTGACAAGGAAATTGTTGACACATGAAAAAGTCAACGTGTTTTTCATGTTTCTTTGGTGTCAAATTTGAGCTATCAGCACATGGAACCCCAATTAGTGTACTGCAATCCTTCGCATAGCTCAAGTCAGGCAAGGTTACTGTTCCCAATTGTAGTCCACGTGGGTGATAAAGTACTGTATGAAAAAAAAATCCAAAAAACTTGTATCGACCATATGTTATGTCGACTATTTGGTGTCAAAGTAGTAACCTGATATCAGATTTCAGACCTTTACAATTCTGCTAGTTAGGTTAGGAGTGAGTATAAAACACAAGTTTAAGATTATAGTTCATACAGTGCTTAACATTTTAAAGTATAAAAAAAAGTAAAACAAACTAAACGAACACAGAACAAAAAAAAGCAAATAAACTAAAAGCAGGAATCAGATTAACTAAAGACAAGCAGGAAAAAGTGACAGCAGGAATTCATCATTTCAAGATCACGGCTGGAGGTCGCTCAGATAAATGGCTTAGACATTCTAGAACACCACTGTGAACAAATTATAATAGCCAAAGGAAGGAAGGAATTAAGTGAATGTTTTCTGTTTTCATAGTGAAAAGGGGAAGTAAAAGGGAAGATACAAAAAAAATCACCTACAGGAACAAATTGTTAATTTATTGACTCGGGTACTAGAAAATGAGTAGAACAAACACAGATTAAATTCTGTAACAGAAGACCCCCAAAAAGTGCATTATTTATATATTTTAATGACTAATTGCAAATGTATAGTATCTGTTTCTAAATATATGTATTTCATTTATTGAAAAATGAATTACTCAACATATTTTATCTAGCAATATTGTTGTGTAAGTTATACATGCAATAAACATAGTAAAATATCTGGCACAAATACCAGGTTGCATGCGTAAACAAATAGGATTTTAATTACCTACCGGTAAATCCTTTTCTCGTAGTCCATAGAGGATACTGGGGTTCCATTTAGTACCATGGGGTATAGACGGGTCCACTAGGAGCCATGGGCACTTTAAGAATTTGATCGTGTGGGCTGGCTCCTCCCTCTATGCCCCTCCTACCAGACTCAGTCTAGGAAACTGTGCCCGAGGAGACAGACATACTTTGAGAGAAGGATAGATAAGGATAGTGGTGAGATTCCGAACCAGCACACACAAACAAGAGGAAAGCCATGCTAACCAAACTTGAAAACAGAAACAGCAACAGCAGAATCAAACAACAATACTTTACCAAGTAACAGTGCAGGGAGAACGAAGCACCGGGCGGGCGCCCAGTATCCTCTACGGACTACGAGAAAAGGATTTACTGGTAGGTAATTAAAATCCTATTTTCTCTTACGTCCTAGAGGATACTGGGGTCCATTTAGTACCATGGGGAAGTACCAAAGCTCCCAAACCAGGTGGGAGAGTGCTGAGGTTCCTGCAGAACTGATTGACCAAACTGAAGCTCGTCAGAGGCCAAAGTATCGAACTTGTAAAACTTAGCAAACGTGTTCGAACCTGACCAAGTAGCAGCGCGGCAGAGCTGTAAAGCCGAGACACCCCGGGCAGCCGCCCAAGAAGAATCCACCGACCTAGTAGAGTGGGCCTGAACAGATTTTGGAACCGGCAAGCCTGCAGTGGAATAAGCATGCTGGATAGTGAGCCTGATCCAGCGTGCAATGGACTGCTTTGAAGCAGGACACCCAATCTAATTCGGATCATAGAGAACGAACAATGAGTTAGATTTTCTGTGACGAGCTGTCCTCTTTACATACACCTTCAAAGACCTCACAAGACTTTGAAGTATCAGAGGTGTCGGTAATAACCGGAACCACAATAGGTTGGTTGATGTGAAACGGGGACACCACCTTAGGAAAGAATTGCTGATGATTTCTAAGTTCAGCTATGTCCTCATGGAAAATTAAGTAGGGGTTCTTGTGAAACAACACCCCTAGCTCCAATACACGTCTCGCTGAAGTCAAGGCTAACAGTTTGACTGTCTTCCATGTAAGACATTTAACATCTACTTCCTGTAACAGTTCAAACCAGTCCAATTGGAGGAACTGCAGCACGAAATTGAGATCCCAAGGTGCCGTAGGAGGCACAAAGAGAGGTTGGATGTGCAGAACACCTTTCAAGAACGTCTGGACCTCAGGAAGAGAAGCCAATTGTTTCTGAAAGAAAATGGACAAGGACAAAATCTGGACTATTATTGAGCCCTGATGTAGGCCCACATCCACACCCGACTGCAGAAAAAGCAGGAAATGTCCTACATGAAATTCCACCGCAGAATATTTTCTGCTCTCACACCAAGGGATCTGTATCTTCCAAATACGGTGGTAATGTTTAGACATTACCCCATTCCTGGCTTGGATCATGGTCGTGATGACTTTGTCAGGGATGCGTCTCCTGGCAAGAATCAGCCATTCAACTTCCATGCCGTCAAACGTAGCCGTGGTAAGTCTTGATAGATGAACGGGCCCTGTTACAGAAGATCCTCGCAAAGAGGTGGAGGCCACAGATTTTTGAGGAGCATCTCCAGGAGGTCCGCGTACCAGGCCCTTCTTGGCCAGTCTGGAGCAATGAGAATTGCTTGAACCTTTCCCCTTTTTATTCTTTTCAGAATTCTTGGGATCAGAGGATGTGGACGAAACACGTACACATCTGATACACCCATGGAGTCGTTAGAGCGTCCACTGCCACTGCCTGTGGGTCTCTCGACCTGGATCAATACCGCTTAAGCTTCTTGTTGAGATGAGAGGCCATCATGTCGATCTGTGGATATCCCCATCGACTTGTCAAGCACCTGAACACCTCAGGGTGAAGTCCCCACTCCCCCGGGTGCAGGTTGTCTACTCCCGGAATGAAGACCGCCGACAACGCTGCAGCGTGTTTTCTGCCAGGAGGAGAATTCTTGACACCTCGGACATTGCTGCTCTGCTTTTCGTTTGAGCCCTGTCGGTTTATGTACGTCACTGCTGTCACATTGACCGACTGCACCTGAATGGCCCGATCTTGAAGAACATGTGAGGCCTGCAGAAGGGTGTTGTATATAGCCCTGAGTACCAGAATGTTGATTGGAAGGACGACTTCCTGACTTGACCATCTTCCTTGAAACTGCAACCCCCAACCTCTGAGGCTTGCGTCCGTGGTTAGCAGAATCCGCTTTTGAATCCCGAACCGTCGGCCCTCAAGGTGAGAAGTCTGTAACCACCACAGAAGGGAGATCTTGGCCACTGGTGACAGACGGATCCTCTGGTGCATGTGAAGATGTGATCCGTACCATTTGTCCGACAGATCGAGCTGGAAGGGTCGTGCATGAAACCTTCCGTACTGAAGAGCCTCGTCAGAGGCCACCATTTTTCCCGAATATCACTGATATCTGGGTTGGCTTCAGGACATCCCGAACCATCGACTGTATTACCAATGCCTTTTCCAACGGAAGAAACACTTTCTGCAACTGTGTGTGTCCAGTATCATTCCCATAAATGGGAGCCTCTGAGTTGGCTCTAAGTGAAGTTTCGGAAGATTCAGAATCCAGCCGTGATCCAGGAGTAGTTGGGTTGTGAGGCCAATGCTGTTCAACAACCTTTCCCTGGACGGAGCCTTTATCAGAAGATCGTCCAGGCACGAAATTATGTTCACTCCCTGCTTGCGAAGTAGAAACATCATGTCTGCCATCACCTTGGTGAACACCCTCGGTGCCATGGAGAAACCAAAAGGTAGGGCCTGGAACTGGTAGTGACAGTCCTGCAGTGCAAACCGTATATAAGCCCGGTGAGGTGGCCAGATCGGAATGTGAAGGTACGCATCCTTGATATCCAGAGACACTAGGAATTCCCCCTCTTCCAGACCTGAGATCACCGCTCTCAGAGACTCCATCTTGAAGTTGAACACTCGTAAGTACGGGTTCAATGATTTACTGAACTGTCCAGTTTCGGTACTACAAACAAGTTGGAATAATACTCCTTGTTGTGGTGATGAGGTGGAACTGGAACAATGACCTGCATTTGTACCAGTTTTTGAATGGCATCCTGTAAGGTTATACTTGCCTCCTGTGAAACTAGTAAGCCTGATTTAAAAAAAAACTGTGAAGTGAGAGTTCCTGAAACTCCAGTCTGTAACCCTGGGAAATAAGATCTATGACCCAGGGATCCTGGCATGATGTTGTCCAGATGTGACTGAAATTTTTCAGTCGGTCTCCCACCTGCCAGTCTTCTAGGCATCGCGGTCCACCGTCATGCTGAAGGCTTTGCGGAAGCAGAGCTGGATCTCTGTTCCTGAGAACCGGCAGTTGCTGGTTTGCGTGGTTTACCTCTAGCGCCTCTGTTGGCTGTAGAAGATACTGTGGCTTTGCTCTTAAACTTGGGAGTCCAAAAGGACTGTAGAGTAGGTCCTGAGTAGGTATTCCTAGTTGGGGGAGCTGCAGAAGGAAGATATGTAGACTTACCCGCAGTAGCTTTGGAGATCCATTTGTCTAGTTTGTCTCCAAATAAGGCCTCTCCTGTGAAGGGTAGGCCTTCCACGTCTTTCCTGGAGTCCGCGTCCGCAGTCCACTGGCATAACCATAAGCCCCTGCGTGCTGACACTGCCATTGCTGTGGTGCGTGCATTAAGCAAACCCACTTCTTTTATGGCTTCCACCATAAAGTTCGCAGAGTCCTGTATATGTTGCAGGAGTAAAACTATCTCCCTCCTAGATAAGGAATCCAACCCCTCAATTAGGTTACCTGACCATCTAGCAATGGCTTTAGTAATCCACGCACATGCTATAGTGCGTCTCTGGGCCACCCCAGCAGCCGTGTACAAGGATTTGAGTGTAGTCTCAATCTTGCGATCAGCCGTATCTTTCAGGGAGGCTGCACCAGGGACAGGCAACACTATTTTCCGTGACAGCCTGGATACTGATGCATCCACTATCAGTGGATTTTCCCATTTTTTCCTATCCTCTGGAGGAAAAGGAAAAAATTAGATTAACCTTTTAGGGATCTGAAACTTCTTATCAGGATTAACCCACAGTTCTTCAAACAGGATATTGAATTCCTTTGACACAGGAAAAGTGACTGAGCATTTCTTTTTTACATTAAAATAAGATTCCTCACACTCCTCTGCCACTTTATCAGGAATTTGCAGAACGTCTCTGATAGCTTCAATAAGAGCCTCTATTCCCTGTAACAGAGAAGCGTCCCCCCTTCTGAAACCACCTCCCCCTCCTCCATGTCTAACCCCATAGCGTCAGAGTCAGACTGCAGGATATGGGCCAGAGTTCGCTTTTGTGGACAAATGGCAGGGGACTGAGACGCTTGTTTGGGGACTGAGTCTCTATTCATAATCTCATCCACAGACTGTCTTAAGTATTGTGTCTCTTTCTCATGGCAGGACAATTTATTAGATCTATTGGAAATCATTCCTTTAATGGAATCCAGCCACGCTGGTTCAGCCCCGCTACCCTGAGAAGGTGCACTACACTGAGTACATACTGTAGTAGTGAGCTCCCTGGGGAACAGGAACACACTTTGCCTGACATATTGTAAATGTGACAGCACACACACACACACACACACACACACACACACACACACACACGAAAAGTTAAAAGCACAATTAACCCACAAAGTGGACCTGTCTATACCCCATGGTACTAAATGGAACTCCAGTATCCTCTAGGACGTAAGAGAGAATAGGATAACTATGCATATTATATGGAGCCTGAGAAACTGCTCTTTGTGAAGAGGAGACTCTTTAGCAAAAGCAAGACGATGGACTGCACAGAAGCTGAGATATTTAGCATTAAAGTCAGCGGCATCAACCCAGGAATCGTGGGGGGGGGGGGGGGGGTTTAAGAGGATAGGGGTGTTTGCAGCAACATTCACCTGCTGATGGCCGTAGGGAGAGGGGTGATAGTGAACCTTGGAGGGGTCTGTGTGAATGCATAATAAATGAGTGTGTCAGTAAGTATGTGTGTCAGTAAGGACCAGGCACCGACATTAAGCGGTGTCTTGTGTGTGTCTGTAAGTAGTATATGTGTCAGTAAAGTGTGTCTGTCAGTAAGTATGTATAATAATGTGCCAGTAATGTCAGTAAGGAGTGTCTGTGTCAGTAAGTGGTATCTATTTTAAGAGGTGTCCGTAAGTGTGTTTGTGTCAGTAAGTGTGTGTCAGTAAGTGTCTGTATCAGTGCGTTTGTGTTAGCAAGTGGTATCTGTCAGTAATGGGTGACTGTGTATGTAAGTGGTGCCTATCAGTCAGGTGTTTGTAGGCAGGGCCGTAACTAGGTGTGGGTGGACGGTGCTTGGCACACAGTGCACTTGTGGTGTAGGCACACCATCCATATACACCCTGATTGGATTGCTGCCAGCTGCAGCGCTACCTGCTACATTTTATAACCGTAGCATTGCGCCCGGCTCCCTCTCTGCCAGACGCATCACTGCTTATATACAATAGCCAGCAGCGCTTGTCAGCAGTCTCAGTCTCCCCGTGTGCTCCGCAACGCTCCTCCCACCTCCTCCTCCTCCACTCGTGCAACAGCTCAGTGCCCTTCCAGCATACAGGCAGGTCAGGGGATGCGCCTCCTCCCGGCATGGAGCTGCACAGAGGATGTGTCCCCTGAGATGTGTCAAACGATCCCATCTGCGAACCTCACCTTAGACCGTTTGAACCATCTTAGGAGAGGTCCTGGGTGTATTTAATGTAGGTATTTTGTATTGTATGTTCATCCATGACATTGGGCTGCTGCCCAAAACATGTGTTGGATGCACCGTTGTTGCAGGGGGAGGGAAGAGGCCAAGATCTCCGTCAGAAGATTGGGATTTCCTGGCCTCTAGGTTGCAGCTGTGGTGGCTGGCTTGAGTGATCCACCAGGTCAGGCAGCCAGCTGAGAGTGTCAGAGATGATCCTATACTGTGTCCTAGGATGCAGTTTGGATCAGTAATGCATGCAAGAGTCAGGATGCCACCTGCTGCATTAACATATTAGCAGTAGCGTAAATTCATGCCTGGCACCCGCAGCCAAAATAGAAGGTGGTGCTTCTCCGGTGGCTCAGGCTTGCACATTTGCCGATGTCTCAGCGACTTACCAATGGTACATCTGGGAGAATAAAAATTCCTTACTGCAGCTAATTGGGGCAATAAGGAATCTTTATTTTCAAGTGCTGGCAGCAAATGATAATAAATAGAACCCAGAGGGGGGTTCTATCAAAGCTCAAAAGAGATAAAATTGTGAGAGATAAAGTACCAGCCAATCTGCTTCAAGTCTTACATTTTATAGGCTGTGTTTGAAAAATGACAGTTAGGAGTGGACTGGTTGGTGCTTTATCTCTCATAATTTTATCTCTTTTCGAGCTTTGACAGAACCCCCCTCAGGGCTCTATTTATTATCATTTGCTGCCAGCACTTGTATTTGTATCATTTGTTATATGTCTTCGGTCTGGAGTGGCAGGGACCTACAGACTTAGTTACAGCATATATCAGTGGTTCCCAAACTGTGTGCCTAGGCTCCCTGGGGTGCCTCAGGACACTAGAAGGGGTGCCTTGGATTGGTGGCCCAAGACCAATACAAACTATTTTTGGTCAAATGACCAAAAATAGTTTGTATTAGTCGTGGACAAAACCAGTGCTGGTGACTGCCAATTATAAAATATGAGGACAAACAGAAGCAAATATAGTCACGCAAACACACTAAAGAAGCTAAGGATGACATATATACATAATTTACTTACTGTTTTGTAAAATTCTCAAAGAAACTTTTGGCCTAAGGGTGCCTTGAAAAAATTCTGATACTCTAGGGTGCCATGATTAAAAAAACTTTGGGAACCACTGGCATATATATTCCACTTGATTCCAACAGTTCAATTGAGCAAATTACTAATGGGACATATCTCTGGATACAATACTGATGCAAAGTTAAGGTCAATGGGCCTAATTCAGAGTTGATCGCAGCAGCAAACTTATTAGTGTCACTGACCTGGGTTGGGGGTGTTGTGAACTCGGGGGTTCTTCCGATGATAGGAAAGAGGAACCACAGCTGGGTCAGAGCAGAGATGGCCGGATATAGGTTTTCCTCATACAGGCCTCTGACAGTTAGATTTGGTGTAAAATGCTGAAGGACTTTATTATGGGAAGGGAGCAATACAGCGACACATAAACAGAAGTGAAGTTGTAGGCAATGTCCAAGGTTGCTGAAGAGTTAGTGAGCAATGTCTACAGACACAAATGAAGAACCTGTGAGCGATGTTGAGAGACACTGACGAATGGAGAACTTGTGAATGATGGTGAAAAGACACTAACAAATGAAGAACTTGAGAGCGATGGTAAAAGACACTTGATGATTGAAGAACTTGTGAGCGATGTTTAAAGACACTGTTAAATGAAGAATTTGTGAGCGATGTTTAAAGACACTGTTGAATGAAGAACTTGTGAGCGATGGTGAAAGACACTGAAGAATTTGTGAGCGATGTTTAAAGACACTGTTAAATGAAGAACTTGTGAGCGATGTTTAAAGACACTGTTAAATGAAGACCTTGTGAGCGATGTTTAAAGACACTGTTAAATGAAGAACTTGTGAGTGATGTTTAAAGACACTGTTGAATGAAGAACTTGTGAGCGATGGTGAAAGACACTGAAGAATTTGTGAATGATGTTTAAAGACACTGTTAAATGAAGAACTTGTGAGCGATATTTAAAGACACTGTTGAATGAAGAACTTGTGAGCGATGGTGAAAGACACTGTTGAATGAAGAACTTGTGAGCGATGGTAGGTGACGTCAGCCGCTTTCCACCCCGTGACGTCGGACGTCATGACGGCGCCCACGCTCCGGGGAACCGCCGGGAGCCGCGCCAGCCAGACGTCGGGACCAGAGGACCGCCGGAGGTGAGTGCCGCCGGAACGACCAGCAGACACGTAGGGGTAAGCGCGGCGGCCGCTGCCCCAGGCGTGTGACAATACCCCCTCCTCCAGGAGTGGCCCCTGGACACTTCCCGGGCTTAGTTGGATGTCTGGAATTAAAGATCTGCACCAGTCGGGGGGCCGTCACCTCAGTAGCTTTGACCCAGCTCCTCTCCTCAGGACCATAACCTTTCCATTCTACCAAATACTGTAGATTCTTGTGAAGATAACGAGAGTCAAGAATAGCTTTGATTTCAAATTCCGTTCCAGCTTCAGTCTCTACAGAGGTTGGCCTAGGGGGTTCTGAATGGAACAGATTCAAAATAAGGGGACGAAGGAGAGAGACATGGAAGGAGTTTGGTACCCGAAAGTGGGAAGGCAATCTCAATTTGCAGACAACCGGGTTCAAGACTTGCAACACTGGGTATGGACCAATAAACCTCGGAGCAAACTTCATAGCGGGCACTCTTAAACGGAGATTGCGGGTAGAGAGCCATACCCTGTCACCAACTTTGTATTGAGGAGCTGCCCGTCACTTCCTATCCGCAAAGAATTTGTAGCAACCGGAGATTTTCTTGAGGTTAGCGTGAATCCTACTCCAGATTTGACTGAAGTGCCGGAGAGTAGAGGCTGCAGCAGGAACATCTTCCGGGGGACAGACGGGTAGTTCTGGAACTTGTGGATGGAATCCATAATTAATGAAGAATGGGGACTCGCCAGTGGAAGAGTGGTACAGATGATTATGGGCAAATTCGGCCCAGGGCAACAGTTCCACCCAATCATCCTGCGAAGGAGAGAGATAAACGCAGAGAAAAGTCTCTAAATCTTGATTGACGCGTTCAGTTTGCCCACTGGTTTGAGGGTAGTAGGCAGATGAAAACTTGAGCTTTATTTGTAAGACCGAACAGAGGGCCCTCCAGAATTTTGCAGTAAACTGCACTCCCTGATCAGAGACTATTTCCTGAGGTAACCCGTGTAAGCGGAAGTGTTCTCGGATAAATAATAACGCCAATTTGGGAGCCGACGGTAGCCCGGTCAAAGGAACAAAATGTGCCATCTTGGAAAAGCGGTCAACAATCACCCAGACAGTATTGTGACCCTTGGAGAGGGGCAAATCGGTGACGAAGTCCATAGAAATATGGGTCCAAGGCTTTTTAGGAATGGACAGTGGATGAAGCAACCCCGCTGGAGGTAGTCGAAGAATTTTGTGCTGAGCACATTGTGGACAAGAATTGACATAATCTCGTATATCCTTCTTCATAGTGTCCCACCAGTATGACCTTTGTAGAAACTCCCACATTTTTTGAACTCCAGGATGACCAGTGAACTTGGGAGACATGAGCCCACTGCAGCAACCTTGGTCGAAATTTAGCTGGTACAGACATTCTCCCAGGAGGAGGACCCAGAGCGGTGGGAGCTGCCGAAATAGAAACTGGACTGAGAATCAAAGCCTTTTCAACAGAATTCTCCTCATCCGAAGCCGTTAAGGAACGAGACAGAGCATCAGCCTTAGTGTTGAAAGTCCCGGCCCGGTACTTAATAACGAACGAGAATCGAGTGAAGAAGTGCGCCCATCTAGCTTGACAGGGATTCAGGCACTGGGCCGTCTTGAGGTACAGCAAGTTCTTATGATCAGTGTAAATCGTATTAGGTATTTAGCACCTTCCACTAGGTATCTCCATTCTTCCAGGGCAGATTTTATTGCCAAAAGTTCCTGATCTCCAATGGTGTAGTTTCGTTCAGCAGGAGAGAACTTGCGAGAATGGAAACAACATGGATGTAACTTCCCGTCAGAGGAGTACTGTGAAAGCACGGCACCGATGCCTACTGAAGAAGCGTCGACCTCCCAGAAGAATGGTTTAGAAAAATTTGGTTGCTGGAGTACCGGAGCGGACATAAAGGCTGCTTTTAACTGAGCGAACGCTGCCACAGCTTCGGAAGACAAGTGACTTGGGTCAGACCCCTTCTTGGTTAGGGCAGTAATAGGGGCCACAATGGTAGAGAATCCCTTTATGAATTTCCGGTAGTAGTTTGCAAAACCCAGAAATCTTTGTTCCGCTTTCAAGGAAAGAGGCTGAGTCCAGTCCCGAATGGCAGTAAGTTTTACCGGATCCATGCGTAGCTCCGTACCTGAGACGACATAACCGAGGAATGAAATTGAAGGGACCTCAAAGGTACATTTGGAAATCTTGCCGTAGAGATGATTCCTTCGTAGATGAAGAAGTGCCTCCCTGACCTGTACTCGGTGCTCAGTGAGATTCTTAGAAAATATCAGAATGTCATCCAAGTATTCCACTACACTTAGGTATAACATATCTCGGAAGATTTCATTCACAAATCCCTGGAAGACGGCAGGGGCATTGCTGAGGCCAAAGGGCATTACCAGATATTCATAATGCCCGTCCCTGGTATTGAAGGCCGTCTTCCATTCGTCCCCCTGTCGGATACGTATCAAATTATAGGCTCCCCTTAAGTCGAGCTTGGTGAAGACATGGGCTCCTCGAACCCTATCAAATAGCTCCGTGATGAGCGGCAAAGGATATCTGTTCTTCATGGTAATATCATTGAGACCACGATAGTCGAGACATGGTCTCAAGCCTCCGTCCTTCTTCTTCACAAAAAAGAAGCCTGCACCCGCCGGGGAGGTAGAAGGGCGGATGAATCCTTTCAGCAGATTAGACTTGATATAGTCAGACATAGCTTGGGTCTCGGGTAAAGATAAGCGATGAGTGCGTCCCCTGGGTGGCATTTTCCCTGGGATGAGCTCAATTGGACAGTCCCAGGGTCTATGGGGTGGCAACTGATCGGCTGCCTGCTCCGAAAACACGTCTGTGAAATCCCGATAGGCCTCTGGAATGAGCTCCTCATCCGACTTGGAAGATGCACGAAGCGGATAGACAGGGGTGAGACAATTAGAATGACAAAATGAACTCCAGGACATTATTTGTGACGACTTCCAGTCGACATGAGGGTTGTGAGTTTTAAGCCAAGGAAGACCAAGAACCAGATCGTGGGGCATCTCCCGAATCACTAGAAACTCCAGATACTCTTGATGCAGAGCTCCTACCTGCAGCTTGATCGGCACTGTGCGACTTGAAATAAGACCATCAAAAATTTGGGTACCATTGATGGCAGTCAAAGTAATAGGTCGTTCTACAGACTGTAACTGTAAGCCCAGATTCTGGACACAAGAAAGGGAAACGAAATTCCCAGCAGCCCCAGAATCCAGCAGAGCCTTAACAGGTTTGGCTATAGACTCAGAAAACAGAGACACGGAGAGAGTAAACAGTCCACTGTCGGAGAAGATTTAGATGTAACCCCTAACTCGACTCCTCCGGAACCAGCTAGGACTGCCCGTTTCCCGGACGGGACTTGCAGAATTTGAGGAAATGATCCGCGGCTCCACAGTAGAGACAGAGTCTACCCTCACGACGTCGCTGTCGTTCTTCCGGGGAGAGCCGAGATCGATTGATTTGCATGGGTTCGTCTGTACTTGGGGTAACCGTTTGCTTAGCTGGGAGAGACCGGAATCTGGATCGATCTGACCGACTACGCTCGCCACCTCGTTCCTGCATGCGAAGATCCACCTTCACACAGAGTGAGATCAACTGTTCTAAAGAATCTGGCAAATCCCTAGTGATCAGTTCATCCTTAAGACGATCGGACAGCCCGTTCCAAAAAGCGGCCCGGAGAGCATCATTATTCCAGTGCAGTTCAGAGGCTATGGTATGAAAATGAATCACATACTGTCCCACTGAACGGGAGCCTTGTCGGACTCGGAGCAAATCTGAAGAAGCAGCGGTCGTTCTGCCGGGCTCATCAAAGATCCTTCGGAAAGACGTGATGAAATTGGTGTAACTGGAAACCAAAGGATCAGATCGCTCCCATAACGGAAATACCCAATCCAACGCTGAACCCTCAAGCAAGGAAATAATGCACCTTGGACCGATCCGTGGGGAAGTTGTGTGAGAGAAGTTCAAAATGTACCTCGCACTGGTTGAGAAAACCACGGCAATTCTTCGGATTCCCATTATAACGAGAGGGAGTGGGGAGCTGGAGGCGTGACCTGGTTCCGGGCAAAGATTGAACGTTACCAGGGACAACTACTGGAGCGGGTACTGGAGCTGGAGCCAGAACTACTGAAGCCAGGGAAGCCTGAATTTGATCCAGCCGGCCGGATAATTCCTGGAGATACTGCATCACCTGGCTCTGTGCCGCCTCCTGACTCTGAACTCGGGAAACCAGGTCCTGGATGGCACTTGCCTCAGGGTTCCGATCCCCCGGGTCCATGTGGCCTGAGTATACTGTCACTAACCTGGGTTGGGGGTGTTGTGAACTCGGGGGTTCTTCCGATGATCGGGAAGAGGAACCACAGCTGGGTCGGAGCAGAGATGGCCGGATATAGGTTTTCCTCATACAGGCCTCTGACAGTTAGATTTGGTGTAAAATGCTGAAGGACTTTATTATGGGAAGGGAGCAATACAGCGACACATAAACAGAAGTGAAGTTGTGGGCAATGTCCAAGGTTGCTGAAGAGTTAGTGAGCAATGTCTACAGACACAAATGAAGAACCTGTGAGCGATGTTGAGAGACACTGACGAATGGAGAACTTGTGAATGATGGTGAAAAGACACTAACAAATGAAGAACTTGAGAGCGATGGTAAAAGACACTTGATGATTGAAGAACTTGTGAGCGATGTTTAAAGATGCTGTTAAATGAAGAACTTGTGAGCGATGGTGAAAGACACTGAAGAATTTGTGAGCGATGTTTAAAGACACTGTTAAATGAAGAACTTGTGAGCGATGTTTAAAGACACTGTTAAATGAAGAACTTGTGAACGATGTTTAAAGACACTGTTAAATGAAGAACTTGTGAACGATGTTTAAAGACACTGTTAAATGAAGAACTTGTGAGCGATGTTTAAAGACACTGTTGAATGAAGAACTTGTGAGCGATGGTGAAAGACACTGTTGACTGCACTGCAAAGAAACACTCTGGTTGCTGGGTACTATGGAAACTCGGCTGCCGAAAGACACCCTGAAACGCTGGAAGCACTGGAGTACAGCCGCTGGGAGACACACGGTGAACAGGAGCATTGGCATCCACCTTAGAGGAAAGACGATACTCAGGCGCCGGGGCTTTGCCCGGCGTCTGGTTTTGAATTCCCCGCCTTTTCGCGATTGGTGGAGCGGGTAGGTGACATCAGCCGCTTTCCACCCCGTGACGTCGGACGTCACGACGGCGCCCACGCTCCGGGGAACCGCCGGGAGCCGCGCCAGCCAGACGCCGGGACCCGAGGACCGCCGGAGGCGAGAGCCGCCGGAACGACCAGCAGACACGTAGGGGTAAGCGCGGCAGCCGCTGCCCCTGGCGTGTGACAGTTAGCAGTTGGGCAAAACCATGTGCAGTGCAGGGGAGGCAGATATGACATGTGCAGAGAGAGTAAGATTTGTGTGTGGTGTGTTCAAACTGAAATCTAAATTACAGTGTAAAAATAAAGCAGCCAGTATTTACCCTGCACAGAAACAAAATAATCCACCCAAATCTAACTCTCTCTGCACATGTTATATATGCCACACCTGCAGTGCACATGGGGGTAATTTAGAGTTGATCGCAGCAGCAAATTGTTAGTAGTTGGGCAAAACCATGGGGGTCATTCCGACCTGATCACAGCGTGCTTTCGTTCGCACAGCTGCGACCGGGTCACTCCTGCGCACGCGAGAGGGCCATAATGCCCACATACGTCGTTGCCCGAAGAAAGACTGACTGGCAGAGGGCGTTCCTGTGCGGCAACACAGCGTCAGGAGCCGTTTTAAGGGAGTGGTAAGAAAAACGCAGGCGTGTCCAGGGCTGGTGTTTCACGTCAGAGCCTGAACCGAACAGGCTGAAAACATTGCAGCTGATAAGTATCTCTAGCCCTACTTACAAACTGCACAAATGTATTCCCCATAGCAGTGCTGCACAAGCGAAAAAACCCAATCACCCATCCAAGCAAATTGTTTTGGTTTATGACCTACAGATCTTTGCTTTCTGAACAACATGGAAGAACATAAACTCAGACAGGTGTTACTATGAAACTTCTCATTTCCACTTGTACATCTATATATTTGGACAATTATATATCCATACAGTCTTTCTCACTGGCTAAAGCTCTTTAAAGTGGATCTGAATCCCTTTATACTTTTGCTAACTGTTTCCATACTATGCTTCGTGCTGCAAAAACAAATACTAATGAAAGTATTAATAGTTCCTGTATTCCATTTAACAAGAGAACAACTCACAATGGTAGGAAATAAAAGAGCGATGGGAATAGAAATAATCAGAAGAAATGTAATATATGCTTTCACAATTTTCCATAAAACTTTTTTTTCCGTAATTTGCAATGAGAAAACAGTTTACTGCATTTAGGAACAAATTTATTTTAAGCAAATAAACCTTTACAAAACCATTACTCAGATGTGCAGTGTTCTAATGAGAAAAGGCAGCTTATAACAACCGAAAAGTATCGTACTTCCTGACCTCGTCGGAATTCTAAATAACAGGATGCTGCGATCGAAAATTCTGACCAACGGCATCCCGCCTACCGGCAGTTCATCCCCGACCCCTTGTTAAATTGCTCATTTCACAGTCATAGGTAACCAGCGATAATAAGCCTAGTGCCAAGATGCCCTTTATATAGCAGTGCTAACTGTCTATAATTTGCAGGTGCTACTAATTGCACATTCATAATATATAAATATTATAAACATTAAAAACAGAAACAAATCCAGCTTAGTCATTTAATGATAGACACAGAATGTGAGTATTCATTTTAAATATCTATTTAAAATTAACACTCACATTCTGTGTCTATCATTAAATTACTAAACTGGATTTGGTTCTGTGTTTAATGTTTAGAATATTTATTATGACTGTGCAATAAGTAGCACCTGCAACTTATGGACAGGTAACACTTCTATATAAAGGGCATCTTGGCACCAAGCATAATCACCTTGAAAAAGCTGTGCCTCACAGTGAAACGCGTCAGTAAAGGAGATGGGTACTATTGCAGTTTGGATTATACCTGGAGACAAGCCTAGAAGTCCACCAGTGGGATCATCACTGCTATTTATAACAGAGGAACAGACCGCAGCTTTCAATAGAACTTTTTCTGGGTCCAAAACAAGCTGCAAGAGGTCATGCATCTAACCACCAAGCTGGTAATTACCATTCTCGCATACTTCCTCCCCAGGACTGTGGCCAGTCTCCATGGACATGTATATCTGGGTTTATGGTTACCTGGAAACTGCGCAAAACAACACAAATGGGCAGCCCTGTGGTACAGAATATCCTGAAGGTGTCTCCACAAAACACCTTAAGAAGAATTTGCGGAAATAAAGTATCTGATAAGTATGACCACTGGGCGCCTCAATAACAGTATAATAAACAGTACACACTGAAAGAGTCAAATATACATCCCTTGAGCAGTGTAGGGCGAAGAGACCAAATAAGCATCCCTTAAATAGATGTTTAAATCCGTTGCCTCCATCTTCATCCAATATTACATGGATTTAGCATGAACCAGCATATGAGGAGAGAAAGATAAAATAGCAATATGTGTAGTAACGTCAATTTAATACACACAGCACATACATGTTAACATAACATAAAAATCACATAAAAACATCACAGGAAAGGAATCCCCCTTATCCTGCTGAAATGGGTATACAAAACAATTACCAGAAGGCTAGAGAATTGGTGGTAATCAGTTCTCAAAACAAGCTCTTTTGTTTACAATCACCAAATCTCCCTGGTAGACGAACTGGGATCTCTTCCTGGCAGCTGTTAGGTAATTCAATTCACCTCAGCAGGATTGTGGTCTGGGGGTCCTCTCCTCCACAGCCAATGCATTTTGACCCGTTTCTTAGGTCTTTTTCAAGGCAGAAATAATTCTAACTACATTGGTAAGTATTTAAGCCTCCACTGTCCAAATAGGTGAGCCATATTAAACAATGCACAGCTGTAGTTTCAAGTGCGCCGTTCCGCCTTCCCGGTAACCCGGGCAGCGTGGGAGCCAATCACCATCATGGTGACACACAGCTTCCCCACTACCTCACTTCTGAGTGCTTGTAGCGGCGAGCAGCGCCGCATCACAGGTCTCCCAGTGCTCATAAGATGATCCCAGGTCCTCGGTCCCATCACTTCCGGCAGGTTGCCATGGTAACATCCACAGTTATTCAGCAGTACTCTATCCTATTCCCGCAACGTCACTTCCGGAAAGTTGCTATAGACACGCAGATACATAATCAAACCCGTACTTCCAATAAGATAAAGTCTTATAAGCATTACTTAATAACAGACAACGGTCCAAATGTCCTCACTATTGTGTCTGAGTGGTTGCAGTGTGTTACACTCATAAATACACTGCATCTCACTCTTAGCAAGAGCAGAGGCAATATCCCTCTGACGGTTATTGCACTTAACTAATTTTATTTCTGCGAACCTGATTATACCTGTAGTAGAACAGTTGTGATGGATTCTGAAGTGATTAGGCAGGGCGTGGTTTTCTAAACCCTTCTTTATATTTCTACAGTGTTTGCTTAAACGTACTCATGCGGCCAATATAAAATAGGTTACATGTACACTCTATACAGTATTTAACATTTGCATGTGATAAAATCTGTTATTTTTACTGTTTTCCCATTGATGTAAATTGTATCCAGCCTCTTTGTTCCATCACTCTTCACCTCACGGCACCCAATACAGGACCCTCCCTTCTCTTTTCTTCGGTGGGAGATAACTCCTAACCAGAGAGTCTTTTAGATTGGTAGCATTTTTGTATATAAAGACTGGGTGCTCTGGGATGGAATTCCCCAAAACAGGATCTTTCTTTAAGTTCCACCAGTTTTTTTTAATGATTTACTGAAACCAGTCACAAGGGCCCATTCAAACTTATTCTTATTTGATTGTTCACGGGTTTTATTCGACAGAAGGTCTTTTCTATATGTTTTATTGACTTTCAAGTGCCTGTTGTATTTTTTCTTTATGGTATCCACTTCTTTCGAATTTACATCATAAATCACTTGCTTGTTGTTAGTATACATTGTCCTCTGTGCAATTTCTTTTTAACCATTTCAGTTGACTACAGTATGTGGGATTGAATTCAATCAATTTGAGTGATGGCAACTGTTGATATTTATGTACATCTGAGAATCAGTGTCTTTTGTATAGGTCTTAGTGCACAACTTTCCATTTTCAACAAATAGAGTAATGTCTAAAAAATCAACCTTTTGTTCATTAATATTACATGTAAACTCTATATTTAAGTTGCTATCGTTAAGAACAGAAAAGATCCAATTCCTCTTTATTTCCTCTCCATATAGAGAGTATGTCATTGATGTATAGTTTCCAGGACACTAGGTTCGCTCCAAAGGGGTTACCATTATAGACGTGGTAAAATTTCCACTGTCCCATAAAGATGTTAGCGTAACTAGTAGCAAACCTGGTGCCCATCGCTGTTCCTACCTTCTGAACATAAAAATCCCCATCTACTATGAAATAATTATTGTTCAGGATAAAGCATATACCATCTATAATAAGATTCTGACGTTCTTTCTCTAAGGAGCTATTATTCAAATATAAGGAAATGGCATGAATACCTGCCTTATGATTGATAATTGAATATAACAACTTCACATCTGCTGTGACCAATAATAAACCCTCCTCCCACGGGACTGTGGTGAGGAAGTTTAAGAGGTCCTTTGTATGCGAAGAATTATACACTATATATATATAATTATACAAATTCTAAGAATTTTTTATTTGTAAAAAATAATCTATGTATTCCGACAGATTCGCTGTCGCTGAATCAATGCCAGAAACTATAGGTCTACCGAGCGGGTGTGTGGCGTTCTTGTGGACTGTTGGTAACATATATAGTGTTGGTAAGGCTGGTTTCTGGTTCGAGAGGAATTTCACTTCTCTCTGTTCCAGTACTCCTAATCTACTGTACTTTTCTAAAAGATCCTGTAGATTCGTAACAATTTCACTCGTTGGATCTTACCTAAGTTTCAAATAAGTGGTTTGGTCCCTTAGATGATTTCCTATCTGCTGGCATAATCATCAGTACTGAATTTTATTCCAAATCCTTAAGTGCCGCCAGAGCCGGATTAAGACCATGGGGGGCCCGGTGCACTTAAGACAGTGGGGCCCCTAATAAAGAGAAGGCAGATGAATATATATATATATATATATATATATATATGTGGCAGCTTAGTAAAACTTGCCTCCCCAAGCAGCACACGCTGACCTCCTGCTCAGTGGTGCAAGTAGAAAAACTGTCTTATAGGTACTGTGTGCGCACTCCGAAGACGCACGCACCCAAACAATGGGTATGGCCAAATGTCACATGGGGCGTCACCAATGAAAATGGGGGTGTGATACACATATTGGGGGAGGATGGTAGATACACATATGACCCCAATAGTGCCAGATACACATTGCCTCACTGTGCCAGATACACAAATGCCCCCAGAGTGCCAGATACACATTGCCTCACTGTGCCAGATACACAAATGCCCCCAGAGTGCCAGGTATATATTGCCTCACAGTGCCAGATACACATTGCACCAGTGCCAGATACACATTGCCTCACTGTGCCAGATACACAAATGCCCCCAGAGTGCCAGATACACATTGCCTCACTGTGCCAGATACACAAATGCCCCCAGAGTTCCAGATACACATTGCATCACAGTGCCAGATACACAAATACCCCCAGAGTGCCAGATATAAATTGCCTCACAGTGCCAGATACACAATGCCCCACAGTGCCAGATACACAATGCCCCACAGTGCCAGATACACATTGTCCCACAGTTCCAGATACACATTGCCCCACAGTGCCAGATACATATTGCCCCACAGTGCCAGATACACATTGCCCCACAGTGCCAGATACACAAATGCCCCCACGTTGTCAGATATACATTGCCCCCCAGTGCCAGATACAGAAATGCCCCCACAGTGCCAGATACATATATGCCCCCAGTGCCAGATACATATATGCCCCCAGTGCCAGATACACATGTCCCACAGTGCCAGATATTCTCCCAGTGCCAGATATGCCCCCAGTGCCAGATAGAGATGCCTCCGTGCCAGATACAGAAATGACCCCAGTGCCAGATACACATGTCCCTGCAGTGCTAGATATGCCCCCAGTCCAGGTACACATGTCCTCATATATAATAGTCAATACTGTGATATCGGCTTAATAGCCTATGTTGCCCCCTATCTAGACAGGAACAACCACGAGCACACCATGGCAATTGTTGTTTGTGTCCCCTTCCACCGCTGACTGCCCCTACATGAACCGCGCTGCTGTCCTGCTGCGTAGGAAGTCCCCTCCCGGATAACTGTCTGTTTGTGCAAGCGGCGGCAGCAGTAGCTGATCGCGGACACTGGCTGGGCAGGGTCTGTGGAGCGGTGGCGGGCGCAGGCCGGCGTCACTGTTCCCCCCGCGGTGACCGCACTACAGGAGCAGAAGATGATCTTTGGAGCAGTGCCGGGCGCAGGCCGGCGGCACTGTTCCCCACGTGGCGGTAGTGCTAGAGTACAGCCGCAAGAGCAGCAGGTGATCTATGGAGTGGTGCCCAGCAGCACTAATCCCACACCCCAGCGGCGGCAGCGCTACAGTACAGCCGCAGGAGCAGTAGGTGAGCTGCAGCGGAGGGAGCGGCAGCCCGGCGACAGTGGGTACAGGGTACGGCGTACCCGTGAGTACCCACCCACTTGCACCGCTGCTCCTGCCCTTCACTACGGTCTCCACTGCAGCAGCGGCCACACAGACAGTACAGCTGAGCTGAGCGACGGCTCAGCTGTCCAGTAATGTATGGATGAAGCAGCCTGCCGCTCAGTCATTGGCTGGGCACGCAGGCTGCTTCATTCATACATTATTGGACAGCTGAGCGTCAGCTGTACTGTCTGTGTGGCCGCTGCTGCAGTGGGGACGGGAGCCGGAGACCACAGCACCACAGATCGGATCAGAAGAGAGGTCCGATCTGTGGTGTGACAGGGGGCCCTTTTGGAAAGGGGAGCCCGGGGTACTTACCCCTCGGGCCCCTCCCCCCCCCCCCCCCCTTAATCCGGCTCTGAGTGCCGCCCTTTATTAGTCAGATTGTATTTAATTCCGGTAGGCTTTATATTTCTTAGTTCATCCTGAACCACTTCACAAAAGGTGTCTAAAAAATTGCCCTTAACATGGGCCGGAAAGAAAACAGATTTTGGTTTAAAGGGTGTTGCTCCTGTTAGTTCCATATCCCCTAATTCACCCACCGTTTCACAAAAGAAATCACTCACTAAAGGCTTTCACCATTGCGGCACCTGTATCGGGTGCCGTGAGGTGAAGTGATGGAATAAAAAGGCTGGATACAATTTACATCAATGGGAAAACAGTAAAAATAACAGATTTTATCACATGCATCGCTAAAAATGTTATATACTGTATAGTGTGTACATGTAACCTCTTTTATATTGGCCGCACAAGTAGATCTTTAAAAGTTCGGTTAAGCGAACACTGTAGAAATATAAAGAAGGGTTTAGAAACCCACGCCCTGCCTAATCACTTCAAAATCCATCACAACTGTTCTACTACAGGTATAATTAGGTTTGCAGGAATAAAATTAGTTAAGTGCAATAACCGTCAGAGGGATATTGCCTCTGCTCCTGCTAAGAGTGAGATTCAATGTATTTATGAGTGTAACACACTGCAACCACACAGACTCAACAATGATTTTGAGTTAAAGTGGTTGTTGTAGATATAGTTGTCCTTGATGCTAATATGTTTTTTTATTCATGAGGGTTCAGTTTTAATTGATTTTATGTCTAGTATGTCTATCAGGGATTTGGCTTCAAAAAAGCGGTGATCACTACCACATGTGGACTCTTTACATGGATGTTTATATATGTTTTTCTGCACAGCAATATGAGGACAATTGGACCGTTGTCTGTTATTAACTAATGTATATACAGTAAAGGGGGGTACTCACGGAGCGATCGCTGCTTAAAAACAAAGCAATCTGACTAGATTGCTTAGATTTTAAGCAGCGATCCCTCCGTGTGTACCCCTCACAGCGATAGCGATGTGCAGCCCCGCGCATCGCTATCGCTGCTGCTAGATTGGCCTGCATGCAGGCTCAATCTAGCAGGTCGCTCACTTCACCCGCTGGGTGAAATAAGCGCCCCCCCGTCTCCCCCCTCACGCTCAGCACACATCGCGCTGTGCTGAGCGGTTCACTCAGCACACATCTCTCCCCACATCTGCCGGTGAGTACTGGCCTTAAGACTTTATCTTATTGGAAGTACGGGTTTGATTATGTATCTGCGTGTCTGTAGCAACTTTCCAGAAGTGACGTTGCGGGAATAGGATAGAGTACTGCTGAATAACTGTGGATATGTTACCATGGCAACCTGCCGGAAGTGACAGGACGGAGGACCTGGGATCATCTTATGCGCACTGGGAGACCTGTGATGCGGCGCTGCTCGCCGCTATAAGCACCTGGAAGTGAGGTAGTGGGGATGCTGTGTGTCACCATGATGGTGATTGGCTCCCACGCTGCCCGGGTTACGGCAGGCGGCAGCGCATTTGGGACTCCAGCTCTGTATTGTTTAATGTGGCTCATCTGACTGGACAAAGGAGGTTTAAATACTTACCAATGTAGTTAGAAATATTTCTGCCTTGAAAAAGACCTAAAAAACGGGTTGAAATGTGTTGGCTGTGGAGGGGGAGACCCCCAGACCACGATCCTGCTGAGGTGAATTTGAATTACCTATCAGCTGCCAGGAAGAGATCCCAGTTCGTCTACCCGGGAGACTTGGTGATTAAAAACAAAAGAGCTTGTTTTGAGAACTGATTACCACCAGTTCACTATGTATACCCATTTCAGCAGGATAAGGGAGAGTCCTTTCCTGCGATGTATTTATGTGATTTTTATGTTATTTTAACATGTATGTGCTGTGTGTATTAAATTGACGTTACTACACATATTGCTATTTTATCTTTCTCTCCTCATATGCTGATTCACACTAAATCCATGTAATATTGGATGAAGATGGAGGCAACGGATTTAAACATCTATTTAAGGGATGCTTATTTGATCTCTTCACCCTACACTGCTTTTATATATATATATATATATATATATATATATATATATATATATATATATATATATATATATATATATATATATATATATATATATTGTTATTGAGGCACCCAGTAGTCATACTTATCTGAGTCTCCATGGACAAATCCTACACATAAATCCCAGCTCATATATTTTTAGCATTTAATTGCAGTGCTAATGTGTGCCCTTCCATTTTATGTTATTTGCTTTTATTTTATTTATTAATTACCACTTCTCCATTGCAACATTAATCTTTTTAAAGTGTACCATCTTATGAATAAATATAAAATCTTTTGTACCATATCCAGCTTATAGCACTGTTTTAATTTTTCCTCATTCTACAAGCCAGGGCTGCCAAGCTGCTGTCATACACACACATCCATGTCACACTCAAGTAATCACACACCCCTTCTAACACCAGATGCTTCTCCCGGTAACACCCTCTAGGCAGCCCCCCCAACAGTCTATAAGAGGCTACTAAGTGCAACGCAGGAGTAAAATCCTGGGTTGCACCATTCACACTTAACCTGGGTTGTTTACTGGGTCGAAAGTCAACCCGGGAACCTTTCAGACATACAGAAATCCCAGCTTGATGCACGTTCATGCACAAAAAGCTGGGATTTTTAAAGTAGGTCTGAAAGGGGTATAAGAGTACTAAGTGAACATATTCAAGCAACCAAAATCATAGACGAATATGTCACCTGAAAATAGGTAAAGAAGCAGAAAAGGGTGTTCTGAGTGACACGGGGTCTCGCTTAAACAGTCAGGACATGCTTTATTTCATCTTGACCTTGCTTACACCAACCTATTCCGATACTATGGATGCACATTCAGAAAGACACATTCTTCGAACTCAGAACCTATTTATTTTATTGAATCACTCTTTATTTTGGCAGGTCATTTAATATAGCAAAACACTATACATACAGTAAAACAGACCATATTTTTGTAAAGTCAGATTTGTTACTACTGAATCCGACATAATAAAAATATAATAAAAGTACCAAATGTGACATTTTCTATTTTATGTACTATACTAATAAATTGTTTTCATCATTGTATTACTGTACTTGTTCAGCTCATTCAGTGGGAACAATGGTATGGTACCACCACTGTTTATATAACACATAATTCATAATCTGCACACACTACCTTTTTACACTTCCTTTTCCCAATCCACAACTGTCTATATCCAGGGTGTTATCTTTAACCTATACTGCTGTATTACAATTTGGCTTTGAACTTCTGTATATCTGCATGTATACTCTGCTGCACATACAGTATATTTTAAGATGTAGCTAATAAACAAATGAGACAAATACAAAACCATACCCTCCAACTGTAACTTTTTGGCAGATACATTACCTTTTTTTTTATGGTCTGTACTCGCCAAAAAGGGCTTTGTACCAATTTTTGACTCACCAAATTTCCATTTAAAGTATAGGAAAGGGGGCGTGGCCACGTCCCCTTTACCCGTGACAACAACCCCTTTCCTACTTTTGTATTGGTTTTTATGTGTAAAATGTTCCTAATGTGTACTGGTTGTTATGTTGGTTTTTATGTGTAAAATGTTCTTAATGTGTACTGGTTGTTATGTTGGTTTTTATGTGTAAAATGTTCTTAATGTGTACTGGTTGTTATGTTGGTTTTTATGTGTAAAATGTTCTTAATGTGTACTGGTTGTTATGTTGGTTTTTATGTGTAAAATGTTCTTAATGTGTACTGGTTGTTATGTTGGTTTTTATGTGTAAAATGTTCTTAATGTGTACTGGTTGTTATGTGCAAAACATGCTCTTCTTTAAATTTTGATTTGTTGATGTCAGTCTTGCATTCAAGTAAATTTAACCTGGTGAGGGTGGATGACAACTATTTGCACTTGCCTTGAAAGACTTTCTACTCTATCCTGCGGCATAATGCCCTGTCTATAAGGATATACAGTATATGCAGAGTCTTTATAAAATATGACAAATTTATCTTGCTCATTCAGGGATAAATCCAGCAGAGACTGTCTATTATTCTCCTGACTTCTACAAAAGGTGCTTTGGACACCAATGTATTACTATAATACAATCAAGTATAGGGTGCATGTAATATTTCCAAATAAAGATGTCTCCTCATACACCACTGCTGCAGTTGCGCTAAACAGCCTCTCTGCGCAAGGTTCCATGAGACTCTGCTATCGTCAGGCGTCTTTTTTTAACTAAAATGTGTCTTAGACGCAAAACTATTTTTGTGACAAGTGTTGTAACTATACTTACGACAATTTAGTCAAACATCAGATGCTTACACATGACAGATGAGTCAAGACAGTAAAATCTGAGTTCATCTGCATTCCCATTCTGTCTGGCGTTTGTAGAAACTATCACAAGTATAGTTGCAGTGCTACTATTAATCATCAAGACATCACTATTTGGCAAGCAGCACTGCATTCACCTTCCAGTGAATACAGAGCAGGGTAACGTGACACAGGTGAATATTAAACCAGCCATATATGTACTCTGATTTAAAGGCAGATGTAGTTCAAGTAAAGGGAACACAAAAATATGTGAGGTGGTGAGTGATAGATGTTACTCGCAGTTAAAGGTCACAAGTGCTCATAAAAAAAAAAAAAAATCCCTGTGGGCTATTCAGTAGCTCTGTGAAAGCAAACGGATGATCTAAAATGCACAGGTGGTGCCTATGTGTGCCTGTGGTCTTTTCACACTGTGTAGTGGCATATAGTTTTTATCTGCCCCATTGATAAAATGATTAAACCAGAGGTTCTCAAACTGGGGGACTTCGGAGCACTTGCCGGGGTGCCATGGGTGGCCGGTCTAGGACCAAATTAATTATTTCTGTTCAGTATGATAAGCAAAACCAAGCTAGAGGCTGATAATCAGAAAATATGTTGACAAACAGAAGCTGAACTCATAACTGACTCTAAGGATGACAGGTAAGCACAATTTCCTTAATTTACTTTACTTTATTTACTGGGGCATCACAGACAGTGTAATGGTTAGCATTACTGCCTCGAAGCACTGAGGTCATAAGTTCAAGTCACACCATAACCCTGTGTGGAGTTTGTATACCACTGTACTTGCCTGGGTTTCCTCAGAGTACTCCCGTTTCCTCCCACAATCCAAAAATATACTGGTAGGTTAATTGGCTCTCAACAAAATTAACCCTAGTGTGAATGTGTGTGCGTGTTCATGTGGTAGAGAATATAGATTGTATGCTCCACTGGGGCAGGGATTAATGTGAATGGCCAAATATTCTCTGTAAAGTGCTGCAGAATGTGTGTGCGCTATATAAGTAACTGGTAAAAAAATAATACAGGGTATATTCATTTTTGCAGAATTTCTCAATGAGAATATTTTGGCATATGGGTGCCGTGAAATAATTATTATACTTATGGTTATATACTTGATAAGTGCACTAAGTCACCAGAGCATAAGGGAACACAAGAAAACATGCAGCAGATAGGAAGGCTTGGCATGATCTAATAATTCATTAGTAGTCATCATGTCCATGATTACAATGTTGTCCGTTAAAAGGATAACAGCATAATGTGTAATTGCATAATGTCCAATGGTTAAAATGTTGACAAGTGCAAAATATCGACAATAGAAATATTAAGGCTAGGGTGTGGATTAAAATTTGGTGTTGACATTATGTACCTGTCAACATTTTGACATTTTGCAAGTGGACACTGAAGTTATTGACATTCTGAACATGTCAACATTTTGAAGCTGTTGACATTATGGTATCTATATAATGACTGTCACCATTGTGAATATCGACAATAGATACAGAATGCGCAAATAAGAATAATAGCTCTGAATTAGTTTCAATTTCACAGATTCTCCTATGTGACAAGCACGATGAATGGCCAGCTCAAAGAGAGCCTCCATTAGCACAGTCCTATGTTGGGATGGGCACGCTAAAATTGGAAATATCCTATTCTTCAAAAAACATGGAGGGTTTCAATAAAAGACAGACATGGAAAAGTTGCCTTAAAGTGAAGAATTTAGAAATGTCCTTCTTTGTACTCAATAGGGTAGATGTATCAAATGGGTTACATACGTTATCCTGGCGGATAGGATGCCGGCTGTCAATATCCCAACAGCGGCATCCTACCCGCCAGAATGCCAGCAACGGGACGAGCGCTAAAGAGTCCCCTTGCGGGCTCACTGCACTTGCCACGCTGCGGGCTCGTGGACACCCACGAATGGCAATAGCCCTGGTGCGCTGGGATTCCGGCTGCCGGCATTGTCAGCTCATGGGATTTCTGCGTCCGTCTCATGAACGCCAGGATACCGACAGTCAGCATTTTATCTGCATACTGTATCAAACCTTCTATCATTTATAAAGCATATTCTATAAGTTAGCAAGTAAATAGTGCACACAATCACAGCAAAGACACTGGTTTCGACCCTACGGTTAAGTAGTAAACAACTGAACTACAGTATGCCGAGGTGAGAACCATCTTTCTGTAATATACACAAAAGTTCCTGATGTTATGCGTTTCTTTATTGTTTATATTCCCTAGTACATATACTGTATTAAATGTGAATATTACAAGATGTTCTTTCATATAAAAGCAGCTTATAATTATGTTTTAAATTTGCCTCTAATGAAGCAGAGTCAGGGAAGTTTAAAAGGCAAGCTCTCTTCTCTTTGCAATAAATCTTCCTCCCAAAAGTGGCAGCTGTCACCACCCTGTTTTATTATACCTGGGCCTGAAGGCTGGGGCCACTGATTTACTGCCCTTCTTTAAAGCTGTGACAATCAAGCAGTTTAAAAAAGTCACTGTTGAACACCTGGGAAATATTTATTACCTGTACTTCAGGAAAAACCCTCTGTTTTCTAGAGCACTGTAATAATTTCTGTACAAGTAAAGACCCTACTATAGTGATGACTGGGAAATAAACAGACAAAACCATCTATGTTCCACCACAGTCCTGCCAGGGGCATGCTTTAAGTATGTTAGAATTCACCTCATTCCAATAACAACAAAATGGCTGCCATTATGCTAACCCGTGACCGATGACACAATTGATATAAAACTTTCAAAATATATTTATTCGGTATAAAAAGCTCATAACACATTCCTATGATCAATCTACTCTACCTCAGCCTTCAAGGCAAAGAAATTAGCCGTCTCATTCAATTCCACAAGTGAGGTCCCATACTGAGAAAAACAGTAAACGAACTTAAGAAACATGCTACCTGTTTAGTTTGAAAGTGTTTGATAAAAAAATATGGCCACTCAATACCAATAAAGTTTTGTTAAATATAAAAATCACCTCATAAAGGGCTTACAGATGTGTTTACATACATCTAGCCTCCATATGCCATGCAGCGGGAGTTTTGCTGCAAATGCATCATATTCATGATGAGTTGCAACTAGGATGCACCAGAAGACTGTGCCGATTAATTTGATATGCAAAACTTGTATGTGTGTCTGTATATGAAGCACAACAGAACTTGACATAGGAAAAAGCAGTGGCTGCTGCATCATAGCACTGTGTATACAGATTCAGAGACTCAGTTGCACACAGATATACAGGTGTCAAATATAAAATTAAACGGTTCAACCTTATTCACATTACACCACACACTAGTACCCCTTAGACACGTTACACCACACAATAGTACCGCTAAGACATGTTAGTACCCCTTATATACAGTATGCCACACTGCAGTATACCTTATATACAGTACATCACACAGTAGTACACATTATACACATTACACCACAGTAGTACTCCTTATACACGTTATGCCACAGTAGTACCCCTGTAATTCCTTATAGTAGTACCCTTATACACAGTATGCCACACAGTAGTGCCACTTATTGCCATTTATTGACAATAAAAAAACGTTGCTGCTAGATCAGTCTAAGGCAGATGGGGGGGAAGAGAATTCAACAATTAAATTAAAGAACAAACTATTGTACTATAATCATTGAATTCTAATATCCCCTCTCCTCCCCCCACTGCCTAAGCTTGATTTAGCAGCACTGCAGCGGTTTTTATGTGTCATATATTTTCTTTGTACTTTAATGGTTCTGCAGATGTGGTTAAGGCAATAACTATTGCTACCAGGAGTATGAGTGAATGCTTTAAGCACTGGGTGAGGGGGCTAAAAGATCTAATATCTACAAATAAAAATAATTAGCTTATTTCCAAGTATTCCACTGCGCAGAAGATTCTGCCCACAGGGCAACCTCTGCTCTGTGCGGTGGCACTGACTGCACCACCTTATTTAAGGTTCTGCAATCAACTGAGCTATGTTTACACATACCTTACAATAAGCAAGCCTTTAAGGCGGGTACACACTACCCGATTCTGGAATGCCGACGATGGACTACTATTTTGTTGAACAATATAGCGTTCAATGATATAGTGCATACACACTGAACGTTTTCGTTCAATGATAACGTTCAGTGTCATCACCGCCAGCATTCTCGAACATGCAGCTCAGTCCGACTTTGACGGGTTGAGTTGCATGTCAACTCAATATTGGTCAATGCTGGATGATGTGCGGGAGCACGCATCGTTCATTAGTCACCAATATTACCCCCATACACGCTGTAAGATAAAAGTCTAAAAATAATGTATAAATTATTTTTTAGGCTGAAATCGCCTAGTGTGTATGCCCTTTTAGTCTTCACTTTGGTGTGCAGTAAATGACTGCATTTAACAGATGTACTTTTTAAAGGATTTTAGAAGCGTGAAAATAACTATTTAGTATTGCTATAATTATGGTTATTATTAACAGTAGTAACAATGATAGAATTTGACCCTAAAACAATGTCAGAATGTTAGGCAGAATCTATGAGAAGAGAAAACAGCTCTTATGTTTTTTCTGAACATTCTAAGGGGTATATGCAATTGCGGTCGAATTCCGGCTGGAATTCGACCGTTTTTAAATTCGACAGTCAGACACCCTCCCGCCGGGACCCCGAATTCGACATATTCAATAAAAAACGGATTTGACAGTCCCCTTCTCCACGTAGAATACACTGGGTTCCAGTAAATAAAATTATCATCACAAAAATCCAGTGTAGATCTGTCCACTTCTTGTTTGTAATCCACGTACTTGGCAAAATAATAAAACGCAAAACCCGATCCACGCACTGAGAGGGGTCCCATGTTCACACATGGGACCCCTTTCCCCGAATACCGGGACCCCCCGTGACTCCTGTCACAGAGAGTCTCTTCAGCCAATCAGGGAGCGCCACGTCGTGGTACTCTCCTGATTGGCTGTGCGCGTCTGAGCTGTCAGGCGGCGCATAGCACATAGGCGCTCCATTATATTCAATGGTGGGAACTTTGCGGTCAGCGGTTGACCGTCAGTAACCTCAAACGCTGACGCAAAGTTCCCACCATTGGATACAATGGAGCGCCTATGTGCTACATTGTATCTTGAGTGCTCCGCCTGACAGCTCAGACGCGCACAGCCAATCAGGAGAGTGCCAAGACGTGGCGCTCCCTGATTGGCTGAAGGGACCCTCTGTGACAGGAGTCACAGGGGGTCCCGGCATTCGGGGAAAGGGGTCCCATGTGTAAACATGGGACCCCTTTCAGTGCGTGGATCGGGTTTTGCGTTTTATTATTTTGCCAAGTACGTGGATTACAAGCAGAAGAAGACAGATCAACACAGGATTTTTGTGAGTATAATTTTATTTACGGGTACCGCGTGGATTCTACGTGGAGAAGGGGACCGACTCTTCGTGTCAACATAGGTAAATATGTGTGTCGGTGTGCATGTATGTAATAAAGTTTTACGATCACGGTGTGTGTGTACTGTTTTTATTTGGGTATTTTTTTGCAGTAGAACTACAGGTACCAGCGGGCCCGTTTCCCCCCGCATGCTGGTACTTGTGGTTCTCCAAGTACCAGCTTGCGAGGGAGGCTTGCTCGGACTTGTAGTTATGCTACAAAAAACAATATTATTTTTTTGACACTTGGCTATCAGCCTCCTATCCGCCGCCCTTGGATGGGGGGGGACAGCCTCAATCTTCACCCCTGGCCCTTGAGTGGCTGTAGGGGGGACGCCTTGATTTAAGGGGTCCCCACTCCTCCAGGGTACCCCGGCCAGGGGTGACTAGTTGGGGATTTAATGCCACGGCCGCAGGGACCGGTATAAAAGTGTCCCCCGGCTGTGGCAATATCTCTCCAGCTAGTAGAGCCCGGTGCTGGTGTGAAAAATACGGGGGACCCCTACGTCTTTTGTCACCCGTATTTTTTGCACCAGGACCGGACGCAGAGCCTGGTGCTGGTTGTTAAAATACGGGGGATCCCCTGTAAAAAAAATTCACTTATTTTTTACAACCAGGACCGGCTCAAAGAGCCCGAGGCTGGTTATGCTTAGGAGGGGGAACCCCACACATTTTTTTTCTTGACTTTTAACCCATTCCCACCCCTTCCCACTGAAAAACATGCTCTGATCTCTCCGTATTATTTTAGTCAGTAAAAAAAATAATATTCTTTTAAAAAATATATTAAATAATACTTGTGGCTCCTAATAGACAAACCCAAGTAGATAATCCCTTCTAATATAAATAGATATGCTATTAGCAATAAAAAAACACAAAAAAAACATGTTTTTTTTTAATTTTTATTAGATCCCGCCAGCAAAATGAGGCGGACTGAAATTGACGAAATTACTGTCGAAAAGCACTGTTGTCGAATCGACATTCTTCAATTGAATATACTTTTGTCGAAAAGCCGCATTTTTACCATTGCAGACATGTCGAATTTGACAACTGTCGAATTGCAAAAAGTCGAATCTGAAACGGACGTTTTTTTGTCGAAAAGTACTGTATTGCATTGGCGAATCATTTTTTTGTGTGTCGAAAATGCCCCGTTTTACGACATTTGTGGCAATTCGACCGCAATTGCATATGGCCCTAAATCTCGCACAACTTAAATCTACCTTTAATAGGTGTATTCAATGCATGTTGGATCCTTTCCGACGGAAAGGATCAGACAATGCAGCATTCAATTTCCGGCCAAATCCATCAGGATTTATCCATTCTTGACAATGTTAATCCGACTTTTTTTTAAAGACGGTTTGACATTGTCGGAAACGGGGCTAAAGCCTATCAGATTTGGCCGCAAATCCAACAAAACACGTGGATCCGCGGCTAATCGGCCGATCTACGTGTTTTCCGACGAGTCTGAACTGAAAAAGTCGAAAACTGCAGTCTTTCAGCCTAGACGGCACTGGCAGTTCCGACAAGAATTTAATACACCCCTAAGTCTGCTGCCAGCCAAATCATTCTGTTTCTGTAAGAAAAACAATAGTGTAAATTCCTGGCGCAAAGTTATCAGCCCAATCTAAATCCTCAACAGATCCGTCCAAATAACAGATCAAAGAAATACTCAAATGAAAAAAATACTCAAATGAAATCCTTTCATTCTGTTTCTGTGCTTTACTTATGCTGCCACCCCCTATCAGTCACTTCACTGACTCTCTGTCCAGTTCAGAATGACATTGAAACCTCTCACTCTCACCTACCCTGCTCCTCATCCACTCTGCTCCTCAATTCATATCTCTCACCCACCAATGACCGACCACCTCCTCTCCTCCTCCCTAAATTCCCCACAACAACTCTCTTCTTCAGAACTTCTCTCATGTCACTCCCAGCCTCCGGAATGCACTCCCCTGCTCAATCAAACATGCCTTCAACCTCCCAGTATTCGTGCTCTTAAAGCTCATATCGTCATTGAAGCCTACCACCTCTTCTCCTAATCTCCAGCCTCTGACCTATGTATAACTGTTCCCCTCGCTCTCTTTGTGTCCACCCATATCATTTTATATTGTTTAGATTTTCTTGTGAGTTCTGTTTACTACGGTAACTTTTCAGCGGTATTGCTTTTTTTCTGTTTTGTTGTGCACATTCTTCTGCATATAATTGTTCCAAGTTTCCTTCGTTTCACACACTCATATTTCTTACAACATGCCTTGGGAAGGGGACATCACTTCCGTTTCTTTGAATCAGGTCAGTGGGACCTGATTCAAGCCTTGATACCACACGGACTCCAGTCACTGAATATACCGGAAGCACTTTGTGATATCTTTTACTGCAAAACTTCATTAAGGATTGCACAACGTCTTCAGCACACCAGCTAATGTGGCTATTTTGGATACCAAACGGAACCCTAACTTTTGGTATTTACTAACTAAGTGGTCTCTTCCTAATTTTGCAAGATCCAGGGTGGTGATATAAATAGTGAGTAAATGTGGATACATGAATTGTATATTTTATATGTTTATTAAATTTGTTTTATTAGCTTTTTATCCTTTCCGTCCATGCTAATTGATTTTATACTATAAGTATTTTTTAATAATTTGGAAGCAAGAGTGCTGGGTTCCCATTACTTATTTTCTTCTATTATTGGGTCTGACACCCCTTTACCAGCTGCTATTGCTATTGAATTTACTCACCGGTAATTCTATTTCTCGTAGTCCGTAGTGGATGCTGGGGACTCCGTAAGGACCATGGGGAATAGACGGCTCCGCAGGAGACTGGGCACAATTAAAGAAAGATTCAGGACTATCTGGTGTGCACTGGCTCCTCCCCCTATAACACTCCTCCAGACCTCAGTTAAGATACTGTGCCCGGAAGAGCTGACACAATAAGGAAGGATTTTGAATCCCGGGTAAGACTCATACCAGCCACACCAATCACACCGTACAACTCGTGATATGAACCCCGGTTAACAGTATGATAACAACGGAGCCTCTGAACAGATGGCTCGCAATAACAACCCGATTTGTGGAACAATAACTATTTACAAGTATTGCAGACAATCCGCACTTGGGATGGGCGCCCAGCATCCACTACAGACTACGAGAAATAGAATTACCGGTGAGTAAATTCTTATTTTCTCTGACGTCCTAGTGGATGCTGGGGACTCCGTAAGGACCATGGGGATTATACCAAAGCTCCCAAACGGGCGGGAGAGTGCGGATGACTCTGCAGCACCGAATGAGCAAACTCAAGGTCCTCCTCAGCCAGGGTATCAAATTTGTAAAATTTAGCAAAAGTGTTAGACCCTGACCAAGTAGCCGCTCGGCAAAGTTGCAGTGCCGAGACCCCTCGGGCAGCCGCCCAAGATGAGCCCACCTTCCTTGTGGAGTGGGCTTTTACTGATTTTGGCTGCGGTAGTCCTACCGCAGAATGCGCAAGCTGAATAGTGTTACAAATCCAGCGAGCAATGGTCTGCTTAGAAGCAGGAGCACCCAGCTTATTGGGTGCATACAGGATAAACAGCGAATCAGTTTTCCTGACTCCAGCCGTCCTGGAAACATAAATTTTCAGGGCCCTGACTACGTCCACCAACTTGGAATCCTCCAAGTCCCTAGTAGCCGCAGGCACCACAATAGGTTGGTTCAAGTGAAACGCTGATACCACCTTCGGGAGAAACTGAGGACGAGTCCTCAACTCTGCCCTATCCATATGGAAAATCAGATAAGGGCTTTTACACGACAAACCCGCCAATTCTGATACACGCCTGGCCGAAGCCAGGGCCAACAACATGACCACTTTCCACGTGAGATATTTCAAATCCACGGTTTTAAGTGGCTCAAACCAATGTGACCTCAGGAATCCCAAAACCACATTGAGATCCCAAGGTGCCTCAGGAGGCACGTAAGGAGGCTGAATATGCAGAACTTCCTTGACAAAAGTCTGAACTTCAGGCAACGAAGCCAGTTCCTTTTGAAAGAAAATCGACAGAGCCGAAATCTGGACCTTAATGGACCCCAATTTGAGGCCCATCGTCACCCCTGCTTGCAGGAAATGCAGGAAACGACCCAGTTGAAATTCCTCCGTTGGGGCCTTCCTGGTCTCACACCAAGCCACATATTTCCGCCAAATGCGGTGATAGTGGGTTGCAGTCACATCCTTCCTGGCCTTGATCAGGGTAGGAATGACTTCCTCCGGAATACCTTATTCCTTCAGGATCCGGCGTTCAACCGCCATGCCGTCAAACGCAGCCGCGGTAAGTCTTGGAACAGGCAGGGCCCCTGCTGCAGCAGGTCCCGCCTTAGCGGTAGAGGCCATGGGTCCTCTGAGAGCATCTCTTGAAGTTCCGGGTACCAAGTTCTTCTTGGCCAATCCGGAACCACGAGTATAGTTCTCACTCTTCCCCTTCGTATTATTCTCAGCACCTTGGGAATAAGAGGCAGAGGGGGAAACACGTAAACCGACTGGTACACCCACGGTGTCACTAGAGCGTCCACAGCTAACGCCTGAGGGTCCCTTGACCTGGCGCAATATCTTTTTAGCTTTTTGTTGAGGCAGGACGCCATCATATCCACCTGTGGTCTTTCCCAACGGTTTACAATCAATCGGAAGACTTCAGGATGAAGCCCCCACTCTCCCGGGTGAAGGTCGTGTCTGCTGAGGAAGTCTGCTTCCCAGTTGTCCACACCCGGAATGAACACTGCTGACAGTGCTAGCACGTGATTTTCCGCCCATCGGAGAATCCTTGTGGCTTCTGCCATTGCCCTCCTGCTTCTTGTGCCGCCCTGTCTGTTTACATGGGCGACCGCCGTGATGTTGTCTGATTGGATCAGAACCGGTTTGTTTTGAAGCAGGGGACTTGCTTGGCATAGGGCATTGTAAATGGCTCTTAGCTCCAGGATATTTATGTGTAGTGAAATCTCCTGATCTGACCACAGCCCTTGGAAATTTCTTCCCTGTGTGACTGCTCCCCAGCCCCGAAGGCTGGCATCCGTGGTCACCAGGACCCAGTCCTGTATTCCGAATCTGCGGCCCTCTAGTAGATGAGCCCTCTGCAGCCACCACAGTAGTGACACCCTGGTCCTTGCCGACAGGGTTATCCGCTGCTGCATCTGGAGATGCGACCCGGACCCTTGGTCCAACAGGTCCCACTGGAAAATCCTTGCGTGGAACCTTCCGAATGGAATTGCTTCGTACGAAGCTACCATTTTTCCCAGGACTCGCGTGCATTGATGTACCGACACCTGTCCTGGTTTTAGGAGGTTTCTGACTAGAGATGACAACTCCTCGGCTTTTTCCACTGGAAGAAACACTTTTTTCTGGTCTGTGTCCAGAATCATTCCCAGGAACAGAAGACGTGTCGTCGGGACCAGCTGTGACTTTGGGATATTGAGAATCCAGCCGTGCTGCTGCAGCACTTCCCGAGAAAGTGCTACCCCCACTAACAACTGTTCCTTGGACCTCGCCTTTATCAGGAGATCGTCCAAGTACAGGATAATTAAAACCCCCTTCTTCCGAAGGAGTATCATCATTTCGGCCATTACCTTGGTAAAGACCCTCGGTGCCGTGGATAACCCAAACGGCCGCGTCTGGAACGGATAGTGACAGTCCTGTACCACAAACCTGAGGTACTCCTGGTGAGGAGGGTAAATGGGGACATGCAGGTAGGCATCCTTGATGTCCAGGGAGACCATGTAATCCCCCTCGTCCAGGCTCGCAATAACCGCCCTGAGCGATTCCATCTTGAACTTGAATCTTTTGATATATGTGTTCAAGGATTTTAAATTTAAGATGGGTCTCACCGAACCGTCCGGTTTCGGTACCACAAACATTGTGGAATAGTAACCCTTTCCTTGTTGAAGGAGGGGTACCTTGACAATCACTTGCTGTGAATACAGTTTTTGGATAGCCACCAACACTGCCTCCCTGGCAGAGGGAGTTGCTGGTAAGGCAGATTTTAGGAAACGGCGGGGGGGAGACGCCTCGAATTCCAGCCTGTAACCCTGAGATACTACTTGAAGGATCCAGGGATCCACCTGTGAGAGAGCCCACTGTGCGCTGAAATTTCTGAGACGGGCCCCCACCGTACCCGGGTCCGCCTGTGAAGCCCCAGCGTCATGCTGTGGACTTACCGGTCGCGGGGGAGGACTTCTGCTCTTGGGAACTGGCTGTATGCTGCAGTTTTTTCCCTCTACCTTTGCCTCTCGGCAGAAAGGATGCGCCTCTAGCCCTCTTGTTTTTATGGGGCCGAAAGAACTGTACTTGATAATACGGTGCTTTCTTTTGCTGTGGGGTAGCCTGTGGCAAAAATGTCGATTTCCCAGCCGTAGCTGTGGAAATGAGATCTGAAAGACCATCCCCAAACAGTTCCACCCCATTATAAGGCAAAACTTCCATGTGCCTTTTTGAATCGGCATCACCTGACCACTGCCGAGTCCATAACCCCCTTCTGGCGGCAATGGACATTGCGCTTATTTTTGATGCCAGCCGGCAAACATCCCTCTGTGCATCACGCATGTATAAGACAGCGTCTTTTATATGCTCTATTGTCAGCAAAATATTGTCCCTATCCAGAGTATCAATATTATCCGACAGGGAATCTGACCACGCAGCAGCAGCACTGCACATCCATGCCGATGCAATCGCTGGTCGCAATATAATGCCCGTGTGTGTATATAGCTTTTACGGTAACCTCCTGCTTTCTCTCAGCAGGTTCCTTTAGGGCGGCCATATTTGGAGACGGTAGTGCCACCTTTTTTGATAAACGTGTAAGCGCTTTATCTACCCTAGGGGGTGTTTCCCAACGTGACCTATCCTCTGGCGGGAAAGGGTACGCTGCCAATAACCGTTTAGAAATTATCAATTTCTTATTGGGGGAAGTCCACGCTTCCTCACACACCTCATTTAATTCCTCAGATGCAGGAAAAACTACTGGTAGTTTTTTCTCACCAAACATAATACAGGTTGAGTATCCCATATCCAAATATTCCGAAATACGGAATATTCCGAAATATGGACTTTTTTGAGTGAGAGTGAGGTAGTGAAACTTTTGTTTTTTGATGACTCAATGTACACAAACTTATTTTAAAACACAAGTTATTAAAAATATTGTATTAAATGACCTTCAGGCTGTGTCTATAAGGTGTATTTAAAACATAAATGAATTGTGTGAATGTACACACACTTTGTTTAATGCACAAAATTATAAAAAATATTGGCTAAAATTACCGTCAGGCTGCGTGTATAAGGTGTATATGAAACATAAATGCATTCTGTGCTTAGACTTAGGTCCCATCACCATGATATCTCATTATGGTATGCAGTTATTCCAAAATACGGAAAAATACGATATCCAAAATACCTCTGGTTCCAAGCATTTTGGATAAGGGATACTCAACCTGTACCCCTTTTTTGTGGTACCTGGGGTACTATCAGAAATGTGTAACACATTTTTCATTGCCTCAATCATGTAACGGGTGGCCCTATTGGAAGGTACACTAGTCTCATCGTCGTCGACACTGGAGTCGGTATCCGTGTCAACATCTGTGTCTGCCATCTGAGGTAGCGGGCGTTTTAAAGCCCCTGATGACATTTGAGACGCTTGGACAGGCACAAGCTGAGTAGCCGGCTGTCCTATGTCGTCAAACCTTTTATGTAAGGAGCTGACACTGTCACGTAATTCCTTCCATAAGTCCATCCACACAGGTGTCGACCCCGCAGGGGGTGACATCACATTCACAGGCATTTGCTCTGCCTCCACATCATTATCCTCATCATACATGTCGACACAGCAGTACCGACACCCAGCACACACACAGGGAATGCTCTGACAGAGGACAGGACCCCACAAAGCCCTTTGGGGAGGCAGAGGAGAGTATGCCAGCACACACCAGAGCGCTATATAACACAGGGATATCACTATACAGAGTGTTTTCCCCTATAGCTGCTTGTATTATATATACTGCGCCTAAATTTATTGCCTCCCCTCTCTTTTTTACCCTTTCTGTAGTGCAGGACTGCAGGGGAGAGCCAGGGAGCGATCCTTCCAGCGGAGCTGTGAAGGAAAATGGCGCCAGTGTGCTGAGGAAGATGGCTCCGCCCCTTTTTTGGCGGGCTTTCTCCCGCTGTTTGTGTAAATATGGCAGGGGTAATTTACACCTATATAACCTCTAGGGCTATATATGGTGTCAGTTTTGCTAGCCAAGGTGTTAATATTGCTGCTCAGGGCGCCCCCCCCCCCCCCCCAGCGCCCTGCACCCATCAGTGACCGGAGTGTGTGGTGTGCATGAGGAGCAATGGCGCACAGCTGCAGTGCTGTGCGCTACCTTGGAGAAGACAGAAGTCTTCAGCCGCCGATTTTCCGGACACTTCTTGCTTCTGGCTCTGTAAGGGGGACGGCGGCGCGGCTCCGGGACCGGACGACGAGGTCGGGTCCTGTGTGCGATCCCTCTGGAGCTAATGGTGTCCAGTAGCCTAAGAAGCCCAAGCTACCACCAGTTAGGTAGGTTCGCTTCTTCTCCCCTTAGTCCCTCGTTGCAGTGAGCCTGTTGCCAGCAGGTCTCACTGTAAAATAAAAAACCTAAAATATACTTTCTTTCTAGGAGCTCAGGAGAGCCTCCTAGTGTGCATCCAGCTCGGCCGGGCACAGAAATCTAACTGAGGTCTGGAGGAGGGTCATAGGGGGAGGAGCCAGTGCACACCAGATAGTCCTGAATCTTTCTTTAATTGTGCCCAGTCTCCTGCGGAGCCGTCTATTCCCCATGGTCCTTACGGAGTCCCCAGCATCCACTAGGACGTCAGAGAAAAAAGAAAATAAATTAGCAAAAATCTAAATCTGCCCACAACAGTAATATGTCAACATGTTTTTCATCTTCCTTAAACACCTCAATATAAATAAGTAATTTTACAGTATTATTGCCTACATGAGCGGATCATCTTCCCGCCCTCCAGCACAACATCACATCCCACAACTGCATTATCTATTGATGGCACTACTATCTCCTCCAGCCCCCAAATACGCTGTCTTGGAGTAATCCTTGACTCCTCCCTCTCCTTCAAACCACACATTTAGCACCTCTCACAAACCTGCCATTTTCATCTAAAAAATATTTCCTGGATCAGACGCTTCCTCAACCAAGATGCCACTAAGACCACTATCCACTCACTTGTCATTTCCAGACTAGACTACTGTAATCTCCTCCTAACTGGCAACCCCGACAAATGCCTCTCTCCACTCTAATCTATCCTCAGTGCTGCAGCCCCGGCTCATCTTTCTCACAAAATGCACTACATCCACCTCACCTCTCCTAAAAGTCCTTCATTGGCTTACCTTTCCTTTCAGAATCCAATTCAAACTTCTCACACTCACTTTTACCCCTTTCACATTGCACAAATAATCCGGTATCAACCCGGTACATTGCCGGGTCGACGCAGGTCAGTGTGCGATGTGAAAGGGGCCATGGAGAATTCCCGGGTCGCCTGACCTGGTAATTTAACCCGGATTATAAAAAGGGTTAAGGGTTGAATACTGGGTCAGTGACAGTGTGAACAGGTTCCTGGGACGATGCGACCCGGGACCCGTTCACTGCATAGGGAGAGGCGGCACGGAGATGAGCTCATCTCACAGCGCCGCCTCCGCCCCCACTGCCAGCTCCGCCCCCCACCCATGTGCTTATCCTTCGCTTACTTAAACCGTCTTCAGCGGCACCAAATTCCTCGGTTTTCTGCCAACCTGATACTTATGTTAGTGTTGTCTGCTGCTGTAGCTACTGAATGTTTATATACCCTGTACTTGTCCTATATTGTCTTCAACTGTAAGTCAATATTTTCCGGTTTTGATCATTTTGTTTATGTACTCGGTAATTGGGCACTGCGGATCCCTTGTGGCACAATATTAATAAAGGATAATAATAATATTATTGAAAGCACTGTCATACTTGATAACCCTGAGGAAAAATGATTAAGGGGTCACTATTCTGTAGCAGCTGAGGTAAAAAATAGGATTTTGATAACCTACCGGTAAATCCTTTTCTCCTAGTCCGTAGAGGATGCTGGGGACAACATCAAGACCATGGGGTATAGACGGGATCCGCAGGAGACATGGGCACCCTAAAGACTTTTCATTGGGTGTGAACTGGCCCCTCCATGCCCCTCCTCCAGACCTCAGTTGTAGGAACTGTGCCCAGGGAGACTGACATTTCGAGGAGTGGAATTACTTAACTAGTGGTGAGATATCTACCAACTCACACCCTCAACCATGCCGCACACATGGCATTCAACATAACACACGCCAACAGGCATGAACTAATTGCAGCAACATGCTGAAACCAAGATAACACAACTTGTTTAACTGTAATAACTAAACTGCAGGTAAAGTACGCACTGGGACGGGCGCCCAGCATCCTCTACGGACTAGGAGAAAAGGATTTACCGGTAGGTTATCAAAATCCTATTTTCTCATACGTCCTAGAGGATGCTGGGGACAACATCAAGACCATGGGGTCTACACCAAAGCTCCAGTACCGGCGGGAGAGTGCGGATGACCCTGCAGCACAGATTGACCAAACTTTAGGTCCTCATCGGCCAAGGTGTCAAACTTGTAGAACAGCAAATGTGTTTGACTCTGACCAAGTAGCTGCTCGGCAAAGTTGTAATGCCGAGACCCCTCCCCCCGGGCAGTCGCCCAGGATGAGCCCACCTTCCTAGTGGAGTGGGCCTTTACCGACGTCGGTAACGGCAATCAAGCCATAGTATGAGCTTGCCGAATCGTATTCCTAATCCAACGTGCCATAGTCTGCTTGGAAGCAGGACCGCCAATCTTGTTGTGAACTTGTGATCATACAGGACAAACAGAGCCTCTGTTTTCCGTATACGAGCTGTTCTAGTAACATAGATTTTCAAAGCTCTAACCACATCTAGAGACTCTGAATCAGTGAATGTGTCAGTAACTACTGGCACCAGAATAGGTTGGTTTATGTGAAAAGCAGAAACCCCCTTTGGAAGAAAATGTTGGCGAGTTCGCAACTCTGCCCTAGCTTCATGGAAAATCAGGTAAGGGCTCTTGTGAGACAAGGCCCCCAATTCCGACACCCGCCTTGCGGATGCCAATGCCAAAAGCATCACCACTTTCCAAGTGAGAAACTTCAACTCTATCTTTTGTAGAGGCTCAAACCAATCTGATTGAAGGAACTGCAATACCACGTTAAGGTCCCATGGTGCCACTGGAGGCACGAATGGAGGCTGGATGTGCAGAACCCCTTTCACGTAGGTTTGAACCTCTGGAAGAGAGGCCAATTGTTTTTGGAAGAACAATGACAAGGCCGAAATATGGACCTTGATTGATCCCAATCGTAGGCCCGTCTCCACACCATCCTGCAAAAAATGGAGAAAACGTCCTAAGTGAAACGCTTCCGTAGGAGCTTTCTTGGATTCACACCAAGACACATATTTTCTCCAAATACGGTGATAATGTTTTGACATTACTCCCTTTCTTGCCTGAATAAGGGTGGGATGACCTCCTTAGGAATACCCTTCCTGGCTAGGATACGGCGCTCAACAGCCATGCTATCAAACGTAGCCGCGGTAAGTCTTGGTACACACACGGCCCCTCCTGCAGCAGGTCCTCCCGAGGAGGAAGAGGCCGAGGATCTCCTATGAGTAACTGCTGAAGATCTGGGTACCAAGCCCTTCTTGGCCAGTCTGGGGCAATGAAGATTGCTCGAACCCTTGTCTTTCTTATGATCCTGAGTACTTTTGGGATCAGCGGAAGTGGAGGGAAAACATACACTGACGGAAACACCCACTGGGTCACCAGTGCATCCACTGCTACTGCTTGAGGGTCTCTCGACCTGGAACAGTATCTCTGAAGCTTCTTGTTGAGACGAGACGCCATCATGTCTATTTGAGGAACTCCCCAAAGACTTGTCACCTCTGCGAAGACTTCTTGGTGGAGGCCCCACTCTCCTGGATGGAGATCGTGTCTGCTGAGGAAGTCTGCTTCCCAGTTGTCTACTCCCGGAATGAATATTGCCGACAGAGCTTGTAGATGTTTTTCTGCCCAGCGGAGGATTTTTGTCGCCTCTGCCATCGCCGCTCTGCTTTTCGTTCCACCCTGCCTGTTTATGTATGCGACTGCTGTTACATTGTCCGCCTGGATCTGCATGGGACGGTCTTGAAGAAGAGGTACCGTTGTAAATGGCTCTTAGCTCCAGAACATTTATGTGAAGGCAGGCTTCCTGTTGTGACCAACGTCCCTGGAAGTTTTCTCCATGAGAGACTGCTCCCCAGCCTAGGAGACTTGCATCTGTGGTTACTAGGACCCAGTCCTGAATCCCGAACCTGCGTCCCTCTAGCAGGTGAGAGCTGTGCAACCACCACAGGAGCGAAATCCTGGGTTTTGACGACAGGATTATCTTTCTGTGCATGTGTAGGTGTGACCCCGACCACTTGTCCAACAGAACCCACTGGAATACTCTGATATGGAACCTGCCAAACTGTATGGCCTCGTAGGCCGCCACCATCTTCCCCAACAACCAAATGCACTGATGGATCGACACACTTGATGGTTTCAATATCTGTTTTACCATTTTCTGGATTTCCAGAGCCTTTTCCAGCGGAAGAAATACTCTCTGAACTTCTGTGTCCAGAATCATCCCGAGGAAAGACAACCTTGTCGTCGGTTCCAACTGTGACTTTGGGTAATTTATGATCCACCCGTGTTGTTGGGAGTATTGACAGGGAGAGGGATATGTTTTGTAACAACTGCTCCCTGGATCTCGCCTTTATCAGGAGGTCGTCCAGATAAGGGATTATATTGACTCCTTTCTGACGAAGGAGGACCATCATCTCCACCATCACCTTGGTGAATACACTCGGTGCCGTGGAGAGACCGAAAGTTAACGTCTGGAATTGGTAATGGCAATCCTGAATCGCGAATCTCAGATAAGCCTGGTGAGGAAGATAAATGGGAACATGCAGGTAAGCATCCTTTATGTCCACCGACACTAAGTAGTCCCTCTCCTCCAGACTGGCAATCGCCGCCCGAAGTGATTCCATCTTGAACTTGAACCTTTTCAGGAAGAAATTCAGATCTTTTAGATTTAGGATCGGTCTGACCGAGCCGTCCGGTTTCGGAACAACAAAGAGGCTTGAATAAAAACCCCGCCCTTGTTGTGACAACGGAACCAGGACTATAACCTGGTCTTGACATAATTTTTGGATTGCCGCTGTTACGGCTTCTCTCTCTGGAGGAGAAGCTGGCAAGGTCGATTTGAAAAATCGGCATGGCGTAACGTCTTGAAACTCTAGTTTGCATCCCTGAGATACTATTTGCAACAAACATATATATTGGTAGATGCTCAATTAGCTTAGTGATATCATTCAGGTGCTCGAAAGGGAGGGGCATTTCTAAGCAAGAAAAAAAGGCATTTGTTTCCCCCCAGCACCCTGAATTGGTCCTTAGCGCTAGGGACCCCAAATATACAGAGACGCCTTGATGCGGCTTTGGGGCTTATTCACACATTTGCGCAAATATGTGTAACGAAGATCTCTGAATTCTATTATTATGTGGGATTTATATCTGGTTACTGTTATCATTCAGGGTGCTGGGGGAAACAAATGCCTTTTTTTCATACTATTTGCAACACCCAGGGATCCAGGCCAGACAGAATCCAATCCTGGCTGAAGAGTTTGAGACGTACCCCAACCCGAGCGGTCGACTCACTCATGCGCAGGCAATAGTGGGCCTGAGCAGTGTACCATTGGTAACATAAATGGATTTCAATGTCGTTTCCATTTCGCGGTCTGCCGGCTCTTTAAGAGAAGCCGTGCAAGGAGCAGGGATAATTACCTTCTTTGTCAACCTGGAAAGTGCACTGTCTAATACAGGGGGTGACTCCCATTTTTTCCTATCTTCAACCGGGAAAGGATAAGCTATGTGAATCCTTTTGGGAATATAATTTTTTTTATCAGGATTCACCCACATCCCTTCAAACAGAGCATTTAGTTTGTGTGAAGGAGGGAACGTGACTTTGGATTTCTTTTCCTTACATAAATAAGCTTTCTCCTGAGGTACAGGAGTGCTTTCTGTAACCTCCAACACGTCCCTTATAGCCACAATCATATAATAATAATAATAATAATAATAATAATAATAATAATAATTTTATTTATATAGCGATCTTTCTCCAACAGGACTCAAGGCGCTTTACAGATATCAAAAACAATGCACATGATACAGAGGATTTGAGTAATACAACAATAGATAAGCCACACAGACATAAAAGAAAACCTTAAGCACACAGAAAGCATAATGCAGGATTGGTGTAGGCATTTTGGGTAATAACTTCCAAGGGTTGTGTATTCCACCCTCACAAGGTACCAGGTGCAGCAGCCATCTTGCGCGCTCAGCGTAGGATTACCTAGGGTGGAATAGTCCACCCCTTGAAGAGATGACACAAGATGGGGGTGATTTCAGAGTCCTACAGTTCAGAGTAGGGTTCCATCAAAACCATCAGGCCTATCTATTTTTCATCCTATCCACAAGTGTGCCATATGGGGCAGCCATGTTGGGCGCACTTTGAAGGTTACACTGTGGGAGGTGAGCCATACAAGGGCCAAGTTCATATATGGGAAAACGGATGCTTATGTAGTAGTATGATGTACCCTGTATGTAGGGCACAATGGCAAGGTGTGCAATCAGTGGAGGTAAACATTACAGGAAAAACACATGGTGGGGTTGAAGCGAGCAATGGAAAAAAAAAAAACACAATAGCAGGCAACTAGTGGCAGAAGTAGGATTGGGATAACATTATTTTGATCAGATCTTAGTATGGGTGGGTAGGCGAATGTGGGGGGCATACTCAGAAGCAGTGGGGATTTCCTTGCTGAGCCTGGTCCTGGTGCTGTGCCCCCACAGTTCCCTGTTCATCTTGATGGTTAGGCCCAGGGGCAGACTTGATGTTCTCAGCCAGAGAGGTGGTAAGCCTATTGTATACTTTTTGCCAATTTATGATCTATCTCTCTGGATTCACTATTGTCGACACAAGAATCAGAATCCGTGTCGGTATCAATGTTTACAACATTTGCAAATGGTCTTTTATGTGACCCAGAGGGGCCGTCCGCATAAGAATAACAGCATCCTGAAAAATCACATCTTCCACAGATTTTTTCCAGCATGCAGCCTTAGATTCAGACTTATCTAATCTAAGGTTAATCAGATGCATACTGTCACGTAGCTCTTTCACCCATGCAGGCTCTTGGTGTGCCGGTAGCGCCACCACATTACAACTCTGTGTCCTTAAAATGACTTCCTCCGGGGAGGAACTCCCTGCCTGACATGCCTCTCACGTGTACACCACACTCACAGACACACTGGGACTAATTTTGGGGACAGACCCACAGTAAAATCTGTCAGAGGGACACAGGATAGGAGCAGCCAGTCCACAAACCCAGCGCCAGTATTGCATGTGAACACAGTATGTCCACAGCCCAAAAGCGCTTTTAAATAGTAATATACACTATCAAATCGCTTTGTGCCCCCCCTTTATAGCACCCTGTACTTGTCCAAAGTGGAGGAGAGGACCAGCGTGTTCTCTGCAGCCTGAGGAGAGAGAAAATGGCGCTGAGTAGTGTGCTGGCTGCCTGAGGAAGAAGCTCCGCCCCCACAATGGCGCGTCCGTACACTCAGTATATTGACTTATTATTTATACTGGCGGGGGTAGGGCTGTGCCAGCAGCATCTTATGCCCCCTTTTAGCCAGTTTGAGGTATTTTTCCGGCTGCCCAGGGCGCCCCCCCGCGCACCCTGCAGTGCCTGTGTGTGTGGGCAGCAATGGCGCGCTGCGCTCCCGCCATCCGCGCCGCACCTCAGCCGTCACTTACTTGATTGAAGATCATTCTTCACATATTCACCTGTCTTCTGACTTCTGGCTCTGTGAGGGGGGTGACGGCGTGCTGTGGGAGTGAGCATCTAGACACGGCTAGCGTTCAGTTCCCTTTAGGAGCTAATGGTGTCCTGTCAGCCAGAAGTAGAATCATGAAACTCTGAGGAAGTTGGTTCTGCTTCTGCCCCCTCAGTCCCACGAAGCAAGGAGTCTGATGCCAGCAGATCTCCCTGAAAATAAAAAAACCTAACATAAGCCTTTTCAGAGAAACTCAGTAGAGCTCCTCAGAGTGCATCCAATCGACCTGAGCACATTTCTAAAACTGAGGTCTGGAGGAGGGGCATAGAGGGAGGGGCCAGTTCACACCCAATGAAAAGTCTTTAGGATGCCCATGTCTCCTGTGGATCCCGTCTATACCCCATGGTCTTGATGTCGTCCCCAGCATCCTCTAGGACGTATGAGAAATGTATTTGCTGGGTGCCATAAGGATGTTGTCTTTCTGACGTACTGTGTACAGGTGTTATGCAAGAAAGAAAAAGTTGTCTGGCTTCCAGCAATGCCACCTACTGTCAGCCACTAAGTAGTAAAACACCCAGTATTCACCACGGCTGTCATTATTTATTTTAATGAGGATTCACATAATAGAAGCTTCTGGATAACATGACAGCAATAAATATTAAACAAATAAAGCTTTAAGCAATTACATTATATTCTAATTCCAGAAACATGTTAATCCTTCAATATAAAAGAACACTTACTGAATTTATTCTAGATACATCCGTAAAAGATTCTGACTTATGATAATGGGAAAAAAGAACAAATTAAAATAAAAAATATTGTTTAAGTGGTAATGCATATTTGCATCATTTCTAATGACTGTCAGGATAAAAATGTACAATATACTTACCTGACTGTAAAATATGAAATTGTACAATAAAGGTAATACTGTAACAATATAAATACATGAAACAGCTTCTTGTGCAGAAGGATTAAGCCATGATAAAGTATGACTGGCTGGTTCACTCACCTGTATAAAAAGTGAGAAGATTCTACCTAAAAGTGACAAGAGAACAAGATTTTTTCTCCCATGTATTTTTGTACATAAGAAATCTTTCACAATCCTGTCCCAGAAATGTTTATTTTAATGAAGACACTCCTGCCATACGAGATCACAACGAATGACAGCTACTAAGAAAATATAAACTCCCATCTGTCTAGCATTCAATGACCCTCTTTGTGTGGTGGTGTCCTTTCTGCTCCAGTTCTGTGCAGTGAGGAAGCCCCTTAAGCTTGATGGATCTCAGGCCCCTCATCCATCTTCAGACAATGGCCCTGGCTGACATCACTGCCTTTCATTCATCTTCATTTGTCCAATCACATCCTGTCATTCTTATGTAAATTGGACATTTGAGGATGCATCTTTTCTGCACTCTATGATAAGGTGGAGAAAGGCTGTCAGGGGCCCCAGGGTGTCATCACAGACAGCAGACCCTGAATTTATTCTGTGCTTTGCATCCCAGCTAATGTGTCCGACATTAACATCCAGCTCAAAGGGAGACAGAGTAATTCTATTTCTCACCCCCCCCACTATGACCCACATTGAGGCAGTCCATGGGTTCCCTGCAGATACAGTATGACACTTCCCTTATGTTCAATGTGTTTGGTCATTGGACATTACTCCCTTAATATGTGGATGGGTGCCACTTACTCTGCAGAAATGTGTGGTCCTCTACAGTAGCTACAAAGCATTATGAATTAATGCTTAAAAGAAAACAAATGGGTTTATTTAACCCAAATTTCTAAATTGTAAATTACTAAAATCAAAAAATACCAGACCAGAGTGCTAGTCAGACATATGCCTCCGTACTCCAGTGAGAGTCGCTTATCATATACAGTACTAGCAAATGCCTTTACCAGAGACTCCTACATTATATATGTTACTAGTATTGTGTACCTGTCATGCGCCAGGTCGCCAGCGACTGTGCCCAGGATTTGTTTCCCCTGGATTCTCCCACCTTACCATGGGGAAAATGCGTGAGATGAGGACGTTCTGCATCTGCTCTCCCCAAGCAGCTGCTAGACAGACATTTATGCTGCTTTCACATCGCAAAACCTGCTTTTGAAACGGTTCTTTAAACGGTTCTTAAAACGGGTCTGAGCAGTTAAACCCCCTTCACATCGCATGTTGTAACCAGTATATTACCATTTCATTACCGTTTTGGTACCTTTCACACTGAACCCGTTTCACCCATATAAAACAGTGGTTGTCATTTTAAATGTTTATTTCCTGCTTCTGCCTGGTGACTTCACACATGGAGACAGCCTATCACCTTCTGGGGCTTGCAAATACCGTTTCAGACCCTTTCACACTGCACAATGAAACGGGTCTGAAACGGGTAGGACCCTGCTTTTTTACCGTTTCAAAATACCGGTATTTTGTAAACGGTAAATTGAAGGTGACCCTTTCACATCGCAGCTCGAACCGTTTAGGAAGCCAGTAAAAACGGCAATTTACCGGGTACAAGATGCGGTGTGAAAGGGGTATTAGTAAGATTGTATAATAGATGAGAATAACAAAACTCTGCTGGTTCACATGTGCTGATTTTTCTGTTTTTCTCTTTTCTAGATATCCCGTCCATTTCTAGCTCTTGATGTGAACTTACAGTATATATATTGAGCAACTTCCTGTGGCCCCACAGCTGTGGAACTACACATCCCAGCATGTCCTGTCTCAGTTTTAGCATGCCTTAATAGCAAAACGGTGGCCAGGCATGCTGGGATATGTAGTTTCACAGCAGCTGAAGAACCACAGGTTGAAGACCCATTGTGTACAAGGTACAAATAAGCAATTCAGTTATAGGTATAAATTCACAATATTACACTGCTGCAGAAGTTCAAGTGAGCTAACAATCTAAAAGGGATAGAGTACGTCAAGCATCAAAGTTATAAGGTTAAGTAAACCTGGAAGCGGTCTATGGGGAGATCACATGAACATTAGACTAGTAAGGGAGAATCAGGTGGAAATTTGGAAGACGGTATGGATTACATATATTGTGGCTGTTCATTTATGTAGATATTAAATCTGCCGTTAGGCTACGATGCCTCAGAACAGTAACAAAACATACCTATCCAGATGAAATATCTCTGAGTTACAAAGGTTATATATTAAATGTAATAGGTGATTTTGATTTAGAAAGTACATTTGAGCCTTTATTTCTTGGGGGCTCACCTGTCTCAATGTAACATGTTATGGCCAATGGGTTGTACACTCTCGGTATAAGCAATGTATTTCTGGATAGTATCACTCATGGAGGATGAAGCAGTACTCAGGATTTCTTCACTGTGCAGGTTCAATTAATTCTCATAGTGTTTTTCTTTTATATTGTTTAATTGTATCTAATAGGGTTTCTTTCTGGCGGTACTCGGGGATACATACTATTGGCACCTGTTTTTGGTGTCATTTTTCCATACTTAGAATTAATTACAGAAGCAGGAAGAGATCAGTAAAGTCCTTTGGAAATGAATAAAATAAGCATTGGGAGACTTATCCAGAAGCTACTATAAACCTTGTATCAACTTGTAACCTATTTTTTTTTTTTTTTCATATATAAAACACACTGTTGTTATAGTAAAACCTTTACACAGGAAGCAGCATTCAATATGGCTAAATAATTAATTCATTAACCTTATCACTGCTGAAAGTACATCTCATGCGACTGTACCATTTCTCTCCTTTTTATACATCACCAGACATAGCATTTTATTTTTAAGTCTGATAAGGGAAACCGTTACCATTTATTTTTCAGGACAAGTAGGGGTCTGTTTATAAATACACATGACAAAAAGACGTGGAGACCTCTTCTAAACAGTGCGCTTTGCCAATTCAGCCATACAAATTGCTAAGAGGTACATAAAATCAAATATACAGCCATGCAATCTCCATAGTAAAACAGTAGAATTGGTTGTATTGCAGAGCTCAGTGACCTTGGATGTTCTTCCTCAAATACAGTACAAAAGGTTGACAGGTTCAAAAGGTCGACAAGACAATAGTCAACGCACACATAGTTGACATTTGGGTTTTGCTTTGTTTTTTTGGGGGGGAGGTCCCAACTTTTGCTTGATATTCTATCTATGTGGACCTCTATTGGGAATAGTAACCTGGGGCGAGTAAAGCAGAGAGAGACACCTTGACTGAAGCGTGGCGAGCAAAGCAAGCCCGCAAGGGTACACTATTGTACTGATGGTGGTCACATAACATGGAATATACAAAATTTGGCCTAAAACCCCCAAGAACTTGTGTCGAACATTGTCACGTCGACCTTTTCAACCTATTGACCATTTGCATCTGTTGACCTTTCACCTGTCAACCTAATGAATGTTGACCTATTGACTAGACCTATTGACCTAGACATACTGTAGTGCAGGACTGGCCAACCAATCAGTGACAAAGAGCCAAAAAACCTTGTTAGGTACTTCAATGAGCAGACATAGAGCCGAACGCGCGCATGCAAAAATAGAATGTGGCCTTGTGCCTGCTAGACCATGCCCCTGGTATAAAATACATTGAAAAAGCAAGAACGACATAAAATACATTTTTTAAAGCCAGATCCATTGAAAAAGCAGCTTTCACATAAAAAAAGTGAAAAAGAAAGATTCACAAAACAAACTTCAGCTCTCCCATGTGTCACTGATGCTAGCACCCACCTATGTCACTCCAGCCAGCTCCCCATAAGTCACTCCTGCCAGCAACCCCCTGTGTCCCTCCAGCCAGACATCCCATGTGTCACTACTGCTGGGACTGTGTCACTCCAGTCAGCTCTTCCATGTGTCACTCCTGCTAGCACCCTTCTATGTCATTTCAGCCAGCTCACCATAAGTCACTCCTGCCAGCAACCCCCTGTGTCCCTCCAGCCAGACATCCCATGTGTCACTACTGCTGGGACTGTGTCACTCCAGTCAGCTCTTCCATGTGTCACTCCTGCTAGCACCCTCCTATGTCACTCCAGCCAGCTCACCATAAGTCACTCCTGCCAGCAACCCCCTGTGTCCCTCCAGCCAGACATCCCATGTGTCACTACTGCTGGGACTGTGTCACTCCAGTCAGCTCTTCCATGTGTCACTCCTGCTAGCACCATCCTATGTCACTCCAGCCAGCTCACCATAAGTCACTCCTGCCAGCAACCCCCTGTGTCCCTCCAGCCAGACATCCCATGTGTCACTACTGCTGGGACTGTGTCACTCCAGTCAGCTCTTCCATGTGTCACTCCTGCTAGCACCCTCCTATGTCACTCCAGCCAGCTCACCATAAGTCACTCCTGCCAGCAACCCCCTGTGTCCCTCCAGCCAGGCATCCCATGTGTCACTACTGCTGGGACTGTGTCACTCCAGTCAGCTCTTCCATGTGTCACTCCTGCTAGCACCCTCCTATGTCACTCCAGCCAGCTCACCATAAGTCACTCCTGCCAGCAACCCCCTGTGTCCCTCCAGCCAGACATCCCATGTGTCACTACTGCTGGGACTGTGTCACTCCAGTCAGCTCTTCCATGTGTCACTCCTGCTAGCACCCTCCTATGTCACTCCAGCCAGCTCACCATAAGTCGCTCCTGCCAGCAACCACCTGTGTCCCTCCAGCCAGACATCCCATGTGTCACTACTGCTGGGACTGTGTCACTCCAGTCAGCTCTTCCATGTGTCACTCCTGCTAGCACCCTCCTATGTCACTCCAGCCAGCTCACCATAAGTCACTCCTGCCAGCAACCCCCTGTGTCCCTCCAGCCAGACATCCCATGTGTCACTACTGCTGGGACTGTGTCACTCCAGTCAGCTCTTCCATGTGTCACTCCTGCTAGCACCCTCCTATGTCACTCCAGCCAGCTCTCCATAAGTCGCTCCTGCCAGCAACCCCCTGTGTCCCTCCAGCCAGACATCCCATGTGTCACTACTGCTGGGACTGTGTCACTCCAGTCAGCTCTTCCATGTGTCACTCCTGCTAGCACCCTCCTATGTCACTCCAGCCAGCTCACCATAAGTCACTCCTGCCAGCAACCCCCTGTGTCCCTCCAGCCAGACATCCCATGTGTCACTACTGCTGGGACTGTGTCACTCCAGTCAGCTCTTCCATGTGTCACTCCTGCTAGCACCCTCCTATGTCACTCCAGCCAGCTCACCATAAGTCACTCCTGCCAGCAACCCCGTGTCCCTCCAGCCAGACATCCCATGTGTCACTACTGCTGGGACTGTGTCACTCCAGTCAGCTCTTCCATGTGTCACTCCTGCTAGCACCCTCCTATGTCACTCCAGCCAGCTCACCATAAGTCACTCCTGCCAGCAACCCCCTGTGTCCCTCCAGCCAGACATCCCATGTGTCACTACTGCTGGGACTGTGTCACTCCAGTCAGCTCTTCCATGTGTCACTCCTGCTACCACCCTCCTATGTCTCTTCAGCCAGCTCTCCCATGTGTCACTACTTTCAGCAACCCCCTGTGTCCCTCCAGCCAGACATCCCATGTGTCACTACTGCTGGGACTGTGTCACTCCAGTCAGCTCTTCCATGTGTCACTCCTGCTACCACCCTCCTATGTCTCTTCAGCCAGCTCTCCCATGTGTCACTACTTTCAGCACCCTCCTGCGTCACTCCAGTCAGCTCTCCCCGGTTTCACTCCTGCCAGGACCCTCCTGTGTCACTCCAGCCAGCTCCGCCTTGTGTCACTGTAGCCCACCCACATGTGTTACTACAGCCCCCCCACCAACTTGTGCAATTACAGCAGCCCCTAAAGTGTCCTCTGTTTGTCGGTGGGTGTCGCACCTGTAGTGCTGCTGTGTGTCTGGCTGGAGTACAGCCGGTTGTGTATCTGTTGTGGTCACATGATTTAGAGTGTTGGGAGCCACATTTGAATAAAGAAAGAGCTGCATGTGGCTCAAGAGCTACTGGTTGTATTAGATCTACTATACCACACCTGAAAAAAAGATTTGGCTTCAGTTGCAACACTAATTACTGAGTTCCAAACTGCCACTGCAATGTCAGCACATGAATTGTTCATTGGGAGCTTCACATGGGCATCTGATCACAATGCTAAACATTTTTATTTTGTTGTTATTACAGTTTGTTACAGCTTGTATTGACATGCCATACAACTGGCTTATACTGTATGTCAAAGTTATCTAAGCTAACAGAAGTCCATGTAAACACCCACCTGCTTTAACAATGGAGTTTGTATGTTCTCTCCATGTTTGTGTGGGTTTCTTCCTGCTGCTTCAGTTTGTTCCACACTTCAAAAATAAACTTGTAGGAGAACTGACTGCTAACTAAAATGTACACTAGTTTGTGTGTGTCCATGTGTTAAATAATTTAGACTGTGAGCTGAAATGGGACAGTGGCTGATGTGAATGACAAATACTTGCTGTACTGCCTCGTGTAATATGATGCAATATAAATAAAAACTCAATTAACATGAAATTGAATCATTTGAAAACAAAACATACTGGTATCACAACTAGGCTTCAAATAGTGAGGTTTTACTTTTGTATGAAAAATCTTATTAGGCGATAAAGGAATTTTAACACAATTTTATGCTGGAGAAATTATAATTATACTACATGCCTACCTTGTCTATCAAATCAGGCCGATTTGTAGCTGCCAAAATCACCACGTCTTTTAGCTGTTCTATTCCATCCATTTCTGTCAATAGCTGAGCTAGAACGCGATCAGCTACATTCCCAGCTCCAGAACTGTGGAAGAAGCATAAGTAAATAATACATTATTGTCTAGTACACAAGAAAAATGTGCTGGTTCAACAATGTTTTAATGTTATCATACGACATCAATTAAAAGGGTTTCCCCAAGTTAGTGAAACATTTTGATAAACCAATGTGTAAGTGACCTGGTTAAGAATAGGATTTACTACATGACATGTTTCCTTAAATTTTGGTACTACTTTCATTAAAACCTTTGGTTTGCTTGTGCAGCAATCCTTGCAGACAAATGGCAATAAAACAGCAATGGATACTGAGCCCAACAATTCTAAAGAATACAGGCAATTAAGCTGGGTATACACCAGAGCCGGCCCTAACCACTATGATGCCCTAGGCAAGAATTTGGCTGGTGCCCCCTAGCACCCCCGCTGGATCCGCCTCTGACCTTGTACCCCTTATATTTTAAAAAGGAAAAGTTTGCACATTTGGCGCACAGCCCAAAAAGGGGTGTGTTTTTGCTGGCAAGGGGCATGGCCACACAATAACCCCAATTCCAATTACGCCACACAGTACTGCAACTTTATTCACATATGATCATGTGATAGTGTCCATAATTCATATTACATCCCACAGTAGTATCACTTTACCTTATAAACGTTACTCCTCACAGTACATCCCCTTATTCACATTACATCACACTGAATTGCTCCTTATTCACATTACACCACACCCTATTGTTCTTTATTCACATTAGACGACACAGTAGTGCCCTTTCTTTACGCAACGCCACATAGTAGAGCACCTTATACACATAATGCCACACATTAGTAATGCATTTACACACATTCCATCCAGTAATGCCCCTTACACATATGACATACATTATTAATGTCCTTATAAACATAATGCGCCTTACACATTATGCCAACCTTTATTAATGCCCTTTTACACATAATGTCCCCTACACATATGCCGCACATTAATGCCCTTATACACATAATGACACACATAGTGCCCCCTACACATTTGCTGCACATTATTAGTTCCCCTATACACATAATGACACACATACAGTAGTACCCTGTTACACATATGCCGCACATTATTAATGCCCTTATACACATAATAACACACATAGTGCCCCTTACAAATATGTTGCACATTATTAATGCATTTTTACATGACACACATAATGCTCCTTACACATATTCCGAACACTACTGCACAACCAACCCACTCACATGCACATAGCACTCACACTGCCACTGCCACTGTGACTTCTGCCTCTGCTTGGATACAGATGTGTCCTCATAAATATTGCCTCAATGCTAACATCGGGCACCTTTTTTTATGAAAATGCATCTTATTTGCATTGCTATGTAGCTAGGATGCACAAGCAGTTTCTGCTGATTAAACTGATATGCAGCATGCCTATATTCTGTGCAAGACTGTGGCTGTATCTGCATATGAAATGCTACATACAGAATATAGGCATGCCGCATATCATTTTAATCAGCAGAAACTGCTGATGCCCCTAGGCATATCAAATGCCCTAGGCAATTGCCTAGCTTGCCTATGCCTATGGCCGGCTCTGGTATACACGTACCGATGTGTACAGAGATGTGTGCTGAGCGATCTAGCACAGAACGCTCAGCACACATCTCTGTACAGCTCAGCACACACCCGCTGGGTGAAGTGAGCGATCTAACTAGATTGTGGCTGCATGCAGGCCAATCTAGAGCCAGCGATAGCAACGCGCGGGGCAGCGCATTGCTATCGCTATGGGGCATACAGATGGAGAGATGTGTTTCATTGTAAGCATTCTAGTCAGATTGCTTAGAATTTAAGCACACATAGCTATGTGTGTACCCCCTCAAGTAGCACTGCGCAGCAATGAACTGAGCATGAACTCCTTACTGCTAATAATTTAGAAAAAGTTAAATTTTTGTGGATAAATCCTTTATTTTTCACATACAGGTGATATCTGCACACACCCCAAGTAATTATTGAAACCGCATGACATCACAGCTCTCTCGCTCTGCAGAAAAATGAGAAACAGGACAAGGTATTCGAACAAAATGATAAACAAAGCCACAGCCCTTTCAGCCCAAGCAGACACCCTGAGTATCTCCTGACATTTGCTGTTAGTATCATAGAAACATAGAATTTGATGGCAGATAAGAACCACTTGGCCCTTCTAGTCTGCCCCTTTTATAAGCTTTTGGTAACCTCAACCCTGTTTGAGCCTTAGCTCTTTCTAAGGATATCCTTATGCCTATCCCAAGCATGTTTAAATTGCTCTACTGGCTTCTACCACCTCTGATGCTATTCCACCTAACTGCTACCCTTTATTTAGTTTTTTTTACTTTTACAAATTTCCTTCAAACCTACCTCCCTCTAACTTCAGCCTTCATAGTCATAAACCCCTTGGAAAACACATTATATAATATTGAGGTTTTTCAGAATGTAATAACATTGTATCAAGGATACAAAAATTACAATAGTTCGTTTCTATGGCCTATTTTATAAAATTTCCCTCATCGCTTTACTAAATGTTGTTACATTATCTTTCAGATAAAAATAGTTGATATCCACTAAAATGGGAGACTGGTCCAAAGTCTGGATACATATGCAGGGTCCTGTTTATTGACATAAATCAGTCATGCTGAAGACTGAATTATATCAGGCTGCTACTTGCTTTATAAATAATGCAGCAATATGTCGTAGCATGCACACTACTGTGCATAGTCCCATAACATACCATGCAGCTGTCCCAATTTTGACAAGACAGTCCCGATTCAGAGACTTAAAAATGGGGGCACATTTACAAAAAAAGTAGATGAGTTTCAGTCAGAAGTGGGCGTTCCATGGTGGAGATTGGGTGGATCAGGAAAGACTTATTTTGTCCCAGTTTCTCAAGTCTAAAATCTGGAAGGAATCTCATAGCAGAAAGTAGGCTGTCATGCAGGAGCTGTATGTTTCTCTCCCTGGCCACCAGATGGCGGTGCACAGCATTCCAAGTGAACTCTAAGTATAGCTTTATGCGGAAGTGTACTCTTCAACAATAAGAACCCTTGGCAAAGGAATTTTCCTTGTTGAAGGCAAACCATGGAACAGGGGACATACAGTAAATCTAGAGAAAAAAAACGTTTAAACACATCTATAATAGCATAAAATAGAAACAGAGAATTTGACAACAGATAACCACCACTTGGCCAATCTAGTCTGCCATAAAAGTTGTGCTTTACATTGAAATAACAGAGACGGTTGTGAACAAGCCCTTTATTTTACAGCTTAAGAAAAACAATAAAAAGGACATTAGAACATGCTAAATTGGTTGACCATGCCCCTTTTGAAACAATCAACACCTACGCCAACTACCTCAGCAGTTGTAGCATTCAGCATAAGTATTATTGCGTCCACCAGGAGGTTTAACTGTGAGAACAGTATTGAGTATGTGTGCATCCCTGTGATGTGTCATTAAATATGGAGAGTTTCCACTGGCATAGTATAATAGCTAATATGAAGGCTAGTAGGTGAGCTTAGCCAGACTTTAATCCAAGTGTCGCCTGCAAATCGTTTACAGCAAAGAAACAATAGAAAGTATGGTTTATTATACACAGTAGGTCAAGTGAGACTATTAAATTGCACACTCTCCTAGTGGTAACAAACTGCACAATAGGTTCGTGTTGACAAAAGTTTGAGGTCAGTGTTCAGAAGCAATAAGTCTGCAGATCTGGCATAACGTGGAATCCTAGTTCGGCATCAGGATAGACTCAATCATGGTATACAGTATTTCTACGAGAAATGATGAGAGAAGCGTGCAACCATAATATAGGCTTGTTAGATGTGGGTGTAAACTTTTTAGCGCAGCATTTGCAAAAGGAGTTTTCAAGTCAGCTGGTCAATTTATCATTCAATTTCAAGGGCCATGAGAACTACTACATTGAATAGAGATAAATGGAGTAGGTGGACTGTGTCAACAAACTTACTGAATTGTTTGAAGAAAGTTGATGGAATAAGGGGCCCCCTCCTGATTTTATAGAGTTGTATTATTTAGCAAATGCAAGCTATGTCTGTGGGATTGGTCTTGGAGCCCCCTCAGTTGACCCGGACAGTTAGTATATGAGAATGGGATGGAATGTTGCAAAACTTCTTTTCTAAGATCTTTCTTGCCTTGTCCCCTTTGATGCAGTATTCAGTGTATGATCAGTCTAACTGAGCTTGCTTAGCTTTTGGCTTATGGGTTACCATTTTCTATTATATAAATATGAATTTGTAGGGTAACTAGTGTAGCTCAGTGCTGCTTTTTATTTTAGCAGAATATTCCTCCTGCATTGGCTTTGAACATGCAGCCTTCTCGGTGCCAATAAGCACCAAGGGGATTGCTATTATTCAATACAAAACAAGTTATTATGGAGTGGATCGGTGTTTATGATTCAGGGTTGGACAAGAGACAGTCATGACATACCAGTGGTGTGGGATTGTAAGGTTTTGGTATACAGTCTGATGGAGATGGAGGCATGGTCTGACCAGCTGATAACATGTACACTGGATATAGGGGTCTATTTACTAAGCCTTGGATGGCGATCGAGTGGACGGAGATAAAGTACCGATCAATCAGCTCCTAACTACCAAGTCACAGGCTGGATTTGAAAAATGACAGGAGCTGGTTGGCTGGTACTTTATCTCCGTTCACTTTATCTCCATCGAACGCTTAGTAAATAGACCCCATAGTCACTGACTGCAGCCGCCATTTGTTTGCTAAGAACAAATCAATACAGAACATGTGATATAAATGCAAAGTCCTTATCTGGGGTATTTAAATCTCTCCATAGTTCTCATAAGACAGCCCTCCTACTATACTATGTAGACAACAGTGATTTGACATATTCCCACCCACTCCACCCATGAGCGCAAGCGAAATGGGGTGCTCCTGGGTATAAAACGGGTAGAGGGGTACTGATTGTATAATTTGCTAATAAAATGTCTAGGAACTTGTGGGCAGTTTGCCAAGAAGGGTGTCTGCAGTAATCACTGCACATGGTGGACCTACAAAGTAGGTTTATAAAATCTAGTTGATCTATTTGCTGTCAGTGTCCAATCACTTTTGACTACATAGTGTAGCTGGATGTTTGTAGTATAGCTTTGAGTGTGAAAATCTATCAATTCTAAATTGCAATGTCCAAATATCAGTGGATTTTACTGCTTATATGCTACATCATCCCTTAATATGGGGCCAAAAGTATAGTAAAATAACAGGTTTATGTTCTATATCCCCTAATAGGTATCTACCAACTGTAATGTAATATGAGAGTGGTTTCAGCAGCAAATAATAACTGTAATGGTTAGCATTACTGCCTTACAGCACTGAGGTCATGGGTTCGATTCCCACCATGGCACTAATTGTGTGGCGTTTGTACTGTATATTCTTCCTGTACCTGCGTGGGTTTCCTATGGGTTCTCCATTTTCCTTCCACAATCCAAAAATATACTGGTAGGTTAATTGAATCCCAACAAAATTAACCCTAGAGTGAATGTGTGTGCGGGAATATAGATTGTAAGCTCCACTGGGGCAGGGAATGATGTGATTGGCCAAATATTCTCTGTAAAGCGCTGCGGAATATGTGTGTGTGCTATATAAATAACTGGTAATAAATAATAAATAAATCGACCTCATAATGTTTGTTTACACTGAGAGTGGAGTATTGCTGTACGTAGTATTTGGGAGATAAGCAAGGTGGGCTGTCTGTACTGTCTGCTATTTGGCCCCACTAGGTATTAAATTAAAATTAATTTGTACAACTGAGAACTCTAGAATTATTGTAAATATTGTATACAGTAGGTGATAGTTATAAATCAAGGAAACGTGGAAATGTTATACCCATGTGCATGAATAAAGCTGTACTTGCCTCATGGAAGCAGGAAGATGGTGGTGTGTGTTGGGGAAGGGGGGGGATTAAAGAGGAGCAACATGGAAATCAGATAAGAAAAATATGACCTAGAGTAAGTTCAGGTTCTGGACAGCCATTGGTAAGAGAGCTGCATATACATAGTATCAATGTACAAACATAAGGGCTGATTCTGAATCATTTGCGAAACAGCTGTGGGCAGTCGCGGCAGCCTGATTACTGCCTTATGCAACTGTGGGGGTTCGTGTGCCTGCAAATGGAAACCCGTGCCGCCAATTGATTTTACACTAGCCGTTGAAATGGTCATCATTAGTATCTGTACTTGCACAACTGCATGAAGCTCGATATACGCCCCCTCCCATGGCACTCCCACAAATCAGGGCGGTTCTGTGTGCTCATATTGGTACCGCTCCAAAATGTCTAGTTTCACATGAAGACAGATGCATCCAAATACCATACAACTCAGAAAAGGATGGATATAAGCAAACATGTATAAGACTTACATCTGTACGTGCTCTGTGTATAAAATTTGCCATTTCCATTTGTGTATAGAGAACCATCTGACTACATATAAATAACAGTAACATATAATAATTAGGCTATATACAGTAATATGGAATTAAATGTATACAAAAATGTAATAGTTGAGAAGTGGTCCACGCTGAAGGCAGAATCACTCCTGGCTCAGGCATAATAGCTGAACCATAGGTGCACGCATGTCCATACATATTGAGGATAGAACCTGTGATTTTTGTTTTTTCACTGCTCCGTAGCCTAGCATATACAACACTGCACAATAATGAGCAAATCATACATATCTCCGCAACATCTCTACCTATGGTTGTGTTGGTGTAACAGAGTAGCAAATGGGCATTCACACTTAAAGTGTCTGGGAGCGTTTCATGGCAGAAATTCAGACGGATCTCTTGCACCAAGGATAGTTCTGGTGCAATTGCACAAGTGATACCAGCAGCTTTCAGAAGACGATAAGGCAGGGTGGCTGCATAAATGCGCCCAACTCTGAATACAGGAGGAGAGTCGCATTTATTTCTGAGCATGCAATGTGGCCAAATCTGTGATCGACTTGCATGTGACTCAATGTTACTAATTCAGGAGTTTTAGCTTACAGAGTAGCCTGTAATTCATATATATAGAAGTTCACCCTGCTAATGTGGGTGAACAAAGTAAGGGAACCTGTGTGATACAGTAGTATTTATCAACGTTATCCATCCTGCAAATCAGGAGTAAACCCAGACTTCTGCCAATTTTGAGAGATGTGTGGGGCTGGGGTAACTATGCAAGGGCCATCTGCAGCCATCAGGTAGGAAATGTTGTAATGGTGGTCTGGATAGAGAGAGTGTGTCTAGCCATTCTTTTTAACTAGTAACTTGGTCAGGTACCCCACAAACAAGGGATTTGTTGTTACAGAATTCTTGCTATTGGGTTACATTTTTGTCACCTAAGGAACATTGCTTTAGATCGGTCTGCAAATAACTGTGGGCCTCTCAGGGCTCCGCTTAGCTACTCTGCAGTGAAGCTTCCAGATGAAATCCCTGAAGACCTCCATATTGGCTATTTTACGTTTGGATAATCTATATATTCTTTAAGCGCTGAAGCCAGTGGTAGCAGGGCAGAAAATAAATTCACCAAATCGCTTCGACTTCTGGAGTTAATTTGGATTCTTGGAGATCACAGATTTTTACATTTTTCTCTACGGGACTTATACTCTAGGTTGGCAAGAGACTTTAGGGTGTCATATAGCTTTCATAAGTTCATTATGGGATGACACAACTAAAAAAAACAAAAAACGTGTCTGTAATTTTATCTATTTTATCTATGTCTGGTCTCTAATGGATGCTGAATGGTAATAAGCACTGAGATCAGAATACTGGCACTTTGACACTTCCTTGTACAAGAAGTTTATTAGCAGGTGTGATGGGGAAGGTGCACCCACTGCAGGTTCTCAGCAGGATTGCCATCTTGGGTCCTTCTGTAGTACATTCTGTGGGGCTAAAAAAAATGTGCTACATAAGATGAAGTTTTATTTACCTTTTAACTCGTTACCATCAACTCAGTGGTGCTTGAGAAAAGTTGTGGATCTGGTCTGGGATTAGCCTGCAGGCTAGGGAAGCCAATCCCGGGACAGGTATCGGTGGGATCCTGGGATTTAGGAGAAAAAAATTCCGGGATTGGAAGCTCCTGCAAGCAGCGAGCCCTCCCACCCACGATGGTGAGAATTTGTGTGGGCTGGGGTGGGCGGGTATTCAACCCAATCCAAGGTATCCCGGGATTTACTTTTTTCAGTCCCGATACCCAAGATTGAAAAAAAGTCCCAGAATTTAAAAAAAAAAAAGAGGCCCGGTATTGGCCTCCCTACTGCAGGCCCCTAGTTGTGCTGTAGATCACAGAGCTGTGCTATCATGATGCCATTCATTTCAGCAGCTATCCCGTGAACCCTGTAAGATTTCTATTTTTAGCACAATTTTCTTTCTTAATCATATACTGTAAGCATGACTTCCAAACTGTCTAGAACAGACAATATCTACTGCCATAACACTATCACCCTTTCTAGAAAGACTTCCCAAAAAATAAACATATTCAGAGCTAATGAGGTCTAATACAATGAAGTCTAATATTTGATATTGAACAAGAGCACACTGCACTGGAAGAATTGTAAAGTAAACTCTAAAATAAACTGATCCCTTAAAAATAAAAGACAGAATACAGATTGAGTTTCCCTTATCCAAAATGCTTGGGACCAGAAGTATTTTGGATATCGGATTTGGAATAATTGCATACCATAATGAGATATCATGGTGAGGGGACCCAAGTCTAAGCACAGAGTGCATTTATGTTTCATATACACCTTTTACACACAGCCTGAAGGTCATTTAATACAATATTTTTAATAACTTTGTGTATTAAACAAAGTTTGTGTACAGTGAGCCATCAGAAAACAAAGGTTTCACTATTTCACTCTCACTCAAAAAATTCCGTATTTCGTAATATTTGGATATGGGATACTCAACCTGTATTAGTAGTGTCACAGTCAAGAAGAGGGTGCTACCATAGATAATAAGTAGACGTGTTTATGGACTACTTTTTTTCTTCTTTGAAACTGATACATGTCTAATATTTGCAACTTGATAACGACAGAAAAAAGTGATAGGGTTACTTATGTAAAACTATTTTACATATTTAATAATGAATGAATTAAAGGCCTGATTTGTCATAGTAAAAATACAGGGTTTTACTGAAAATAACATCTGAAAGCTACTTATAAAAGTGTATTGTTTGCTTGGCTATTGTTTAACATGAGTGTAACAGGAACATAGAGATCTGTAAATCCTTTGAGTTTGTTCCAGTGTTCCCTTTCGTAATTTACATTTTTGACAGGAGGTCTGGAAAGTTTGCTGGTTGATATCCAAAAGGTTTTCATCAGCCATAAACCTAGAGAATCACTGTTTAAGCAGGATGTTTTTGACATAGTGATCCAGTGTAGATAGAAAGGCAGGAAGCTGGGGTTTGTAATCCTGTCTCTTTCCACTGAAGCATGGAATACTGAGCAGCTCTTAGCAACCTCAGAGTGACAATATGTGTTATAAACTGGAGCAGGGGGCATCTCTTACTAGACAAGCACAAATCAGATTGTTGATTAACTTTTCTGGTTAGGAATACCTGATGCATGACAGCATGAACTTTGACATTGAAGATAAACTCTGTACCTCTGCATATTTCTTGTCCAAGTATCCATATCAATGAACTGTGGTAGTTTACCAATTCATTATTTTTTTTCTTTACTGTACAAGGGAAATTACATTTTGTTTAAACATTAGGAATCATGTATGTTCCACTATAAATTATATAAAAATCCAGGTCACAGTTATGGGAACATTTAAAAAAATAAGATTTTACTCACCGGTAAATCTATTTCTCGAAGTCCGTAGTGGATGCTGGGAACTCCGAAAGGACCATGGGGAACAGCGGCTCCGCAGGAGACTGGGCACAACTAAAGAAAGCTTCTAGGTCACCTGGTGTGCACTGGCTCCTCCCACCATGACCCTCCTCCAAGCCTCAGTTAGGACACTGTGCCCGGACGAGCTGACATAATAAGGAAGGATTTTGAATCCCGGGTAAGACTCTTACCAGCCACACCAATCACACCGTATAACTCGTGATACTATACCCAGTTTAACAGTATGAAAACAACTGAGCCTCTCAACAGATGGCTCAACAATAACCCTTTAGTTAACAATAACTATGTACAAGTATTGCAGACAATCCGCACTTGGGATGGGCGCCCAGCATCCACTACGGACTACGAGAAATAGATTTACCGGTGAGTAAAATCTTATTTTCTCTGACGTCCTAGTGGATGCTGGGAACTCCGAAAGGACCATGGGGATTATACCAAAGCTCCCAAACGGGCGGGAGAGTGCGGATGACTCTGCAGCACCGAATGAGAGAACTCAAGGTCCTCCTCAGCCAGGGTATCAAATTTGTAGAATTTTGCAAACGTGTTTGCCCCTGACCAAGTAGCAGCTCGGCAAAGTTGTAAAGCCGAGACCCCTCGGGCAGCCGCCCAAGATGAGCCCACCTTCCTTGTGGAATGGGCTTTTACTGATTTAGGAAGCGGCAGTCCAGCCGCAGAATGCGCCAGCTGAATTGTGCTACAAATCCAGCGAGCAATAGTCTGCTTAGAAGCAGGAGCACCCAGCTTGTTGGGTGCATACAGGATAAATAGCGAGTCAGTTTTCCTGACTCTAGCCGTCCTGGAAACATACATTTTCAAGGCCCTGACTACGTCCAGTAACTTGGAATCCTCCAAGTCCCTAGTAGCCGCAGGCACCACAATAGGTTGGTTCAAGTGAAAAGCTGATACCACCTTAGGGAGAAACTGGGGACGAGTCCTCAATTCCGCCCTATCCATATGGAAAATCAGATAAGGGCTTTTACATGACAAAGCTGCCAATTCTGACACACGCCTGGCTGAAGCCAAGGCCAATAACATGACCACTTTCCACGTGAGATATTTTAGATCGACGGTTTTAAGTGGCTCAAACCAATGTGATTTTAAGAAACTCAACACCACGTTGAGATCCCAAGGTGCCACTGGAGGCACAAACGGGGGCTGAATATGCAGCACTCCTTTCACAAACGTCTGAACTTCAGGTAGTGAAGCTAGTTCTTTCTGGAAGAAAATCGACAGAGCCGAGATCTGTACCTTAATGGAGCCTAATTTCAGGCCCATAGTCACTCCTGCTTGTAGGAAATGCAGAAATCGACCTAGTTGAAATTCCTCTGTTGGGGCCTTTTTGGCCTCACACCAAGCAACATATTTCCGCCATATGCGGTGATAATGCTTTGCAGTTACATCTTTCCTGGCTTTAATCAGCGTAGGAATGACTTCCTCCGGAATGCCCTTTTCCTTCAGGATCCGGCGTTCAACCGCCATGCCGTCAAACGCAGCCGCGGTAAGTCTTGGAACAGACAGGGCCCCTGCTGCAGCAGGTCCTGTCTGAGCGGCAGAGGCCATGGGTCCTCTGAGATCATCTCTTGAAGTTCCGGGTACCACGCTCGTCTTGGCCAATCCGGAACCACGAGTATTGTTCTTACTCCTCGTTTTCTTATTATTCTCAATACCCTTGGTATGAGAGGCAGAGGAGGGAACACATAAACTGACTGGTACACCCACGGTGTCACTAGAGCATCCACAGCTATCGCCTGAGGGTCCCTTGACCTGGCGCAATATCTCTCTAGTTTTTTGTTTAGGCGGGACGCCATCATGTCCACCTGTGGCCGTTCCCATCGATTTACAATCAGCGTGAAGACTTCTGGATGAAGTCCCCACTCTCCCGGGTGGAGGTCGTGCCTGCTGAGAAAGTCTGCTTCCCAGTTGTCCACTCCCGGAATGAACACTGCTGACAGTGCTAGTACGTGATTTTCCGCCCATCGGAGAATCCTTGTGGCTTCTGCCATTGCCATCCTGCTTCTTGTGCCGCTCTGTCGATTTACATGGGCGACTGCCGTGATGTTGTCTGACTGGATCAGTACCGGCTGGTGTAGAAGCAGGGATCTTGCCTGACTTAGGGCATTGTAAATGGCCCTTAGTTCCAGAATATTTATGTGTAGGGAAGTCTCCTGACTCGACCATAGTCCTTGGAAGTTTCTTCCCTGTGTGACTGCCCCCCAGCCTCGAAGGCTGGCATCCGTGGTCACCAGGACCCAGTCCTGTATGCCGAATCTGCGGCCCTCCAGAAGATGAGCACTCTGCAGCCACCACAGCAGAGACACCCTGGTTCTTGGAGACAGGGTTATTAGGCGATGCATCTGAAGATGCGATCCGGACCATTGGTCCAACAGGTCCCACTGAAAGATTCTGGCATGGAACCTGCCGAAAGGAATTGCTTCGTAAGAAGCCACCATCTTTCCCAGGACCCGCGTGCAGTGATGCACCGATACCTGTTTCGGTTTCAGGAGGTCTCTGACTAGAGATGACAGCTCCTTGGCTTTCTCCTCCGGGAGAAACACTTTTTTTTTTTTTTTTTTCTGGACTGTATCCAGAATCATACCCAGGAACAGTAGACGTGTCGTCGGAACCAGCTGTGATTTTGGAATATTCAGAATCCAACCGTGCTGGTGTAGCACCTCCTGAGATAGTGCTACTCCCACCAACAACTGCTCCTTGGACCTCGCCTTTATTAGGAGATCGTCCAAGTACGGGATAATTAAAACTCCCTTTCTTCGAAGGAGTATCATCATTTCCGCCATTACCTTGGTAAACACCCTCGGTGCCGTGGAGAGTCCAAACGGCAGCGTCTGGAATTGGTAATGGCAATCCTGTACCACAAATCTGAGGTACTCCTGGTGAGGATAGTAAATGGGGACATGCAGGTAAGCATCCTTGATGTCCAGGGATACCATGTAATCCCCCTCGTCCAGGCTTGCAATAACCGCCCTGAGCGATTCCATCTTGAACTTGAATTTTTTTATGTATGTGTTCAAGGATTTCAAATTTAAAATGGGTCTCACCGAACCGTCCGGTTTCGGTACCACAAACAGTGTGGAATAGTAACCCCGTCCTTGTTGAAGTAGGGGCACCTTGACTATCACCTGCTGGGAATACAGCTTGTGAATTGCCTCTAGCACAGCCTCCCTGCCTGAGGGAGTTGTCGGCAAGGCAGATTTTAGGAACCGGTAGGGTGGAGACGCCTCGAATTCCAGTTTGTACCCTTGAGATACTATTTGCAGGATCCAGGGATCCACCTGTGAGCGAGCCCACTGATCGCTGAAATTTTTGAGGCGGCCCCCCACCGTACCTGGCTCCGCCTGTGGAGCCCCACCGTCATGCGGCGGACTTGGAAGAAGCGGGGGAGGACTTTTGCTCCTGGGAACCTGCTGTTTGTTGCAGCCTTTTTTCCCCTACCTCTGCCTCTGGACAGAAAAGACCCGCCTTTTCCACGCCTGTTTTTCTGAGTCCGAAAGGACTGAGACCATCCCCGAATAACTCCTCACCCTTATAAGGCAAAACTTCCATGTGCCTTTTTGAATCTGCATCCCCTGTCCACTGCCGAGTCCATAAGCCTCTCCTAGCAGAAATGGACAATGCACTTATTTTAGATGCCAGCCGGCAGATCTCCCTCTGTGCATCTCTCATGTATAAGACTGAGTCTTTTATATGCTCTATGGTTAGCAGAATAGTGTCCCTGTCTAGGGTGTCAATATTTTCTGACAGGGAATCTGATCACGCAGCGGCAGCACTGCACATCCATGCTGACGCAATAGCTGGTCTAAGTATAATGCCTGAGTGTGTATATACAGACTTCAGGATCGCCTCCTGCTTTCTATCAGCAGGTTCCTTGAGGGCGGCCGTATCCGGAGACGGTAGTGCCACCTTTTTAGACAAACGTGTGAGCGCTTTATCCACCCTAGGGGGTGTCTCCCAACGTGACCTATCCTCTGGCGGAAAGGGAACGCCATTAGTAACTTCTTAGAGATTACCAATCTTTTATCAGGGAAAGCCCACACTTCTTCACACACTTCATTTAATTCTTCTGATGGGGGAAAAACTACGGGTAGTTTTTTCTCCCCAAACATAATACCCTTTTTAGTGGTACCTGGGTTTATATCAGAAATTTGTAACACCTCTTTCATTGCTTCAATCATGCAACGAATGGCCTTAGTGGACATTAGACTAGACTCATCGTCGTCGACACTGGTGTCAGTATTCGTGTCGACATCTGCGTCTGCCATCTGAGGTAGCGGGCGTTTTAGAGCCCCCGATGGCCTTTGAGACGCCTGGACAGGCACGAGCTGAGAAGCCGGCTGTCCCGCATTTGGCATGTCGTAAAATTTTTTGTGTAAGGAGTCGACACGTGCACGCAATTCCTTCCATAAGTCCATCCACTCAGGTGTCTGCCCCGCAGGGGGTGACATCCCTTCTATAGGCATCTGCTCCGCCTCCACATCATTATCCTCATCAAACATGTCGACACAGCCGTACCGACACACCGCACACACACAGGGAATGCTCTAACAGAGGACAGGACCCCCCAAAGCCCTTTGGGGAGACAGAGTGAGAGTATGCCAGCACACACCAGAGCGCTATATAATGCAGGGACTAACTGAATTATGTCCCCTATAGCTGCTGTTATATATACTGCGCCTAAATTTAGTGCCCCCCCCCTCTCTTTTTTACCCTTTTCTGTAGTGTAGACTGCAGGGGGGAGCCAGGGAGCTTCCTTCCAGCGGAGCTGTGAGGGAGAAATGGCGCCAGTGTGCTGAAGGAGATAGCTCCGCCCCTTTTTCGCAGACTATTCTCCCGCTTTTTTATGGATTCTGGCAGGGGTAATTATCACATATATAGCCTCTGGGGCTATATATTGTGGTATTTTTGCCAGCCAAGGTGTTTTTATTGCTGCTCAGGGCGCCCCCCCCCTAGCGCCCTGCACCCTCAGTGACCGGAGTGTGAAGTGTGTATGAGGAGCAATGGCGCACAGCTGCAGTGCTGTGCACTACCTTGGTGAAGACTGATGTCTTCTGCCGCCGATTTTCCGGACCTCTTCTTGCTTCTGGCTCTGTAAGGGGGACGGCGGCGTGGCTCCGGGACCGAACACCAAGGCCAGTTCCATGCGGTCGATCCCTCTGGAGCTAATGGTGTCCAGTAGCCTAAGAAGCCCAAGCTAGCTGCAAGCAGGTAGGTTCGCTTCTTCTCCCCTTAGTCCCTCACTGCAGTGAGCCTGTTGCCAGCAGGTCTCACTGTAAAATAAAAAACCTAATTATATACTTTCTTTTTAGAAGCTCAGGAGAGCCCCTAGTGTGCATCCAACCTCGGCCGGGCACAAAATCTAACTGAGGCTTGGAGGAGGGTCATGGTGGGAGGAGCCAGTGCACACCAGGTGACCTAGAAGCTTTCTTTAGTTGTGCCCAGTCTCCTGCGGAGCCGCTGTTCCCCATGGTCCTTTCGGAGTTCCCAGCATCCACTAGGACGTCAGAGAAAAGTAATTCACACATAATGTGCGAAGAATGTGATAATTTGTAATTTTATTATTATTACAGGTAGAGTATCCCTTATCCAAAATGCTTGGGACCAGAGGTATTTTGGATATCGGATTTTTCCGTATTTTGGAATAATTGCATACCATAATGAGATATCATGGTGATGGGACCCAAGTCTAAGCACAGAATGCATTTATGTTTCATATACACCTTATACACACAGCCTGAAGGTAATTTTAGCCAATATTTTTTCCAACTTTGTGAATTAAACAAAGTGTGTCTACATTCACACAATTCATTTATGTTTCATATACACCTTATACACACAGCCTGAAGGGCATTTAATACAATATTTTTAATAACTTTGTGTATTAAACAAAGTTTGTGTACATTTAGCCATCAAAAAACAAAGGTTTTACTATCTCACTCTCACTCAAAAAAGTCCGTATTTCGGAATATTCCGTATTTCGGAATATTTGGATATGGGATACTCAACCTGTACCAGATATTTATATAGCGCACACATATTCTGCAGTGCTTTACAAGGAATATTTTGACCATTCACATCAGTTCCTGCCCCAGTGGAGCTTATAATCTATATTCCAATCTATATTAATTACAATCTAAATTACAGGACTTTATCCGGGCTTCACCCACTCTGTGGAATGCCCTCCCACGCACAATAAGACTCACCTCAAGTCTCCAAACCTTTAAACGTTCCCTGAAAACTTACCTCTTCAGAAAAGCCTATCAAATTCCAGACCAACCCACATAACCTTCAGTGCTTCCCTATCTAATTACATCCTCTCTGTACAGTACACAAAACATCAAATATCTTGTCTTTCTTTACTCACACACCCTGTCGACACTTGGCCAACATTTCTGGGTGATCATATCATACAACCCATTAAGAACCTAGCAATCTGGTGGACCATTATGCAATAGGTAGCATCTATCCTTGTGTATCAATGCCTATTTTCCCTATAGATTGTAAGCTTGCGAGCAGGGCCTTCCTACCTCTATGTCTGTCTGTTTTTACCCAGTTTTGTTCTATTACTGTTGTTCTAATTGTAAAGCGCAACGAAAAATGCTGCGCTATATAAGAAACTGTTAATAAATAAAATAAATAATATATTCCCTATCATATGGACACCACACACATTTATACTTGGGTTAATTTTGTTGGGAGCCAATTAACCTACCAGTATATTTTTGGAGTACCCAGAGGAAACGCACGCAAGTACTGAAAGACTATACAAACTCCACACAGTTAGGGCCATGGTGTGAATCGAAACCCATGACCTCAGTGTTGCGAGGCAGTAATGCTAACCATTACACCATCTATACTGCATACTACAGAATATTTATTTAAGATAATTAAATCTGATACTACAGAATATCTAAGATAATTACTAATATTGTGGGTATTACATATACTTTTTCAATAACACTTTGTGCCTTAAACCATACCATTAATGTGACACAAATGCATCAGTGAGAGACCATATAGGCCTCAAGTAGAATTGTGCGTACCTCAATTTTCGTGATGTGAATATATATATATATATATATATATATACACAGTATATATATATAATGCATATGCGTACCAAAAGGCAGCTATATTTATATTATTATATATCATAGACTTGTGACCACTAACAAATCGGGAGGAACAAAGGAGACAGGCATTGACTACAGGATGCACTTGTGCGGTGGTGTTGGGGGCACATACATAAAATGAGCCTGCAGTTCCATGTCTGCTCCCTGCTGGGACTGCAGTAGCAGAAACAGTTGAGAGGTAAAACACATTTCCTTCCATATACTGTAGCTGCTGGTAAGAATCTTCTGTAGTATGCATTTCACCCAGGATAAAACATGAGGGGACAGTGTAGTTATCCAGTGCCGTAACTAGACATTATAGTGGTGTGTGGAATAAAAAAGGCATCGGCTCCCCCCAAATATATAAATTAGGGCCAGTACGCACTGTAGGCATGCACCAAAAAATAGGATTTTAATACCTACCGGTAAATCCTTTTCTCTTAGTCCGTAGAGGATGCTGGGGTCACCATTAGAACCATGGGGTATAGACGGGATCTGCAGGAGACATGGGCACTTTAAGACTTTGAATGGGTGTGAACTGGCTCCTCCCTCTATGCCCCTCCTCCAGACTCCAGTTATAGGAACTGTGTCCAGGGAGACGGACATTTCAAGGAAAGGATTTATTGTTAACTAAGGTGAGATTCATACCAGCTCACACCTCAAGCATGCCTCACAACGTGGCATTCAACAGAACACAAGCCAATGGCATGAACAATTTCAGCAACTGGCTGACAATAACCGTAATACAACATATGTGTAACCATAACTATTAACTGCAGATACAGTACGCACTGGGACGGGAGCCCAGCATCTTCTACGGACTAAGAGAAAAGGATTTACCGGTAGGTATTAAAATCCTATTTTCTCATACGTCCTAGAGAATGCTGGGGTCACCATTAGAACCATGGGGTTATACCAAAGCTCTAGAACGGGCGGGAGAGTGCGAATGACTCTGCAGCACCGATTGACCGAACTTAAGGTCTTCATCGGCCAAGGTGTCAAACTTGTAGAACTTTGCAAAAGTGTTTGACCCCGACCAAGTAGCTGCTCGGCAAAGTTGCAATGCCGAGACCCCCTGGGCAGCCGCCCAGGACGAGCTCACCTTCCTAGTGGAATGGGCCTTCACTGATTCCGGTAACGGCAGTCCAGCCGTGGAATGGGCCTGCTGAATCGTGTTACAGATCCAGCGCGCAATGGTCTGCTTGGAAGCAGGACACCCAACCTTGTTGGGAGCATACAGGACAAACAGAGCCTCTCTTTTCCTAATCTGAGCCGTTCTGGCGACATAAATCTTCAAAGCTCTGACGACATCCAGAGATTTTGATTCAACGAAGGCATCAGTAGCTACAGGTACCACAATAGGTTTTTGTGGAAAGAGGAAACCACCGCCAGTAAAAATTGCTGACGTGTCCTCAACTCAGCTCTATCTTCATGGAAGATCAAATAAGGGCTCTTGTGAGACGAGGCCGCTAACTCAGACACCCGCCTTGCAGATGCCAAGGCCAACCACTTTCTAAGTGAGGAATTTCAACTCCACCTTCCGCAAAGGTTCAAACCAATGTGATTGAAGGAACTGCAACATCACATTAAGGTCTCAAGGTGCTACCGGAGGCACAAATGGAGGTTGGATGTGCAACACTCCTTTCACGAAAGTCTGAACTTCTGGAAGGGAGGTCAATTGTTTCTGAAAGAAAACCGATAAGGCTGAAATCTGTACCTTAATTTTAGGCCCGCATCCACACCTGCTTGTAGAAAATGGAGAAAACGCCCCAGGCGAAACTCTTCCATAGGAGCTCCTTTGGCTTCACACCAAGAGATATATTTTCTCCAAATACGGTGGTAATGTTTAGCCATTACCCCTTTTCTGGCCTGAATAAATGTGGGAATAACTTCACTGGGAATACCCTTACGGGTTAGGATTCTGCGTTCAACTGCCATGCCGTCAAACGCAGCCGCGGTAAGTCCTGATACACGCACGGCCCCTGTCGTAACAGGTCCTCGCGCAGAGGAAGAGGCCAGGGATGTCCTAGGACTAATTCCTGAAGATCTGGATACCAAGCCCTCCTTGGCCAGTCTGGAACAATGATGAATGCCCTGATCTTTGTTCTTCTTATGATCTTTAGAAATTTCGGAATTAGAGAGAGTGGAGGGAATACATACACTGACTGAAACACCCACGGTGTCACCAGTGCATCCACTGCTATTGCTTGAGGGTCCCTTGACCTGGAACAATATTTCTGAAGTTTCTTGTTGAAATGAGATGCCATCATGTCTATTTGAGGAACTCTCCAACGACTTGTTATCTCTGCGAAGACTTCTTGGTGGAGGCCCCACTCTCTTGGATGGAGATCGTGTCTGCTGAGGAAGTCTGCTTCCCAGTTGTCCACTCATGGAATGAATATCGCCGACAGAGCACTTGTATGTTTTTCCGTCCAGCGGAAAATCCTTGTGGCTTCTGCCATTGCCGCTCTGCTTTTCGTTCCACCCTGACGGTTTATGTATGCTACTGTTGTTACATTGTCTGACTGGATCAGTACCGGCAGATCTCGAAGAAGATGTTCCGCTTGTAGGAGGCCGTTGTAAATGGCCCTTAACTGCAGAACATTTATGTGGAGACAAATTTCCTGACTTGACCATCTTCCTTGGAAGCTTTCTCCCAGTGTGACTGTACCCCAACCTCGGAGGCTTGCATTCGTGGTCAACAGGATCCAATCCTGTATCCCGAACCTGCGCCCCTCTAGGAGGTGAGAGCTGTGCAGCCACCACAGGAGTGATATCCTGGCCTTGGACAACAGGATTATTCTCTGGTGCATGTGTAGATGGGACCCGGACCACTTGTCCAACAGGTCCCACTGAAACACTCTGGCATGGAACCTGCCAAACTGAATGGCCTCGTAGGCCGCAACCATCTTCCTCAGCAACCGAATGCATTGATGGATTGACACTCTTGCTGGTTTCAGAATGTTTGACCAGACTCTGAAGTTCTAGCACCTTTTCCACTGGAAGAAAGACTCTCTGTAGTTCTGTGTCCAATATCATTTCCAAAAATGACAACCGCGTCGTCGGAATCAACTGTGATTTTGGCAAGTTTAGGAGCCAACCATGTTGCTGGAGAACCGTCATGGAGAGTGTAACGTTTCGGACCAACTGGTCCCTGGATCTCGCTTTTATCAGGAGATCGTCCAAGTATGGGATAATCATGACTCCTTGTTTGCAAAGGAGAACCATCATCTCCGCCATCACTTTGGTGAAAATCCTCGGAGCCATTGGAAAGACCAAACGGCAATGTTTGAAATTGGTAATGACAATCCTGAATTACAAATCTCAGGTAAGCCTGATGCGGAGGATAAATGGGAACATGTAAGTAGGCATCTTTTATGTCCACCGACACCATATAATCCCCTTCCTCCAGACTGGAGATCACTGCTCGGAGAGACTCCATCTTGAATTTGAATTTCTTTAGGTAGAAATTCAGGGATTTCAGGTTTAGGATCGGTCTGACCGAGCCATCCGGCTTCGGGACCACAAACAGGCTCGAATAAAACCCTTCTCCCTGTTGTGACTGGGGAACCCTGATGATAACCTGATTTAAACACAATTTTTGTATTGCGTCGCAAACTACCTCCCTGTCGGGAAGAGAAACTGGTAAGGCCGATTTGAAAAAACGGGGAGGAGGGGCGTCTTTAAACTCCAGCTTGTACCCTAGGGATACTATTTGTAATATCCAAGAGTCTAGGTTCGAATGAACCCAAAACTGACTGAAGAGTGGCGTCTTGAAACTCCAGCTTGTACCCTAGGGATACTATTTGTAATATCCAAGAGTCTAGGTTCGAATGAACCCAAAACTGACTGAAGAGTTTAAGACGGGGCCCCACCGGTGTGGACTCCCGCATAGGAGTCCCACCGTCATGCGGTGGAGGTGGCAGAAGCCTGGGAGGACTTCTGCTCCTTGGAGCCTGACAAGGCTGGAGATCTTTTACCTGTTCCCCTTCCTCTAGTAGCAAGGAAGGAAGAACCCCGGCCCTTTCTGAATTAATTGGGCCGAAAAGACTGCATCTGATAATGGTGCATTTTCTTTTGTTGTGGCAGAACAAAAGGTAAAAAGGATGACTTACCCGCGGTAGCCGTAGACACCATATCATCAAGGCCGTCTCCAAATAAGGCCATACCTATATATAGTAAAGCTTCCATACTTTTCTTGGAGTCAGCATCAGCATTCCATTGGTGAATCCACAACGCATGCCTAGCTGAGACAGCCATGACATTGGCCTTTGATCCCAAAAGGCCAATACCCCTTGCAGCTTCATTTAGATATGCTGCGGCGTCCCTGATATGACCTAGAGTCAAGAGAACGCTATCCCTATCTAGGGTATCTATATCAGATGACAAGCTATAAGCCCATTTTCGATTGCACTACTCACCCACGCAGCTGCAATGGCTGGCCTGAGCAGCGTACCTGTGGTGACATAAATGGATTTCAATGTATTTTCCTGCCTACGATCCGCAGGGTCCTTAAGGGCTGCCGTGTACGGGGATGGAAGAGCCACCTTTTTGGACAGCCGGGATAGAGCCTTGTCCACAATGGGGGGTGACTCCCATTTATCCCTATCCCCAAAAGGAAAGGGATACGCCACCTGAATCTGAAACTTTTTGTCAGAACTTTCCCAAACCTTATCAAATAGAGCGTTCAGTTCATGAGAGGGAGGAAACGTTATCTCAGGCTTCTTTCCCTTAAACATACAGACCCTTTTGTCAGGAACAGCAGGGTCCTCCGAGATCTGTAATACGTCTTTTATCGCCACAATCATGTACCGAATGCTCTTTGTCAATTTTAGATCTAATCTGGCATCACTATAGTCAACACTGGAGTCAGAGTCCATGTCGGTATCCGTGTCTGCCAACTGGGAAAACAATCTTTTTGTGACCCCGAAGGGGGCTGGACTTGCAACAACGCATCCTCCACAGACTTATTCCATGCCTGGTTCTGAAACTCAGATTTATCCAATCTCTTACTAATAAGAGCCACATTTGCATTCAAGGCATTCCGCCTCAGACATGCCGACACACGTGTACCCAACATTCACAGACACACTGGGTATATAGGGGACAGACCCACAGTAAAGTCTGTCAGAGAGACACAGAGGGAGTTTGCCAGCTCACAACCCAGCGCTTCACCAACGGTTCTGAAACCCAAATTAATGCCTCAGACCTGCAGCGCTATTATAATAATAATATGCACCAAAATTACTGTGCCCCCCCGTTTTGCACCCTGTTACTTGTACAACAGTGTGAGGAAGGACCAGCGTCTCTGCAGCCTGTGTAGAGAAAATGGCGCTGAGCTGTGTGAGCTGAGAGGACTAAGCTCCGCCCCCGTAATAGCGTGCTTCAGACCCACGTTTTTTCAGTAAATGTTTATACTGGCGGGGGTAGGACAGTGTCTCTGCACCTATGTCCCCTCTTGCCAGTCTGTTTTGAGGTATATATATATATATATATATATCTATCAATATATATCTATCAATATATATCAGTGATGTGCAGTGAGGTCAGTGACTGGTGAGGTACTGACTGATGGCGGCGGCACCCCCCCCCACCCCCACACACATACCTATACCCCAGCCCTGCACCCAGCAACCTGCCTCATGCACCCAACCCTACCCAAGTCACAGTGGCGTAACTAGAAATTTTTCTCCACCAAGCCAAAACATTCTCTGGCGCTCCTTCCCCCTGCCCATAATTAGCACTAGTAAAGTGATAAATCTGTGCGCGCAAAAAAAGGGGCATGACCTTGCTGAAATGGGCGTGGCTTTGCATAAAGGGCGTGGCATTGCAGGAAAATACTACCTTATACCCCGTTTTGCAACCTGCAGGAATAAAAAATAATCCTGATTCATGCCCCTTACATTATTTGTCATTTTCCCTCCTTATAGTAATGCCCAGTATACATTATGCCACACACTGCAATGGCCCTTAGACATTATGCCACACACAATAATGCCCATGACACAATATGCCACACACCATAATGCCCCCAACACATTATGCCACACACCGTAATGCCTGTGACACATTATGATAGTGTTCATTCTAGCACCCTGCACCTTTCAAAACATGTGCAGTTCCTCTTTCCTGCCTGGGGTGTCACTCTCTGCTCTGGTGCTTCTCAGTACACTCTGGGCTGTATTTCAGTGCTGAGATACAGACCAGGGTATTCTGAGAAGCACCAGAGCAGAGAGCGACACCCCAGGCAGGAAAGAAGTACTGCATGTATTTTGAAAGGTGCAGGGTGCTAGAATGAACACTATTATGACACGCATCGCAATGCCTGTTATACATTATGCTACACACTGCAATGCCCCTGATACATTATGCCACATACCACAATGCCTGTGATATAGTATACCACACACCGTAATGCCTGTGACACATACTGCAATGCCCGTTATACTCTATGCCACACACCACAATGCCCGTTATACATTATGCCACACACTGCAATGCCCAAGACATTATACCAGCGCCGTAACTACCTATGTGCCAGGTGTGGCTGGCACACAGCGCAGTTACACTAAGGGCGCACGGCGAGCGGCATGTAATGTGTCAAATTACGGACTAAGAGAAAAGGATTTACCGGTAGGTATTAAAATCCTATTTTCTCATACGTCCTAGAGGATGCTGGGGATGCTTCAAGAACCATGGGGTTTATACCAAAGCTCTAGAACGGGCGAAAAGTGCGGATGACTCTGCAGCACTGATTTACCAAACAAGAGGTCCTCCTCAGCCAGGGTATCAAACTTGTAAAACTTTGCAAAGGTGTTTGATCCTGACCAAGTAGCAGCTCGGCAAAGTTGTAATGCCGAAACCCCTCGGGCAGCCGCCCAGGATGAGCCCACCTTCCTGGTAGAATGGGCCTTCACCGACTTCGGTAACGGCAATCCTGCCGTAGAAGGAGCCTGCTGAATCGTATTACAGATCCAGCGTGCAATAGTCTGCTTGGAAGCAGGAGCCCCAATCTTGTTGGGAGCATACAGGACACACAGAGCTTCTGTTTTCCTAACTTGAGCCATTCTGGCTACATAGCTTTGCAAAGCTCTGACCACATCAAGAGACTTTGATTTAGCCACTGGCACCACAATAGGCTGGTTCACGTGAAACGAAGAAACCACCTTTGGCAAAAATTGCTGACGAGTTCTCAACTCCGCCCTATCAGCATGGAAGAATAAATAGGGACTTTTGTGCGACAAAGCCGCCAATTCAGATACCCGCCTTGCAGAAGCCAAGGCCAACAGCATGACTACTTTCCAAGTAAGGAATTTTAACTCAACCTTACGCAAAGGTTCAAACTAATGAGATTGCAGGAATTGCAACACCACGTTAAGATCCCATGGTGCCACTGGGGGCACAAAGGGAGGTTGTATGTGTAGTACGCCTTTCACGAAGGTCTGAACTTCTGGAAGGGAGGCCAACTCCTTCTGAAAGAAAATAGATAAGGCCGAAATTTGTACTTTAATGGAGCCTAACTTTAGGTCCGCATCCACACCTGCTTGACTTCACTGGGAATACCCTTTCGGGCTAGGATTTGGCATTCAACTGCCATGCCGTCAAACGCAGCCACAGTAAGTCCTGATACACGCACGGCCCCTGTTGTAACAGGTCCTCCCGAAGAGGACAGGGATCTTCTATGAGCAACTCCTGAAGATCTGGATACCAGGCCCTTTTTTGGCCTATCCGTAAAAATAAGGATCGCCTGAACCCTTGTTCTTCTTATAATTTTTATCACCTTTGGAATGAGTGGAAGTGGAGGGAACACATATACCAACTGAAACACCCACGGTGTCACTAGGGCGTCCACCGCTATCGCTCGAGGGTCCCTTGACCTGGAGCAATATCTCTGAAGTTTCTTGTTGAGGCGAGACGATATCCACTTGAGGAACCCCCCAACGACTTGTCACTTCTGCAAAGACCTCTTGATGAAGACCCCACTCTCCTGGATGGAAATCGTGTCTGCTGAGGAAGTCTGCTTCCCAGTTGTCCACTCCTGGAATGAAGACCACTGACAGAGTGCTGGCATGTGTTTCCGCCCAGCGAAGAATCTTCGTGGCCTCGGCCATCGCCGCTCTGCTCTTTGTTCCGCCTTGGTGGTTTATGTACGCCACTGCTGTCACGTTGTTTGACTGAATCAAGACTGGTAGACCTCGAAGATGATGTTCTGCTTGCAGTATACCGTTGTAGACGGCTCTTAATTCCAGAATGTTTATGTGTAGACAAGCTTCCTGGCTTGACCACTTTCCCTGAAAGTTTCTTCCCTGTGTGACTGCTTTCCAGCCTCGGAGGCTTGCATCCGTGGTCACCAGGATACAATCCTGAATCCCGAACCTGCGTCCCTCCAGAAGGTGAGAACTGTGCATCCACCACAAAAGGGAAATTCTGGTCCTGGGAGATAGAATTATTTTCCGGTGCATGTCCAGGTGAGACCCGGACCACTGGTCCAGCAGGTTCCACTGAAACACCCTGGCATGGAACCTGCCATACGGAATGGCCTCGTAGGCCGCCACCATCTTCCCCAGCAACCGAGTGCAGTGAAGAACTGACACCTTTGCCGGTTTCAGAATCTGTTTTACCATGTTCTGTATTTCCAGAGCTTTTTCCACTGGAAGACAAACTCTCTGCAATTTTGTACCCAGAATCATACCCAGGAACGACAGCCGTGTCGTCGGATCCAACTGTGATTTTGGCAAATTTAGGAGCCAACCGTGTTGTTGCAGAATCGTCAGTGAAAGTGCAACATTCTTCAACAATTGCTCCTTGGACCTCGCCTTTGAGGAGATCGTCCAAGTACGGGATAATTGTGATTCCCTGCTTGCGCAGGAGAACCATCATTTCCGCCATTACTTTGGTGAAAATCCTCGGAGCCGTGGACAGACCAAACGGCAACGTCTGAAATTGGTAATGACAATCCAGCACAGTAAATCTCAGGTAAACCTGATGTGGAGGATATATGGGGACATGTAAGCAGGAATCTTTTATGTCGACCGACACCATAAAATCCCCCTCCTCCAGACTGGAGATCACTGCTCGTAGAGACTCCATCTTGAACTTGATTTTTTTTAGAAAGAAATTGAGGGATTTTAGGTTTAGAATCGGTCTGACTGAGCCATCCGGCTTCGGGACCACGAACAGGCTCGAATAAAAACCTTCCCCCTGTTGAGACGGGGGTACCGTGACAATCACTTGATTTTGACACAACTTTAGTATCGCAGCGCTTACTATCTCCCTTTCTGGAAGAGAAGCTGGCAAGGCCGATTTGAAAAATCGGTGAGGGGGCACGTCTTGAAACTCTAACTTGTACCTCTGGGTTACTATGTCTACTATCCAAGGATCCAGGTCCGAGTGCACCCAGACCTGACTGAAGAGTTTGAGACGTGCCCCCACTGGAGCGGACTCCCGCAGAGGAGCCCCAGCGTCATGCGGTGGATTTGGTAGAAGCCGGAGAGGACTTCTGCTCCCGGGAACTTGCCACAGCCTGTGACCTTTTTCCACGTCCTCTCCCCCTCGCAGCAAGGAAGGAGGACCCACGTCCTTTTTTTAATTTATTGGGCCGAAAGGACTGCATCTGATAGTGAGGCGATATCTTCTGCTGTGCAGGGACATAAGGTAAAAATGAAGACTTACCCGCGGTAGCCGTAGACACCAGGTCAGTGAGGCCATCGCCAAACAAGACCCTACCGTTAAACGGAAGAGACTCCATCGCCTTCTTAGAGTCAGCATCAGCATTCCATTGATGTATCCACAATGCTCTCCTTGCTGAGACCGCCACGGCATTGGCCCTTGAACCCAAAAGGCCAATATCCCTTACAGCTTATTTAAAATATGCTGCAGCATCCCTGATGTGACCCAGAGTCAAAAGCACACTATCCCTGTCTAGGGTATCTACCTCAGATGACAACTTATCTGCCCACCTTTCAATAGCGCTACTCACTCATGCCGCAGCAACGGCAGGCCTGAGTAGCGACCCTGTAGTGACATAAATGGATTTTAGTGTATTTTCCTGCTTACGATCCGCAGGATCCTTTAGGGCTGCCGTGTCAGGGGACGGAAGCGCCACCTTTTTGGATAGACGCGATAAAGCTTTGTCTACCGTGGGGATTGACTCCCACCTTTCCCTGTCCTCAGAGGGGAACAGATATGCCACTGGAATTCTTTTGGGAACCTATATCTTTTTGTCAGGATTTCCCCAAGCCTTTTCAAAAAGCGCATTCAGTTCATGAGAGGGAGGAAACGTTACCTCAGGTTTCTTTCCTTTAAACATACAGACCCTAGTATCAGGAACAGCAGGGTCCTCAGTGATATGTAATACGTCTTTTATCGCCACAATCATGTACTGAATACTCTTAGCCAGCTTTGGATGTAATCTGGCATCACTATAGTCGACACTGGAATCAAAGTCCGTGTCGGTATCTGTATCTGCTATCTGGGTAAATGCACGTTTCTGTGACCCTGAAGGGGTCTGGGCCTGTGACAAAGCATCTTCCATGGATTTCCTCCATGTTTGGTTCTTAGACTCAGATTTATCAAATCTTTTAGTCAACTTAGTCACGTTTGCGTTTAAAACACTCAACATATTCACCCAATCATCCGTCGGCGGTGCCGACACAGTCACTCTCACAGTATTTTCTGTCCCCACTCCAGCCTCCTCCTGGGAAGAGCATTCAGCCTCAGACATGTCGACACCCACGTACCGACACCCACAACCGCACTAGGGCTATAGGAGACAGACCCACAATAAGGAGGACAGGGCCAGCGTCTCTGCAGCTTCTGAGGAGAGAAAATGGCGCTGGTCAGAGCTGTGTGGGCTAAGCCCCACCCACTACATGGTGCGCTTCAGTCCCGCTTAAAAATATGTTTATACTGGCCCTTAACTGTTATAACTCATCCCAGTCTTATTTGAGGTGTTCATGCCCCCCCCCCCCCCCTGCAGTGCTGTGTTATGTGTGGGAGCATGGCGCGCAGCGCGGTACCTCTTCTGCCGTCACTGAAGTCTTCTGATCTTCTCATACTCACCCGGCTTCTATCTTCTGGCTTTGTGAGGGGGGTGACGGCGCGGCTCCGGGAACAAGCAGCTAGGCATACTGTGGTGATCGAACCCTCTGGAGCTAATGGTGTCCAGTAGCCTAAGAAGCAGAGCCCTTGAACTCTTAAGAAGTAGGTCTGCTTCTCTTCCCTCACTCCCACGATGCAGGGAGCCTGTAGCCAGCAGGTCTCCCTGAAAATAACAAACCTAATAAAGTCTTTTTCAGAGAAACTCTGGAGAGCTCCTCAGTGTGCATCCAGTCTCACTGGGCACAGAATCTAACTGGAGTCTGGAGGAGGGGAATAGAGGAAGGAGCCAGTTCAGACCCATTCAAAGTCTTATAGTGTGCCCATGTCTCCTGCGGATCCCGTCTATACCCCATGGTTCTTGAAGCATCCCCAGCATCCTTTAGGACGTATGAGAAATATAGGGGCATGGCTTCATGGCGAACGGGAGTGATCATAAAGCTCCCTTTTACACATTACGGCAGGCAGAACTCCCTTTTACACAGTACGGCAGGTAGAGCCCCCTTTTACACAGTGTGGCAGGTAGAGCTCCGTTTTACACATTATGGCAGCAGAGACCCCTTTTTACACATTACGGCAGGCAGAACTCCCTTTTACACAGTACGGCAGGTACAGCTCCCTTTTACACAGTGTGGCAGGTAGAGCTCCGTTTTACACATCAGGCAGGCAGAGTCCCCCTTTTTTACACATTAGGCAGGGTCCCCCTTTTTTACACATTAGGCAGGCAGAGTCCCCTTTTTACACATTACAGCAACAGAGTCCCCCCCTTTTTTTTTACACATTACAGCAGCAGAGTCCCTTTTTCTACACATTAAGCAGGCAAAGACCCCTTTTTACACATTACAGCAACACAGCCCCCCCATTTTTACACATTAGACAGGCAGAGTCCCCCCTTTGTTTTACACATTACAACAGCAGAGTCCCCCTTTTTACACATTAAGCAGGCAGAATACCCATTTTACACATTAGGCAGCAGAGTCCCCCTTTTGTTTTTTGTTTTTAAATTAGGCAGGCAGAGTCCCCCTTTTTACACATTATGGCAGGCAGTGTCCCCATTTTTTACACATTACAGCAGCAGAGTTCCCCTTTTTACACATTAAACAGGCAGGGCAGAGTCCCCTTTTTGCACATTACAGCAACAGAGTCCCCCTTTTTACATATTACAGCAGCAGAGTCCCCCTTTCTTACACATTACAGCGGCAGGGTTCCCCTTTTTACACATTAAACAGGCAGGGCAGAGTCCCCTTTTTACACATTACAGCAGCAGAGTCCCCCTTTTTACACATTAAGCAGGCAGAGTCCCCCTTTTTTTATACATTACAGCAACAGAGCCCCCTTTTTTAAAACGTTACAGCAACAGAGCCCCCTTTTTTAAACATTAGGCATGCAGAGTCCCTTTTTTTAACACATTACAGCAGCAGAGTTCCCCTTTTTAAACTTTAAGCAGGCAGAGTCCCCTTTTTACACATTACAGCAACAGAGTCCCCCTTTTTTATACATTACAGCAACAGAGCCCCCTTTTTAAAATGTTACAGCAACAGAGCCCCCCTTTTTTTAAACATTAGGCAGGCAGAGTCCCTTTTTTTAACACATTACAGCAGCAGAGTTCCCCTTTTTAAACTTTAAGCAGGCAGAGTCCCCTTTTTACACATTACAGCTTGGGTCTTCAACCTGTGGCCCTCCAGCTGCTGTGGAACTACACATCCCAGCATGCCCTGTCACAGTTTTGCTATTAAGGCATGCTAAAACTGAGCCAGTGTATGCTGGGATGTGTAGTTCCACAGCAGCTGGAGGGCCACAGGTTGAAGACCCATGCATTACAGCAACAGAGTCCCCCTTTTTTATACATTACAGCAACAGAGCCCCCTTTTTTTAAAATGTTACAGCAACAGAGCCCCCCTTTTTTAAACATTAGGCAGGCAGAGTCCCCTTTTTTTTAACACATTACAGCAGCAGAGTTCCCCTTTTTAAACTTTAAGCAGGCAGAATCCCCTTTTTACACATTAGGCAGGGTCCCCATTTTTTACATATTAGGCAGGCAGGGTCCCCTTTTTGAATTAGGGCAGGCAGTCCCCCTTTTTTACACATTATAACAGGCAGTCCCCCTTTTTTACACATTATGATAGGCAGTCGCCCTTTTTTACACATTGTGACAGGCAGTCCCCCTTTTTACAAATTATGGGAGAGAGGGTAGAGAGAGAGACATACTCATCTGTGACCAGCCAGCATTCCCCTCCTCTGTCATCTTCCTGCCCTACTCTGCGCTCTTCGCAGCGCAGGGCATTGTGGGTGGGCTGGGAGAGACGTAATCTCTCCTAGCACACGGGGAGGGAGCGGAGGGGGAGCTGCAGTGCTGCCCGGCTACCTATGTGAGAGGTAGCCAGGCGTGGGCATCGGCGGTGATAAAGCGGCCAAGCACCACTGGCACACACCTAGTTACAGACCTGTAGTTATCTACACAGTTGGTTAAAGTATTAGTGTGTGTGTATTACTGGGTAGTGTTATTTGTGATAGCAGCATGTAGGAATGGATGTATTAACGTTTGAGGGGGCACCTCCCCTAAGCAGCACCTTTGCCCCCCCTCCCACCATCTTGCCTTGTTTGCTGGCAAATAGGTCCTTCCAACCTTGTGCTGCGCCATCTTCTCAGTGATGTCAATGAAGATGGCACATGCATAGAAGACAGCAGAGGCTCTGGCACAGAGCCAGAGTCTTTGCTTTTACTGGGCCTGATTCATGTTTGTAAGTAAAGCAAATAAACAAGCAACTGGGCAAAACCATTGCACTGCAGGTGGGGCAAATGTACCATGAGCAGAGAGAGTTAAGGCGCCCATACACTAGAGCGAGGTATCGCATTTGCTCCATCGCATGCGATACCCCTTCAACTCCACACCAGCCACCAGCAGCTCCTGGACTCACGATATCGCAAGTGAAATGGCCAGATCTTACCTACTGCAGGTAAGATCTGAAAGCCCTTCTTACGACCCCCGGGAGCGCGCCTCAGACCGTAATCAGAAGTGGACCACACATAATGTGGTCCACTTACTCACGATACATCGGCCCATGCGCTATCGTGCCAAAAGGCACAATATCTCTCTAGTGCATGGGGGCCTTTACATTTGGGCGGGGTATGTTCAAATTGAAACCTAAATTGCAGTGTAAAAATAAAGCTGTCTAACATTTGTGGACTACATGCAAAACAGGCAGTATTTAACCTGCACAGAAAAAAATATAAATGTATTTGCTCCCTTTGCATGGCAAAATAGTTGCTCCAGTCACAAAGTAACTTGCTTATTTAACTTTACTTACAAACAAGAATAAGGCCCATTGTGCAGTGTTGTCACTGGGAGGATAGCACCCACGGAGGAGGAGGGACTCACCGACACAAGATAAGTATAATCTGGTCCAGGGTGTGCAGTGCGGTGTCCATGTGAACTGCACGCCCTGCACCTATTGGCATACCTCACAACTGTCCCGATTTTCACGGGACAGTCACGTTTTTTGAGGATTCCACAGTCCCACTCACAGGCCACTGTGGCCCGCAGTGTAGGGGGGAGCAGTTGGGAGGCTCCTGTCACTCTGCATCAGTGAATAGATGTTGTGGGTGTGCGCATAGCATCTATTCCTGGGACAGAGAAAAACTGGGGGCATGGCAGCAGCGCTGGGGATGCACCCTCAGTGATGAAAATGGGGCGTGGCTTGCGATCACTGCACTCCTGCGAAGTCATGCACACTTCTCCATAGGTCATGCCCCCTTTTTGGCAGCGATAAGGTCCCGCTTCTCCTCATGAGGATGTTGGGAGGTATGCTTTGGAAATACGCCTATGCATGTGGATTTGATGGAGTGCATGGCATTGACATGTGGTGGCATGGGTAGCAGTAGGTGATTGAATTGGTATATGGTTTGCAGCATATGTTGGAAGTGTTAGCTGTAGCATGTCATTGTTTGTAATGTGTGCAAGAAGCATCCGGTAGTCCTGGTGTCAGTAACTATAGAAGTAGTATTGTATAATGAAAGCATTATTAGTGTAGTTGGTAGCAGTTACCACAAAGCTCAGTCCTTGCTCCTCTCCTTTTCTCTATGCTCCCTAAGCAGCTTTCAGTATTATTTATTAACAGTATCATCTATATTCGGATGTATTGAGTTAATAACAGGCCTTTTTCAGGGAATAGGTATTGGTTTAAGAACTTACAGAGGATCTGCAGCGATGGAAAAGAGACTTGCCTGGGCCATGAAACACAGCCAGAGGACTACTCTGAGGTGCAGCTTGTAAGGAAACCCTCTACAACGCAGTTATTCAGCAGCACACAGGCTACCACTAACTAAGATTGCTCTTACACACATAACCACTGCCCTGGTAGAGTCATCCTCAATTCTCTGAGGAAAAGTAAAAAAAAAAACAACAACAAAAAAACAATACATGACTGCATAAATAGGAAAAGCCAGGTAGACAGAAAAAGTAAAATACAAACAAAAGGGCATGAACTACAGGGTCAATGGGCAGTTTGGGAAAGTGTCCAGTGCTATAACAAATGATCATGCAGCTGTTCAGTGGAAATACAAATTATGTCACTCTTCCATTCCCATACATTTCACAAACAGAAAAAAATGACATGAACGCAAGCAAGCAAAATGCTAGGAATTTTGTGACGCATTACCAGTATGACATCCGTTGTTTAGATATGTCTTTACTGTGCCAGAAACTCAAAGCAAGCAATACTGGATGTGAGTTTATGGAAAACAGAGCTTTTGGGCTTACTGTGTTGCGTTATAGGAATGTAGGCTGATTTTCAGAGGTTAATTTGACTACTTTCTATATACACTCAAAATGTGTGCTCCAGAATGTGTCAATGCTTATTGCTAACTGAAATCCAAGCTTCCATTTGCGCTCTGACTTGACGTCCACAGCAAGCCACATGTGCCTGGGAAGGGTAATACACATAGGGGTGATTCAGAGGTGATCGCTGCTGCTCTGAAGGCTTTAGTGGAGTGCACTCGTGCACCCAGTAAGCCCAGTGCGCTCGCGCAGTAAGCCCAGCTTTTGTGGGGTGCGCTCACGCACCCAGCATCTCACTGGTGCGATCGCCTCTACCTATCAGACAGAGGCAGTCACGGGGCATGCCAACGGTATTAGAACGCCGTTGGTGTGGCACGGTCCAGGCAATGCAGGAGTGTCTGGACCGTTGCATGGGCTGGCCGTGTCGGATGCGTGACATCACACCCAGCCGCGGTGACCCACAATGTGGCAGGTAGCCGCCTGCCAGCGCAGCTAGGCTGAGCAGGCAGGGAGCTACTTTGCGGGTGCAAAATTATTACCACTGTGCAATGCTTTTGCACCCATGCAGGGGGTCCAGGGCCTGACATGCGGGGAGTGGGGACCCATGTCAGAGAAACTGATCATAGATGTGCTAAATTTAGCACATCTACGATCAGCTCTGATTCACCCCTATAGTGCAATGCCTTTTTAGTTCCCTTTTTCCTTTAGTGAGAATACTGTCCGATTCGGATTAAAGCAAAAATATTTAGTGATATGGAATATACAGTATATGGTACATTATGTATTTGCCTTACATGATCATCTTATTATTCAAAAAGGGAATTAATATGGGCTTATCACTTTATTCTCTCTCTCTTCAGATATGGAAATTGTATCAGAAAGTGCTAAACATAAACAAGTGTAAATGAAACATCAATGTATAGCAGTGACTACCAGCACATGTAAGAAAACAGTGACATGTCACAATGCTAGACTGAGTGTGCCACAAGAAATTAGGATAGCTATTCACTGCGAATTGTTACACACTGTTTGCATAAACCTCAATCAGCAAAAACAGTGTCTCAACCACAGGATGCAATAGTGCAAGAAATTATAAATCTGAAAGCCCCAATAAAACCATTTAAAAAAAGGATTCACAAAAAATTTGCCAAGTCATAATTGATAATTGTATACAGCACCCACCCTTTTGAATTAGGGGGCTGCCCGAGCTGCAGTCCAGAGACAGCCCGGAATGTGTGCACAGAATCTGGCAGACTTGAGACCAGCGAACGCATACAACAGTGTTGTGACCGGCACACGCAGACAAACAGCAGCTTCTAGAGACTGCACCGGTAGCCCAGTCAACGAAGGGCAAAAAAAGGCCCTCACTTAAAAATAATTCCAACAGTTTTAAAACCTGGCACACTTACTTAGAGGTGTCTAGTGATGAATTACATAAAAGTCCTGATGAATTGGAGGTGAACACTAGCGGCACGTGACGTGAAACGTCAGTTTTTTCAGTATTTCGTTTTTATCTCGGAAACTGTTGGTCCTAGTAAATATGTAATCATATACAGTGCCTTGCTAAAGTATTCACCCCCTTGGCTTTTTACCTATTTTGTTACATTACAAAAGGCAAAAGGTAAACAAAGGCTCTATGCGCAATATACTGCTGCCAGCTTACATAAACTCTTGTGAGGTCCCCTCACCCCTCACCAACGTGATCAGGTACAAACAAGAAAATTAGAGTAAATGACTTAGCCGGCGCTGTCAGAACGTTGTCTCATCTGGATATAACCTTCAAACTTCCATTTGCATAACCATAAGTCCCAAAAGGCTTCCAACGCGTTTCCACTCCTGAACTGGAGTCTTTTTCAAGGTATTCTGGTGTACCTTGAAAAAGACTCCAGTTCAGGAGTGGAAACGCGTTGGGAGCCTTTTGGGACTACAGGGAGTAAGAGTTTCTTTGGCGGTGACCAGCGTGGATGTCGATTGGATAGATTCCAGCTTCCATCATCTGTCCATGCTTACTTTGGAACTGTTTGGCCACGGTTCCATTGTCATCCGGTAATTAGCTCGCACTCTTGAGTTACCAGAAGCTTATGGTGGAATATTGATATTATTGATACACCTATGTTATTTTTGTTTCTGTATTGTCTCTCACTGTATTAAACAAACTTCACTATTGCCACTTTGTTTCATTTTCCCTATGGTGAAACTTATGGTTATGCAAATGGAAGTTTGAAGGTTATATCCAGATGAGACAACGTTCTGACAGTGCCGGCTAAGTCATTTACTCTAATTTTCTTGTTTGTTACATTACAACCTATTTGTTATTTTGGAAGCCTGGGACGTATTAACTGCTGATATGGGGGAGAAGTAGTATCAGCGCACTCCCCCATGTATGAATGCATTGATGCATGTGAAATGACAGGGGCGCCACGCCCATTCACCACAGTAGGGACAGCTCTGTCCCTGGCTGTGGCTGCTGCTTAGGAGATCTAGTGATAGTAGAGAGATTGTGCACGTTCCCAGTGGAGCAGGCCAGGAGGGGAGACACAGCGCATCAGCACTTGGATGCATAAGGGGAGTACATACAAGGGGAAAGGGGTTAAAATGTACTTAATATATTTAAATGATAGCATCAGTCTTGTTATTTAATAGCCACATCTAATAGGGAATACATTTATGCCAAATGAAATATGGCTGTATATACATTTTTCTAATATAACAACTCTAATTTTAGAAAAAGGCAAAAATATGTCTACATCTGTAATAGGAAATGTTTCTTTTGGCGTACACAGAGATAATTATTCTTCAAAATAAACCAAGGAGTGATGTAATTCCAAGATAATTTAATCCACTAGTTTCTCACAGATACTCAGAATATTTTTAATTACAGATTTATTTACAGATGATAGGTACCATACATAAAAAAAACCTAGAGTGAAAAACTATATGTAAAGTCACCCCACCTTCACATCCAGCATAATATGTAGATTTATTAAAAGAAAAGAAAAAAAAGCTTTCATTTGGACTGCCTTTGTTTATCTGACGTGTCAAAGGAGCTTATAACTGTGCAGCAGTATGAAGGTCCAAAATTATATACAGAGGCAGTGGACTAACAATTTCTTCATAGACATACTGTATATACATTTCTATCACTTTGTAACTGCAATAATAGATATTGCAATAGTGCAATACTGTATAATTTCTTCAAACCATATATCAATAAAAGCAGACTTATCTGCATAACTTAGATATCCAGAGCCAGCCATAGGCATAGGCAAACTAGGCAATTGCCTAGGGCATTTGATATGCCTAGGGGCATCAGTAGCTTCTGCGGATTAAAATGATATGCGGCATGCCTATATTCTGTGTGTAGCATTTCATGTGCAGATACAGCCACAGTCTCGCACAGTATATAGGCATGCCGCATATCATTTTAATCAGCAGAAGCTGCTTGTGCATCCTAGCCACATAGCAATGCAAATAAGATGCATTTTCATAAAAAAAGGTGCCCGACTTTAGCACTGAGGCAAGATTTATGAGGACACATCTGTATCCAAGTATAGGCAGAGGTCACAGTGTTAGCGGCTGTGTGAGTGCTGTGTGCATGTGAGTGGGTTGGTTGTGCAGTAGTGTTCGGAATATGTGTAAGGAGCATTATGTGTGTCACGTAAAAATGCATTAATAATGTGCAACAAATGTGTAAGGGGCACTATGTGTGATTATGTATATAAGGGCATTAATTATGTGCGGCATATGTGTAACGGTACTACTGTATGTGTGTCATTATGTGTATAGGGGCACTAATAATGTGCAGCAAATGTGTAAGGGGGAACTATGTGTGTCATTATGTGTATAAGGGCATTAATGTGCAGCATATGTGTAAGGGACATTATGTGTAAAAGGGCATTAATAAAGGTTGTCATAATGTGTAAGGCACATTATGTTTATAAGGACATTAATAATGTGTCTCATATGTGTAAGGGGCATTACTGTGTGGCATTATGTGTATAAGGTGCTCTACTATGTGGCATTGCGTATAGAAAGGGCACTACTGTGTCGTCTAATGTGAATAAAGGGGGTCATTCCGAGTTGTTCGCTCGCAAGCCGTTTTTAGCAGCTTTGCACACGCTAAGCCTACGCCTACTGGGAGTGAATCTTAGCATAGTAAAATTGCGAACGAAAGATTCGCAATAATGCGAAAAGACATCTCTGTGCAGTTTCTGAGTAGCTCCAGACTTACTCGGCATCTGCGATCAGTTCAGAGCTTGTCGTTTCTGGTTTGACGTCACAAACACACCCAGCGTTCGCCCAGCTACTCCTCCGTTTCTCCTGCCACTCCCACGTTTTTCCCAGAAACGGTAGCTTTTTTCCCCACACGCCCATAAAACGGCCTGTTTCCGCCCAGAAACACCCACTTCCTGTCAATCACATTACGATCGCCTGAACGAAGAAAAAGCCGTGAGTAAAATACCTAAATTCATAGCAAATTTACTTGGCGCAGTCGCAGTGCGAACATTGCGCATGCGCACTAAGCGGAAAATCGCTGCGATGCGATGAAATTTACCGAGCGAACAACTCGGAATGACCCCCAAAGAGCAATAGGGTGTGGTGTAATGTGAATAAGGAGCAATTCAGTGTGATGTAATGTGAATAAGGGGCTCTACTGTGAGGCGTAACGTTTATAAGGTAAAGTGATACTACTGTGGGATGCAATATGAATTATGGACACTATCGCATGATCAAATGTGAATAAAGTTGCAGTACTGTGTGGAGTAATTGGAATTGGGGTTACTATTGTGTGGCCATGCCCCTTGCCAGCAAAAACACACCCCTTTTTGGGCTGTGCGCCAAATGTGCGAACTGTTCCTATTTAAAATATAGGGGGTACAAACACCAAAATAAGGACTGCTATGGATGAGGGGTGGTGGTGCTGGAAAAGAGGTGCAAGGTCAGAGGCGGAACCAGCAGTGGTGCTAGGGGGCACCAGCCAAAATCTTGCGTAGGGCATCATATTGGTTAGGGCCGGCTCTGTAGATATCTGAGGAAAATAGGGATGAGACCGTGTCTGTTAAAAAAAAAAAAAAAAAAGAGTACCTGGAAACACTATAAAATCACTATAAAAAAGTAATTTCACTAATGGAGTACCCATGTTTCTCTAGTCTCTTAAATACCATAGTGTGTCCACAGAACCATAGTGTTTCTAAACACATTTTGGATAAACATTAAAAAGCACTACATGTCTGAAAATTTTGGTAGATAGTAGTTGTTGTTTTTTAGGACAGTAGGAGTGTTGTTCTCCAAAAAAAAAAAAAAAAAGAGCTTCCATGAATGAAGTCCTATTGGATCTTCTAGTTAAGACCCTTACCAAAACAAGATCAATTTATCTGTATCTTTGACAGTCTATTTTTTGCTACTTTCAATACCCTGATTGTGTTCTCTAACCCCAAAACATTGGAGCATTTTTCTAAGTAATATAGTTGTTATTATCCTATATAATAATAGGCTAACGCTGCTCCTCGCCTCTACGGGGGGGATTCAAGTGTTTAGTGTGCTGGTGTTGCTCCATTCGGACGTGCACTGCTGTAGACGCTGACATTACTGTTATGTTGTTCCGTCATTTTGAAAGGCTGGTAACTGGTGTGAATATAAGATTCAAATTGCCTTCTATTAGTGTACTATTTCACCGGGATACCATGCAAGACTTGACACCAGCTATAAGATTTACAGTATCCTGTGTTCCAGGCTACATTAAATATTTATACCAGATTAATACATTTATAATTTCCGATCCTATATCTGAAAATTCGAACGTATTTTGCAATATATGTTTTAAAGAAAACTTTTAAGTCAATCTTATAAAATAGGATTATTATGATGCAAATACAAAGGATAATGAATGTTGTAAACCACTGCTGTTTAAGCTGGTGAAATGATAAACTCATTAGCTACCTGGTTGGCCCCTGATGCAATAGAGAACATACAGTATACCTCATGAAGATAATATTAAAAGAGAACTGTATAAAAACAAATAACTGATTAGGCACTTTATATGTAAAATATGATGCAGCTGGTCAAATATGCTGTGAGCTCCCCGTCTTTAATCAAAAGGATCTTTTTCAACAACAATTAATATATATTAATCTTAACTTTATATATTTTTAAAAAAACAGTAGAAGGCATTTGATCAATTTTTGATAAGGAACAGGACATTTGAAAGTATTATACTATTTAAACTATAACTATGGGTTCACAGGTTATAATTAAAATGGGCAATACGATCTAAAATGTTTGTCTAATTCATTAACACAATGGTTACATGTTTATGAAAATATAATCTGTTAATCATTCATTTATTTGCTGTTATAAGCAGAAACTTCCTATCTACTCAAGTATAACCATTTTGGATGCAAGAGAGTGTTATATAAATGTATTAATAGATCATTAAGTTGCTTAGAATTTTCATTATCAATATGATTATCCTGAATAAGAATGTTCTTGTTTGAAAAATAAAAACCTCCCACTAAAATATATTTATTATAAACAAGGATTCTAACAATCAGACTCTGCAAATTCCACTAAGCACTTTGGTGACCTTACCTGGGATTTCCTACAAAACGAGCCTCATACAAGTTGATTGCTTTCTACAGTAGACAAGTTACTGAGCGGCTAATTAATGAATAATACAAATAAACAGTACTCATTATTTTCTACTTACAATTTTTGCCAGTTCTATATTGACTTACTTATGAATGATCAACCACAGCTGTCAGGTTAATAAAAGGCTAATGAATGAAACAATGCAATTGAAATATGTAATTGTGTTACTATTGTCTATGTAAAGGTTTTGCTCAATAAAGCATTTTAACAGTTAAAAAAAATGTATTAAGGGGCGTGGCCTGGCTGGCATGAGGAGAAGTTGCTGATTCCCTGTGCTCCTACAGCCTCGCTACTTGGGGGACATTTGTAGAGGGTTACTTCACCGCCAGCTGAACTACAGTACTCTCCTACACCTACTAACGTCTGGGGGGGTTCCATCCTGCAGCTCATCGGGAGTCTCGAGCCTAGCTTGGCTCCTCTCTGTGTGCGGGCCTTCCTGCAGGCAGAAGCCGCAACCTCCATTTCAGCTTGCCTGCCGGATCCGTGGCAGAGTCCGTGGCTGGGATAGCCACCCAATCCCTGCATCGCTGTATCCGGTGCCTCCCGTGACCCCACTGGTAGCTTCTCAAGGTGCAGCCGATCACAACGAGGAACTCACTCCCGGAGCCCTGTGTGCGGCACAGCATCCATCTACCATCTTGGGAGAAGGCATACTGCTGTATTCAGTGCCGGCAGCTCTGCAAGTGCGGTGACTGCCTGTGTTCTTATGAGGAACCCCCTGCTAACTCCCCCGGACAAGGCACTTGTTATGGGAGTTATGTCCATACCCTTCCCACCTCACTGGCATACTTTGGGGTTGATTTGTCTGTCCCTGACACTTGGGCTGCAAGCTCTTTCTTCACCCGGTGGCCACAGTTTTAACCCCCTCCTGTCACACTGAGACAAGCAGTGTTGGGAAAGTCTCACCCTTTGGTGTGGGGGGTATATCTTTGGCTGCTCTATCTTCGGCGGTGGTGCAGCCCAGGAATTTTGTCAGTTACAGAAGCAACCTGCTTTCCACATAAAAGCATACTGTCTGGAGAAGCCTGTGGCTACTGTTCCTTTCATAGCCAACTTCTGTTGACTCAGCAACTTCTGTTGCCTCAGAAACAGTTCTCCTTAGCTAAGGGCAGTGCTGATACTACACCTCTCTTTTGCCTTGTGACACCTATTATGCCTTAATTACCACGGGATCCTGCTCGGGGGTACTGTATAATGTCACATTACTGACTATGCTTTATTCAATATTTATATGATATGATTTGATTTAAATCCTCTTCTTGACCATACCTGCACTCATTATGCCCAAACCACGTAAATCTGCTTCTCAGGCGAACCTCACTACACTCATACCTAAAATGCACTCTGCCTCTCAAAAACAAGACTCGGCAGCACGCCCGGCTAATCTCTCTGAATCTGAAGAGGACACTGAGGCATCAGGTATTTCACTGAGAGACAGTATTGCTTCAATCCTTACTGAGATGAAGTCCATTAAAAAAGCATTTCACTCGGAAAAACAAAAAGCGGATCTAGGGCCCCACACCTATGAGGTTGAACAGAAACTGGGTGAGGTTACCCAATTTAAACAAGACATTGGACAGTCTGTCTCGGACATGCAAGCTGGCATTTATCTCCTTCAAGATCAAAACTAGAAGATTTAGAGAATAGATCGAGGAGGAACAATTACGTATTAAAAACCTGACTGAATCTGTGGAACCTGCGCAACTTGAGGACTTCTTAACAAGGTACTTCAAACATCTGCTTCCTGGTATACCTCTCGAATTGTTAACTTTAGACAGAGCCCATCGAGTGCTCCGCTCAAAACCACCTGCTTCTGCTCCTCTTCGTGATGTGGTATTAAGATGTCATTACTTTAAAACAAAGGAGCGGATTCTGGCTCTCTCGTGAGACAAAGAAAAATGTTTGTTTGAGTCTTTTCACCGGATGATATTTCAAGATCTTGCCCCCACCACTCTTAAGAGGCGCTCGGATCTTAGAAGCTGCACACAAATCCTCAGAGATAACAATGCCAGATACAGATGGGGATTCCAGTTCTCACTGATCGTCACATGGGAGAGTTGACAGCTGGTGGCCAGATCCAAAGACGAGGCACTCTATCTTCTGTCAAAGATTAACCTTCCACATCCTATGGAACCAAGCACCTCCAGTTCTTTGAATCCCAAGGAAGTTTTGACATCTCTTCCTCAATGGGCTCCCAGCCGTATGTGGTCTACAGTTTCGACTAGTTCTCCACCTCCTCAAGCTCCTCTGTGAACTGTTTGCCTTGAGCGGTATCTATACGTTTGTGCCTTTTCGTCGTCTTTATCTTATGGAGCATTTATAGTGGTTCAATGTGACTTGATATAAAGTGCAGTATTGGTTTCAATGTAACTCCTTTTCTCACCACTGTGACAAGTTTTACTATGTTACCCCTTTGAGTTTGGCCCACGTGGGTCCGGTTCAGTTATGCCGAGACCAGTCCCTCACCCCCTAAGGGTAGGACCCTAACTGAGCGGGTTGTGGGTTCATCCCACTCCCTGCCCTACAATTGGTGCTCAGATTGGTAGACTCTCGCCTGTAGTCCAAATTTTCCGATTTTTTTGTATCATCTTTGCCTTTTCATTGTTATTTTTTTATTTTCTTGTCTCTTTTCTTCTTTTTCCCCCCCTCTCTTCTCGTCTCTTTTGCAGGGGTCCATCGAGCAAAGGCCCAGGTATTCTCTATGTGGGCTTTTAATCCGCTTTATTTACTCACTGTATGCAAGTAAAGTTAATCACGTACAATGTTAAAGGTCTTAACAGCCTGCAAAAGCGAACTAAGCTTTACATGTTTCTCAAACAGGTGAAGGGGGATCTAGTATTTCTTCAAGAAACACACTTTAGGAGTAACTCTCATCCTAGTCTTTCATCTAAAAAAATTTCCTTACGGTCCTCCACGCTTGTGACTCTTCTCATAAAAAAAAAAAGAGGTGCAGCTCTCCTGGTGGCCTCACATCTACAATTGGAGGTTGATGCCACCTTGAAGGACAAACAGGGCAGATTTCTTATAGTAGTCGGCTCTTTGAATCGGGATCCTGTAACCATAGTTAAAGGAGCTGTCATTTTGGCTGGGGATTTCAATACTACCACTCTTCACTCTAAATTTGATCGTTTAATCCCCCTCCCTGCTTCTTTGGCCCATTCTAGCAATCGCAACACTAAAGCCCTCCACTCACTAATGAAAAACCATTTACTATTCGACTCTTGGCGTACTCTTGACCTCCTCGCCAAAGACTACACGTTCTTTTCACATGATCACAAGGTAGACACGAGATTAGATAGGATTCTCCTGGATTAAGATCTCTCATCTAAACTTGTAGATATCACTGTACACCCCATTACCTGGTCTGATCACGCTCCTGTATCCCTGCTTCTATGAGGTATTGACTCTCTCTTCTCTACCCCCTCCTGGTGTCTGAACGATTCTGTGTTACAATCCAAAGATACGTGTACTTGTTTCCAAGTTATTGGAGGAGTACTTTTCCATTAACAAGACACCGGAGATGGGAGACATTGTGGGACACGCACAAGGCGTAATACGGGGTCACCTAATCCAAATCACTTCTAGATTATGAAAAAACTGCACTCAGGCTATTAATACTCTAACTGAGCAGGTTCATCGCCCTGAGGCACTTCATAAATCTTCGCTTTCCCTGAGGACCTAGATATGTTAATTAAGGCTCGAGTGGAACTTAATGTTCTGTTATCACACAGAACTGAGTATAGACGCCTTAACCAAACATATTATGAAAAGGGAGATAAGGGACAAATTATCCTCTAAAAATATTCTATCAAAAATAATTAATGATCCCGATAGGATTACGAAGGAGTTTGAAACTTTTTATCGCTCACTTTATAATGCAAGCTCTATTCCTGCCTCTACTTCCTTGCATAGCGACATTGACTCCTTCCTGGCAAAATGCCATCTCCCCAAACTTAATCACTCTACGGTTACTAAATTGGGTGCAGAAATTACCATAGAAGATTTAGGAGTCTTGAAACTCCAAAAATCTGGTAAAGCCCCCAGCCCTGATGGCCTCTCTCTAGCGTACTACAAGAAATTCCACTACATTTTGTTCCCCCACTTATGTAGACTATTTAATAGTTTCCTTAAAGGTACCCCTCCTTCTCCCCAAACCCTAGAAGCTCGTATCATCCTAATCCCTAAAGCAGAACCTAATCTTTGTTCAAGCTACAGACCAATCTCCCTTTTAAACAATGATATTAAATTATTCTCAAAAGTGTTGGCTGTGAGGTTGAACAGTGTCTTTCCCACCTTACAGTAATTCATGCTGACCACATGGGATTTATCCCAGGCAGACAGGCAAGGGACACCACTAGGCGCTCCATTAACTTGGTTCATATTATAAATAAAAGTAAGCTGCCTTTCATACTTCTCTCTTTAGACGCCGAGAATGCATTTGACAGAATACTCTGGCCTTTTATGTTTGCCACCTTACGCCGTTTCAGCCTGGGAGGAAGCCTACTATCTGGTATCCAGGCTCTCCACTCTAAACCCTCGGCTAGGGTGCGAGTGAACGACAGTGACCCCGACCACTTCATTATACAAAATAGCACGAGACAGGGTTGCACCCTGACCCTTTAATTTTAGACCTAACTATTGAGCCTCTAGCCCAATTGATCCGCCTGGACATGGACATTAAGGGGATACAGGTAGTGGAGGTGGATTACAAATTATCTTTATTCGCGGACGATGTCCTTCTAACAATCTCCTCTCCCCTTACCTCCATTCCCAATCTTTTCAGTGTCCTTTCTTCATATTCCTTCCTTTCTTGTTACAAAATTAATTATACCAAGTCGGAGGCTCTGCTGTTTCATCTTTCACCCATTATCAAATCTACACTAGCCAGTAATTTCAACTTTGCATGGCGCCAAAATAAAATTAGTCACCTGGGCATTTTTATCAGACTCGGACAAATCCCTGTATAAAGAAAATTTTCCCAACTTATTTGCTTCAATAGTTTCTGACCTAAAGGTGTGGCATAAGCAAACCATCTCGTGGTTTGGCAGAATGGCAGCAGTCAAAATGAACATATTGGCAAGAATCTTACATCTCATGCAAACCATTCCGGTTTGTATTTCAGCAAATGTTCTATGAGGTTTACAGAAAGAAATTTGCAAATTTATTTGGCTGGATAAACCAACTAAACTAAAATCCTCGATTTTAACCAGGAGCCCGCAAGGAGGCGGAAGAGGTCTACCAGATCTCCAGAAGTACTATTGGGCTCCCATTTGAGCCAGGCCCTCACTTGGTTTGCTTACCCTACCAACTTACTCTGGGTACAAATAGAGCTAGATGAATCTAAGCTTTCCTCGCTTATATCCATCCTATTGCCTTATGGCTCACCCAGGGTCTACCCAATCTCCAACCCGGCCACTTCCCTCAGCCGTTCCATTTGGCTCCGTAGCGCCCGTCAATTTTGGCTCACTACTTTCCCGTCTCATTTGACTCCTCTCTGGGACAACCCTGCCTTCCCCCCAGGTTTCTTACAAGCCCACACACACTCTTAGTACCAAACCCCTACTCGTCCTAGATTTGTCGTATATCTTATTGAAGGTAAGTCATAGTCCTCACTTGAACTATATCTCCAAAATGTCACATCACCATCCCTAAACTTTTCGAATATTTCCAACTTAGATCATTTTTAGCTTCTCTACTTAGAGCAGTGGTCTTTAGAAACTTGACACCTTTCAAGAGGATTTGCTATCATTCTCCTCTCCGCAAACGCATTATCTCTATCTTATATTCAATGCTCTGCTTAGCAGGCCCAGACCCCATTCTTCGTCATGATAGTCACTGGGAGAAAGATCTCGGACCTCCGCCCGACGACAAAGCTTGGCAGATCATTGGAAATAATGTAGCTCACTCATCCATATCTGTTCTTATTAAAGAAAATTCATATAAAATATATACAAGATAGTACTTAGTCCCCTCTAGGCTTTCTAAAAATTACCCGACCACCTCATCGCTTTGCTGGTGTGAATGCAGATTAACCACTTGCCTGGCATAGTCGCATCAGATGCGTCTATGCCTGCAAATGCTCTATCTGACCTGGTCGCACAGGATGCGACCAGTCAGATAGAGAGTGTTAGCAGCGGCGGGGAAGGTAAACTTACCTCAGCTGCTGCTGTCACCCCTCCTGTATACCTGGAGGCTGTCTCGGCTTTCAAAATGAAAGCCACGATGGTCGCGATGTTCCCGGTGTTCTGATGGTCGCGGTGTTCCCGATCGATTTATCAATGTTTGAAAAAAATATTTTTTTTCAAAAAAAAAAATAATTTTATATATATATATATATATATATATATAATTTTTTTTTTTTTTTTTTTACTAAAATCATTTGGGATAGGGTTAAATTCATGTTCTCCACCTAATTTACCTAAAAACCCAACAATTTCTTTCAGAGCGGTTTTTGGTGAAATAAATACCGTATATACTCGAGTATAAGTTAACCCGAATATAAGCCGAGGCACCTAATTTTACCACAAAAACCTGGGAAAACGTATTGACTCAAGTATAAGCGTAGGGTGGGAAATGCAGCTCTACCGTACACAGCCCTCACACTGCCAGATATGCCCCCACAGTGCCAGATATGCCCTCACACTGCCAGATATGCCCTCACACTGCCAGATATGCCCCCTCAGTGCCAGATATGCCCTCACAGTGCCAGATATGCCCCCACAGTGCCAGATATGCCCCCACAGTGCCAGATATGCCCCCACAGTGCCAGATATGCCCCCTCATAGTGCCAGATATGCCTCCTCATAGTGCCAGATATGCCCCCTCATAGTGCCAGATATGCCCCCTCATAGTGCCAGATATGCCTCCTCATAGTGCCAGATATGCCCCCTCATAGTGCCAGATATGCCCTCATAGTGCCAGATATGCCCCCTCAGTGCCAGATATGCACCCCCCCAAGTGCCAAATATGCTCCCCCAGTGCAAGTTACTTACCTTCCGCAGCTCCCGCGCTGTCTTGTGAAGGAGTGACACTGAGAGCACAGCGAGCGCAGCTCCTGTGTCCCTCCTGCGTCTCCGGCGGGTCTGTTAAATGAAGTGCCGGTTCGTGAGCCAATAAGAGCTCACGAATGGGTACTTCCTTTAATAGACCCGCTGCTGCCGCCGGAGACGCAGGAGGGACACAGGAGAGGCGCGCTGTGCCCTCCGTGTCCCTCCTTCACACTGCACTGTACTGCCCTCCATGTCCCCTGCACTGACTCGAGTATAAGCCGAGGGGGCTTTTTCAGCACAAAAAAAAGTGCTGAAAAAGTCGGCTTATACTCGAGTATATACGGTAGTCAGTTAAGTGGTTTTGCCACATTTGGTGGACCTGCCCTAAGATTAGACCTTTTTGGACTAGAATTGAGTCTCTACTAGGAGAGTTGCTTCACTCACAAATTATCCTTAACCCATGGTCTGCGTTCTTGGGGTATCCATTAAAAGGTCTTAGCTCCCCATCAAACAAATTGGTCCTTCATATTTTACATGCCGCCAGAGGCGTCTTGGCCTTTAACTGGAAACCACCTTTACACCCCCCTATGCATATAGTGTTATCCAAGATATGGTTTATTATCTCTATGGAGAAAATCACCTTACATGATTCTAGCTAAAAATTTTAGAAAATCTGGTCCCCTTGGTTTGCTCACTTTACTTCCTCATCCCCTGGGATAGGAGAAGATTGGTATAGTTTGACCTAGGTTTATTGTGGCAATAACTGTCTTTTTTTTTTTTGATGAGCCTAACCTTGACTCTGGTAAGTCCCGGCTCTGTGGTCCACTCTTTCTCCCGCCTCTTCTTTTTTGTTTATTTTTCCCTTTTGCGTCTCTTTCTCTATACCCTTCGCTCATCTTCTTCATTTTCTTTCCTTCTACCTCTGTTTTTATTTCCTTTCTCAGTTGTTCTTTCATGTGGCTACTTATTGTGTTTCTTACATACACACTAAAACCGCATTGCTTCTGTTGATGTTCAGATTGCATGTTTTACATTGCTATTGGATTTCTATGTATAATTTTCCATATTTTGTATGGTTTTGTATGAAGCTTTGCAATAAAATCTATTTAATTAAAAAAAAAAAAAAATGTATTTATAGTTGATATTACAAAGTTATAATAGGTACATAAATTGTATGGAGTTTATTAAAAGTTAAATGACCAGACTTTAATGTATTACCCTGCTTGTGAAGGTGGCTCTAAGTGTAAAGGTGTGTACACACGGTGAGATAAATCGGTAAGATTTTGACTATACAGTCAAAATCTTAAGGAAAGTTAGTGCATATCTCAAGTTGTTAGGCAGCTTGCAATAACGATTCGATCCCGATGCGCGCTCCTGTGGGGTCAGTATCGCAAGGCTAGATAGACTATGCAGGCAAGTCAATCTTGACTATCTAGTACAAAGTGTAGTCAAAAGTGGCACTTAGTCAAAATCGTACATAGACAAAGGGCGGGATGTATTAACATACATCGCTGCCCATCGCAGCGATGTTGATACTAACATATGCGATCAATATCGCAATGCGGTGATGGAGGCCCCCCCGCGATACCTGTGAGGTGGTGTACGGTGTCTCCGTCACCTCCCTGGGCTCTTCACCTGCTCCCCTGCCGGGAAGCAGGCAGTAGGCTGTCCCGGGCGCCTCCTCCTCCCCCTGCATCCGGAAGGACCTCCGGCTGCTGCAGTGCTAGGGGGAGGAGATTACCTTTTGGGTCCAGGCTTCCTGGAGAAAGGTATGCCGGGGGAGGGCGGTCGGCATCTGCGGCGGGGGGCAGTGGATGCGGTGGCCGGCGATAAGAAGCACATAGGCTTCTGTAGGGTATCGATACCCCGTGCGGTGAAAACGCGGTGGTTGGGTGTTTGTACATACGAAAATGCAATAAAACCCTGAAAACGGGGGTTTTATCGCATTTTCCCTTTAGTACATCCCGCCCAAAATCTCAAGCACAGATAGTCAAAATCTGTACTATCTGTGCTATCTGGGCTCTGGGGGAGTTCAAGGGAAATCGCATAGTCAAAATCGGACATAGCAAGGATCTCACTGTGTGTACACACCTTAAGTTAAAAAATTGCATCCACATAACAACAACCACTAGTTTACAGGCTGCTTCACACTGTGAGGGAATAAAAAAAAAAAAAACAATATAAAAAAATCTTCCCCTCAGTCTTTCACAGACAGTGGATAATTTTAATAAAGGAAGTAGAAACGAGAGTTAAGGTGCCCATACACCTAGACGATATTATGAGCGATTTGGCAGTTTCCGACGGATCGGAATGACAAATCATTTATAATAGGGCAGATTGTTCAGTGTCTATAACGATGCAGGGAAGATCTGAAGCTATCGTTAACACCACAAGCTCCTGGATGTGACCACTCCTAGATCTTTTGCAAGATCTTTTAGATATATCCAGGGGCGGATTCGGATCGAACACCAGCCCGGGAAATTTATGGAAGCAGCCCTAATGGGGACAGAGTCTGTTGAGGGGGAGGGGCCTATCACGAGGGCGGGGTCACTCCTCAGAGGTCCTGATTCTGAGATAGACACAGCTGGGGCCTCCTTTGCTTTACGTAACGCTATTGTTTACCTGTGACTGGAGCCCTCATTCTGAGTTAATTGCTCACTAGCTACTTTTAGCAGACATGCAAATGCATTGTCGCCACCCACGGGGGAGTGTATTTTCGCTTTGCAAGTGTGCGATCGCATGTGCAGCCTAGCTAACACATCTTGTGCAAAACAAGACCAGCCCTGTAGTTACTTATCCTGTGCGATGATTCTAGCGACGGAGGTCCCGGAATTAACGTCAGATACACACCCTGCAAACGCCTTATCACGACTGCGTTTTCCCAAACACTCCCAGAAAACGGTCAGTTGCCACCCACAAACGCCCTCTTCCTGTCAATCTCGTTGCGATCGGCTGTGCAAATGGATTAGTCGCTAAAAGCATTGCAAAACAACAATGCTCTTTGTACCCGTACGACGCGCATGCGCAGTTTTACCATTTTTTTACCTGATCGCAGCGCTGCGAAAATCGGCAGTGAGCGATCAACTCAGAATGAACCCCTTTATGCATATGCTGCTAAAATACCCATCCCTGATGCACATCTGTACGTCTGAATATACAAGGACTGATATGCCCACTTTCAGTGTCTACTGACACCGCTGTCATACCTTTAATCTACTTCTGATTTTATTGATTTTTCATTCTACAAACCCCTTTTTTTAACCTTATATGTTTCAAAGTACAGGGAGGAAGCACACACTACATACAGCACAGTACAGGGAGGGAGCACACACTACATACAGCACAGTACAAGGAGGGAGCACACACTACATACAGCACAGTACAGGGAGGGAGCACACACTACATATAGGACAGTACAGGGAGGGAGCACACACTACATACAGCACAGTGCAGGGAGGGGAGCACACACTACATACAGCACAGTACAGGGAGGGAGCACACACTACATACAGCACAGTACAGGGAGGGGAGCACACACTACATACAGCACAGTACAGGGAGGGAGCACACACTACATACAGCACAGTACAAGGAGGGAGCACACACTACATACAGCACAGTACAGGGAGGGAGCACACACTACATATAGGACAGTACAGGGAGGGAGCACACACTACATACAGCACAGTGCAGGGAGGGAGCACACACTACATACTGCACAGTGCAGGGAGGGAGCACACACTACATACAGCACAGTACAGGGAGGGGAGCACACACTACATACAGCACAGTACAGGGAGGGAGCACACACTACATACAGCACAGTACAGGGAGGGAGCACACACTACATATAGGACAGTACAGGGAGGGAGCACACACTACATACAGCACAGTGCAGGGAGGGAGCACACACTACATACAGCACAGTACAGGGAGGGAGCACACACTACATACTGCACAGTGCAGGGAGGGGAGCACACACTACATACAGTACAGGGAGGGAGGTAGCACACACTACATACAGTACAGGGAGGGAGGTAGCACACACTACATACAGCACAGTACAGGGAGGGAGCACACACTACATACAGCACAGTACAGGGAGGGAGCACACACTACATACAGCACAGTACAGGGAGGGAGCACACACTACATACAGCACAGTACAGGGAGGGGAGCACACACTACATACAGCACAGTACAGGGAGGGAGCACACACTACATACAGCACAGTACAAGGAGGGAGAGTACACACTACATACAGCACAGTACAAGGAGGGAGAGTACACACTACATACAGCACAGTACAGGGAGGGAGCACACACAAGTAGTGAAACACAGACACAGGGGACCAGCGCAGCAGAATCTGTCCCAGTGGCCAATCTGCCCCTGATTACATACATAGCCACCATATTACATACATAGCCACCACATTATTACATGTATAGCACCACATTATACAAATAGCACTGTATTACACGTATAGCACTGCATTACACAAAGAGCACCACATAACAAGAATAGCACATTACAAGTATAACAGCGCACTACACGTATAGCACCGCATAATAAGACTAGCACCACATTACATACATAGCCACCGCATTACATATGTAGCCACAGCATTATGTACGTAGACACTGCATAAATAGGCCCATCATCATGGACAGACATTGGGCAGCTATAGGGCTGAAGGACGTTGCATTAGAGATTGTCCCAATTGGCTGTGAGTGCTGCTTGGTCAGCTGGCACAGGGCTGTTTCTAGCCAATTTGGCTCCCGGTGCGAGATGTAAAAATGCGCCCCCCCCATTCCATAACACCCCCCCCCCCCCGATTAAAAAAAAAACCATTGGGCGCGCTCCCGGCAAGGGGGTGTGGCCTCATATTAATGGGCGTGGCCTCATTTTAATGGGCGTGGCCTCGTCTGAAAAGACTACCTCACACCCCAGTATTTGTTCCTGCACCAACAGATCACACCCACCATAAGGAAAAAAATTCTACCATATTAAGCCCCACACAGTAATGCCCCCTGCACCATATTATGCCACACACCGCAATGCCCTTGATATATTAAATCCCCACATTACGGTAGGCAGAGTCCACACTTTACACATTACGGCCGGCAAGAGTCCCCATTTTACACATTACGGCCGGCAAGAGTCCCCATTTTACACATTACGGCCGGAAAAAAGTTGGAGTTTTGCGTGATGACGTCACTGCGTCATTCCACGAAACTCCGCCCCCCTAGCTGGGTACTCGTGGAGAGGGAGGAGGGGGAAACCAGGGAGCCACAGTCTCAGCACGCCCGCACCAAGAAACGGCCCTGAGCTGGCATCCTGAGAACAAAGTAGATCCTGCTCCTGTCCAGTCCCCAAACCATACACTGTGACCGAGGACGCCGTAACCCTTACACTAACATGATAATACAAATAATGTAATTAAAAATAACCTCTCTGCCATGTCCCCTTCAGTGCTCAGTCGCCGCTCTGGCAAGTTCAGTGAGCGTGCGGGAGCTGGGGTGGCAGCGGGTGTAGTGAACCCGGCTCCGACCATCGCTTTGCTGCTGCTCCTGGGCCGGGCTCGTTGAAGAGACCTTTGGCCGGGGTCAGGGAGAGGATGCTGCTGGGCTGGTTTACTTTCTCCAGGTCCCCCATTGGTAGAATAGCATCACCACTTTTCACAGCTAGCGGCACCTGCAAGTGCCCGCTAGCCTAACTTCCGGATTGCATTCCAAAAGAACCACAAGTACTGGAAGCAGTGTGAGCCAGCCCAGCCTGAATGTGAATCAGCGTGGCTGAGGGGGTTATGGGACCTGCCCATCGGAATCTGTCATGGTGTTCTGGTGGGCCAATCCGCCTCTGGCAGCTGCACTCCCTGCACCTCTGGTAGCTACACCCTTGTATATAACACATGTAACTGACAGGGAAGGTGGCCCCTCTCAGCTCTGGGCCCCATAGCAGCTGCACTCCCTGTACCTATGGTAGCTAAGCCTTGACGAGCCCCGCATGGGGCTCTGTTGCACTCGTACCCCCATCGGGTCCTAAAGCAGCTGCACCTATGGTAGCTACACCATGCATATAACACATGTAATTGTGACAGGGAAGGTGGCCTCTCTCAGCTCTGGGTCCCATAGCATCTGCACTCCCTGCACCTATGGTAACTACACCCTGCATATAACACATGTAATTGTGACAGGGAAGGTTGCCCCTCTCAGCTCTGCATAGCAGCTGCACTGCCTGCACCTACGGTAGCTACACCCTGTATATAACACATGTAACTGTGACAGGGAAGGTGGCCCCTCTCAGCTCTGGGCCCCATAGCAGCTGCACTCCCTGCACCTATGGTAGCTAAGCCTTGACGAGCTCCGCATGGGGCTCTGTTGCACTCGTACCCCCATCGGCAATCTGGCAGCCAGGATCCCGGCATCAGGATGCTGACCACTGGGATCCCAACCACCGGTTACATGAACCCAATGCATGATAGAGCATATGGTACTTGCCTATTCTCCCGCAATGTCTTGGAGACTCCAGGATAGCAGGCACCAAGGTGTTGTCAGGCTCCGGAGCCTTACCTGCGGCGGGTGCTCCCGCAGGTTACCGTCTCGTTGGTTGGCACGGCTGCGGCCGCAGGGAGCTGCTGGAGGCAGGTCCTCCTGGGCGGATGTGCGGCTGCCAAGGGCCGGGGGTCTGGAGAAGAGGGGGCTGCGGCGGGGATCGCTGCTGTAAGGTCTTCTGGTGGTGACACAGTATAGTGTGTCAGAGACAGAAGCTGGCTAAAGCTGTGTGCTAACAGCTAAGTATGTCTCCTATGCTGGGAGCAGCCATGTTGGAGACCAGAGTATTATCAATAAAGTTCCCAATCTGTGTTCAGCCAATCCTGTGTGTTCTCCCCTTACAAAAGGGGGCTGGCTCAGAGGGAAAGTGCCAGTGCTTCAAGTTACCTCCTTGTGAAAGGTTCTCCAGCTCTGTGCTCCCAGGTTATTTCTGATTCCCTGGTCCTGGTTGCTCTCATCCATCGGTTGCCTAAACGCTGCTGCAGTCCTGCTGTCTAAGTCTGTTACCACTCGTGGAAGCGCTCACTGAGTTCCAGGTCGTAGAGGATCTCCAGGTGCTAACGGCGGTTCCTGCAGCAGTCTTCATTTATACAAAGTCCAAGTTCTTCAGCCTCGTCTTTCAATCCCAAACCAGTCTTCGTTAATTCAAAGTCCAAGTTCTTCAGCCTCGTCTTTCAATCACAAACCACAGTCTTCATTTATTCAAAGTCCACGTTCTCCACCCTCGTCTTTAATCATAAAACAGTCTTCAGTTCCTCTTTACCGGAGTTCTTCAGCTTCACTCTTCAAGTCATTTAACCATAGACTCTAATTCTCTCAGTTTCTTCTATTTCTCCAATATTTGTGTACAGTTTGATTATTCATTAAAACTACAGTTATCTTCCTACGAAGTCCTCCTTTTCTTTACGCCCTCAGGCCTACGTTAACACTTAGTTTGGCTTCCACCCCATGAGGAGGACTTACATTCAGCCACCTCGTTTACACTCCTCACAGGTAGCTGTTCCTTCAGCCAAAACTCAGTTGTCGGAACCCCCACTTACGCCGAGCGTGACAGGTGTAGGCATATCTTCAGTAACGCCTCAGTTCCACACGCTGATGCCCACTTACCGTGTGAAGTGACCAGTCCAGGCGAGCTGATGACGCTATTCCTGCTGAATCCCATCATCATGGCCTCTTCCCCTGCTTTACAATGATGTAATCGTGGCTTTATATACTGTGCCTTGATGATGCGATTCTGCTATCATGTCCCTGCACTACGCACATGGTTGCACCATACCCCTACCAACTGGCAGCCAAGAACTTGGTAAGTGTGTGATATCTGGGCCCTGTAGCTCACCAGCAAAAAATAGGATTTTAATACCTACCGGTAAATCCTTTTCTCTTAGTACGTAGAGGATGCTGGGGACACTTCAAGAACCATGGGGTATAGACGGGATCCGCAGGAGACATGGGCACTTTAAGACGTTAAAAGGGGTGTGAACTGGCTCCTCCCTCTATGCCCCTCCTCCAGACTCCAGTTATAGGAACTGTGCCCAAGGGAGATGGACATTTCGAGGAAAAATTATTTATTTTGATTTAAACTAAGGCGAGATACATACCAGCTCACACCTCAAACATGCCGTACAACATGGCATTCAACCCAACGCATGCAACGGCATGAATAATGAAAGCAACAGACTGACTATAACAGCAACACAACACGTGTGTAACCATAACCAATGACTGCAGATACAGTATGCACTGGGACGGGCGCCCAGCATCCTCTACGGACTAAGAGAAAAGGATTTACCGGTAGGTATTAAAATCCTATTTTCTCCTTACATCCTAGAGGATGCTGGGGACACTTCAAGAACCATGGGGTTTATACCAAAGCTCAAGAACGGGCGGGAGAGTGCGGATGACTCTGCAGCACCGATTGACCAAACAAGAGGTCTTCCTTAGCCAGGGTATCAAACTTGTAAAACTTTGCAAAAGTGTTTGAAACTGACCAAGTAGCTGCTCGGCAAAGCTGTAATGCCGAGACACCCCGGGCAGCCACCCAGGATGAGCCCACCTTTCTGGTAGAATGGGCCTTCACCGATTTCGATAACAGCAATCCAGCAGCAGAATGAGCTTGCCGAATCGTATTACAGATCCAGCGTGCAATAGTCTGCTTGGAAGCAGGAGCCCCAATCTTGTTGGGATCATACAGGACAAACGGAGCCTCCGTTTTCCTAATCTGAGCCGTTCTGGCTACATAAATTTTCAAAGCTCTGACCACATCTAGAGACTTCGATTCCTCAAAGGCGTCAGTAGCCACTGGCACCACAATAGGTTGGTTCATGTGAAACGATGACACCACTTTAGGCAGAAATTACTGATGAGTTCTCAACTCCGCTCTATCTTCATGGAAGATCAAATAGGGGCTCTTGTGAGACAAAGCCGCCAATTCAGACACCCACCTTGCCAAGGCCAACAGCATGATCACTTTCCAAGTGACGAATTTCAACTCTACCTTACGTAAAGGTTCAAAGCAATGAGATTGCAGGAACTGCAACATCACGTAAAGATCCCATGGTGCCACCGAGGGCACAAAGGGAGGTTGGATGTGCGTGCTGCACATCCAACCTCCCTTTCACGAAAGTCTGAACTTCCGGAAAGGAAAGCCAATTATTTTTAAAAGAAAATTGACAAGGCCGAAATTTGTACTTTAATTGAGCCTAACTTTAGGCCCGCATCCACCCCTGCTTACAGAAAATGGAGAAAACGGCCCAGCTGAAATTCTTCCGTAGGCGCCTCCTTGGATTCACACCAAGACACATATTTTCTCCAAATACGGTGATAATGTTTCGCCGTTACCTCTTTTCTAGCCTGAAGCAGTGTGGGAATTACTTCACCGGGAATACCCTTTCGGGCTAGGATCCTGCACTCAACCACCAACCCGTTAAACGAAGCCGCGGTATGTCTTGGTACACACACGGCCCCTGCTGTAACAGATCCTCTCGTAGAGGAAGAGGCCAGGGATCTCCTATGAGCAATTCCTGAAGATCTGGATACCAGGCCCTTCTTGGCCAGTCTGGAACAATGAGGATTGCATGAACCCTTGTTCTTCTTATGATCTTTATCACTTTTGGAATGAGTGGAATCGGAGGGAACACATATACCGACTGAAACACCCACGGTGTCACTAGGGCGTCCACTGCTATTGCTTGAGGGTCCCTCGACCTGGAACAATATCTCGGAAGTTTCTTGTTGAGGCGAGACGCCATCATGTCTATTTGAGGAACTCCCCAACGACTTGTCACTTCTGCAAAGACCTCTTGATGAAGACCCCACTCTCCTGGATGGAGATTGTGTCTGCTGAGGAAGTCTGCTTCCCAGTTGTCTACACCCGGAATGAAGACCGCTGACAGAGCGCTTACATGCCTTTCCGCCCAACAGAAAACTTTTGTGGCTTCTGCCATTGCCGCTCTGCTCTTCGTTCCGCCCTGGCGGTTTACGTACGCCACTGCTGTTTTGTTGTCCTACTGAATCAAGACGGGCAGATCGCGAAGAAGATGTTCCGCTTGAAGAAGGCCGTTGTAAATGGCCCTTAACCCCAGAATTTTTATGTGTAGACAAGCTTCCTGGCTTGACCATTTTCCCTGGAAATTTTCCCCCTGTGTGACTGCACCCCAGCCTCGAAGACTCGCATCCGTGGTCACCAGGATCCAGTCCTGAATCCCGAACCTGCGTCCCTCTAGGAGGTGAGAGCTGTGCAGCCACCACAGGAGTGAGATTCTGGTTTTGGAAGACAGTCGGTGCATGTGCAGATGGGATCCGGACCATTTGTCCAACAGGTCCCACTGAAACACTCTGGCATGGAATCTGCCAAACTGAATGGCCTCGTAGGCCGCCACCATCTTCCCTAGCAACCGAGTGCATTGATGAATCGACACTCTTGCTGGCTTCAGAATCTGTTTGACCAGGTTCTGAATTTCCAGAGCCTTTTCCACTGGGAGAAAAACTCTCTGCAATTCCGTGTCCAGAATCATACCCAAGAACGACAGCCTTGTCGTCGGAACCAACTGTGATTTTGGCACGTTTAGGTGCCAACCATGGGGGTAATTCCAAGTTGATCGCAGCAGGAATTCTGTTAGCAACTGGTCAAAACCATGTGCACTGCAGGGGAGGCAGATATAACATGTGCAGAGAGAGTTAGATTTGGGTGTGGTGTGTTCAATCTGCAATCTAATGTGCAGTGTAAAAATAAAGCAGCCAGTATTTACCCTGCACAGAAATAAAATAACCCACCCAAATCTAACTCTCTCTGCAAATGTTATATCTGCCACACCTGCAGTGCACATGGTTTTGCCCAACTGCTAAAAAATTTCCTGCTGCGATCAACTTGGAATTACCCCCCATGTTGTTGCAGAATTGTCAGGGAGAGCGTCATGCTCTGCAGTAATTGTTCCTTGGACCTCGCTTTTATCAGGAGATCGTCCAAGTACGGGATAATTGTGACTCCTTGCTTGCGCAGGAAAACCATCATTTCCGCCATAACTTTGGTGAAAACCCTCAGAGCCGTGGACAGACCAAACGGCAACGTCTGAAATTGGTAATGACAATCCTGAACGGCAAACCTCAGGGAAGCCTGATGTGAAGGATATATGGGGACGTGTAAGTAGGAATCCTTTATGTCGACCGACACCATAAAATCTCATTCCTGCAGACTGGAGATCACTGCTCGGAGAGACTCCATCTTGAATTTGAATTATTATTATTTTTTAGATAGAAATTGAGGGATTTTAAGTTCAGAATAGGTCTGACCGAGCCGTCCGGCTTCGGGACCACGAACAGGCTCAAATAAAAGCTTTCTCCCTGTTGTGACGGGGGCACCGTGACAATGACTTGATTTTGACATGGCTTTAGTATAGCACCGCATACCACCTCCCTGTCCGGAAGAGAAACTGGTAAGGCTGATTTGAAAAATCGTCGAGGGGGCACGTCTTGAAATTCCAGCTTGTACCCTTGGGACACTATTTCTAATACCCATGGGTCTAGGGCCGAACGAACCCAGAAATGACTGAAGAGTCGGAGACGTGCCCTCACTGGTGCGGACTCCCGCAGAGGAGTCCCAGCGTCATGCGGTTGATTTGGTAGAAGCCAGAGAGGACTTCTGCTCTTGGGAACCTGCCACAGACGGTGACCTTTTTCCCTTTCCTCTTCGTCTAGAAGCAAGGAAGGAAGACCCTTGTCCTCTTTTGTATTTATTGGGCCGAAAGGACTGCATCTGATAGCGGTGCGTTTTCTTTTGTTGTGCAGGAACATAAGGTAAAAAGGATGACTTACCCACGGTAGCTGTAGATACCAGGTCAGCGAGGCTGTCACCACCTTTATACGGCAGAGACTCCATAGCCTTCTTAGAGTCAGCATCAGCATTCCATTGATGAATCCACAATGCTCTCCTAGCTGAGACTGCCACAGCATTGGCTCTTGATCCCAAAAGGCCAATGTCCCTCACAGCTTCCTTAAGGTAGGCTGCAGCATCCCTGATATGACCCAGAGTCAAAAGAATGTTATCCCTATCCAGGGTATCTAACTCAGATGACAAGTTATCTGCCCACTTTTCAATAGCGCTACTCACCCACGCCGAAGCAACGGCAGGTCTGAGTAGCGTACCCGTAGTGACATAAATGGATTTCAATGGATTTTCCTGCTTACGATCCGCAGGTTCCTTTAGGGCTGCCGTGTCAGGAAACGGAAGCGCCACCTTTTTGGACAGCCGTGACAGAGCTTTGTCCACCGTGGGGGGTGACTCCCACTTTTCCCTATCCCCAGAGGGGAACGGATATGCCACCGGAATTTTCTTGGGAATCTGAAACTTCTTGTCAGGATTTTTCCAAACCTTTTCAAAAAGAGCGTTCAGTTCATGAGAGGGAGGAAACGTTACCTCAGGTTTCTTTCCTTTAAACATACAGACCCTTGTATCAGGAACAGCAGGGTCCTCCGTGATATGTAACACGTCTTTTATCGCCACAATCATGTACTGAATGCTTTTAGCTAGTTTTGGATTTAATCTGGCATCACTATAGTCGACACTGGAGTCAGAGTCCGTGTCGGTATCTGTATCTGCTATCTGGGTAAATGAACGCTTTTGTGACCCCGAGGGGGTCTGAACTTGTGACAACACATCCTCCACGGATTTTTTCCATGCCTGGGTCTGAGACTCAGACTTATCCAACCTCTTATTTAATAGAGCCACATTCGCATTCAAAGCACTCAAAACATTTACCCAATCAGGCGTCGGCGGTGCCGACAGGGTCACTCCCACAGTCGTTTCATTCCCTAATCCAGTCTCCTCCTGGGAAGAGCACTCAGCCTCAGGCATGCCGACACACGTGTACCGACACCACAAACACACTGGGCATATAGGGGACAGACCCACAGTAAAAGCTGTCAGAGAAACACAGAGGGAGTGTGCCAGCTCACGACCCAGCGCCTATCCCGGTTCTGAAACTTTTTATATAATGACTCAGACCTGTTAGCCTTTTTGTATGAGTAATCCAGCAACAAAACTGTGCCCCCCCGTTTTGCACCCTGTTACTTGATACAGCAGTGTTGAGGAAGGACTAGCGTCTCTGCAGCTCTGTGAAGAGAAAATGGCGCTGATGAGAGCTGTGAGGGCTAAGCCACGCCCCCTTAATAGCGTGCATCGGCCCCGCTATTTTTTTAATTATTTATACTGGCGGGGGTTCGGATTTAGTGCCTAGGCACTTAAATACCACATAGCCAGTCTCAAAATGAGGATTTTATGCTGCCCAGGGCGCCACCCCCCCCCCCCCCCACCACCCGCGCCCTGCACCCTGTAGTGCCGCTGTGTGTGTGTGGGAGCATGGCACGCAGCGAGAACGCTGTGCGTTACCTCAAAGCCGTCACTGAAGTCTTCTGATCTTCTTCTACTCACCTGTCTTCTGACTTCTGGCTCTGTAAGGGGTGGTGACGGCGCGGCTCCGGGAACGAGCATCTAGGCATACCTAGCGTTCAGACCCTCAGGAGCTAATGGTGTCCTGTAGCCTAAGAAGCAGAGCCCTGAAACTCACAGAAGTAGGTCTGCTTCTCTCCCCTCAGTCCCACGATGCAGGGAGCCTGTTGCCAGCAGGTCTCCCTGAAAATATTAAACCTAACAAAAGTCTTTTTTCAGAGAAACTCAGGAGAGCTCTTCAGTGTGCATCCAGTCTCACTGGGCACAGATTCTAAAAAGGAGTCTGGAGGAGGGGCATAGAGGGAGGAGACAGTTCACACCCCTTTTAAAGTCTTAAAGTGCCCATGTCTCTTGCGGATCCCGTCTATACCCCATGGTTCTTGAAGTGTCCCCAGCATCCTCTAGGACGTAAGGAGAGTAGTATCTATTTTTTAACCATTTCATTACCCCCACATCCACTGCATACAATGGGGTCTATGTACTAAGCCTTGGAGAGAGATAAAGTGGATGGAGATAAAGTACCAGCCAATCAGCTCCTGTCATTTTTCAAACCCAGCCTATAATATGACAGTTAGCAGCTGATTGGCTGGTACTTATCTCCGCCCACTTTATCTCTCTCCAAGGTTTAGTAAATAGACACCTGTATTTGTAACGAGCCCCAGTACTTTAGCCTACCAAACACCCACCACCACCACCAATTTTGCAACTAAACACTGTAAAGCATGAAAGGACATGGGCTGTTATCCGAAGTCTCCACTGTACAGCTGGCCACACGCAGGCCCATCCCGCCTCTGGAGCTGCGGCCCAGGATTATTAATCAATTTGACCTCATACTTGGGGTTCAATTTACTAAGATAGGAGTTCTATTTAAGATGGGATGTTGCCTATAGCAACCAATCAGATTCTACCTCTCATTTATCTAGCACCTTCTAGAAGATAATACCTGGAATCTGATTGGTTGCTACAGGCAACATCCTATCTTAAATAGAACTCCTATCTTAGTAAATTTACCCCTTGGATGGACAAACCTGACATGGACCAGTAAAACAGCCCCATGGGGTTTCTGGAGGATCTATGGGGCTAATTCAGACCTGATCACTCACTAGCTGTTTTTTGCAGTCCTGCGTTCACATAGTCGCCGCCCACCGGGGAGTGTATTTTAGCTGTGCAAGTGTGCGATCACATGTGCAGCCGAGCAGTACAAAAAGATTTTGTGTAGTCTCTGAGTAGACCAGGACTTACTCAGCTGCTGCGATCACTTCAACCTGCCCGGGACCGGAATTCACGTCAGTCACCCGCCCTGCAAACGCTTGGGAACGCCTGCATTTTTCCAACCACTCCCAGAAAACGGTCAGTTGACATCCACAAACGCCTTCTTCCTGTCAATCTCCTTGTGATCGCCCATGCGAATGGATTCTTTGCAAAAACCCATCGCAGAGCAACGAACCGCTTCGTACCTGTGCGACGTGCCTGCATGCGCAGTTCTGACCTGATGGCAGCGCTGCAAAAAATGCTAGCGAGCGATCAGGTCTGAATTATGCCATATAAACACTGTGTTATGTGCACATTAAGTGATATAAATGAAAATGTATGGAACATGAGTAATTAACATGAATTAAAAACAAATCATCACATTATAATGAAGTCCAGTAAACATGACACGATGGGAGTTGTAGTGCACCAAGGTCCTCCTAGACAGATCCGCACATGACATTCCACCATGCACTGGGCTCAGCCACCAAGCATCCCTGGAACTTGTTATAAAATGTTGCCAAGTATGACAGTCACATATCAAAGTAAACTCTAAGTGTATCTACTATATAAAAGCGAAAATCCGTCCTTCTGTCTTTCTATACAAATCCACAGTTCACAAGCGACGATCGTGAAATTTTACATATGAGCGTATTAAAACACGGCGGAGGCAACTAAAACAATTTGAAATCCATAGGGGCAGACAGCAGCACAGAGTATATCAGGAGACAACATAACTCTGGAATTGCTGGAGCAATGTACTCAAAACTTGGTACACATATGCCTTACAATCTGGGAACAAACACTGTGGGAGGAAGACACCCCTAGGGGTGAGGCAGCAGCACTGAGTATTTCAGCAGACAGCATAACTCTGGAATGCCTGCAGCAATTTACACCAAACTTGGTACACATATGACTTTCACTGTGGAAACAAACACTGTGGGGGTTAGACACCCCTAGGGGTGGGACAGCAGCACAGAGTATGTCAGGAGACAGCATAACTCCCGAATGCCTGGACCAATTTACAACAAACTTGGTTCACATATGACTTGCAAGCTGGGAACAAACACTGTGGGGGTAAGACACCCCTAGGTGTGAGGCAGCAGCACAGAGTTTTTCAGCAGTCAGCATAACTCTGGAATGCCTGGAGCAATTTACACCAAACTTGCTACACATATGACTTACACTCTGGGAACAAACACTGTGAGGGTAACACACCACTAGCATTCCAGGGGTGGGCCAGCAGCACACACTATATCAGGACATGCATGATATCTCAGTGATGACAGGGCTGCATGTGACAGGGCCAGTGACATGATGTGAGGAGGGGAATGGAGGCAGCAGGAAGCCACAGACAGAGTTGTATAGTGGGAAGAGCAGGGTCCCTTGGGGGACTAAAAAGGGGTGCGGACACTACGCAAAGTGCATCAGGGAAGCAAGATATGCTTATATACTAGATCTCCAATCAACGTAAATTAACAAACTATCATTCTAATTTACCATCCTCATCCCGTACCAAAGCATGGGTATTCAGCTATCTACAATGTTATTTATACTGTGTGTTTAATATTTACATTTATTTTTGTAAACAGACATTCTTAAAATCCGGGGCAACGCCGGGTACTCCAGCTAGTATATACTAAATCATCTGTCACAGTAGCAATATTCTGAGCATATTAGAAGTCTCGCAACAGAACATTTATAGATGGAGTTTAAGATCATACATGTTAACATTCTACAATATGCTATGTCGGCATGCTCTTTTATGGAGTCTATGTAAGTCATTAGCAAAACCATATGCTCCGTCTACATACAGTACAGCGCAGGCACAAGGTTGTCATGCAATAAGTGATATGCCGGCCAGACTCTTATACCTAAGTTTCCTTTTGATGCTTGATCCAAATAATGTATCACTAACAATGACATTACTGTGAAGTGAAGGAGAGATGATTAGGATGGTCACTTGTAACACACATGCAATGTTTCTGTGACATGGAAAAACAATACAAGAAATGTTATGGAGTCACCTTCATTGTTGTCCTAGTTGATAGGATAACCAGAAGAGTAGCTTTGGGTGAAGTGTCATGAGATGAAATGAAAACAAAAAAGTTATGTACCCTCCAGGTTCCGTTCTCAGCATTCCGGCTGTCGGTACAATGGTGCCACGTGGTACCACAGGGCACAGCCATGCTCACTGTCCACTCAACCTCTTTTCAACACGTCCAGCGGGTATGAACAAGTCGAGTGGATGTCATTACCTATTCCCTGTGAATGTCACCTCGCGGGCTCGCCTTATAGTTTTATATAAGCTACATTTCTAGAGCACCAGCAAAAAAAACAACTCTTATTTCTTCTCCTCTTTATACACTCGTGGGTAACACAGGTAATGTGGCTGCTTAAACCAGGTGAAATGCAGACTTGAGGTCAGCCAGCCACAGAAACTGTATAATTCATGAGTTTCCTGGTTTAATGGGATAGTATAGTTAGTATAGCTATCTCTCTCTGTACATATATAATATATATATACACACACACACACACACACACACACACACACACACACACACACACACACACACACACACACACACACACACACACACACACACACACACACACACACACACACACACACACACATATATATAACGGAAAATTATTAATTCAGCCTCTTAGATAAAGAGCTTTATTTCCTTATAAAATATAAGCGGTGATTTAGTCTAGAAATTCCTGTCACTTATGTTTTCCCTTTACCTATATATTAAATGCACTCTGTACAACATTGCCTTATACTTCATTTTCTACACTAGTCTCATTTTTTTAAAAACTAGAAACTCATGTATATCCAGTTGTAATTGATGTAGAAAATGTATATGTAAGATAGCTGTAACATTGTAGCTTTGCTGCTGGATACTGTGACATCACAACTAGCCTATGACATCACTAGCCAGTGACATCACAATGCTTCTTCCTGTAACATTCCATCTACAGCTGCTGACGTTTCCAGTTTCCATGCAGGAAGACAGGTAGGAGGAGGTGAGTACTACATAGCAGGGTATGACGGAGGGGGGTAAGGAAGACAGAGTGCAGTATAGTCAGCTGAAAGGCAAGACGAGATAGACAGAACAGGGAATACAGGTACAAGGACACATAAATAGGAGACGCACAGGAAGGAATTACATATTCAGGAATAAAAATGTAGCGTTACAGGAATAAAGAGGGCAGTATGGAGGATAAGCACACATACAGGGGATGCAGATAACCTGGGTCTCTATGAGGCAGGATCGTGGCTTTGGGATGAAAAAGTTAATAAAATAGATAAATAGGATATTGATAACTTTGAAAGTATCTTGTTTGGTTAAAGGAAAATTGGGAAACTAATTGACTCATGGACATTTTATTGTACTTAAACTAGTACTATGCTTAATAATAGTATTTTGTGTTTTTTAGATCACCTGGCAAAGAGATTTGCAGAGTGTCGGGTGACCGGCAAAGAGATCTGCAAAATGTCAGTTGAAGACGACGGGAGGGCCGCAGAGGTAACAACGACTGGAGTATAACATGCAGGAGGTAAGTTACCATACTCTCTCTGCACATGTTACATCTGCCCCACCTGCAGTGCACATGGTTTTGTCCATAAGAGAACAAATTTGCTGCTGCGATCAAGGGCTGAATTAGGCCCAGTGTATGATACTAACATGGTCCTAGCACTAGGGAAGATAAAACCTGGAGCAGATAACTTGGGTCTCTATGAGAAAGGATCTTGGGTTTTGGATAAAACGTCAGTAAAATAGATAAATTGCAAATGAATAAAAATTAAAGTACGTAACAAAATGTCGTAGTATAATTATACACATAGTGTGTCTGACCAGGAAATTCTGGTTATTTAGATCATCATTTGGCAAAGTTCTGGCAAAGAGATTTGCAGAGTGTCGGGTGACCGGCAAAGAGATCTGCAAAGTGTCAGTTGAAGACGACGGGAGGGGTCGCAGAGGAATTAGTGACTGGAGAATAGAATGCAGGAGGTAAGTTACTATACTTGTGTAATTGTGTGTGTGTGTGTGTGGGGGGTATTGAGAGCACAGTACAAAACATAGGGTCTATGGTGGGGGAGAGCGGACAATACAAAACATTCAGAAGGGGGAAACTTGGTATAGCACATACAGATGGTGTGGGGGCACAATACAAAAACATAGAAATTGTGGCGTACTCTATAGGACATATAGAGGAAGGACATGCACTTTTGGGGGTTGCGAGATGTAGAACATACTGTAATACAGAAAAACAGGAAGGGTGGGGAGAGCATGACACAGAACATACAGATCAGGGGAAGAACAATACAGATCGGGGAAGATAGTGAAATGGCTGACATTTACAGTATATCAATGAACTGGGGGCAGGTGTACAAAGCCTGTGAGAGTGATAAAGTGGAGAGAGATAAACTAACAACCAATCAGCTCCTAGTTGTCATTTTTAAACACAGCCTGTAACATGGCAGTTAGGAGCTGATTGGCTGGTACTTTACCTCTCTCCACTTTATCACTCTGCAGGGCTTAATACATCTCCCCCATAGAATAACCAAATGATGAAATGGTACAGAATGGTATAGATGTGAATTGGAGCTGTAACAAGTGACTGTTTCCCTATCTTTACATATAATAAAGGTGACATAGTCCTTTTCCTAGAGTCCTTCTCCTTACCGCTCAGGGAGCCTGATTCAGATGCGGACGCAGAGCTGCTGTTGCACCAAGTGGCTCAATGCTTTTTCACTGGGCATGCATGTAAGCTGCACTGCGCACAAAATGAAATCAAGCTCACATAGAGGATCCCATCACAAAGGTAGTCAGCGTTTGAGGTGGTAACGGGGGTGGCTAACTGTATACAGGCATGTCAGGTCCGTTCAAACGCCGTTCCATGTGCGTGTATATATTACCCATTGCAACCTGTGTTGCTGCTGGAGAGCCCCTTGTGTCTAGGAGACTTGCTCAGCCTACGACTGCTCAGACTCACGATGCAATTGTGAACGGCAAGATTGCAGCAGCGATCGCTTCAACAACCACAACTGAATCAGGCCCACAATTACACCATTATATTTTACTATTTTATCACATTTAACAACTAAGGGATCAGTTTAATTAGGTGCGAGATTGTCTTACAACAGCCGCACTTTCCGGTAACCCCATAGGCTGAATCTGGCCACGAAGGGTGTGAGTTTGGATGCTGTTGAAACGTCGCAGCAATGGTAACTCGTACCTAATTGGATTGACCCCTAAATGTTAGCAATTTATAGCTTTTTCTATTTACTGGTCAAATTTAATTTCTGATGGTACCCACTAATTACTATAAGAGAGAACTTATCCCCCCAATGTGTGTATTGTATAAAAACAATAGGCCCTTTGGGTTAACTATCCTTATTTTAGGTATTTTCCATGTCCTCAGTAGTTAGAGTAACATATTTACATAGAGAGATTTTTCCCTCTACACAATCACACCACTGTTTGCAGTTTGTCTCTCTGCTTGTTCATCCACTAACAATGATTTTTCATCTCTTCCTCTTTGTCTACATGTAGTGGGTGATCAATGAATAGCTGCCCTATTAGGAGATGCGGTAAAGATGCCGGCTGTCGGGTTTATGGCAGTCAGAATACTGACACTGGGATCCCGACACTCTTCAGAATCCCGACGTTGGAACTCCGAATGGGCAAGGATACCGACGCCCGTATCCCCACGATCATAGGTTTAGGGCTGGGCAAGGGGGGGTTAGGTTTAGGCATCAGGCACAGGAGGGAAGGGGGGGGGGGGGGGGGTTAGGCTGCGGGGGAGGGAGGGTTAGGTTTACGCGTCAGACGGGGGTTAGGTTTAGACATCAGACGGGGGTTAGGGTTAAGCTGCAGGTGGGGGGAGGTTAGGGTTAGGCTGCGGATAGGGTGGGTTAGGCATCCCCGGGGGAGGTTAAGCTGCGTGGGAGGGTCAGGTTTAGGCATCAGGCGAGAGGGTTAGGTTTAGGCGTTAGGCGGGGGGTTAAGTTTAGGCTGCGGGTGGGGGGAGTTTAGGGTTAGGCACCCCCGGGGGGGTTAAGTTTAGGCTGTGCTTGGGGGAAGGTTAGGGTTAGGCTGCGGGTATGGTGGGTTAGGGTTAGGCACCCCTGGGGGTGGTTAGGCTGCGGGGGAGGGAGGGTTCGGTTTAGGCATCAGGCAGGGGGGGTTAGGTAAAGGCGTCAGGCGCTGGGTTAGGTTTAGGCTGCGTGTGGGGGGAGGTTAGCGTTAGGCTGCAGGTAGGGTGGGTTATGGTTAGGCACCACCGGGAGTGGTTAGGCTGCGAGGGAGGGAGGGTTAGATTTAGGCAGCAGGGACGGAGGGGAGAAGTTATGCTGCGGGAGAGGGAGGGTTAGGTTTAGGCAGCAGGGACGGAGGTTAGGATTAGGCACCTCCGCAGGAGGGTTAGGCACAAAGGGGGGAGGTTAGGGTTAGACTACGGACAGGCAGGGTTTGGGGGTGGGGAGAGGGTTAGGCATCAGGCAGAGGGGTTAGGGTTAGGCTGCAGGTGGGGGGGGGAGGATAGGGTTAGGCTGCGGGTAGGGTGGGTTAGGGATCCCTGGGGGTGGTTAGGCTGCAGGGGAGGGAGGGTTAGGTTTAGGCATCAGGTGGGGAGATTAGGTTTAGGTGTCAGGCGGGGGGTTAGGTTTAGGCTGTGGATGGGGGGAGGTTAGGGTTAGGCACCCCTGGGGGTGGTTAAGCATCAGGCAGGGGTTAGGTTTAGGCATCAGGCGGGGGGGTTAGAATTAGGCTGCGGGTGGGGGGAGGATAGGGTTTGGCTGCGAGTGGGGGGGAGTTAGGGTTAGGCTGTGGGTAGGGTGGGTTAGCCACCCCCGGGGGTGGTTAGGCTGTGGGGAAGGGAGGTTTAGGAATCAGGCGGGGGGTTAGGATTAGGCTGCGGGTGGGGGGAGGATAGGGTTAGGCTGCGGGTGGGGGGAAGTTAGGGTTAGGCTGTGGGTAGGGTGGGTTAGGCACCCCCGGGAGTGGTTAGGCTGCGAGGAAGGGAGGGTTAGGTTTAGGCAGCAGGGACGGAGGTTAGGATTAGGCACCTCCGCGGGAGGGTTAGGCACAAAGCGGGGAGGTTAGGGTTAGACTGCGGACAGGCAAGGTTAGGGGGTGGGGAGAAGGGAGAACACCCCTTACTCACCGCTGTCAGCATTTTCGGTACAGGGATCTCGGCATCGGTATGACAACCACCGGGTCCCATGCGCTGGGATAGCATACTGACCCCTCTATTAGTACACCTCTTAATGCCCAGAGGGAAGGGCGATCCTGAGGCCATGGTTCCCCAGAGGTTTCCCCCCAAGGGGGTTTTCCTCTCCTGAGTGCTGAAGGATGACTCTTCATGAGTCCAGAGGTGTAGCTTTTATGCCATAATGAGTACCAATCTCATGCCCATCCCTGCAATGTATAAGAAGTAAAATAATTGCTAATGTTATCACTTTACTTCTGGGTTTAGACACTGGCTGCGCTAGTTCACATGTGAAATCGTCGGACTGCGTATGTGAGAGCAGACAGTAATGCAGAGGGATCCCACGGATCCTTCTCCTGGGAATTATTGCATAATGTAGCCCAAAGGCTACAAAAGCCATTTAGAAATGGCATTAGCTGCCGGGCCAAGCTCAGAAATGCTTTGCATTCTGGAGCTTGGTAAGTTTCACAGTTTACCATCTGCCGTAGAAACTTTTGGTGGCTGCTTTTGTGTTCAAAATAGGAGGAACGCAATAGATATCTCAAATATCCATTGCATTCCCCAATACATACATTCAGGGGCTGGTTAATATTTGTGGGCAGCCCCCAAAACAGACTGTTTTTGGAGATGTCTCGCAAATATTATTTATTAAATATTCCACTTAATAAACTTTTCATATTTTAACATAAACTAAAAAATGTTTTATATATTCATTGACTGAGTGTCCGTCTTTACTGAATGCTAATTTCACAGGGTCCGCAAATTATTACTGATATGACTGTTACTCTACTGTCCTGCTGGTGCTCCTGGCCTGCTGTATAGCAGCCAGACATATATTTTATATACAGCACTCTTGGGGAGATGTATCAAGCCTTGGAGAGAGATAAATTGCAGATGTCCAAACTACCCAATCATCTTCTGTCACTTATCCAGCACAGTACATGAAATGATACCTGTAGTTAGAAGCTTCATTTGATTTGGGCAAATACTCAACTTTATCTCTCTCCACGGCTTGATACATCTCCCGGAAAATATCATGTCTTCCTTTCACTTAATTAACAAGTTAAATTAATTAATTGTCTTGGAAACAGGGTAAGAAATTCACAGTATAAGATAATGGGGGTAATTCCAAGTTGATCGCAGCAGGAAATTTTTTAGCAGTTGGGCAAAACCATGTGCACTGCAGAGAGAGTTAGATTTGGGTGGGGTGTGCTCAAACTGAAATCTAAATTGCAGTGTAAAAATAAAGCAGCCAGTATTTACCCTGCACAGAATCAAAATAACCCACCCAAATCTAATTCTCTCTGCAGATGTTATATCTGCCCCCCCTGCAGTGCACATGGTTCTGCCCAATTGTTAACAAAATTGCTGCTGCGATCAACTCAGAATTACACCCAATGTTATAAAGGCTTGTCAATACTTCCTGGTACATTTACATTTATTTATCATTCACATTTCTTCCATGCCAGACAGGGACGGATTGGGAACGTAAAGTGGCCCAGGAAATATATGAAAAGTGGCCTCATGTAGGTTGGAGTAAGTCAGCTATAAGCGGGGCCCAACACAAATTGGGCTTAGGCAAATTGCTAGTATTACCCACAGTGGTAGTAAGCAAGGCTAATAGCATGGTAGGCAATCACAGCACCAGCAGGAGGATCGTGTCACAGGAGGTGGAGATCACACCGGTGGGTGAGGCATTACACTGGTAGGCAATCACAGCACAAACAGGAGGATCGTGTCACAGGAGGTGGAGATCACACCAGTAGGTGGGGCATTACACTGGTAGGCAGTCACAGCACAAACAGGAGGATCATGTCACAGGAGGTGGAGATCACACCAGTAGGTGAGGCATTGCACTGGTAGGCAGTCACAGCACCAGCAGGAGGATCATGTCACAGGAGGTGGAGATCACACCGGTGGGTGAGGCATTGTACTGGTAGGCAGTCACAGCACCAGCAGGAGGATCGTGTTACAGGAGGTGGAGATCACACCAGTAGGTGAGGCATTGTACTGGTAGACAATCACAGCACCAGCAGGAGGATCGTGTCACAGGAGGTGGAGATCACACCAGTAGGTGAGGCATTGCACTGGTAGGCAGTCACAGCACCTATGGTAGCTACACCCCTATATATAACACATGTAACTGTGACAGGGAAGGTGGCCTCTCTCAGCTCTGGGCCCCATAGTAGCTAGCTGCACTCCCTGCACCTATGGTAGCTACACCCTTGTATATACACACATGTAACTGTAACAGGGAAGGTGGCCCCTCTCAGCTGTGGGTCATGGCCGGATTAACAATGGGGCGGATGGAGCTGCAGCTCCAAGCCCCCCATTGAAAATAGGCCCACTGAGCTCCCTGCAGTGCAGGCAGTGGCCAGTGCTGACAGGAAAAAAAAACATTTCCTGTCAGCACATACAGCAGCTCACTCACCTCCGGCTGCCCATTCACCCCCACCTCAAATTGGTTAGCCTGTGTCCCGACCTCTTCGTGTTGCTAGGGGGCGGGGCTTTCGACGGGCACGGGGCAAAGCCTCAGAAATAGCTCAGAGACAGCAGCCTCCTGTCAAGACCCTTCCCCTCTTCCATGAGGCATGTTATTGTTGGAAAGCTGCAGCAGGTGGGCATGCATATCTGCAGCAGGTGGGCATGCATATCTCCGAGGCTCCGCCCCCATGCCCATCTGAAGCCCCGCCCCCTTGTCCATAACAACATAAATGTTTTTGCTGCAGCATACCATTCCTGCTGCAGCTTCCCAACAATAACATACCTCATGAAAGAGGGGAAGGGTCTTGGCAGGAGGCTGCGGTCTTTTAGTAGAGCTGGGTCCCTGGATGTCAGAGCTAAGGGGGCATACAAAACCATGTGAGTAGCAGCCCACACCAGGCCCTGAGGTCTCCTATGTAAGTGGTGTCTATGTCAGTAAGTTTTGAGGGGGGTGTGTGTGTCACAAAGTAAGTAGTGTCTGTCAGTAAGTAGTGTCAGTAGGTTTTGCGTTGTGTGTGTCAGTAAGTAGTGTCAGTAAGTTTTGTATTGTGTCTGTTAGTAAGTTTTGCAGTGTGTGTGTGTCAGTAAGTAGTGTCTGTCATTAAGTAGTGTCTGTCATTAAGTGGTGTCTGTGTAAGTTTTGTGTTGTGCCGTGTGTGTCAGTATGTTTTGCATTGTGTGTGTGTGTCAGTCAGTCCTGCAAGTGTGGTGGTACGCTCCGGTATGGCGTACCATTAAGAATGTGTCCACCAGTACGCCATACCCCCGCCACACTGTAAAACACCACCACCAAGCTCCTAGATCTTGCTCGGAGGCGCTGCCAGCACCTTCTTCCTTTTTCAGGAAAAGGACTGCTGCGAGCATGAAGGTGATGTCATCACCCTCCCGCACCTGCCAGACTGGCAGAGAAAAAGTGACGATGGGGTGCCGGGCCAGCGGTGTGTGGGTGGTATTCAGTATACCAGTTGTTGGGATCCCGGTAGCACGGTATACCGGCGCCGGAATCCCGACAACCGGCATACCGTCACCGTTTCTCCCTCTTGGGGGTCCACGAACCCCCTGGAGGGAGGATAGCGTGGCGCTTACGCGCGCCACTGTGCCCGCAGCGTGGCGAATGCAGCAAGCCCGCAAGGGGCTCATTTGCGCTCGCCCTGCTGTCAGGAAGCAGACGCCGGTATGCTTGCCGCCGTGGACCCGGTCGCCGGCAACTCATACTACACCCCGGTGAGTAACTCTAATGGTCAGGACCCCTCCCCACAAGTACAATGAGGCGGCACTCCCGAGTTTTGCTGGTGCAGTAAGATTTATTGATCCAGAATCTTACTAAATAAATCTTACTGCACCAGCAAGACTCGGGAGTGCTGCCTCATTGTACTCTGTCCACAGCTTGAAAGACCGAAGGAGGGCACTGGAGCAAATATTCCCATCATAACAGGATGAGTGCTGGGTACACATCTTATATATAATATATTCACATTATAACAGGATGAGTGCTGGGCACACAGCTTATATATAATATTTTTTATTCGATAACCAGTGTCACATCCTGCTGTCCTTGTCTGTAGTCCGCAGGGACAGGGGGTGTCTGTGCCATGGATTCACATAATATATAACCACTCCACCTAGTGTCACATGGTCACATCCCTAATTAGAAACATAGAATTTGACGGCAGATAAGAAACACTTGGCCCATCTAGTCTGCCCATTTTTTTTTATCCTTTAGGTAATCGCAACCCTTTTTGAACCTTAATTCTTTGTAAGGATATTCATATGCCTATCCCAAGCATGTTTAAATTGCACTACAGTCTTAGCCTCTACCACCTCTGATGGGAGGCTATTCCACTTATCCACTACCCTTTCTGTGAAATAATTTTTCCTTAAATTTCCCCTGAACCTGCCTCCCTCCAGTTTCAGTGTATGTCCTCGAGTTCTAATACTTCTCTTCCTTTGAAGAATGCTTCCCTCCTGAACTTTGTTAAAACCTTTGGTATATTTGAAAGTTTCTATCATGTCTCCCCTTTCCCTTCTCTCCTCCATACTATACATGTTAAGATAATGACATGTGACCACGGCGCGCAGGCACAGTACCACTAAGAAAAAAATTCTGTGTGCACCACTGGTGTCAGTAAGAAGTGTCTGTTAGTAAGTAGTGTTTGTGTTAGTACATTTTGCATGGTGTCTGTCAGTAAGTTTTGTGTTGTGTGTGTGTGTCAGTAAGTAGAGTCTGTGAGTAAGTGGTATCAGTGTCAAAAAGTTTTGTGTTGTGCGTGTGTGTCAGTAAGTAGTATTTTTGTCAGTATGTTTTGCATTGTGTGTGTGTGTGTGTGTGTGTGTGTGTGTGTGTGTGTCTGTCAGTAAGTGGTGTCTATGTCAGTTAGTTTTGTGTTATGTATGTGTCAGTAAGTAGTGTCTGTCAGTAGGTTTTGTACTGTGTGTGTGTGTGTCAGTAAGTAGTGTCTGTCAGTAGGTTTTGCGCTGTGTGTGTCAGTAAGTAGTATATGTCAGTAAGTGGTGTCTGTGTCAGTAATACCCCTTTCACACCGCAAAATAACCTGGAATAGACTGGGTATATTGCCGGGTCGACACGTTTCAATGTGCATTGTGAAAGGGGTCATGGGCGAATTCCGGGTTGCCTGATCCGGTAATTCAACCCGGGAATCAAGAAGGGTTATTCCCAGGTTAAATACCAGGTCAGGTGCAGCGTGAACGGGTCACCCAGGTCGATGCAACCCGTTCACTGCATAGGGAGTGGCGGCGCAGAGATGATCTCATCTCCCAGCGCCGCCTCCGCAACTGATGCCGACTCCGTCTCTGCCCACGGATGGCAACCCGAACCGGCAAATTGCCAGGTAGGGTTGGCGATGTGTAGGGTTAAATGCCAGGTCCCACCCAGGAGTGGACCCATTTCCAATTCTCAGGTGGGACACGGCATTGTGATGTGAGAGCGGTATAAGTATTGTGTTGTGTGTGTCAGTAAGTAATGTCTGTCAGTAAGTGGTGTCTGTGTCGGTAAGTTTTGTGTTGTGCATGTGTGTGTTAGTAAGTAGTGTATGTCAGTAAGTGGTGATTGTGTCAGTAAGCTTTGTGTTGTGTGTGTCAGTAAGTAGTGTCGGTCAGTAAGTGGTGACTGTGTCACTCACATCACATAGGCCACACACCCTATTTAGACCACACCCACACCACACTGATCACACACCCACATCACTAGTCACACCACCGCAGCGCTTGTCACACCTCCTGCCGAGGCACACAATAGGCCCTTCCTAAATTTCAGCTCCAGGCCCATATGGACCTTAATCTGGCACTGCTGTGGGTCCCAAAGCAGCTGCACCTATGGTAGCTACACCCTGCATATAACACATGTAATTGTGACAGGGAAGGTGGCCCCTCTCAGCTCTGCATAGCAGCTGCACTCTCTGCACTTATGGTAGCTATGTCCTTGTATATAAAACACATGTAACTGTGACAGGGAATGAGACCCCTCTCAGCACTGGGCCCCATAGCAGCTGCACTCCCTGCACCTATGGTAGCTACACCCTGTATATAACACATGTAACTGTGACAGGGACAGTGGCCTCTCTCAGCTCTAGGCCCCATAGCAGCTGCACTCCCTACACCTATGGTAGCTACACCCTTGGCGAGCCCCGCATGGGGCTCTGTTGCACTCGTACCCCCGCCGGCAATCTGGCGGCCAGGATCCCGGCATCAGGATGCTGACCGCTGGGATCCCAATCGCCAGTTACACGATCCCAATGCATGATAGAGCATATGGTACTTGCCTATTCTCCCGCAATGTCTTGGAGACTCCAGGATAGCAGGCACCAAGGTGTAGGCATATCTTCAGTAACACCTCAGTTCCACACGCTGATGCCCACTTCCCGTGTGAAGTGGCCAGTCCAGGCAAGCTGATGACGCTATTCCTACTGAATCCCATCATCATGGCCCCTTCCCCCGCTTTACAATGATGTAATTGTGGCTTTATATATTGTGCCTTGATGATGCGATTCTGCTGTCATGCCCCTGCATTGCCCACATGGTTACGCCATACCCCTCCCAACTGGAAGCCAAGAACTTGGTAAGTGTGTGATGCCAATCAGCTCCTGTCATTTTTCAAACCCAGCCTATAATATGACAGTTAGCAGCTGATTGGCTGGTACTTATCTCCGTCCACTTTATCTCTCTCCAAGGCTTAGTAAATAGACACCTGTATTTGTAACGAGCCCCAGTGCTTTAGCCTACCAAACACCACCTACCACCAATTTTGCAAATAAACACTGTAAAGCATGAGAGGACATGGGCTGTTATCTAGGTCTCCACTGTACAGATGGCCACACGCAGGCCCATCCCGCCTCTGGAGCTGCGGCCCAGGATTATTAATCAATTTGACCTCACACTTGGGGGTAAATTTACTAAGATAGGAGTTCTATTTAAGATGGGATGTTGCCTATAGCAACCAATCAGATTCTACTTCTCATTTATCTAGCACCTTCTAGAAGATAATACCTGGAATCTGATTGGTTGCTATAGGCAACATCCCATCTTAAATAGAACTCCCATCTTAGTAAATTTACCCCTTGGATGGACAAACTACATGGACCAGTAAAACAGCCCCATGGGGTTTCTGGAGGATCTATGGGGCTAATTCAGACCTGATCACTCGCTAGCTTTTTTTTTGCAGTCCTGCGTTCACATAGTCGCCGCCCACCGGGGAGTGTATTTTAGCTGTGCATGTGTGCGATCGCATGTGCAGCCGAGCGGTACAAAAAGATTTTGTGCAGTTTCTGAGATCACTTCAACCAGTCCGGGACCGGAATTCACGTCAGACACCTGCCCTGCAAACAAGAATTTTTGTGGTCACAAACTTTGCGCTACTAGCAGCCCGTAACCCAAATGGTAATGAAGTGTCACCAACACTTAACAATACAATGGAACAAAGAATTTTTACCATACAGGTCAAGGCGCTTGAATATAGGATAAACCACGATCTATGTGGATTTCATTGGTCCAGAATAGGCTTAAAACAATAGAAAAAACACTATCATAGTGTAGAATGTAAAATCAATGTACATATGATCTCAATAAATTTAAACTCGTACCACAACTTGTGGTCTACTTAATAGTAGACATAGATCGCATTTTTGTCAGGGGGCGGATCTGCAAAATGATGATCCCCAATCTTTCGTCCGTCCTTCCTTATAAATGGCACTCTTTCCCGGATTGGCGTATTCTTTCCAATTTTATATCGTGAATACGCCAATCCGGGAAAGAGTGCCATTTATAAGGAAGGAGGGACGAAAGATTGGGGATCATCATTTTGCAGATCCGCCCCCTGACAAAAATGCGATCTATGTCTACTATTAAGTAGACCACAAGTTGTGGTACGAGTTTAAATTTATTGAGATCATATGTACATTGATTTTACATTCTACACTATGATAGTGTTTTTTCTATTGTTTTAAGCCTATTCTGGACCAATGAAATCCACATAGATCGTGGTTTATCCTATATTCAAGCGCCTTGACCTGTATGGTAAAAATTCTTTGTTCCACCTGCCCTGCAAACGCTTGGGAACGCCTGCGTTTTTCCAACCACTCCCAGAAAACGGTCAGTTGACATCCACAAACGCCTTCTTCCTGTCAATCTCCTTGCGATCGCCCATGCGAATGGATTCTTTGCACAAACCCATCGCAGAGAAACGAACCGCTTTGTACCTATGAGACGCATGCGCAGTTCTGACCTGATGGCAGCGCTGCATAAAATGCTAGAGAGCGATTAGGTCTGAATTAAACCCTATAAACGCTGTGTTATGTGCACATTAAGTGGTATAAATGAAAATGTATGGAACATGAGTAATTAACATGAATTAAAATTAAATCATCACATTATAATGAAGTCCAGTAAACATGACACGATGGGAGTTGTAGTGCACCAAGGTCCTCCTAGACAGATCCACACATGACATTCCACCATGCACCGGGCTCAGCCACCAACCATCCCTGGAACTTGTTATAAAATGTTGCCAAGTATGACAGTCACATCTCAAAGTAAACTCTAAGTGTATCTACTATATAAAAGCGAAAAGCCGTCCTTCGGTCTTTCTATACAAATCCACAATTCACAAGCGACGATCGTGAAATTTTACTTACGAGCGTATTAAAACACGGCGGAGGCAACAAAATCAATTAGAAATCCCTAGCACCCCTAGGGGGGCAGACAGCAGCACAGAGTATATCAGGAGACAGCATAACTCCGGAATTGCTGGAGCAATGTACTCAAAACTTGGTACACATATGCCTTACAATCTGGGAACAAACACTGTGGGAGGAAGACACCCCTAGCACCCCTAGGGGTGAGGCAGCAGCACTGAGTATTTCAGCAGATAGCATAACTCTGGAATGCCTGCAGCAATTTACAACAAACTTGGTACACATATGACTTTCACTGTGGAAACAAACACTGTGGGGGTCAGACACCCCTAGCACCCCTAGGGGTGGGACAGCAGCACAGAGTATGTCAGCAGACAGCATAACTGTGGAAGGCCTTAAGCAATTTACAACAAACTTGGTACACATCTGACTTACAATCTGCAAACAAACTCTGTGGGGGTTAGACACCCCTAGGGGTGGGACAGCAGCACAGAGTATGTCAGGAGACAGCATAACTCCCTAATGCCTGGACCAATTTACAACAAACTTGGTTCACATATGACTTGCAAGCTGGGAACAAACACTGTGGGGGTAAGACACCCCTAGGGGTGAGGTAGCAGCACAGAGTTTTTCAGCAGTCAGCATAACTCTGGAATGCCTGGTGCAATTTACACCAAACTTGCTACACATATGACTTACACTCTGGGAACAAACACTGTGAGGGTAATACACCACTAGCACCCCTAGGGGTGGGCCAGCAGCACACACTATATCAGGACATGCATGATATCTCAGTGATGACAGGGCTGCATGTGACAGGGCCAGTGACATGATGTGAGGAGGGGAATGGAGGCAGCAGGAAGCCACAGACGTGAGAGTTGTATAGTGGGAAGAGCAGGGTCCCTTGGGGGACCAAAAAGGGGTGCGGCCACTACACAAAGTGCATCAGGGAAGCAAGATATGCCTATATACTAGATCTCCAATCAACGTAAATTAACAAACTATCATTCTAATTTACCATCTTCATCCCGTACCAAAGCATGGGTATTCAGCTATCTACAATGTTATTTATACTGTGTGTTTAATATTAACATTTATTTTTGTAAACAGATATTCTTAAAATCCGGGGCAACGCCGGGTACTCCAGCTAGTATATACTAAATCATTTGTCACTGTAGCAATATTCTGAGCATATTGGAAGTCTCGCAACAGAACATTTATATTTACCGTTATGGTAAGAACTTACCGTTGATAACGGATTTCTCTTATGTCCACAGGTATCCACAGGATAACAATGGGATATGCCGGAGCGACAGCGGAATTGGCACCAATCGGTCACGAGCTTTCTGGCCTCCCAGGATGCATCGGGGCTTCTCCATATAATCCCGCCCACTGACTCAGTCAAATCAGTTCTTTCCACAGCAATTTAGGCAGGAACCTCAGGTAGAGACCTGTTTAGGCGATAAGAACACACATGCACACCCTTCCATGCTAGAGGGAAGAGGTTTAGTGATTGTCAAGATCCTCAAATCAGGTGCGTCAGGGTGGGACCCCTGTGGATACCTGTGGACATAAGAGAAATCCCGTTATCAACGGTAAGTTCTTACCATAACGGTAAATTTCTCTGGCTGGGTCCACAGGTTATCCACAGGATAACATTGGGATTCCCAAAGCCAGTTTAGGGGTGGGGACGCTCCTGATAAGACAGGAGAATTTTTCACCCGAATTCAGCATCATGGGAGGCAAAAGTATCCATGGCATAATGTCTAATGAAAGTATTAATGGAAGACCTATGTGGCTGCCTTACCAATCTGTTCTGCTGAAGCACCCTTTTGTGCTGCCCATGAAGGACCTACCTTACGTGTATAGTATGCAGAGACATTAGCCGGAGTAGGGAGATGAGCACGAGAATAAGCTGCTGAAATTACCATTCGGAGCCCTCTTGCCAGCGTCTGTTTACTAGCAGGCCTTCCTCTTCTAAATCCGTAGAGGATGAAGAGAGAATCTGTTTTTCTGATGGCACTAGTACGATCTATGTAGATTCTTACCCGGACCACGTCCAGCGACGCTTCTCCCGCAGAAAGTCCCGATACCTGAAAAAACTGGGACTACAATCTCCTCGTTAAGGTGAAACTTTAAAACCACCTTTGGAAGATAACCAGATTTAGTTCTAAGAACTACCTTATCTGGAAATAATATTAGAAAAGGAGACTTACACTACCGTGCTCCTAAATCTGACACTCTTCTAACTGGCACCCTTGCCAGTAGAAAGAGCACTTTAGCCGTTAACCCTTCAAGATCTGCTCTCTTAAGTGGTTTAAACAGAGGTCCCTTAAAGATTTTAAGAACTAGATTCAAATCCCAGGGAACTGCAGGAGGAATGAATGAATGGAGGTTGAATGTGTACAATTCCCCGAAAGAAAGTACACACAACCTGTAAGTCAGCATCTTTTCTCTGAAACTACACAGTTAATGCTGATACTTGATCTCTCAAGGAAGGTACTTCCAACTCCTTATCCAATCCTGCTTGAAGAAAAATCCCAAATCCTGGATACTTTAAAAAGATCTTGGATTCAAACTTCTTTCACTATACTAACGAGCTTAAGAAGATTTTTCTTGCTCTAAGCATAGTTTGAATTACTTGTTTTGAAGATTCTCCTGCTTCTTAAGATAGAGCATTCAACAGCCACGCCGTCAAAGACAGACGATCCAGATGGCTGTGACAACAAAGACCCTGCATGAGCAGATCTGGACGTTGAGGGAGCAGTATTGGTGCTTCCATGGACATCCTTCTGTGTACCAATGCCTTCTGGGCCAAGCTGGAGCTATTAGAATTATGGCTCCTTTTGCTTGCTTTATTTTTCTCACTACCCTGGGTAACAGGGATGCTGGAGGGAACAGATATGCCAGATGAAATTTCCAATTCACTGACAGTGCGTCTACAAGGAATGCTCCTGGATCCTTTGTTCTTGATCCGTACCTTGGAACCTTGTTGTTTAGACGCGACGCCATGAGATCTATCTCTGGAAGACCCCATCTGTTTATTAGAGTCTGAAACACTTATGGGTGTAATGCCCATTCGGTTTCCTGAATGGAGTGTCGACAGAAAATCCGCTTCCCAGTTCAGTACTCCTGGAACAAACACTGCTGACAATGCTGGATGATGGAGCTCTGCCCACTTCAGTATGCGAGTCACTTCCTCCATCAGTCTCTTGCTGTGAGTTCCTCCCTTATGATTGAGGTACGCTACCGCTGTTGCATGTCTGAGTGGATCTGGACTGGTCTTCCTTGCAGACTGTCCTTTGCCTGAACTAGAGCCCTATATATGGCCCTTATTTCTAACAGATTTATTGGCAGGCGACTTTCCCTTATGGTCCATTTTCCCTGGAACCAAAGGCTTTCGAGTACCGCTCCCCAGCCTTGAAGACTGGCATCTGTTGTCAGGACTGGCCATTCTTTTATCCAAAAGGGTCTCCCCTTGTTTAAATGGTCCCTCTGTAGCCACCAGGCTAGAGACCTTTTTACGTTTACCGGAAACTTTATCATCTGGTTTTTTATTGTCTGATGATTTCAGTTCCACTTGGTCAGAATAAGGTGCTGTAAAGGTCTGGAGTGGAATTGTGCATATTCCACCATGTCGAAGGTTGATACCATCAGACCCAACAGTCGCATTGCTGCATGGACTGACATTGTCTGAGTGTGCAACGACTCCTGAGTCATGACCTGCACCTTGGCTATCTTTTTCTCTGGCAAGAAAATTCTCTGTAGACCTGAGTCCAATATGTCCCCAAATGAACCATCTGTAGTGACGGAATCAGAGATGACTTTTCCCAGTTTATGTGCCACCCGTGTCTTTGTAGACAAACTACTGTCTGTTGAAGGTGGCTCAAAAGCCATTCCTGCGAATGTGCTAGGATTAACAAGTCGTCGAGGTATGGAAATATTCTTATCCCCTACTTGCGGAGATAAGCTGCCATAACCACCATAACTTTGGTAAACACCCTGGGTGCTGTTGCTAGCCCGAAGGGCAAAGCTTGGAATAAACTATCAGTATATTTTTTGGATTGTGGGAGGAAACCGGAGTACCCGGAGGAAACCCACGCAAGTACAGGTAGAATATACAAACTCCACACAGTTAGGGCAGTGGTGGGAATCGAACCCAAGACCTCAGTTCTGTGAACCAGTAATGCTAACCATTACACCATCTGTACTGCCTGGAGGATGGCAAACCTGAGGTAACATTGATGAGACCGTGCTATAGGCACATGTAGGTAAGCATCCTGTATCCAGAGATACCATGTAATCTCCCAGTTCCATGGCCAAAATTATGGAGCGTAATGTTTCCATGTGGAACTTTAGAATCCAAATGTATTTGGTTAACCTTTAGAGATTGAGGATTGGTCCTAACGACCCATTCGGCTTCTGAACCAAGAAAAGATTGGAGTAAAAACCCTGTCCCCGTTGCAACGGGGGTACTGGGATAATTACACCAGACTGAAGCAATTTCTGAACTGCTTCTTGGAAGGCCCTGGCTTTTGATTCTATTCGAGACAGGCTGGTGCAAAAACACCTTTGAGAAGGCTGCTTCCTGAATGGGAAACCATAACCGGGAGACACCACCTTATGCACCCAAGCATCTGTCGACGACTGTTGCCATATGTGTGCAAACTGAAGGAGTCGGCCCCCCACCCTGGAATCCTCCAGGCTGAGGCCCGTCTCTTCAGGCTGATGGCTTCTGTTCAGGCTTGGAAGCTGGCTTTCTACTAGCCCATTGCTTCCTACCCCTGGCTGATCTATTGAACTGGGGTTGCTTAGGCTCCTCTTTAGCCTTTGCTTTGCCTTGCCATCGAAATAGCCGAAACTTTGAACCCCTAGTCTTAGGGTTATAACTAGCCGGAAATCTGACCTTTTTGGATTCAGTTTCCGATTCTAGAATATCCGACAATTGTTTCCCAAACAATATATTACCAATGAAAGGCAGTGCTTCCAATTCTTTCTTGGATTCAGCATCTGCTTTCCAAGTGCGTAGCCAAACTGCTCTACAAGCGGCTACTGTCAAGGCTGATGCTTTAGAAGCAATCGTACCCATATCAATTGCTGCTTCTTCCAAATATTGGGCAGCTTGTCTTAAACGGCACAGATGATACTCCTGCTCCCTAGTAAGAGAGGAGAGGCCATTCTGTAGTTCCTCCAACCATTCTACCATTGCCTTTGCCATCCAGGCTGACGCCATAGCAGGCCTTACCACTGCTCCTGATAGAGAAAATGTATTTTTCAAGAAGCTATCTACCCTTCTGTCTAAGACATCATTTAGTGAGGTAGATAACAACGGCAAAGCAGATTTATGCACAAGTCGCAGTACATGTGCATCTACTCTAGGAGGAACTTCTCTCTTTTTGAACAGTCCGCAGCTGGAAAGGGATAGTAAGAATCCCTAAAACAATTAACAAAACTGCTCCAGGCCAGGCTTAAACTTACACCCTCTAGCATTGCTGGAGCACGGTTTAAATACAGGTGCACTAGATTTTGACACTGCTTTGGCATCAATAAGGTCAGCTATATCTGATCAACATATGGGGCATTGGAATTCATCTTATGTAGTCTGTAACATGGATGTATCTACCCTGGTTACCCATCTGTTCTGCTGTTTAATACCCTGGCTATTTGTAAAAGCTGCCTGCGTGGGTTAACAGTGTAACCTATTCCCCTGCTTTGGGTAGAACTGCAGGTGCTAATCTTTGCCAGCAATTGCAGACAAGGTCTGTGCGACCACAACCCTCTAGCAGGGCGTTGCCCCTCATAAGTAAGATACTGAACTATTCCATGCAAAATCAATACACCAGATAAGCATGTTAAGGGTATAGGGGTACTTTTGCCGCTCACAGACAAGGTAAATAATCCATTTTTACAAATACTACTCTCTTTTGTGACTGAAAATCACTTATATAGATATAGAAGTGATATCAATCTGACTGCAATCCATGTACCTGATGTTCAGAACAGAACTGACAACACTTATAAAAGTCTGCATACATACTAGCAGTCAGTCACATGTTAAAGTATTAGACATTGTCATATGAGAATACCATCACAATAACTTACAAGTGAGATAATTGCATTTCTGTTTTAAACTGTTTTTTTTTCAAACATAACATGCAGAACACAGTAATATACAAGTCTCATATGCAATATGTACCAAAATTAACAATCATACTAACAAGTAGAGTGATTTTTTAGTACTGTATACCCTTCCTCCATAGAGCAGGATACAGGGAGACTCACCACACTTCCATATTTACAAATACGCTCGCAAGACGCTGAGTGGATTCAGACGCTACTGATGTACACCTCCGCTCCTGATAACTGATGAAAGACACGGACGCTCACTAACGGACACAGACGCTCAGTGAATGCCACGTGTATGCAGACGCTAAGGTCTGCGACTCGGTCTAGGCGGGATCTCTAGTGTACACAACCGCAGCGTCTAAGCTGCGACCGAGTACCCTCGTGGTAGCATCTAAGACGGAAGTGAGGTCATTCAGTTCATGGACGGGAGACGCGCGGAAACTGGTCATGAACTTGGGGGAGGGGCGACCAGGAGAGCGTCTGATTCCCCCGTTGACTTAAACTTTAAGGACCGCGGCCTCAACCTAGTCCTAGTGCCTATGATCCCTAGAGCGTAGCGCTGTCGCACCTGAGAGTGTTCGGCGCATCAACACACTGTAGTCTCCACCAAATGCAGTGTAGCTGTGTCCGGACCCCCTAGTAAGAGGAAACAGATGACTTATCTTCTCCCCATGCTCCGGCCACAGCCTGGTTACGTCTGCTGGACCTGCTAGAATCATCCGACACAGACGCCCGTCGAGACAGCACTGTACCGCGAAGGTAAGCGTTGTTGCGACCCGGTGGGGAGTTGTTGGAACGACTCTTTCTAGTATGCGTTTAAGACGTTATTAAGAAAAGTCACTCAAGAAAAAATAAAACCATAGTAAGACTATAAAAATAAAATTATAAAAAGCTACAGGCTGCTATAACAGCAGCCCTATGACCATGGCCGGCTCCTTGCAGCACCAAACAAAAAACTGATTTGACTGAGTCAGTGGGCGGGATTATATGGAGAAGCCCCGATGCATCCTGGGAGGCCAGAAAGCTCGTGACCGATTGGTGCCAATTCCGCTGTCACTCCGGCATATCCCAATGTTATCCTGTGGACCCAGCCAGAGAAAGATGGAGTTTAAGATCATACATGTTAACATTCAACAATATGCTATGTCGGCATGCCCTCTTATGGAGTCTTTGTAAGTCATAAGCAAAACCAAATGCTCCGTCTACATACAGTACAGCGCAGGCACAAGGTTGTCATGCATTAAGTGATATGCCGGCCAGACTCTTATACCTAAGTTTCCTTTTGATGCTTGATCCAAATAATGTATCACTAACAATGACATTACTGTGAAGGGAAGGAGAGATGATTAGGATGGTCACCTGTAACACACATGCAATGTTTCTGTGACATGGAAAAACAATGGAAGAAATGTTATGGAGTCACCTTCATTGTTGTCCTAGATGATAGGATAACCAGAAGAGTAGCTTTAGGTGGAGTGTCATGAGATGAAATGAAAACAAAAAAGTTATGTACCCTCCAGGTTCCGTCCTCGGCATTCCGGCTGTCGGTACAATGGTGCCACGTGGTACCACAGGGCACAGCCATGCTCACTGTCCACTCAACCTCTTTTCAACACGTCCAGCGGGTGTGAACAAGTTGAGTGGATGTCATTGCCTATTCCCTGTGAATGTCACCTTGCGGGCTCGCCTTACAGTTTTATATATGCTGGTATTGAATAATACATTTCTAGTGCGCCAGCAAAAAAGACAACTCTTATTTCTTCTCCTCTTTATACGCTCATGGGTTACACAGGTTCTGTGGCTGATTAAACCAGGGGAAATGCAGACTTGAGGTCAGCCAGCCACAGAAACTGTATAATTCGTGAGTTTCCTGGTTTAATGGGATAGTATAGTTAGTAGAGCGCTCTCTCTCTCTCTGTGTATATATATATACCTCCTATATGGGACGCTATGCTGATACCTCTCATATGGACAGATAAGCTCTATATGTTTTTAACTCTTGTACGTGTGTCATTCAGCCATTCTTATGTTATTTTATTAAATTTATGTCTTTTAAAACCTATCCACTGCTGAGGCTGCTAATTGATTATAAATGGGGATATGCTAGTTACCTAAAAATGCAGTTTGAATTCAGACAGTGTCATGACTTGTTTATGAATGGTACACACTATGTTTTGCTGTTTCTTTATTTTCATGTACTGAATTCCAAATGATGGTTGACAGATCAATGTCTACTTAGACCAGATAAGTGATCCAGTCAAATTTATCATCTCATATACCTGCTTTTTCACCTTTTCATACATATTTAAAACACATTTGGGCGCTCGTGTTCTCCATTTCCTCTATCTACTGTATGTGTCTAACAAACACAGTCTTCTGTTTCACGAGCTGCCACTCATGTAAAATATGAGGAGTGTTATGTTTTAGTTTTAGGTGTATATACGTGTCTATTTAAGTTTAGTACCACAAACAGTACCCTAGCGCTGGTTTCTTTGCTTTTTTACATATATATATATATATATATATATATATATACACACGCACACACACACACACACACACATACATAACGGAAAATTATTAATTCAGCCTCTTAGATAAAGAGCTTTACTTCCTTATAAAATATAAGTGGTGATTTAGTCTAGAAATTCCTGTCACTTATGTTTTCCCTTTACCTATATATTGAGGCACTCTGTACAACATTGCCTTATACTTCATTTTCTACACTAGTCTCATTTTTTAAAAACTAGAAACTCATGTATATCCAGATGTAATTGATGTAGAAAATGTATATGTAAGATAGCTGTAACTCTGTAGCTTTGCTGCTGGATACTGTGACATCACACCTAGCCTGTGACATCACTAGCCCGTGACATCACAATGCTTCTTCCTGTAACATTCTATCTACAGCTGCTGACGTTTCCAGTTTCCATGCAGGAAGACAGGTAGGAGGAGGTGAGTACTACATAGCAGGGTATGACGGAGGGAGGTAAGGAAGATAGAGTGCAGTATAGTCAGCTGAAAGGCAAGACGAGATAGACAGAACAGGGAATACAGGTACAAGGACACATAAATAGGAGCACAGGAAGGAATTACATATTCAGGAATAAAAATGTAGCGTTACAGGAATAAAGAGGGCAGTATGGAGGATAAGCACACATACAGGGGATGCAGATAACCTGGGTCTCTATGAGGCAGGATCGTGGCTTTGGGATGAAAAAGTTAATAAAATAGATAAATGGGATATTGATAACTTTGAAAGTATCTTGTTTGGTTTAAGGAAAATTGGGAAACTAATTGACTCATGGACATTTTATTGTACTTAAACTAGTACTATGCTTAATAAAAGTCTTTTGTGTTTTTTAGATAATTTGGCAAAGAGATTTGCAGAGTGTCGGGTGACCGGCAAAGAGATCTGCAAAGTGTCAGTTGAAGACGACGGGAGGGCCGCAGAGGTAGCAACGACTGGAGTATAACATGCAGGAGGTAAGTTACCATACTCTCTCTGCACATGTTACATCTGCCCCACCTGCAGTGCACATGGTTTTGTCCATAAGAGAACAAATTTGCTGCTGCGATCAGGTCTGAATTAGGCCCAGTGTATGATACTAACATGGTCCTAGCACTAGGGAAAATAAAACCTGGAGCAGATAACTTGGGTCTCTATGAGAAAGGATCTTGGGCTTTGGATAAAACATCAGTAAAATAGATAAATTGCAAATTAATAAAAATGAAAGTACGTCACAAAATGTCGTAGTATAATTATACACATAGTGTGTCTGACCAGGATATTCTGGTTGTTTAGATCATCATTTGGCAAAGTTCTGGCAAAGAGATTTGCAGAGTGTCGGGTGACCGGCAAAGAGATCTGCAAAGTGTCAGTTGAAGACGACGGGAGGGGTCGCAGAGGAATTAGTGACTGGAGAATAGAATGCAGGAGGTAAGTTACCATACTTGTGTAATTGTGTGTGTGTGGTGGGGGGTATTGAGAGCACAGTACAAAACATAGGGTCTATGGTGGGGGAGAGCGGACAATACAAAACATTCAGAAGGGGGAAACTTGGTATAGCACATACAGATGGTGTGGGGGCACAATACAAAAACATAGAAATTATGGCGTACTCTATAGGACATATAGAGGAAGGACACACTTTTGGGGGTTGCGAGATGTAGAACATACAGAAAAACAGGAAGGGTGGGGAGAGCATGACACAGAACATACAGATCAGGGGAAGAACAATACAGATCGGGGGAGATAGTGAAATGGCTGACATTTACAGTATATCAATGAACTGGGGGCAGGTGTACAAAGCCTGTGAGAGTGATAAAGTGGAGAGAGATAAACTAACAACCAATCAGCTCCTAGTTGTCATTTTTTAAACACAGCCTGTAACATGGCAGTTAGGAGCGGATTGGCTGGTACTTTACCTCTCTCCACTTTATCACTCTGCAGGGCTTAATACATCTCCCCCATAGAATAACCAAATGATGAAATGGTACAGAATGGTATAGATGTGAATTGGAGCTGTAACAAGTGACTGTTTCCCTATCTTTACATATAATAAAGGTGACATAGTCCTTTTCCTAGAGTCCTTCTCCTTACCGCTCAGGGGGCCTGATTCAGATGCGGACGCAGAGCTGCTGTTGCACCAAGTGGCTCAATGCTTTTTCACTGGGCATGCGTGTAAGCTGCACTGCGCACAAAATGAAATCAAGCTCACATAGAGGATCCCATCGCAAAGGAAGTCAGCGTTTGAGGTGGTAACGGGGGTGGCTAACTGTATACAGGCATGTCAGGTCCGTTCAAACGCCGTTCCATGTGCGTGTATATATTACCCATTGCAACCTGTGTTGCTGCTGGAGAGCCCCCTGTGTCTAGGAGACTTGCTCAGCCTACGACTGCTCAGACTCACAATGCAATTGTGAATGGCAAGATTGCAGCAGCGATCGCTTCAACAAGCACAACTGAATCAGGCCCACAATTACACCCTTATATTTTACTGTTTTATCACCTTTAACAACTAAGGGGTCAGTTTAATTAGGTGCGAGTTTGTCTTACAACAGCCGCACTTTCCTGTAGCCCCATAGGCTGAATCTGGCCACGAAGGGTGTGAGTTTGGATGCTGTTGAAACGTCGCAGCAATGGTAACTCGTACCTAATTGGATTGACCCCTAAATGTTAGCAATTTATAGCTTTTATTATTTACTGGTCAAATTTATTTTCTGATGGTACCCACTAATTACTATAAGAGAGAACCAATCCCTCCAATGTGTGTATTGTATAAAAACAATAGGCCCTTTGGGTTAACTATCCTTATTTTAGGTATTTTCCATGTCCTCAGTAGTTAGAGTAACATATTTACATAGAGAGATTTTTCCCTCTACACAATCACACCACTGTTTGCAGTTTGTCTCTCTGCTTGTTCATCCACTAACAATGATTTTTCATCTCTTCCTCTTTGTCTACATGTAGTGGGTGATCAATGAATAGCTGCCCTATTAGGAGATGCGGTAAAGGTGCCGGCTGTCGGGTTTACGGCAGTCAGAATACTGACACTGGGATCCCGACACTCTTCAGAATCCCGACGTTGGAACTCCGAATGGGCAAGGATGCCGACGCCCGTATCCCCACGATCATAGGTTTAGGGCTGGGCATGGGGGGGTTAGGAGGGTTAGGTTTCCGCGTCAGACGGGGAGGTTAGGTTTAGACATCAGGTGGGGGGTGGTTAGGGTTAGGCTGCGGATAGGGTGGGTTAGGCACCCCCGGGGAAGGTTAGGCTGCGTGGAAGGGAGGGTCAGGTTTAGGTATCAGGCGAGAGGGTTAGGTTTAGGCGGGGGGTTATGTTTAGGCTGCGGGTGGGGGGAGCTTAGGGTTAGGCACCCCGGGGATGGTTAGGCTGCGGGGGAGGGAGAGTTAGATTTAGGCGGGGGGATTAGGTTTAGGCATCAGGCGGGGGGTTAAGTTTAGGCTGTGCGTGGGGCAAGGTTAGGGTTAGGCTGCGGGTATGGTGGGTTAGGCACCCCTGGGGGTGGTTATGCTGCGGGGGAGGGAGGGTTAGGTTTAGGCATCAGGCGGGGGGGGGGGGTTAGGTTTAGGCGTCAAGCGTGGGGTTAGGTTTAGGCTGCGTGTGGGGGAAGGTTAGCGTTAGGCTGCAGGTAGGGTGGGTTAGGGTTAGGCACCCCCGGGAGTGGTTAGGCTGCGGGAGAGGGAGGGTTAGGTTTAGGCAGCAGGGACGGAGGTTAGGATTAGGCACCTCCACAGGAGGGTTAGGCACAAAGGGGGGAGGTTAGGGTTAGACTGCGGACAGGCGGGGTTTGGGGGTGGGGAGAGGGTTAGGCATCAGGCGGAGGGGTTAGGGTTAGGCTGCTGGTGGGGGGAGGATAGGGTTAGGCTGCGAGTAGGGTTGGTTAGGGACCCCCGGGGGTGGTTAGGCTGCGGGGGAGGGAGGGTTAGGTTTAGGCATCAGGTAAGGAGATTAGGTTTAGGCGTCAGGCGGGGGGGTTAGGTTTAGGCTGTGGATGGGGGGAGGTTAGGGTTAAGATGCGGGCAGGGTTTGTTAGGGTTTAGGCATCAGGCGGGGGTTAGGATTAGGCTGCGGGTGGGGTGGGTTAGGCACCCCCGGGAGTGATTAGGCTGCGAGGAAGAGAGGGTTAGGTTTAGGCAGCAGGGACGGGGGTTAGAATTAGGCACCTCCGTGGGAGGGTTAGGCACAAAGCGTGGAGGTTAGGGTTAGACTGCTGACAGGCAGGGTTAGGGGGTGGGGAGAGGGGAGAACACCCCTTACTCACCCCTGTCAGTCTTTTCTGTACTGGGATCCCGGCATCGGTATGACAACCACTGGGTCCCATGCGCTGGGATAGTATACTGACCCCTCTATTAGTACACCTCTTAATGCCCAGAGGGAAGGGCTATCCTGAGGCCATGGTTCCCCAGAGGTTTCCCCCCAAGGGGTTTTTCCTCTCCTGAGTGCTGAAGGATGACTCTTCATGAGTCCAGAGGTGTAGCTTTTATGCCATAATGAGTACCAATCTCATGCCCATCCCTGCAATGTATAAGAAGTAAAATAATTGCTAATGCGATCACTTTACTTCTGGGTTTAGACACCGGCTGCGCTAGTTCACATGTGAAATCGTCAGACTGCGTATGTGAGAGCAGGCAGTAATGCAGAGGGATCCCAAGGATCCTTCTCCTGGGAATTATTGCATAATGTAGCCCAAAGGCTACAAAAGCCATTTAGAAATGGCATTAGCTGCCGGGCCAAGCTCAGAAATGCTTTGCATTCTGGAGCTTGGTGAGTTTCACAGTTTACCATCTGCCGTAGAAACTTTTGGTGGCTGCTTTTGTGTTCAAAATAGGAGGAACACAATAGATATCTCAAATATCCATTGCAGTCCCCAATACATACATTCAGGGGCTGGTTAATATTTGTGGGCAGCCCCAAAAACCGACTGTTTTTGGAGATGTCTCTCAAATATTATTTATTAAATATTCCACTTAATAAACTTTTCATATTTTAACATAAACTAAAAAATGTTTTATACATTCATTGACTGAGTCTCCCATCTTTACTGAATGCTAATTTCACAGGGTCCGCAAATTATTACTGATATGACTGTTACTCTACTGTCCTGCTGGTGCTCCTGGCCTGCTGTATAGCAGCCAGACATATATTTTATATACAGCACTCTTGGGGAGATGTATCAAGCCTTGGAGAGAGATAAAGTGCAGATGTCCAAACCACCCAATCATCTTCTGTCACTTATCCAGCACAGTACATGAAATGATACCTGTAGTTAGAAGCTTCATTTGATTTAGGCAAATACTCAACTTTATCTCTCTCCACGGCTTGATACATCTCCCGGAAAATATCATGTCTTCCTTTCACTTAATTAACAAGTTAAATTAATTAATTGTCTTGGATCAGGGTAAGAAATTCACAGTATAAGATAATGTTATAAAGGCTTGTCAATACCTCCTGGTACATTTACATTGATTTATCATTCACATTTCTTCCATGCCAGACAGGGGCGTATTGGGAATGTATAGTGGTCAAGGAAATATATGAAAAGTGGCCTCATGTAGGTTGGAGTAAGTCAGCTATAAGCGGGGCCCAACACAAATTGGGCTTAGGCAAATTGCTAGTATTACCCACAGTGGTAGTAAGCAAGGCTAATAGCATGGTAGGCAATCACAGCACCAGCAGGAGGATCGTGTCACAGGAGGTGGAGATCACACCAGTAAGTGAGGCATTGTACTGGTAGGCAGTCACAGCACCAGCAGGAGAATCATGTCACAGGAGGTGGAGATCACACCAGTAGGTGAGGCATTGCACTGGTAGGCAGTCACAGCACCAGCAGGAGGATCTTGTCACAGTGGGTGGAGATCACACCAGTAGGTGAGGCATTGTCCCAAAGCAGCTGCACCTATGGTAGCTACACCCTGCATATAAAACATGTAATTGTGACAGGGAAGGTGGCCCCTCTCAGCTCTGCATAGCAGCTGCACTCTCTGCACTTATGGTAGCTACGTCCTTGTATATACTGTAAAACACATGTAACTGTGACAGGGAAGGAGGCCCCTCTCAGCACTGGGCCCCATAGCAGCTGCACTCCCTGCACCTATGGTAGCTACACCCTGTATATAACACATGCAACTGTGACAGGGAAGGTGGTCCCTCTCAGCTCTGGGCCCCATAGCAGCAGCACTCCCTACACCTATGGTAGCTACACCCTTGGCGAGCCCTGCATGGGGCTGTTGCACTCGTACCCCCACCAGCAATCTGGCGGCCAGGATCCCGGCATCAGGATGCTGACCGCTGGGCTCCCAACCGCCGGTTACACGATCCCAATGCATGATAGAGCATATGGTACTTGCCTATTCTCCCGCAATGTCTTGGAGACTCCAGGATACCAGGCACCAAGGTGTAGGCATAATCTTCAGTAACGCCTCAGTTCCACACGCTGATGCCCACTTCCCGTGTGAAGTGACCATTCCAGGCAAGCTGATGACTCTATTCCTGCTGAATCCCATTATCATGGCCCCTTCCCCCGCTTTACAATGATGTAATCGTGGCTTTATATACTGTGCCTTGATGATGCGATTCTGCTGTCATGCCCCTGCATTGCCCACATGGTTACGCCATACCCCTCCCAGCTGGAAGCTAAGAACTTGGTAAGTGTGTGATGCCAATCAGCTCCTGTCATTTTTCAAACCCAGCCTATAATATGACAGTTAGCAGCTGATTGGCTGGTACTTATCTCCGTCCACTTTGTCTCTCTCCAAGGCTTAGTAAATAGACACCTGTATTTGTAACGAGCCCCAGTACTTTAGCCTACCAAACACCACCTACCACCAATTTTGCAACTAAACACTGTAAAGCATGAAAGGACATGGGCTGTTATCCGAAGTCTCCACTGTACAGCTGCCCACAAGCAGGCCCATCCCGCCTCTGGAGCTGCGGCCCAGGATTATTAATCAATTTGACCTCACACTTGGGGGTAAATTTACTAAGATAGGAGTTCTATTTAAGATGGGATGTTGCCTATAGCAACCAATCAGATTTTACTTCTCATTTATCTAGCACCTTCTAGAAGATAATACCTGGAATCTGATTGGTTGCTATAGGCAACATCCCATCCTAAATAGAACTCCCATCTTAGTAAATTTACCCCATGGATGGACAAACCTGACATGGACCAGTAAAACAGCCCCATGGGGTTTCTGGAGGATCTATGGGGCTAATTTAGACCTGATTACTCGCTAGCTGTTTCTTGCAGTCCTGCGTTCACATAGTCGCCGCCCACCGGGGAGTGTATTTTAGCTGTGCAAGTGTGCGATCGCACGTGCAGCCGAGCGGTACAAAAAGATTTTGTGCAGTTTCTGAGTAGCCCAGGACTTACTCAGCCACTGCGATCACTTCAACCTGCCCGGGACCGGAATTCACGTCAGACACCTGCCCTGCAAACGCTTGGGAACGCCTGCGTTTTTCCAACCACTCCCAGAAAACGGTCAGTTGACATCCACAAACGCCTTCTTCCTGTCAATCTCCTTGCGATCATCCATGCGAATGGATTCTTTGCACAAACCCATCGCAGAGCAACAAACCGCTTTGTATCTATGAGACTTGCACATTGCGGTGCATACGCATGCGCAGTTCTGACCTGATGGCAGCGCTGCATAAAATGCTAGCGAGCGATCAGGTCTGAATTAGGCCATATAAACACTGTGTTATGTGCACATTAAGTGGTATACATGAAAATGTATGGAACATGAGTAATTAACATGAATTAAAAACAAATCATCACATTATAATGAAGTCCAGTAAACATGACACGATGGGAGTTGTAGTGCACCAAGGTCCTCCTAGACAGATCCGCACATGACATTCCACCATGCACTGGGCTCAGCCACCAAGCATCCCTGGAACTTGTTATAAAATGTTGCCAAGGATGACAGTCACATATCAAAGTAAACTCTAAGTGTATCTACTATATAAAAGCGAAAATCCGTCCTTCTGTCTTTCTATACAAATCCACAGTTCACAAGCGTCAATCGTGAAATTTTACATACGAGCGTATTAAAACACGGCGGAGGCAACTAAATCAATTAGAAATCCCTAGCACCCCTAAGGGGGCAGACAGCAGCACAGAGTATATCAGGAGACAACATAACTCCGGAATTGCTGGAGCAATGTACTCAAAACTTGGTACACATATGCCTTACAATCTGGGAACAAACACTGTGGGGGTTAGGCTGCCCTAGGGGTGGGACAGCAGCACAGAGTATGTCAGGAGACAGCATAACTACCGAATGGTAAAATCGCAGCAGGACATTTTTTAGCAGTTGGGCAAAACCATGTGCACTGCAGGGGGGGCAGATATAACATTTGCAGAGAGAGTTCGATTTGGGTGGGTTATTTTGTTTCTGTGCAGGGTAAATACTGGCTGCTTTACTTTTACACTGCAATTTAGATTGCAGATTGAACTCACCACACCCAAATCTATCTCTCTCTGCAAATGTTATATCTGCCCCCCCCTGCAGTGCACATGGTTTTGCCCAACTGCTAAAAAAATTCCTGCTGCGATCAACTTGGAATTACCCCCAATATCACCAGATGCTACGAAAACAAATACCGTTTTCCATAGATGGGGGACCCCGCATACACATGGGGACAACCTGTGTCCAATATCCAAACTATGTGCCCATTAGTAGTTTTTGGCTGGTGATCTCTAGGCAAGAACTGAAACCGTAAACAACAGACATTTTCCCCATTTTGTGTTAAATAAAAAATAAATGTCCCTCATTTAACTGCACAGATGGGGGGTAATGAAGTCTGCGTTCGGCTGCCGTGCGGGAAGCCGGATGAACTCGTACATTTTTTTTAAAGGGTCAATAATTTACAAGGTAAACCCATGCCTAGTAAATGACTGCCCCTTTTAAAAAACGTCCTAGTTCAGCCAGCACTTCGCACAGTCAACAAACTCAGACTTCATTACATCTCGTCCATGAAGTCAGTAACATTATAGCCCTGGAATACCCCTGAAAAGTTCAAGGATCCATAAAAGGGGTGTAGTATGGTACTCCGGCGGCCGGTTTCCCGGCGACCAGCATACCGGCGCCGGGACCCCGACAGCCGGCATACCGGCAGCTGGGTAAGCGCAAATGAGCCCCCTGCGGGCTTGGTGCCGTGTTTTTCTCCCTCCAGGGGGGTCAAGGACCCCCAAGAGGGAGAATAGTTGTCAGTATGCTGGGTGTCGGGATTCCGGCGCCGGTATACGGAGCGCCGGGATCCCAACAGCTGGCATACTGAATACCACCCCATAAAAGAATGCGAAAGATGCAAGACTGGAGATCTAGCCAGTAGCCACATTACATACAGCGTCCTCTTGGTCCATAATATAGTGGAAATAGTGGAATGAGGACCAATCAGTCTGCTGCAGTTAGCTGTGCACAACAGGTCCTTTTATAAAGAGTCCATATTTGTCAAGAGGACCTATGGTACCCGGGGGGGTCATTCCGAGTTGTTCGCTCGCAAGCGGATTTTAGCAGATTTGCTCATGCTAAGCCGCCGCCTACTGGGAGTGAATCTTAGCATCTTAAAATTGCGAACGATGTATTCGCAATATTGCGATTACACACCTCGTAGCAGTTTCTGAGTAGCTTCAGACTTACTCGGCATCTGCGATCATTTCAGTGCTTGTCGTTCCTGGTTTGACGTCACAAACACACCCAGCGTTCGCCCAGACACTCCCCCGTTTCTCCGGCCACTCCTGCGTTTTTTCCGGAAACGGTAGCGTTTTTCCCCACACGCCCATAAAACGGCCTGTTTCCGCCCAGTAACACCCATTTCCTGTCAATCACATTACGATCGCCAGAACGATGAAAAAGCCGTGAGTAAAAATCCTAACTGCATAGCAAATTTACTTGGCGCAGTCGCAGTGCGGACATTGCGCATGCGCATTAAGCGGAAAATCGCTGCGATGCGAAGATTTTTACCGAGCGAACAACTCGGAATGACCCCCCCCCTGTACAGAGGTTTGAGAGTTGCAATCGCCATGGCATAAGTACAGGAGTTAGAGTATTCATTTTCATTCTCTTTTTTTTATTGAAGTGCAAGAGAACAAACAATATAAAGAAAAAATTGTACAACAGTTATGCGGTAATATTAGTAACAAAATACATTGATGATCCTCCAGATAAAGCATATTTAATAATATTAATAATAATAATAACGTTATTTATATAGCACTTTTCTTCTAATAGGACTCAAAGTGCTTTACATTTGCCTTTACAGCACAAAATACAGAACAAGCTTAACAGTGAACTGCTTGAGAAACAAACAAGTCTTAAGTCTGTTTTGCGGGGAAGCAAGATTCAGAGCCACAAAGCTGAAAGCTCAACCCGCAGATAAAGTCAGGGAGATTCTAGGTACTGTTAATAGATTTTCATCTACAGATCGCAGTAATCGAGTGGGATAGTAGGGAATCAGAAGGAAGGACCTTAAATAATGACACTATGCCAGTTGCAATATACAGTATAACATGCAACTGCTAAAACACATTTAACAAATAAAAGACATTACTAAATATGTGCCACTCATTTCCCAGGGATACATATGGTATACAGGATGCTGGCTGCCACTATACCGACGGCGGCATCTCATCTGCCGGAATCCTGGCTACGAGGCAGCGAGTCCCCTGCGGGCTCGCTGTGCTCTCCACGAATCGGGCCTGGCGCCTCACCAAAGGTTCTACTCCTACTCGGTTGGTGGCGTGGACCCACCAACCCAGTGGGAAATTCGCATGGGCTGGCATTTCACCGGCTGTCGGGATTCCTGCGTCGGTCTTCTGATCGCCGGTATCCCAACAGCTGGCATATTGACTGCATCCGGTTTCCTATACTGCATATAGTTTGTAGTATCATATACTTTATAAGGCAATCTGAGGATCACCATCTAGTATTCTCATCTCGTACCAGGGGGTCAGGTAACACTACTGTGGATCCTTCTCTGCAGAGAGAGGCAAAGTTTCAATACAACTCTCCCAACATCAAAGAATGAACCCACTCTTTTCTCTCTCGAACATGGTCTCTACCCAGTTCATCTTAAAGATATCATGAAGCTTCTCTTTCTATAAAGAAAATACAGGAGGACTTGAGTTCTGCAGGATAGTTTTCTTTGGCTGCAGAACTTAGGGCTAATAAAAGTTTCTATATGATATTCATTTTCAAAAGGATATGTATGAGTTCAGAAAAAAAACATTTAATTGGTGATCATTCAGAAAATTTCTTTGATCAACTTATGTTAAAAAAAAAAAAAAAACTAAAAAAATGAACCTGACATGCCTGCAAGATTTTGTGAGGTTCCATTAGGTCACACAAGTGTGTGAGAACTGTTTATGGCCAGATCAAGGAAATATAACATATTTAAATATGAGAAGAATTAAAAAGCAGTTGGGATTCAGATTTCAATCTCATGTAACAGCTTGTTGAATGTCGATGGGGTATATTCAATAACTGTCGGAAGCTGCCATCTTGTCAGGAAGACGGCAGCTTCCTACAGTTTTAGGTCGGAAGGGGTTCCAACCTATTCATTACAGACCCATTTATTTCGACAAGTCGGGAAACCCGACTTGTCGCAATGCATGCTGATCAGCGGCTTCAGCCGCCGATCTGCGTGCATTGTCGGAAGCGGGGCCAAACCCGACAGGTTCTAGCCCTGTTTCCGACAATCTCAATCCAACTTTAAAAAAAAGTCGGATTGAGATAAGTGAACTGGAGCAGTGAGCAGGAGACGGGGGGAGCAGCAGGGACCCAGCGGCAGCGTCCACCCGGCTCCAGCAAGCCACGTCCCGCTTGCTGGAGCCGGGTGGACGCCCCCCCCGGCGCCACAGCCATCTCTCCCCTGCTCTCCCCCCCACCCCCCCGGCGCCACTCACCTCCGGCCGCTTCCCCCTCAGCACCGACGCCGCTGACAGCTCCCTCTGCCGCTGCTGTCAGCGCACCCGCAGCGCTGACAGCAGCAGCAGGTCAGGAAACAGGGAACGGACAAATCCGACAGTCGGATTTGCCCGCTCTTTTGAATAGAGGTTGTCGGGTCCATTCCGACAACTGCATGTCGGAATGGACACAACTCTTATTGAATATACCCCTATGTGTCACATATACAAGGGATCGTAAGGGAGTCAAATGGAGGAAAGTTTACAGAATATATTTTCTCCTTTAACATACACAACATATTAATCAAACAGGCTGTCACTGGCTACAAAATAAAAGATACTACATTTCTGTATAAGACTGTCAGGGAGTAACTCCCAAGGATATAGTGGACACCTACGTTAAGGAGGAAGGACAGCTTGGAGCCAAAAGTTAGAACAGGACTACTGGCAAGCCATAATAGTAATTACAAATGATCAATCAAGCATTAAAACACAAATACGAGTGAAGCACTCACATATAGTAATAAACAGTCCTGTCTTTGGTACGATAATACTTCTTTTCCTAAGCTAGTTTCATTTAGAGTACATGCTGTAGCTTTCAGGCATTCTTTTAATTTAAACGTTTCTTGGACAATGTGGCTTGGTACGCTGGTGCCAAACGTGCTGAAAAACACATTTTTTCCCTTCGCTTCCTGATGTAATCATTTCGAAGCCCCGGGTGTATGAGGCCGGTTCTGCCAGGACCTAAGATTTCCATATTTCAAACTGAAGGGAATCTGGCATCCTGCACTGGACATTATTTCCTTTGCACATTCTTTACAAAGGCCAGCCAAGCTTTTTTTCTTTTTTTCATATCAATAATATTTAAAAGAATAACAGATGCTACATGTAACCCCTTGCTTCAGAAATTCGTAGGATTACAGCAAAACATTGAACACTGTTTTTTTTTTTAAATTCTGTCATTAAATGATACAACACACAAAAATATAGATATTATTTATTTATTACCAGTTACTTATATAGTGCACACATATTCCGCAGCACATTACAGAGAATATTTGACCATTCACAAAAGTTGCTGACCCAGTGGAGCTTACAAGCTATATTCCCTACCACATGTACACACACACACACACACACACACACACACACACACACACACACACACACACACACATTCATGCTAGAATTAATTGTGTTGGGAGCTAATTAACCTACCAGTATATTTTTGGATTGTGGGAGGAAACCGAAGTACCCAGAGGAAACCCACACAAGAACGGGGAGAATATACAAACTCCACCCAGTTAGAGCCATGTGCTGTGAGGCAGTAAATGCTAACAATTACACCGTCCGTGACAGACAGAGAAATCAATGTGCAAGTCCTTCCATACATATGGACCATGAAGTCCCTAGAACAGAACTGAAGATATCCAGCAGATATAAATGTTTCAGCAAAAAGCGTTTTGTCTAAGCAATATTTGTTATTAAGCTTCCTCAGTTGCTATTTGTTTACTGATTTACTTCCGTACTAATGCTGCAGACGTCCCAGCTGTCCCAAACAGTCACGTTTTTTCAGACACTGTCCTCTGTGTCCCATGGTGGTGGTTGTGGGTGGCCCCCTGTCACTCACAGTGCTGCTTAGCAGAGCTGCAGTGATTAGATGCTGTGCGTATGCGTACTGTGTCTGTTCCGTGGAAGCACTGGGGGCATGGCCAGTAGCTGCTGGAGAGCTGGGCATGTACCCCCACAGTGATGAAAATGGAGGTGTGGCTTGAAGCATTTCCCACACAGCCACACCCCCTTAGCACAAGGCCATGCCCTCTTTTTAGCTGCTGTCCTCCTCTATATTCTTACAGACAAGAATATTCTCTCATCTGTGGTTTGCTATTCCTTCAGTGGTCCCCAGTCTACTCTATACTACCCATTTAACCTTTACCCTTCTAGCTCCCCTCCCATTACAGCTTATGTATTTTCTTTCCATACAGCCTATGCTTTTAGAATTATATGACAAGTAAATGTAACTTATGTCCTTAGGTAGTAATACTACTGCTCATCATTTTATGTAAGTACTTATTTTTGTGTTGTCATACTGATTGCCATAGTCCTTATTTCCCATCATGGCTGCACATTGTCATGTATGAAAGCCTCAGAAGGTTGCGAGTAGAAATGTCTCTTCTGAGGTTAATTGGGGCCCAGGCGGAGTAACAACTGAACTGCTGCATTTTGTGGAAGCCACAGAGGAAAACAATTGAAGCGCCCCCTTTAAGTTCTATTGGGATAAAAGTGCTAGATAAAAAATATTATTACTAATATTATTATTATTATTATTACTATTAATATATTCAGCTCCCCACTTTCACTATGGACATTTGTCTTAAGTCTTTAAGGAGATGGTGCTTTTTCCTGGAAGGTATGCCACAGGACCCTTGAATTATCTCAGATAAGCCAGATTTTGCATTGCCAGGAGTTACAAGGCTAATTCACTATTTGGAACACTTTAATTATTCAGTATTTTGGTTTTATAATATACTGCACTAGTAGGTTACTACTGTATATTTAATTCATTGCTGTCTTACAGCAGTGGGCTGAGATACTGATATTCTAGGAAGAAATACTAATGCATATTAGAGATGTGCGCCAAACCAGTTTTCCTGGTTTTGGTTCTAATAAATCGTCCAGTTTTGATTTTGGCAAAACCACCCTCACTGGTTTTGGATCTGTACTTTAAAAAAAATATATATATATATAATAAAAGCTAAACTCACAGAATTTGGGCCTTTTTTTGTTTTGTTCCTATAGTATTTTAACCTCAGAAAATATTAATTTCCACACAATTTTGACCAACTCACAATATTGCTTCATCCAGTTAAGGTCAAAAGCTGCAGCGAGCTGGCTGGTTACTAAGCAACAGAACAGCGACACAAACACATGGCAGTTAATAGCACATCTATGAAACCTTGCAACACAGCAGTGGCAGAAAAAAAAGTAGTGCAAGATGGGATTATCTTTGGGCCTTCCTACCCACCCTTATCTTGGATATTAAAAAGGACATGCACAGTTTAAGAAACCAAGCACTTAAGCGGCAGGGATTGCCACTTTTGTGGCTGAAGAGCTTGCTTTGTTTGGGCCCTAACAAAACAAGCTACCAATGGATTTAAGGCAGCTAAGCTAACAGCTCTGCAGTGGCAAGGTGTCATCGTCATTACTATCCTTATATTCGCCCTCATCATCGTGTACATCATCCTCACACAATATCAGTTCATTCCTGCTGTAATCCACCATTATAGAAGTCTCTGTACTTTGATGCAATTGCCGGTAAAGGATTTCCCTGTGGAAATTGCAGTTCATTTCGATGAACATCATCTTTTTCACATTTTGAGGAAGTAGCTCCTACGAAGATTGCTGACAAGGTTCCAGGCTGTGCTGAAAACTCTTTGAGTACACACTGGAGGGTAGACAGCTTAAGTAATGCAAAGAGTTTGTACAAATGCCTCCAAATTGCCTTTTTTTTTTTTACTTCCAGTACTCACATGGCCTCTGTGACTTACCTAATTGTACTCTATCATTTAAATAATCCTCCACCATTGTTTGCATGGTGACCGTATCAGATGCAGTTACAGTAGAGGTAATTCTTTTAGACCCGACTAGACCAGATGTCAAAATATTTTGTTGACTCCTCTGCATCACAGTGGGTCTTTTAGCAAAGCTGTGTTTTTTCCTTGCAGCAGCAGTTGCCAGAGAAACTGAAAAAGGAGACATTGACGTGTCATACACCACTTCAGCTGACAAATTGCTCATCAGGAGCTCTTTGCATCTCTTAAGATCTAGGTCAGTTGGAAAGAAAGACACAACATACAACTTAAAACTGGGATAAAGCACGGTCGCCAAAATGTAGTGATCTGATTTCAAGATGTTGACAACCCTTGGATCCTGGCATAGCGAATAAATTATTACAGTATCTACAAGTCCGACATACTTAGTGGAATCGCTTTGTTTCATCCCCTCCTCCAATTTCTCAAGCTGCTTTTCAAAAATTATAATTAGGGGAATCACCTGACTCAAGCTAGCAGTGTCTGAACTCACTTCACAGGTGGCTACTTCGAATGGTTTCAACACCTTCCATAACACGGAAAATATTCTCCACTGTGCTGCAGTAAGGTACATTCCCACTTCTCTCTCAATGTTATAGCTTGTTGTGTAGGTCTGGATGGCTTTTTGCTGTTCCTCCTTCCGCTGAAGCATATAAAGGGTGGAATTACACCATGTTACTACCTCATGCTTTAGTTGGTGGCACGGCCAACTGAACTGCTAAAATAGAAATTGAAACGCAAATAGCTAAGGAGAGTAAAACAAACCCTAAAAAGTTTTTTTTAAGTATATAAACATAAAAAGGTTAAAAATAGAGAATATAGGACCGTTAAAAGGAGAGTTGGGAATCTTGGTTAATGACGACAAAGAAAAAGCAAAAATATTAAACACATTTTTTTTTTTATCAGTGTTTACTAGAGAGGACCATATGGTGGAAGTAGTGAATAAAACAAGTAATGATATACTGTTGCTTAATACTTGGTTGAGTGAGGAAGTAGTCCATAAACGACTAAACAAAATAAAGATAAAAAAAACTCCTGGTCCAGATGGACTTCACTCAAGGGTTCTTATAGAGCTAAACTCTGAACTAGCAAGGCCCATATTATTAATGATTCAACTAAACCAGGCATGATACCAAAAGTACTGGTGAATAGCTGAGGTAGTACCAATATTTTAAAAGAGAATCAAAACTCATCCTGGTAACTATAGACCAGTAAGTCTGACATCTATAGTGGGGAAAATATTGGAGGGAATATTAAAGGATAGCATAAAGGAGTTCTTGGAGACCACCAAGGTCATTAATAGGAACCAGCATGGTTTTGTGAGGGACAGGTTATGTCAAACTAACTTGATTAACTTCTATGAGACAGTGAGTGATAATCTTGACCAGGGAAATGCAGTGGATGTGGTCCATTTAGATTTTTATTAAGTCTTCAATACAGTGCCCCACATGAGGCTGATTTTCAAATTAATAGAGCTCGGCCTAGGAAACACTATTTGCACTTGGGTAAGTAATTGGCTTGGATAACAGGGAACAGCAGGGGGTGGTTAATGGGATGTTTTCAAACTGGGCCACTGTAGTCAGTGGAATACCACAAGGGTCATTACTCGGGCCACTACTGTTCAATATATTTATTAATGACCTAGGTGTGTCAGGAAAGCTCAGCGTTAATTTTTGCAGACGATACTAAGCTGCGTAAGGTAATTATCTCAGACATGGATGCCGAATCCCTACAGAATGACTTATTTAAATGGAAGTTTGGGCAGCTAAATGAAGAATGAGGTTTAATATAGAAAAATGTAAAGTTATGCACTTTGGGACTAAAAAATACGAATTTACTCACCGGTAATTCTATTTCTCGTAGTCCGTAGTGGATGCTGGGGACTCCGTAAGGACCATGGGGAATAGACGGCTCCGCAGGAGACTGGGCACTCTAAAGAAAGATTAAGGACTATCTGGTGTGCACTGGCTCCTCCCCCTATGACCCTCCACCAAGCCTCAGTTAGGACACTGTGCCCGGTAGAGCTGACACAATAAGGAAGGATTTTGAATCCCGGGTAAGACTCATACCAGCCACACCAATCACACCATATAACTCGTGATAGGAACCCCGGTTAACAGTATGATAACAGTGGAGCGTCTGAATAGATGGCTCGCACAACAACCCGATTTGTGTAACAATAACTATTTACAAGTATTGCAGACAATCCGCACTTGGGATGGGCGCCCAGCATCCACTACGGACTACGAGAAATAGAATTATCGGTGAGTAAATTCTTATTTTCTCTGACGTCCTAGTGGATGCTGGGGACTCCGTAAGGACCATGGGGATTATACCAAAGCTCCCAAACGGGCGGGAGAGTGCGGATGACTCTGCAGCATCGAATGAGAGAACTCCAGGTCCTCCTCAGCCAGGGTATCAAATTTATAAAATTTAGCAAACGTGTTTGCCCCTGACCAAGTAGCAGCTCGGCAAAGTTGTAAAGCCGAGACCCCTCGGGCAGCTGCCCAAGATGAGCCCACCTTCCTTGTGGAATGGGCCTTAACAGATTTAGGCTGCGGTAGTCCCACCGCAAAATGCGCCAGCTGAATAGTGCTACAAATCCAGCGCGCGATAGTCTGCTTAGAAGCAGGAGCACCAAGCTTGTTGGGTGCATAGAGAATAAACAGCGAGTCAGTTTTCCTGACTCCAGCCGTCCTAGAAACATAAAGTTTCAGGGCCCTGACTACGTCCAGTAACTTGGAATCCTCCAAATCCCTAGTAGCCGCAGGCACCACAATAGGTTGGTTCAAGTGAAAAGCTGATACCACCTTCGAGAGAAACTGAGGACGAGTCCTCAACTCTGCCCTATCCATCTTAAGTGGCTCAAACCAATGTGATTTCAGGAACTCCAGAACCACATTGAGATCCCAAGGTGCCACTGGGGCACAAAAGGAGGCTGAATATGCAGAACTCCCTTGACAAAAGTCTGAACTTCAGGCAGTGAAGCCAGTTCTTTCTGGAAGAAAATCGACAGGGCCGAGATCTGGACCTTAATGGACCCCAATTTGAGGCCCAACGAGACCCCTGCTTGCAGGAAATGCAGGAATCGACCCAGGTGAAATTCCTCCGTTGGGGCCTTCTTGGCCTCACACCAAGCAACATACTTCCGCCAAATGCGGTGATAATGTTTTGCGGTGACATCCTTCCTGGCTTTGATCAGGGTAGGTATGGCTTCCTCCGGAATGCCCTTTTCCTTTAGGATCCGGTGTTCAAACCGCCATGCCGTCAAACGTAGCCGCGGTAAGTCTTGGAACAGACAGGGTCCCTGCTGCAGCAGGTCTTCTCTGAGTGGCAGAGGCCAAGGGTCCTCTGCAAGCATCTCTTGAAGTTCCGGGTACCAAGCTCTTCTTGGCCAATCGGGAACCACGAGTATAGTTTTCACTCCTCGCCTTTTTATTATTCTCAGTACCTTGGGTATGAGAGGCAGAGGAGGAAACACATAAACCGACTGGTACACCCACGGTGTCACTATAGCGTCCACAGCGATCGCCTGAGGGTCCCTTGACCCGGCGCAATATCGTTTTAGCTTTGAGGCGGGACGCCATCATGTCCACCTGTGGTCTTTCCCAACGGTTTACCAGCAATTGGAAGACTTCTGGAGGAAGTCCCCATTCTCCCGGGTGGAGGTCGTGCCTGCTGAGGAAGTCTGCTTCCCAGTTGTCCACTCCCGGAATGAACACTGCTGTCAGTGCTAACACATGATTCTCTGCCCATCGGAGAATCCTTGTGGCTTCTGCCATTTCCCTCCTGCTTCTTGTGCCGCCCTGTCCGTTTACATAGGCGACCGCCGTGATGTTGTCTGATTGGATCAGTACCGGCCGGTTCTGAAGCAGGGGCCTGGCTTGGCTTAGGGCATTGTAAATGGCCCTTAGCTCCAGAATATTTATGTGAAGCGAAATTTCCTGATTTGACCACAGTCCTTGGAAATTATCTTCCCTGTGTGACTGCACCCCAGCCCCGAAGGCTGGCCTCCGTGGTCACCAGGACCCAGTCCTGAATTCCGAATCTGCGGCCCTCTAGTAGATGAGCCCTCTGCAGCCACCACAGCAGCGACACCCTTGTTCTTGCCGACAGGGTTATCCGCTGTTGCATCTGGAGATGGGACCCGGACCATTTGTCCAACAGGTCCCACTGGAAAGTCCTTGCGTGGAACCTTCCGAATGGAATTGCTTCGTATGAAGCTACCATTTTTCCCAGGACTCGTGTGCATTGATGTATCGACAGCTGTCCCGGTTTTAGGATGTCTCTGACTAGAGATGACAATTCCTCGGCTTTTTCCACTGGAAGAAACACTCTTTTCTGGTCTGTGTCCAGAATCATTCCCAGGAACAGAAGACGTGTCGTCGGGACCAGCTGTGACTTTGGAATATTGAGAATCCAGCCGTGCTGTTGTAGCACTTCCCGAGAAAGTGCTACCCCCACTACCAACTGTTCCTTGGACCTCGCCTTTATCAGGAGATCGTCCAAGTACGGGATAATTAAAACTCCCTTCTTGCGAAGGAGTATCATCATTTCGATCATTACTCTGGTAAAGACCCTCGGTGCCGTGGAGAATCCAACGGCAGCGTCTGGAACTGATAGTGACAGTCCTGTACCACAACCCTGAGGTACTCCTGGTGAGGAGGGTAAATGGGGACATGCAGGTAAGCATCCTTGATGTCCCGAGAGACCCTGTTATCCCCCTCGTCCAGGTTCGCAATAATCACCCTGAGCGATTCCATCTTGAACTTGAATCTTTTGTTATATGTGTTCAAGGATTTTAAATTTAAGATGGGTCTCACCGAACCGGCCGGTTTCGGTACCACAAACATTGTGGAATAGTAACCCTTTTCCTGTTGAAGGAGGGGTACCTTGATAATCACTTGCTGTGAATACAGTTTTTGGATAGCCACCAACACTGCCTCCCTGGCAGAGGGAGTTGCCGGTAAGGCAGATTTTAGGAAACGGCGGGGGGGAGACGTCTCGAATTCCAGCCTGTACCCCTGAGATACTGTTTGAAGAACCCAGGGATCCACCTGTGAGAGAGCCCACTGTGCGCTGAAATTTCTGAGACGGGCCCCCACCATACCCGGGTCCGCCTGAGCAGCCCCAGCGTCATGCTGTGGACTTACCGGACGCAGGGGAGGACTTCTGCTCCTGGGAACTAGCTGTGTGCTGCAGCTGTTTCCCTCTACTTTTCCTCTTGGTAGAAAAGATGAGCCTCTAGCCCTCTACTTTTCTGGGGCCGGAGGGACTGTACCTGATAATACAGTGCTTTCTTTTGCTGTGGGGTAGCTTGTGGCAAAAGTTTTGATTTCCCAGCCGTAGCTGTGGAAAAGAGGTCTGAAAGACCATCCCCAAACAGTTCCACCCCCTTATAGGGCAAACTTCCATGTGCCGTTTTGCATCGGCATCGCCCGACCATTGCCCAGTCCATAACCCCCGCCTGGCGGCAATGGACATAGCGCTTATTTGTGATGCCAGTCGGCAAATATTACTCTGTGCATCACGCATGTATAAGACAGCGTCTTTTATATGCTCTATTTTCAGCAAAATATTGTCCCTATCTATAGTATAAATATTAGCCGACAGGGAATCTGACCACGCAGCTGCCGCACTGCACATCCATGCCGAGGCAATAGCAGGTCTCAATATAATGCCCGTGTGTGTGTATATAGCTTTAAGGGTAGTTTTCTGCTTTCTATCAGCAGGTCCTTCAGGGCGGCCGTATCCGAAGACGGTAGTGCCACCTTTTTTAATAAGCGTGTAACCGCTTTTTCTACCCTAGGGGGTATTACCCAACGTGACCTATCCTCTGGCGGAAAAGGGTACGCTGCTTAGAAATTATCAATTTCTTATCAGGGGAAGTCCACGCTTCCTCACACACCTCATGTCAATTCCTCAGATGCAGGAAAAACTACAGGTAGTTTTTTCTCATCAAACATAATACCCTTTTTTGTGGTACCTGGGGTATTATCAGAAATGTGTAAAACATTTTCCATTGCCTCAATCATGTAACGGGTGGACCTACTGGAGGGAACACTAGTCTCATCATCGTCGACACTGGAGTCGGTATCCGTGTCGACGTCTGTATCTGTCACCTGAGGTAGCGGGCGTTTTAAAGCCCCTGATGACATTTGAGACGCTGGAACAGGCACAAGCTGTGTAGCCGGCTGTCCTATGTCGTCAAACCTTTTGTGCGAGGAGTTGACACTTTCACGCAATTCCTTCCATAAGTCCAACCACACAGGTGTCGACCCCGCAGGGGGTGACATCACATTTACAGGCATTTGCTCCGCCTCCACATCATTTTCCTCCTCATACATGTCGACACAGCAGTACCGACACACAGCAGACACACAGGGAATGCTCTTACAGAGGACAGGACCCCACAAAGCCCTTTGGGGAGACAGAGGGAGAGTATGCCAGCACACACCAGAGCGCTATATATCACAGGGATATCACCTATAAAACGTGTTTTCCCCTTATAGCTGCATAATATATTTATACTGCGCCTAATTTGTGCCCCCCCCTCTCTTTTTAACCCTTTTCTGTAGTGCAGGACTGCACGGGAGAGCCAGGGAGCGATCCCTCCAGCAGAGCTGTGAGGGAAAATGGCGCCAGTGTGCTGAGGGAGATGGCTCCGCCCCTTTTTCGGCAGGCTTTCTCCCGCTATTGTAAAAGTTCTGGAAGGGGTTAATAAACACCTATATAGCACCTGGGGCTATATATGGTGCCAGTTCGCCAGCCAAGGTGTTAATATTGCTGCTCAGGGCGCCCCCCCCCCAGCGCCCTGAACCCATCAGTGACCGCAGTGTGTGGTGTGCATGAGGAGCAATGGCGCACAGCTGCAGTGCTGTGCGCTACCTTGGAGAAGACAGAAGTCTTCAGCCGCCGATTTTCCGGACCTTCTTGCTTCTGGCTCTGTAAGGGTGACGGCGGCGCGGCTCCGGGAACGGACGACGAGGTCGGGTCCTGTGTTCGATCCCTCTGGAGCTAATGGTGTCCAGTAGTCTAAGAAGCCCAAGCTACCACCACTTAGGTAGGTTCGCTTCTTCTCCCCTTAGTCCCTCGTTGCAGTGAGCCTGTTGCCAGCAGGTCTCACTGAAAATAAAAAAACCTAACATATACTTTCTTCCTAGGAGCTCAGGAGAGCCCCTAGTGTGCATCCAGCTCGGCCGGGCACAGAAATCTAACTGAGGCTTGGAGGAGGGTCATAGGGGGAGGAGCCAGTGCACACCAGATAATCCTAAATCTTTCTTTAGAGTGCCCAGTCTCCTGCGGAGCCGTCTATTCCCCATGGTCCTTACGGAGTCCCCAGCATCCACTAGGACGTCAGAGAAATAAACATGCAACCTACAAATGAGATGGGGAAAAGGTAGGGAAAATGGTAATAGAAAAAGATTTGGGATGCTTATTGATAATAGACTCAAGAACAGTACCCAATGTCAAACTGCAGCAATAAAGGCAAATAAGGTATTAGCATGCATAAAGCGGGAAATTGAGACAAGGGATGAGAGTGTAATACTGCCATTGTATAAATCATTGCTATGGCCACACCTTATATACTGTGTGCAATTCTGTGCTCCACACTATAAAAAAGATATCTTAGAGCTTGAAAGGGTTCAGAGGCGGGCTACAAAATTGATAAAGGGGTTAGAGGCACTGGAGTATGAGGAAAGGCTTACTAGGTTAGATATGTTTACACTTGAAAAGAGGCATTTAAGAGGAGACATTATTAATATTTACAAATATATAAAGGGACAATACATAAAGCTATCAGGCAATTTGTTTATTGAGAGATCTCTACACAGGACACGCAGACACCCTCTGAGGTTAGAGGAGAAAAAATTTCATACCCAACAGAGGAAGGGGTTCTTCACAATAAGGGCAGTAAGGATTTGTAAAACTCTTTGCCAGATAAGGTAGTAATGGCACACTCGGTTAATATGTTTACAAATAGATTAGATACATTTCTAACTGAAAAAGATATCCGGCGATATAGTGTAGTATTTAAAATTAATGCAATTTAGTATGGTAGTATTAGAAGCATGCTTTCTAGCTGTCAACTAGACTAAAAAAACACTTGAGTTGTTAGGGAAGAATACCAACAGAATAGTGTAGGATTTAAATACAGGTTGAACTCGATGGACAACTTGTCTTTTTTAAACCTCAATAACTATGTTACTATGTTCTTGGAGCCACTGCAAACTCCTGCTTGCTGTTGCTGAATGCTGAAAATGTCTGAAACTTTTTTCGTCCCACTCAGAATGTTCTGCACGCCCCTGTCATTTTAAAAAAAAGTCTTTACCACAAAGTTGATTGTGTGAGCAAAACATGGGACATGTTGGAATACACCTAACTGCAATACTTTCACTATATTTGAGGAGTTATAGGAAATCACAAATCCTGAGGAGAGTCCAAACAGGCTAAGCCATTTTCCTATGACATCCCTAAGTTTTCTAAGAGATTGTCAACGGTATGCCTTATTGAAGCCAGCAATACACAGAGTAACTTGTCTCTGAACGAGCTGGCATTGTTCTTTGGATATTGCTGCTGTTGCTGAAGGTGATTCATCAACTAAGTGGGCTATCAGAGTCATGTAATCCTTAGTTTGCCCACTACCGCTTGTCCACATATCTGTGGCTAAGTGGACAGTGGGTACAATGGTATTTTGTAGGTCAATTATTAGGTGTTTTTTTTAAACAAACTGATATAGGCGAGGTATTGCTTGTCTAAAAAAATGGAACAGAGATGGAATTTGGTACTGGGGACACAGGGCCTCAATTACAGTAACTGTCTAAAATCACTGCATTAATGGTGAATACTTGGCCCCAGATCTAATACTAGCATAACTGACGTCAGTGATCTGCTGTGTGACTGGGTGATAGCTGTCATACTTGCTTCCCTTGCAAAGGATTGTTAAACAGTTGTTTTCTTTTAAATACTAGATGAAGATCCATCCCCAGCAACAGCAGCAAGGTAGTGCTGAAGGATTCTTCTGAGAAATCCTGGATAGAGGAATTGGATACGGGACTACTTCCGATCATTACTAAAGATGTTGAGGATGAAGATATTGTTGGCAGTGAAGATTGCAAGTGAAAAGATCTAGTTAAGAGAAGGGAGGCCGCTGGACTGCTTGTTGTTATTTATTTTATTTTTTTGACAGAAGTTTCTGATGAAGAAGTTCTGATTAAAAAAAAATTTCAGAAGCTTGCTGCAAATGACTTAACAGGAAGCACGATCCTAGATGGTTAGCGTCCCTACCTCTACTTACTTTGATTTTACAAATGCTATAGATGGCTTGACAATTGTTGGCAGAATTTGGGTAAAAATAATTCCACACATAAGAGGTGAATTTTTTGGTCCTATGTCCAGGCATGACAATAGCCTTCTGATCATGGGCAAGAATTGCTTCCACTGGTGCCTGGCTTGCACAAACATCCTCATCTGCAACATTCTCGTTAGCACCAGCATCAGCTACGCAAAAATACCCCTCATTCTCTTGCACTTCCAAGGTAGCATCCTCTATTTCTGTCAGCATGTTGAATGGTGCTGCACATCCCCGCATTTGCAGAAATGGTGGAAGGAGGCTTCTCTACGAGTACAGTATCAGAAAGATCAGGCTTACACATTTGTGACATTTCTGTTTCTGAACACACAGTTTGTTCTAATGTCTTAGTGGTTTTCATTTTTTTGACAGCTCTTCTAGACTGAGTGAAAAGGTCTTGCATCGTCATGAGCGTCAGAAGAAGATGCCTCACTGACAGTTTCAGAACCACCACTTATAAATAAAGGCCCAGGCCTGAGCCATTCTTTGCCAGTGTGTGTGGTGAATGGCATGTTACCAATTTTATGTTTCTCTCCACTAAACTTTCCCTTTAATAGAGGTGTTTTTGTTTTTATTTATTTATTACCAGTTATTTATATAGCGCACACACATTCCGCAGCGCTTTACAGAGAATATTTGGCCATTCACATCAGTCCCTGCCCCAGAGGAGCTTACAATCTATATTCCCTATCACATGTACACACAGACACATTCACACTAGGGTTAATTTTGTTGGGAGTCACTTAACCTACCTGTATATTTTTGGATTGTGGGAGGAAACCGGAGTACCCGGAGGAAACCCACACAAGTACGGGGAGAATATACAAACTCCACACAGTTAGGGCCATGGTGGGAATCAAACCCATGACCTCAGTGCTGTGAGGCAGTAATGCTAACCATTACACCATCCGTACTGCACCGTATTTTGTCTTTACTTCTGTAAAATATTGATTTTTGTATTTCAGATGCCCTGACTTAAACCCTCTATGCCCTTGAGCATCTGCTTTAGATGACGTTTAATGACTAGAATAGTAATCAAGACTGATTACTATTGGTTGCTGCTCCTGCCCTTCTCTAGACTGATCGTTATCCATTTTTTTTATCTTCCAGCTAGGCTCACAATATTCTTTTACTTTTTAACTTTTTCATATCTATGTGAAATGAACAAAGCACACTGGTGTGCAGTGCACAGAGCAGTAAAAGCAAATGGTACAATTTTTTCCCCTTTTTTTATTTTTTACAACTGACAATGCACACTGTAGTGCTTATATGTGAACGCAGTTGGTGGGGTATGGCCTGCGGAGTCAGTGCAGCACCATTGTGTGACAGTACTAGAATGGGGACTGGACACAGCTTGTGAATGGACACAGCACAGACAATTCTGGATGAACACAGCACAGCCACTTGTATGGAGTCTGGTCACAAAGCACAGTCATTTGTATGGAGTCTGGACACACAGCACAGTCACTTGTATGGAGTCTGGACACACAGCACAGTCACTTGTATGGAGTCTGGACACACAGCACAGTCACTTGTGTGGAGTCTGGACACACAGCACAGTCACTTGTGTGGAGTATGGACACACAGCATAGTCACTTGTATGGAGTCTGGACACACAACACAGTCACTTGTATGGAGTCTGGACACACAGCACTGCCACTTGTCTGGAGTCACTTGTATGGACACAGCACAGACACTTTTTATTGAGTCACTGTCACTCTACACAGCACAGCCACACAGGCACATGAAGCAGCAGAGCAGTGCAGCATACAGCAGCGTGCCTGAAATGGTGCAGAGTCCTGGTTGCAGCGCCCTTATATAGAATCCAAAACCTTCAAGAATCCCATGGAAAGATGACGTTTAGCCTCAATTTGGAATTCGAGCATGACTCGGAAACCGAAAGTTCGGGCGACTTCGGATTAGAGGTAATCCGAACCACTCATCTTTATATATATTAGATCAACATCCTCTGATCCTGAAAACTTTAAATTGCTAGTGTGCATCCAGGATAGAATGATGCTGGTTACTGACTGTAAATCACATCATAAGCATTAGTACATTAATGCTCATGTGGGCAAAAATATGTTGTTATAGGCTAAAAATGGCATCACGATGGGAGAGAGGATTATACCCAAAAAGCAGAATATCTTTGTTAGGTGAATGTAAAGTGACAATAATTAGTCAGTGAATTCTTTATGTCCTGCCCACCTGAGTGGCCTGTTCTAACTGATCTACTATAGTATATACCGAAATGCGTCCTACGAGATGCGCTTGTGGCATTCCAGCTCTACATTGGTCATAAGGAACGTGAACCCCGACCTACTTTAATTGGGCTATGATAGCTTTCACTCCCCTGTTCTATCTCTCTAGCATAGGTGCAACAGAGAGAGATTTCTGGAAGGGGGGGGGGGGAATACATTTATGTACTGCGCATCTCTGCATGAGTCTTATAACAAATAATGCACACATTACAAGTAGCAGAACCAGGAGTATAAAGTAACTAAAATCCAAGATGTCCAACGAATCACTAGTGCAACAAAAATACTGCAATCCAGGATATCAGGTAAATCAGAAGGGCAATGACAGAAGTCACCAATATCAGATAAATCAGAAATACAATATAACGGAAGTCCAGGATACCAGAACATTCGGGAATACAATATCACAGATGTAAAAGGTGCGATCAGCTTTCAGGAATACATGAGGGCCAAGGGTAAAGGAAGTCAGCCAACACCTCTGCTGCATATCTAGCAAGTCCTTCAAGTGTGAGCTACAGGTGATTTTAAATAAGCAAAACATATCCTGAGGTAGGTATAGGCAAGTTGTGGTATTCCAAATGCTGTGAAACTACACATCCCTTAATGCTCTGCCACAGTTTCGTGCTAAAAGTGTGGCAGGGCAAGCTGGAATGTGTAGTGCCACAGCAGCCGGAATACCACACAATGTATAAAAGGATGCTTTGAACAAACTACCGTACGCCACAGAGGCAGCCTTCTGGTCTCAAACTGGAAAAAACAAGAGTGTCACCAGGCACTCTATGTAGATACCGTCACAATAGTTCCCAATTAAGTCCACAGGCGCTCATGCAAAAAAGAAAAGAACAAACATAGTGTACTCTATTTTACACATATAATCCAATGAAGTGAATATAAGTGATTACTCGTACCCCATGGATTGGTCTACCGTTTTACAGGTAGACAAACACACTTCTCATAGGAGCTGGATATCACCAGTCTGGACTCTCTTCTATCAGGGTCTCCAATGGAAATGGTCTACCACATGAGCAGACAAAACAGCATAGGTTAGATGTCAAACACAGGCGTCCCCCTGGAACCGGCTGTCCAAATCACATGGAAAAGTTCCCACACCGTCTCCACTCATATAGTCCTCCTCCCCCACAGCAGCCGGAATACCACACAATGCCTTCCTTTTCTTAAGGATTCTTAATGAAAACAGGTGTCAGGATCCTGTGATGCTTCCTGCAGCAGTTACCATGGTGTTCATTCCAGCAAGTCAGGTCTTAAGGTGCCCACACACGGCGCAATATAGCTGCCAATCCAACAACCTGGAACAATATAGCAACTATATCGTTCCGTGTGGGGGCATGATGTCATCCATTGCGTGCACCCTTGGGGTCGTCTGCCTGCATCGCTAATCTTTTAGCATGTTCAAAAGATCAGCAATGCGGGCAGACAATCCCATGCAGCGCTATGCGTAGGAGGGCCGGCATAGCAGGCGGTCAGGCACCGGATCGCCCCATGTGTGGGGACAGCCTGATATATCGGCCCTCGGACACTCCGTCAAATCGGCTCCACGCGTCGCTTTGTGTGTGGGCACCCTTAAAATACTTTCTATATCTCTGCAGCTGGCCCTGCAATCAGTGATAATCTGACTGACCAGGTAATTCCTTTCAGTCTGCCTGCCAGTGTGTATCATCCTAGCTTTCCCAGGTCTCATCTTATGCCTGTATCACTGCTGGATGTTCTCATTTTATTCTTGGCCTCCTTTGCACTTCAACCTTGCCACCGGTTTATTAACTTCTGACAGCATCTGAACTTCTCATATGAGTATTCATTTATTAACAGTTTTTCATATAACGCACATATAATACCTAAGAACTTTTCTGAGATTATTTGGTCATGTGATTCAGTCACAATCTATAATACATACTACATGTACACGCACACACATATACACTAGGGGTAATGTTATTTACTTATTCATTTGGTCAGAATCCACTTGACTTAATTCTGGATTGTTGGAGGAAACCAGAAAGCATAGATGAAACACGTGGAAACATGGGGAGAACATACACATTCTCCATCACTGGGGGACACCAATTAGGTGCGAGCAGCTCACACTCATAGGGCTGCAAGCACAAATGTACGAGACCGGCATTAGAAGGCGCCTCAATGGGGGAGGGGGCGAATTCGGATGCTGCTGGTATTTACACACCGTTGCAACAACTCGCACACCCTGCAAGTTGTTTGTGACTGTTCATATCAACCCAATTGTGTTATACTTTGTGCTTCCTCTCTTGACAAGCATATCCTAATAAGCATATTTTAGTCACATTTTCTATAGTATCAGACCTTACACTTTTATGACTATTCCAACTAGTAGCCACTCTGGCGGAACTCGAAAGGACAGATGGATATCAATATATATCCCTCACAATTTATTAAAGTCTAAATGTAAAATAGAAATATGTGATATTATAGTTATAAATACCAGCATTGGAGTTGGCTATAGGCAAAAGAATAGGATTTTAATTACCTACCGGTAAATCCTTTTCTTGTAGTCCATAGAGGATGCTGCGGTCCAATTTAGTACCATGGGGTACAGACAGGTCCTTTGGGCGCCACTTGCACTTTAAGAGTTTAAAAGTGTGGGCTGGCCCCTCCTACCAGACGCAGTCTAGAAACTGTGCCCGAGGAGATGGACATACTTCGAGAGAAGGAAATACACAGATAGAGGTGAGATTCACACCAGCTCACACACAACAATAAAGGGAAGCCTAGCTTACCAACTTGGAACAATTCAGCAACGGCTGAACCAACAATACTGAACCAAGTAACTACGCAGGAATACGAAGCACTGGGCGGGCGCCCAGCATCCTCTACGGACTATGAGAAAAGGATTTACCGGTAGGTAATTAAAATCCTAATTTCTCTTACGTCCTAGAGGATGCTGGGGTCCAATTTAGTACCATGGGGATGTACCAAAGCTCCCAGTACGGGAGGGAGAGTGCTGAGGTTCCTTCAGAACAGATTGACCAAACTTTAGGTCCTAGGAGGCCAAAGTATCGAACTTGTAGAACTTAGCAAAAGTGTTCAACCCTGACCAAGTAGCTGCTCGGCAAAGCTGTATAACAGAGACACCCCGGCCAGCCGCCGAGGAAGAACCCACCTTACGAGTAGAGTGGGCCTGAACAGAATTTGGAATTGGCAATCCTGCCGTTGAATAAGCATGCTGGATAGTAAGCCTGATCCAGTGAGAAATCGTCTGCTTAGAAGCAGGAAACCCAATCTTGCTGGGATCATAAATGTCAAATAGAGCGTCCGATTTCCTGTGACAAGAAATTCTCTTCACATATATCTTCAAAGGCCGTAAAAACATCCAAGGACTTTGAGCTAATTGAGGTGTCAGTAGCCACTGGCACCACAATAGGTTGGTTGATATGAAAAACCGACACAACCTTTGGATGAAATTGCAGACGCGTTCTGAGCTCAGCTCTATCCTCATGGAAAATCAAATAGGGGCTCTTGTGCGACAATGCCCCCAATTCTGACACACGTCTTGCAGATACCAATGCCAACAGTGACCGCCTCCCAAGTAAGAAACTTTATGTCCACCTCCTGTAAAAGTTTGAACCAATCAGATTGCAGGAGCTGCAGCACCACATTAAGATCCCAAGGTGCCGTAGGAGGCACAAAGGGTGGTTGGATGTGCAGAACTCCTTTCAAGAAAGTCTGAACCTCAGGGATAGCAGCCAATTGTTTCTGGAAGAAAATGGACAAGGTCGAAATCTGGACTTTGATAGAGCCCAAGCGCAGGCCCATATCCAAACCTGCTTGAAGAAAGAGGAGAAAATGTCCCAGTTGAAAACCCACGATAGGAAACTTCTTGGATTCACACCAAGAGACATACTTTTTCCAAATTCGATGGCAATGTTTAGACGTAATCCCCTTCCTAGCTTGGATCAGAGTAGGAATAACCTTGTTCGGAATGCCCTTCCAAGCTAAGATCTGACGTTCAACCTCTATGCCGTCAAACATAGCCGCAGTAAGTCCTGATAGGCGAACGGCCCCTGCTGTAGAAGGATCCTCGCAAAGAGAAAGAGGCCTCAGATCCTCCAGCAGCAATGGCAGAAGATCCGCGTACCAAGCCCTTCTTGGCCATTCCAGAGCAATGAGCATCGCCGGAAATCCTGATCTTTTTATCAGTTTCAGAACCCTTGAAATTAGTGGAAATGGAGGGAACACATACACTGACTGGAAGACCCACGGAGTCACCAGGGCGTCCACTGCCACTGCTTGTGGGTCTCGTGACCTGGAATAGTACCTCCGAAGCTTCTTTTTGAGGCGAGAGGCCATCATGTCTATTTGAGGTACACCCCATCGGCTTGTTATCTCTGTGAACACCTCCGGGTGGAGGCCCCATTCTCCTGGATGGAGATCGTGTCTGCTGAGGAAGTCTGCTTCCCAGTTGTTCACTACGGGAATGAAGATTGCAGACAGAGCCAGCATGTGCCTTTCTGCCCTGAGGAGGATTTTTGTAACCTCTGACATTGCAGCCCTGCTCTTCGTTCCGCCCTGCCTGTTTATGTAGGACACTGCTGTGACGTTGTCCGACTCAATCTGAATGGCTCGATCTTGCAGAAGATGTGCCGCTTGGAGGGGGCCATTGTAGATGGCCCTTAGTTCCAGAATGTTTACTGGAAGGACAGATTCCTGACTTGACCACCTTCCTTGGAAGTTTTCCCCTGGGTGACTGCCCCGCAACCTCTGAGGCTTGCATCCATGGTTAGAAGAATCCAATTCTGAATTCCGAACCCGTGGCCCTCGAGCAGGTGAGAAGTTTGAAGCAACCAGACAAGCAGGCCCGGCGCTACCCGCTCAGCGAAGGGATGCAGTGCAGGGAGGCACTGGGACAGAGAGGCGCTCCCCCTGCTCTGCATTCCTTCCCTGCTGCGCCGTCCTGTCCCCCGTGCTGCTGCTGCTGCTGCTGTGCCTGTCACTGTATGACAGGCACTGGCTGCGGCACCTGCAGCATGAAAATCCTCCCCCCACCTGTGTGACAGGACAGCGCTATGCACGGTACCGAAGGGGCGGAGCTAAGCGGACCGGAAGGGGCGGGGCTAAACGGACCGGAAGGGGCGGAGCTACACGGACCAGGCTGCTGTAGTGTAGGGAGACTGGCTTAGGTAAGTGAAGTGTGAGAGGGAAATGTGTGTGTGTGTATTGTGTCTGTGTGTGTGTGTGTGTGTGTGTGTGTGGTATGTCTGTGTGCGTTTATGTGTGCTTTAAGGACGCTACTACTACAGGGGGGGCATTACGTGTAATGACGCTACTAATGGGGGCCATTGCGTGTAACGACGCTACTACTGGGGGGTCATTACGTATAAGGACGATACTACTACTTGGGAGCATTATGTATAGGACGCTACTATTACTGGGGGGGCATTACGTATAACAATACTACTACTGGGGGAGGGCATTACGTATAAGGATGCTACTACTGGGGGGACATTATGTATAAGGACGGTACTACTACTGGGGGCGCATTACGTGTAAGGACGCTACTACTACTGGGGGTGTACTACGTATAAGGACGCTACTACAACTGGGGGGGGGGGCATTACGTATAAGGACGCTACTACTACTAGGGGGAATTACGTATAAGGACGCTTCTACTACTGGGGGTGCACTACGTATAAGGATGCTACTACTACTGGAGGGGGCATTATGTATAAGGATGCTACTACTACTGGGGGGGCATTACGCATAAGGATGCTACTACTACTGGGGGTGCATTACGTATAAGGACGCTACTACAACTGGAGGGGGCATTACGTATAAGGACCCTACTACTACTAGGGGGAATTACGTATAAGGACGCTTCTACTACTGGGGGTGCACTACGTATAAGGACGCTACTACTTGGGGGGGGCATTATGTATAAGGATGCTACTACTACTGGGGTGCATTATGTATAAGGATGCTACTACTACTGGGGGGCATTATGTATAAGGATGCTACTACTACTGGGGGGGCATTATGCATAAGGATACTACTCCTACTGGGGGGCATTATGCATAAGGATACTACTCCTACTGGGGGGCATTATGCATAAGGATGCTACTACTACTGGGGGGCATTATGCATAAGGATGCTACTACTACTGGGGGGCATTATGCATAAGGATGCTACTACTACTGGGGGGGCATTATGCATAAGGATGCTACTACTACTGGGGGTGCACTATGTATAAGGACGCTACTAATACTGGGGGGCATTACATATAAGGACGCTACTACTACGGGTGGGGCATTACGTATAAGATGAATAAGATTGTGCTACATTGTGGCGTAATTTTGAATGGGGGTACTATTGTGTGGCTATGCCCCTTACTTGTGAGACTACACCCCTTTTCCCGGCGCGCGCCAAAGGAATATGGGAGAGCGCAAATTTATAGTTTGCAGGGGGGCGCCGAACACCCTAGCACCGGCCCTGCAGACAAGTGATATTCTGGCTTTCGGCGACAGGCGTATCCGCTGGTGCATGTGAAGAAGTGATCCCGACCATTTGTTCAGGAGATCCAGCTGGAAGAACTTTGCATGGAATCTTCCGTACTGTAGAGCCTCGTAGGAGGCTACCATCTTCCCCAGAAGGTGAATGCACTGATGAACCGATACCCGGGCTGGTCGCAAGACATCCCGGATCATTGATTGGATCACCAACGCTTTCTCCAGTGGTAGAAACACCCTCTGCACTTCTGTGTCGAGTATCATCCCCAGGAAGCGCAGTCTCCTTGTTGGTTCCAAATGTGACTTTGGAAGGTTCAGAATCCACCCATGATCCCGGAGTAGTTGAGTTGAGAGTGCAATACTCTGCAACAGCTTCTCCTTGGAAGATGCTTTTATCAGCAGATCGTCCAGATACGGAATTATGTTCACTCCCTGTTTGCGGAGGAGGAGCATCAACTCCGCCATGACCTTGGTGAACACCCTCGGTGCTGTGGAGAGGTCGACTGGTAATGTCTGGAACTGATAGTGACAGTCCTGTAGTGCAAACCGTAGATAGGCCTGGTGAGGCGGCCAAATCGGAATGTGAAGGTATGCATCCTTGATATCCAGGGATACTTGGAATTCGCCCTCCTCCAGACCTGAGATCACCGCTCTCAGAGACTCCATCTTGAATTGGAAAACCCTCAAGTAAGGGTTCAATGAATTCAGGTTCAAAATAGGCCTTACCGAACCGTCCGATTTCGGTACCACAAACAGGTCTGAGTAATAACCCTTGGTTTTTAGGTGAGGTGGAACTGGAACAATGACATTTGTTCGTACCAATTTTTGAATGGCTTCCTGTAGGATAGCACTTTCTGTCAGCGAAACTGGTAAGCCTGATATGAAGAATCTGTGAGGTGGGAGTTCTTGAAACTCCAGTCTGTACCCCTGGGCAACAATATCTGTCACCCAGGGATCCAGGCATGATGATGACCAGATGTGACTGAAATCTTTTAGTCTCGCTCCCACCTGACTGATCTCCAGGCTGGGAGGTCCACCATCATGCTGAAGATTTTGAGGAAGCAGAACCTGGTTTCTGTTCCTGGGAACCTGTTGGAGCAGGTTTTCTGGACTTTCCTCAACCTCCTCTAAAGAAGGTGGGGGGGTTTGGATTTTTTAAATTTAGCGGTCCGACAGGACTGCATTGTAGGTGTAGGATAAGACTTCCGAGCCGGTGCAGCTGTGGAGGGAAGAAAGGCCGACTTACCCGCAGTTGCCGTGGATATCCACGCATCCAGAGCTTCCCCAAAGAGGGCCTGACCTGTGAAGAGTAGGTTATCCACACTTTTCTTGGATTCTGCATCCGCAATCCATTGGCGTAGCCAGAGTCCTCTGCGTACCGAGACTGCCATGGAAGTAGCCCTTGCATTAAGTAGGCCAATGTCCTTCACGACCTCTACCATGAAACCTGCAGAATCCTGTATGTGACGTAAAAACAAGTCAATGTCACTCCTACCCATAGTATCTAAATCCTCAAGTAATGTGACTGACCACTTTACTATAGCTTTAGAAATCCAAGCACAAGCAACAGTGGGCCTTAATGCCATGCCTGTAGCCGTGTATAGTGATTTCTTGCGGTCAGCCAGCTCCTTTAAGGCAGTTGAACTGGGGACAGGTAAAACCATCTTTTTTGACAATCTAGATACAAAAGCGTCAACTATAGGTGGGTTTTCCCCACTTTTTTCTGTCCTGTTCAAGGAAAGGAAAAGCTATGAAAATTCTTTTAGGAATCTGGAATTTTTTCTCTGGGTTTTCCCAACAAGGAGTTTAACTCCTTAGAAGCAGGGAAGGTAAGCAAGGATTTCTTATTTACAGTAAAATAAGATTCTTCTTTTTGCTCAGGCACTTTCTCAGAAAAAAGCAACACATCCCTAATTGCTTCAATCGTCAATTGCACCCTTTTAGCAAGGGATGCATCTCCCCCCTGCATATCCCCATCACCGTCCCCAGTATCAGAGTCTGTATCAGTTCAACTTGCGTTATCTGGGCAAGTGTACGTTTTTGAGGGTATGTAGGTGGGTCCGTTGTAGTAGGGGCTGAATATTTTAAGCCCTCCACAGATTTTTTCAAAACCTGCGTCTCCCTTTCAGTATGGGACATCCTAGTAGAAATATGGGATATCATTACCCTTAAAGAATCCCCCCCTGGGGGTTCGGATTCAGAAGGCTGAGACAGTATATTACATTCCTGAGTACATGGAATAGACCCCTCAGGAGAAGATAAACACTCTGCAGCAAAGGACATCTCTGCAGCAAGAGTCCTTAGACATGGTCTTAGACACTTTGCAGCAAGAGTCTTTAGACATGGTAATAAGGGATATACACACTTAAACACACACAGGAAAATGTCAGAAAGTTTCCCCAAGAGAACCTTCAGAGAGACACAGAGTATAAAGAACAAGCCACACAGCGCCCCTGTAGGCAATTATGATAAAAGCCCAGCGCTGACTACCCTTAATAGAGTAGTTAGTATTGATATCACACTCCCCACCCCGTCTATAACACCCTGATACCGTGAGGCAATGGAGTTATGTGGAGGGCAGCGCTTCCTGTCAGCGTCCCTGGAGGGAGAAAATGGCGCTGGTGAGTGCTGGATCCGCTCTGAGAGGAAGCCCCGCCCCCCGACATGGCGCGCGGCTTTCCGCACTAAATGTTTAAATTGGCCTGAGGTTTCCTAGAGCTAACAGCGGGATTAGCCCCTGTTAGCAGCGTGACCAGTGTAGGGTGTTCCGTGCTGGCTCAGGACGCCCCTCACAGCGCCTACACAGAGTGTTGTTGAGCCTTCCTGGAGCGTACCCTGTCAGTGCTGCGCTCCCACCCTTGTGCCGCCATACCCGCCGGCGACCCGCTAACCGGGACGCCGGAGCTGTATTCCCCACTCTTCTTTCTTCTGGCTCTGTTAGGGGGTGGCGGCCATGCTGGGGGAGTGAGTGGTCACCACGTGGGCTTGCAATCAGCACCCTCAGGAGCTCAGTGTGTCAGTGGAGTAGAGAACCATTAACTCTTTAGGAAGTTGGTTCCTACTCTACCCCTAAGTCCCACGAAGCAGGAAGGCTGTTGCCAGCAGCCTCCCTGTAACCTAACTAACTCTAAAAAATAAAAAACAAAGAAAACTCCTAGGAGCTCCCCTAGATGTGACCGGCTCCTCCGGGCACATTTTTTAAACTGAGTCTGGTAGGAAGGGCATAGAGGGAGGGGCCAGCCCACACTATTAAACTCTTAAAGTGCCAGTGGCTCCCAAAGAACCCGTCTATACCCCATGGTACTAAATTGGACCCCAGCATCCTCTAGGACGTAAGAGAAAACAAAAGACCTAACAAGACTGGCTACAGAAAGAGTAACAAAATCCACAGTAAGTATCCAGAAACATACAACGGAAACAGTGATTAAAGAAACAACTCCTACATGTTTCATGCACGAGAAGAGTTTAATCATGAAGCACCGAGACTAAACACTTTCTGGTTATTTATAGCGTAAGTATCACATAATTACAACATCTGTGGGGGAAACCTAGAGACGCTTGGAAAATGAATCTATGATTTTAGGATAAAATTGGGTAATTTATCTTTTTAAGCAGAATGATGTGATATGGAAGTAATTTAAGGGGACCCAGATATGATGCTAAATATTTGAAGCTTTTAAGCAATTGCAAATCACTCCTATTACATACAACCAAGAGAGCGTGTCCTAAAAGTCTCATTTTTCTATGCCTGTCTGGGCATCAGCAGCAGAATAGGTTGCAGTGATGCAGGAGACAACTCAGAAAAGCACTGAGCCATAGGGGCAGAAATGGTATAACCAACATTTTCTGTACTGAAGACAAAAAAAATACATAATAAGAATAATAATAATATTATTAATAATAATAATTTTATTTTGGTATGCAAATAAAGCACTTCTTGTGTTTGCATGTAGAAAATTAAAACTGGGAAACTTTATATTTAGCATAGGAAACATACACTCACAACTCTTAATCTACATACACATTTGAGGAGAAACATGGCTTGGCCAAAATGCAAATCTGCATTCTCTCTATGGATTTAATACTAACACTAAATGAGGCCTGATATGTTATTTAGAATCTTTTTATCAATGTATCAACAAACACGATAAAAGTTGTATAAGTATGAACGCTAAATTAAGGGGGAATGTAATAGGGTGTGAGAACTAGAAAGTGAGAGATTTTGCGAACATTTTTAAAGAGGCAATCATTTATATGGCAAAATCAGGTTGATTTTGCCATGTAAATGATTTCCACTTTAAAAAAAAACAAAACAGAATTCTCACAAAATCTCTCACTTTCTGATTCTCATACCCTATTACATTTCCCCCATAGTATTTATTGTGCAGTATAAATTGTGATCATTTACTTACCAAAATTTCATAGAGGATGCATCGGGTTGGTATCGTAATACCGGCTGTTGAGACGATCAGAATCCTAACACTCAGCATGCTGATGGATCCTAGTACTGTTAGAACCCTACACCACCCATCTGCTACCTAACCCTAACCACTCCCTCCCTAACACTCCCCTAGTGCTTAACCTAACCTTAACCCTAATACTCACCTTGGGCATTCGCCATTATTGTGAGCGTTATGATTCCGGCATTGGGATTCTGGCAAACGGGATCCCAACTACAATCTCTTGCAACAGGTCACAACAGGAATCCTAAACATGGTACAGGTTGAGTATCCCATATCCAAATATTCCGAAATACGGAATATTCCGAAATACAGACTTTTTGGAGTGTGAGTGAGATAGTGAAATCTTTGTTTTTTGATGGCTCAATGTACACAAACTTTGTTTAATACACAAAGTTATTAAAAATATTGTATTAAATGACCTTCAGGCTGTGTGTATAAGGTGTATATGAAACATAAATGAATTGTGTAAATGTAGACACACTTTGTTTAATGCACAAAGTTATACAAACTATTGGCTAAAAATACCTTCAGGCTGTGTGTATAAGGTGTATATGTAACATAAATGCATTCTGTGCTTAGATTTAGGTCCCATCACCATGATATCTCATTATGGTATGCAATTATTCCAAAATACGGAAAAATCCCATATCCAAAATACCTCTGGTCCCAAGCATTTTGGATAAGGGAGACTCAACCTGTACCATCATGTATTTAACCAGGTATTTACATGACATGGGGCACATACAAGTGATTAATTATTTTCTTGAAGGCTAAAATAAGATTTTACTTACCGATAAATCTATTTCTCGTAGTCCGTAGTGGATGCTGGGGACTCCGTCAGGACCATGGGGATTAGCGGCTCCGCAGGAGACAGGGCACAAAAATAAAGCTTTAGGATCAGGTGGTGTGCACTGGCTCCTCCCCCTATGACCCTCCTCCAAGCCTCAGTTAGGATACTGTGCCCGGACGAGCGTACACAATAAGGAAGGATTTTGAATCCCGGGTAAGACTCATACCAGCCACACCAATCACACTGTACAACTTGTGATCTGAACCCAGTTAACAGTATGACAACGTAGGAGCCTCTGAACAGACGGCTCACAACAATAACAACCCGATTTCTTTGTAACAATAACTATGTACAAGTATTGCAGACAATCCGCACTTGGGATGGGCGCCCAGCATCCACTACGGACTACGAGAAATAGACTTATCGGTAAGTAAAATCTTATTTTCTCTAACGTCCTAGTGGATGCTGGGGACTCCGTCAGGACCATGGGGATTATACCAAAGCTCCCAAACGGGCGGGAGAGTGCGGATGACTCTGCAGCACCGAATGAGAGAACTCCAGGTCCTCTTTAGCCAGGGTATCAAATTTGTAGAATTTTACAAACGTGTTCTCCCCCGACCACGTAGCTGCTCGGCAGAGTTGTAATGCCGAGACCCCTCGGGCAGCCGCCCAGGATGAGCCCACCTTCCTTGTGGAATGGGCCTTGACAGATTTAGGCTGTGGCAGGCCTGCCACAGAATGTGCAAGTTGAATTGTGCTACAAATCCAACGAGCAATCGTCTGCTTAGAAGCAGGAGCACCCAGCTTGTTGGGTGCATACAGTATAAACAGCGAGTCAGATTTTCTGACTCCAGCCGTCCTTGAAATATATATTTTCAATGCCCTGACAACATCCAGCAACTTGGAATCCTCCAAATCGCTAGTAGCCGCAGGCACCACAATAGGCTGGTTCAGATGAAACGCTGACACCACCTTAGGCAGAAAATGAGGACGCGTCCGCAGTTCTGCCCTGTCCGAATGGAAAATCAGATATGGGCTTTTATACGATAAAGCCGCCAATTCTGACACTCTCCTGGCTGAAGCCAGGGCCAGTAGCATGGTTACTTTCCATGTAAGATATTTCAAATCCGCCGATTTGAGTGGCTCAAACCAATGGGATTTGAGAAAATCCAAAACTACATTAAGGTCCCACGGAGCCACTGGGGGCACAACCGGGGGCTGTATATGTAGTACTCCTTTTACAAAAGTCTGGACTTCAGGAACTGAAGCCAATTCTATCTGGAAGAAAATCGACAGGGCCGAAATTTGAACCTTAATGGACCCCAACTTGAGGCCCATAGACAATCCTGTTTGCAGGAAATGTAGGAATCGACCCAATTGAAATTCCTCCGTGGGGGCCTTCCTGGCCTCACACCACGCAACATATTTTCTCCAAATGCGGTGATAATGTTGTGCAGTCACCTCCTTCCTGGCTTTTACCAGTGTAGGAATGACCTCTTCCGGAATGCCTTTTTCCCTTAGAATTCGGCGTTCAACCGCCATGCCGTCAAACGCAGCCGCGGTAAGTCTTGGAATAGACACGGTCCCTGCTGAAGCAGGTCCCGTCTTAGAGGTAGAGGCCACGGATCTTCCGTGAGCATCTCCTGAAGTTCCGGGTACCAAGTTCTTCTTGGCCAATCCGGAGCCACGAGTATCGTTCTTACTCCCCTTTGCCGTATAATTCTCAGTACTTTTGGTATGAGAGGCAGAGGAGGAAACACATACACTGACTGGAACACCCACGGCGTTACCAGAGCATCCACAGCTATTGCCTGAGGGTCTCTTGACCTGGCGCAATACCTGTCCAGTTTTTTGTTGAGGCGAGACGCCATCATGTCCACCTTTGGTTTTTCCCAACGGTTCACAATCATGTGGAAGACTTCTGGATGAAGTCCCCACTCTCCCGGGTGTAGATCGTGTCTGCTGAGGAAGTCTGCTTCCCAGTTGTCCACTCCCGGAATGAACACTGCTGACAGTGCTATCACATGATCTTCCGCCCAGCGAAGAATCCTTGCAGCTTCTGCCATTGCTCTCCTGCTTCTTGTGCCGCCCTGTCTGTTTACGTGGGCGACTGCCGTGATGTTGTCCGACTGGATCAACACCGGCTGACCCTGAAGCAGGGGTTTTGCCAGGCTTAGAGCATTGTAAATCGCTCTTAGCTCCAGTATATTTATGTGAAGAGACATCTCCAGGTTTGACCATACTCCCTGGAAGTTTCTTCCCTGTGTGACCGCTCCCCAGCCTCTCAGACTGGCATCCGTGGTCACCAGGACCCAGTCCTGTATGCCGAATCTGCGGCCCTCTAACAGATGAGCACTCTGCAACCACCACAGAAGAGACACCCTTGTCCGTGGCGACAAGGTTATCCGCTGATGCATCTGCAGATGCGATCCGGACCATTTGTCCAGCAGATCCCACTGAAAAGTTCGTGCGTGGAATCTGCCGAATGGAATCGCTTCGTAAGAAGCCACCATCTTTCCCAGGACTCTTGTGCATTGATGCACAGACACTTTCCCTGGTTTTAGGAGGTTCCTGACAAGTTCGGATAACTCCTTGGCTTTCTCCTCCGGAAGAAACACCTTTTTCTGAACCGTGTCCAGAATCATTCCCAGGAACAGCAGACGTGTCGTCGGGGTCAATTGAGATTTTGGAAAATTCAGAATCCACCCGTGCTGTTGCAGCACTATTTGGGTTAGTGCTACTACGTCCCCCAGCTGTTCCCTGGACCTTGCCCTTATCAGGAGATCGTCCAAGTAAGGGATAATTAATACGCCTTTTCTTCGTAGAAGAAACATCATTTCGGCCATTACCTTGGTAAAGACCAGAGGTGCCGTGGACAATCCAAACGGCAGCGTCTGAAACTGATAATGACAGTTTTGCACCACGAACCTGAGGTACCCTTGATGTGAAGGGCAAATTGGGACATGCAGGTAAGCATCCTTGATGTCCAGGGACACCATAAAGTCCCCTTCTTCCAGATTCGCTATCACTGCTCTGAGTGACTCCATCTTGAACTTGAATTTTTGTATGTACAGGTTCAAAGATTTCAGATTTAGAATAGGTCTTACCGAGCCGTCCGGCTTCGGTACCACAAATAGTGTGGAATAATACCCCTTTCCCTGTTGTAGGAGGGGTACCTTGACTATCACCTGCTGAGAATACAGCTTGTGAATGGCTTCCAATACCGTCGCCCTGTCTGAGGGAGACGTTGGCAGAGCAGACTTTAGGAACCGGCGAGGGGGAGACTTCTCGAATTCCAACCTGTAACCCTGAGATATTATCTGCAGGATCCAGGGGTCCACCTGTGAGTGAGCCCACTGTGCGCTGAAATTCTTGAGTCGACCCCCCACCGCCCCTGAGTCCGCTTGTAAAGCCCCAACGTCATGCTGAGGGCTTTGCAGAAGCCGGGGGGGGGGCTTCTGCTCCTGGGAAGAAGCTGCTTGGTGCACTCTCTTACCCTTTCCTTTGCCTCGGGGCAAATATGACTGTCCTTTCGCCCGCTTGTTCCTATAGGAACGAAAGGACTGCGGCTGAAAAGACGGTGTCTTTTTCTGTTGGGAGGGGACCTGAGGTAAAAAGGTGGATTTCCCGGCTGTTGCCGTGGCCACCAAATCCGATAGACCGACCCCAAATAATTCCTCCCCCTTATACGGCAATACTTCCATATGCCGTTTGGAATCCGCATCACCTGACCATTGTCGCGTCCATAAACTTCTTCTGGCAGATATGGACATCGCACTTACTCTCGATGCCAGAGTGCAAATATCCCTCTGTGCATCTCGCATATATAGAAATGCATCCTTTAAATGCTCTATAGTCAGTAAAATACTGTCCCTATCCAGGGTATCAATATTTTCAGTCAGGGAATCCGACCAAACCACCCCAGCACTGCACATCCATGCAGAGGCGATGGCTGGTCGCAGTATAACACCAGTATGAGTGTATATACTTTTCAGGGTAGTTTCCAGCCTCCTATCTGCTGGATCCTTGAGGGCGGCCGTTTCAGGAGACGGTAACGCCACTTGTTTTGATAAGCGTGTGAGCGCCTTATCCACCTTAGGGGGTGTTTCCCAGCGCGCCCTAACCTCTGGCGGGAAAGGATATAATGCCAATAACTTCTTTGAAATTAGCAGTTTTCTATCGGGGTTAACCCACGCTTCATCACACACTTCATTCAATTCGTCTGATTCAGGAAAAACTACAGGTAGTTTTTTCAGACCCCACATAATACCCCTTTTTGTGGTACATGCAGTATCAGAGATATGTAAAGCCTCCTTCATTGCCGTGATCATATAACGTGTGGCCCTACTGGAAAATACGTTTGTTTCTTCACCGTCGACACTAGATTCGGTGTCCGTGTCTGGGTCTGTGTCGACCGACTGAGGTAAAGGGCGTTTTACAGCCCCTGACGGTGTCTGAGACGCCTATACAGGTACTAACTGGTTTGCCGGCCGTCTCATGTCGTCAACTGATTTTTGTAATGTGCTGACATTATCACGTAATTCCATAAATAAAGCCATCCATTCCGGTGTCGACTCCCTAGGGGGTGACATCACCATTACCGGCAATTGCTCCGCCTCCACACCAACATCGTCCTCATACATGTCGACACACACGTACCGGAACACAGCAGACACACAGGGAATGCTCTTATCGAAGACAGGACCCCACTAGCCCTTTGGGGAGACAGAGGGAGAGTTTGCCAGCACACACCCAAGCGCTATAAATATACAGGAACAACCCTATAGAAGTGTTGTCTCCCTTATAGCAGCTTAATATATATCAAAAACGCCAAAAAAAAGTGCCCCCCCCTCTCTTTTTTACCCTGTTTCTGTAGTGCAGTGCAGGGGAGAGTCCTGGGAGCCTTCCTCGCAGCGGAGCTGAGCAGGAAAATGGCGCTGTGTGCTGAGGAGATAGGCCCCGCCCCCTATTTCGGCGGGCTCTTCTCCGGAGTTTGTGAGACCTGGCAGGGGTTAAATACATCCATATAGCCCCAAGGGCCATATGTGATGTATTTTTTAGCCAGAACAAGGTATTCTCATTGCTGCCCAGGGCGCCCCCTGCAGCGCCCTGCACCCTCCGTGACCGCTGGTGTGAAGTGTGTGACAACAATGGCGCACAGCTGCAGTGCTGTGCGCTACCTCATGAAGACTGAAAAGTCTTCTGCCGCCGGTTTCTGGACCTCTTCGCTTTTCGGCATCTGTAAGGGGGTCGGCGGCGCGGCTCCGGGACCGGACTCCATGGCTGGGCCTGTGTTCGATCCCTCTGGAGCTAATGGTGTCCAGTAGCCTAAGAAGCCAATCCATCCTGCACGCAGGTGAGTTCACTTCTTCTCCCCTAAGTCCCTCGTTGCAGTGAGCCTGTTGCCAGCAGGACTCACTGAAAATAAAAAACCTAAAAACTTTTTCTAAGCAGCTCTTTAGGAGAGCCACCTAGATTGCACCCTGCTCGGACGGGCACAAAAACCTAACTGAGGCTTGGAGGAGGGTCATAGGGGGAGGAGCCAGTGCACACCACCTGATCCTAAAGCTTTATTTTTGTGCCCTGTCTCCTGCGGAGCCGCTAATCCCCATGGTCCTGACGGAGTCCCCAGCATCCACTAGGACGTTAGAGAAATAGTATTACAAAATTATGTAATAAAATAGTGTCTGGAGTTTGCCAGGATAAATGTTTCTAAAAAAAAAAAAAAAAAAACATGGTGTCTGCAGTTTGCCAGCCTTCTTCTATGAAACAGCAGCTTAGCTTTATAAAGCAGAGAACCATTTAGCACAGGTATCCAGGCAGCAATGCTGTAGAATGGGGTCTCGTGATAGACACTCACCATTCTGTTGGATGGGTAAGGTATTATTCAAGATGGCTTTTAGTGCAAAATGGAAATGTGAAGCAATGCACTATACTATCCAAGGTATCCAATGCAAATTGTGGACACCCATGACAAGTTTAGCATTTTAACTGTGTGGGCATTATAACTATAAACATGCTTGTAAAGCGCCCTGTTTAAAGATACAATGCCTTTAGAAGCATTACAGCACTCACAAGCAGGTACACAAATAAGGTTCTCTCAGAAAGACATAGCCATGGGTTTTTTTTTTCTGAATACTTTTTTTTTTTTTTTAAACCCAAAAAGCAGTGCAATACAATCTTGCTCTGTGGCCAATTAGGCTCATGTGGTTTACCAAATAACACTAGCAGACTGATATATAGAAAGGATTAGGCTTCAATACAAGTGGACCTGCCACTTATGAAACTATTCACTTTGTGGAATGAACCAATATGTTTTATAACAATTCCCTAGCAACCAGTGACAAAACAGAATAATTAATCGGTAGGCTAATTAGTAGGCTCTTGAATATCCATTACACCACATGGTTGCCTCCATTGTAGATTTTAATTGACTTAAGCAAATTATTTAATTGTCCACCTTTCAGCTTCTGAAATGTATTTAATAATATTCATTTTAACCTTAATGTGTACTTTATCTAGTAAATAATGAATACAACTAAGGGCAGTATTCAATTCAAATCTGATTTCCCGACTTGTCGAATAAATGGCAATTTAAGGTCGAATTCAGGTTCAATATATTCAATCAAAGTGCCGTTTATCCGACAAGTCCGAAAATCCAAATTGTTGGAAAGCATGATCCACGTGTTTTGTCAGATTTGCAGACAAATCCGACAGGTTTTAGCCCCATTTCCGATAATATCAATCCGACTTTAAAAAAAGTCGGATTAGCATTGTCGGGAACGGGCAAATCCGTCGCTAACTGAATACCGAGAAGTCGGATCCATTCCGTCGGGCAGGATCTGACATCAATTGAATACACCCCTAAGTACCTTAATAAATAACCTGCTGAAATAGTGTAAACACTCAGAGTAACAGTTATGGAAAGTGTATTGGTGCAGTTATATTTGAGGAACAAACACAGCCCCTTCGTAGATATCAGTAGTGTATTCTTGCCTCTTTTTCCTCTCTGATAAATATATATCTGCAAAAAAATATACTCTGCAGGGGTTATATACAGCTAGGGCAGGACAATTGGCAGCATTAGCATTCAGAGGTTAATTATGGGGAGAGGAAGTGGGTGTGGAGTAATTTCAGCACGAGATGTTCCTGTACTGAGTGTATGGGTGAGCAAACAGTGTCAGAGACACTGCAGGGGAAAGAGTAGACAAAAGGGGTGGAGCACAGCATAGGGATAGGGGGACAAGAGCAAGAGGAAGAAGAGGGAATAGGGCCTTGCCTATGAGTTACATACTAAGGGAAAGGAGTGAACAGATGAAGAGTGAACTGGGAAGGATATATCATGGAGGAGTTGAGTAGATCAGTGCTGAGTTATAAAAGAGGACTAGTAAGCTTTAATAAAAAAAGTTGTGCATCAATGGCAAATATAATGCTGGAAAGAATGGATAAAAGTCTGACTAGGTGAGGTTAGTGAGTTACAGAGCAGGAGGGCAAACGTGGAACCTAGTGCAATAAACAAATTAAACAGGGAGGAGGTTAGGTGATGGTCAGAGCAGAGGCAAAGAGGGTGGGAGAGAGTGTGCAGACATTCAAACAAGCCTTGTTCCAGTTTCAAATAATTTCTAATATCTGTATTTCAAATTATAGTTGCATCATTTATAATATGCAACACACTGGTGCCTCAAACACAGAATTTATACTAAAATAACTGAAAACTTCAATCGGCTATCAAATCAAAATCTTTTGTCTGGTGAAAATACTCATTAACACGGCACAAACTGGAAATGGCTGCCCCCTTTTATACCTCATCTTGTGTAGATAATGAAACCTTCTCTTGCAATTAAGACTTGTCCAGAAAAAGGTTGCAGAGTTTAGCATATGTATCAATATAGGACCTAAAGTGCTGTGATTTGCACTGATCTCCATTTTAAATGGCTGATTTTACACGTCATTCCTCCAACATCTGCTTTGTAACCTTCTTTTAACTTTGTATATTTCATTAAAAGAAGATTTTTGGTTTGACTAGTGGAATCACTGAATGTTATCAGATGACAAAGTTTACATGCTACAGTGTTATCACTGAATTCTTGATAGCCTTCAAAACTGCACAGTGTGCATGAGTTTGTCTTCGAAAAACATTGATCTTTTGTAAAGAAAATAAAGACTTATACAAATTGCATCTTTAGAACCAGGTCTTTTTTTTTTTTTTTTTTTACAGTAATAAGGTGTAACTCATTTTCCTGGTTAGAATTTATTTTGGAAAATAAATGATCTATATATGAATAGCAGAAGGATGACTTTCATGAGTGACATATTTCTATGATGCCGTTGTCTGAGCAGGGCACATCATATACCAAATTAAAGGTCTTGGTACATTTTGGTGTTGTAATGATTGCTACATTTCGGAATTAAGTGGCAAAACGTCTTCCTGCAATTTACAATGTATCAACATTGTGCTCTGGAAAATGTGTCAGTTGGTGAACTCTCCCTGTGCATCTGCTGCATGACCTGCTGGGTAGTCTGAAAACTGTGACAGTTATTTGCAGCTACCCACTATGCAGGGATTTTTTTCAAATTTGAATCCTAAGGGGGTTGAAACCGGGCACATCAGCTACTGATTATTGGGGGTCATTCCGAGTTGTTCGCTCGTTAGCTGCTTTTAGCAGCATTGCACACGCTAAGCCTACGCCTACTGGGAGTGTATCTTAGCTTAGCAGATTTGCTAATGAAAGCTTCGCTAATTTTCTCGTAACGATTACCCGACGTGGATGTAATCTTTTTAGACTTTGCCAAAGCGTTTGATACTGTACCACACATGAGACTTATATACAAGCTACAAGAATCAGGGCTAGGAAGCACAATATGCACTTGGGTCAAAAACTGGTTAGATAATAGGAAGCAGCGCGTTGTGGTTAATGGATATTTTTCAACTTGGACTGAAGTGCTAAGTGGTGTGCCGCAAGGCTCAGTATTAGGACCGCTATTGTTCAATATTTTCATTAACGACCTAACAGAAGGTCTAGAGAGCATGGTGTCAATTTTTGCAGATGATACCAAATTGTGTAAGGCTATAAATACAGAGGAGGATGCCGAGTCTCTTCAGAACGACTTAGTTAAATTAGAAGCATGGGCAGCCAAATGGAGAATGCGCTTCAACACAGACAAGTGTAAGGTAATGCACTGTGGTAACAAGAACAAAAATTACACCTACCTACTAAATGGGGTAAAACTAGGGGATTCTGTACTGGAAAAGGACTTAGGTGTCCTCATAGATAGCAAGCTAAGCAGTAGTACCCAAAGTAGGACTGCAGCAAAGAAGGCTAATAAGATATTAGCATGCATAAAACGGGGTATTGATGCTAGGGACGAGAGTATTATACTCCCATTATATAAATCACTAGTGAGGCCACACCTTGAATACTGTGTACAGTTCTGGGCACCGTACTACAAAAAGGATATCCTGGAGCTTGAAAAGGTACAAAGGAGGGCGACCAAACTAATTAAGGGCATGGAGACGATGGAATACAAGGAAAGGCTTGAAAGACTAGGCATGTTTACATTGGAAAAGCGGAGACTAAGAGGGGATATGATCAACATCTACAAATATATAAGGGGACAATACTCAGAGCTTGCGCGGGACCTGTTTTTGGTTAGATCAACACAGAGGACTCGTGGACACTCGCTCAGGTTAGAGGAGAGGAGATTCCGCACAATACGGCGTAAAGGCTTTTTCACGGTAAGGACAATACGTGTTTGGAATTCCCTGCCCGAGGGAGTTGTAATGGCGGAATCTGTCAACACCTTTAAGAATGGGTTAGATAAATTCCTATTGGATAAGGATATCCAGGGGTATGGTTCATAGTCATGCATTATAGTTACTATTTAGTCAAATCATCATGCAGAGGACACCACAAATAGGTTGAACTCGATGGACAATTGTCTTTTTTCAACTTCAGATACTATGATACTATGATACCCCACAGTTTCTGAGTAGCTCCAGACTTACTCAGCCATTGCGACCAGCTCAGTCCTTTTCGTTCCTGGTTTGACGTCACAAACACACCCAGCGTTTGCCCAACAACTTCCCCGTTTCTCCAGCCACTCCTGCGTTTTTCAACTCGAACGCCTGCGTTTTTCCACACACTCCCATAAAACGGCCAGTTTCCGACCAGAAACACCCACTTCCTGTCAATCACACTACGATCAGCAGAGCGATGAAAAAACTTTGTTACGCCGTGAGTAAATTACCAAACTTTTGTGCTAATTTACTTAGCGCAGGCGCTCTGCGTACATTGCGCATGCGCAGTTTGCGACTAATCGCTCCGTAGCGAAAAAAAATAACGAGCGAACAACTTGGAATGACCCCCATTGTTTGGAGGATTCACAATTAAAGTGCACCAAATCCGCGAGTGTCAATTTTCAGAGCTCAAAGTTGAAGAACTGTAATTAACCACTGACCTTTAATTGTTTTTACTGCTTCAATAACCTAGTAACATGTTTAATTTATACTATTTATGTATACATGAATATAATTACAGTATTTTCACTGTACCGTGGCAGTGTTAGACAAAATGGATAAAAAAAACAGACTTGGTTCACTTTATCTCTGAACACTCCACTCAATGCTCCAATTCAAAGCATAAGTTACAAGTCGTGGTCATCTTGTGATCATTTAATTAGTAACCACAAAATTGTAAGTCAGTATATAGATGACTTCCTCTTGCTGAGTGATTTTGTGTAATTATTTTTGACAGCTCACTAATATTTTGTAAACTTTCCACTTTGACACATTATTCACAAAGCCGAAACCCATGACCTCAACCTATTTATTATTAACCGGAGAACAGAATCTACCTGTCAGATAAGGTGAAGGTGACAACTGAAAAATAATGTTGAGAAGGGTATACCTCAGAATAAATTCTTTTGGCTCAGATATAAGAGCAATGTAAATAAAAACGTGTCAGAGGACACATGAGAGGTACACAACTTCAAAAGAATAGCAAATATACCAGAGGCACAAAAGAAGCATGAATTAAAATGAACATTTTCATTATTTAGCACTAGAGTCTGAGACAAAATAGATGACTTCTCTCCTAGCAGCCCACTTTCTGACAAAGCAGTCCATCAACATTATTTCAATTATCATCTTTTATTTATATGGTGCTACCAAGTTTCGGAAGCACCATACAAGAAAAAAAAAGTAAAAAAAAAAAAAAATTCAGATAGTAGAAGATGAATAAAATGAAACCGTGAGATAATTACAGAACTGATTAACAACTATTAACAATAGCACTCAATGACCCAGTGCCCTGGGAGAGTGAGGAGCGGGGTGGACAGAAAGGCTCAGAGCCGCTGAGAGTGTGGGCACACTAGACAAGTAGAACGCAAGGTGAGAACCAAGAGGATAAAGAGCTATTTTGGACCCAAAATAATTTCACTATAACTTATGACACTTGATGCAATTCTTTAATGGCAACTCATTTCACAGAGGTACAATGATAATCTTAAACTTGATTTATGATTTTGTCCTAAAATGCTCCAAAAATATGTTCTAAAGCTAGGGGGACTAGTAAAGTGGAATGACCATATGTAAAGCTGGAGTCAACTTTCTTTATCCACTAATGCACTGGTTCTCAAACTGTGTGCCGTGCACAGGACACTTGCAGGGGTGCCTTGGATCCAGGACCAACTAAAATAATTTATGGTCAATGTAATAGAAAAAAACAAAAAACCCACTGCTTGTAGATGAAATATGTGGACAAACAGAAGCAAATCTTGTCCCTCGCCACATAATTTAACCTAAGGGTAACATATAAACACAATTTACCTAATTTAATGTTTTTTTCCCTAAATTTCTCAATAAGAAACTTTTGGCCTAATGGTGCTGATAAAAATATTCTGATACACTAGAGTGCTGTGATTCAAAAAACTTTGGGAACCAATGTACTGTAATAATTAACTTCCTTTCAACTACTCTACTAATGAAAACATATGTTAGATCTATAAAAAGACATTAGGCAATGGATAACTGTACAAACACTAATAGGATATGACTAAAAATTACTTTATTGTTGGTCATACACAACCATTTTGCAAAAAGCTGAAAATGTAATTACACCTGATGTAGGTAATCCAAATGTTGAGAACATAAAGTAAATATTGGTCTGTTTTCAATGGGATGCTGAATAGCAAAAGATTGGGGGACATTATCAAGACGAGAAATGCCCTATACAGAAATGCATAATGATAACATTAACTGACCTTCTCAAATAGGCAAAATGTAATAACTTTGTTTCCAAAGAAGAAATAAAGATTAAAGCACTTTACACCCCATTTACTTGGTAAATACAGTCCTTAGTGGATTAAAATGTCACATGAAATATGCTGTCAGTTACAAAAATGCTAACAATTTATTCTGAATTGAGTCTACAGACCGGCTGAAGAGGTGGTTTCTCAAGTACATACTTAAGGTGTGACTTTATGCGCTTGCCAAATTTAACAGTAAAAACCAAAGAAATGCCAATGTTAAATAGACTTGACAATGCAAATATTATGCGTCTCTTCTGAAGAGAGGGGCACTACAATGTAGTGTCTAGGAATTACGAAAAGAGGAATAGCAAAAACAAACCATATCGGTTCTTTACACCTTTTATCCAAAGGAAACTGTACTATCACTGTCCATGTAATGATGTGATGAAGAGCAAATAAGTACTTGTAAATATTAACAATTTGACATCACTTACTGAATGGCTCATTCTGTCCCTAAGACATAGATTATTTTAATAGTACTAGCCAATCACATTATCATGAAGATATTTGTGCTCTGAACATACAGCACAATGATGCACACTAATAAATCCTAAGCACTGGACAGATTGCAGCGGAAAACGACGTACATGGTTTAAATTGTTTTTTGTTTTGTTTTTTTCCGTTAAAGGCTTGCTTGTTGGTAAGTAGTACTTACAGAAAGAAACTAGGGAACAGTTTTCATATTTCATTAATAGTATTGGGAGTGTGGATGGAGGCGGGGAAGTGGAATATAAATCTGATTTATTTAACCCTCCATGTCAGAGGTATCAATTCATACATGTGAATTTGACAAAATGAATGTACATCAATTGTACCATTTTAACCTTTGATGAACTACCATAAAGATGTCTCAAAGAATGAGTAATACAGTATTATTTTGCATATACTAAAAGTAAAGAAATATCTAGCAGAGAGATTTTGAACCTTTGTAGTTGTATGGCACATTTGCCAAAGCAGATGCCATGCAATTAATTATTTCATGACACATTGAAGTAAAACAATTAATTAATTAATATACAGTGCCTTGCTAAAGTATTCGCCCCCATTGGCTTTTTACCTATTTCGTTACAATACAACCTGTAATAAAAAAAAATGTTTAATCTCAATTTTATGTGATGGATCTGCACAAAATAGTCTAGTTGGAAAAGTGAAATGAGAAAAATGTATATAAAAAATAATTTTGATAAATAAAAATGTGAAAATTGGCATGTGCATATGTATTCACCCCCTTTGCTATGAAGGTTTTCCCCCCTATTGGTCAGTGGATTACAAGACAAGCTCATTAACTTTTCAAACAGGACCGTCGTGGACTTTTTCAACCAAAACGATCAAGTCTGGATGGTTAGAGGGACTCCATAAAAAATTGCGCTGAATCTCCATTGCTACATCTCGGACCAACGCTAATTGCAACTCACCCCGAAAAATACCACTGGACCGGTAAATATATCCACGTATTCGGACACCTGTTGTTAATTATTGGACTGAGCCCTTACTCGATCTTGGGCAATATTCTTGTCTATTACAGGTTGAGTATCCCTTATCCAAAATGCTTGGGACCAGGGGTATTTTGGATATCGGATTTTTCCGTATTTTGGAATAATTGCATACCATAATGAGATATCATGGTGATGGGACCCAAGTCTAAGCACAGAATACATTTATGTTACATATACACCTTATACACAAAGCCTGAAGGTAATTTTAGCCAATATTTTTTATAACTTTGTGCATTAAACAAAGTGTGTCTACATTCACACAATTCATTTATGTTTCATATACACCTTATACACACAGCCTAAAGGTCATTTAATACAATATTTTTAATAACTTTGTGTATTAAACAAAGTTTGTGTACATTGAGCCATCAAAAAACAAAGGTTTCACTATCTCACTCTCACTCAAAAAAGTCCGTATTTCGGAATATTTGGATATGGGATACTCAACCTGTACCACCTATCGGGTCCACTTATACTAGACCATAAAGAAACCTTCCAAAAAGGGGGAACAAAGACCTATGTTGCACTTATTCGAAATGTATGTTTTTTACCTGTATAAATACCAACATCTTAATTGTGTTTATTAAAAGTGTCATTTTAATTGTGGCACACTGTGTGGCTTATATATATATATATATATATATATATGTAATTTAATTTTAATATCTGAGCACTGTTCTACACAGATTTTGAACTTTTGTAGTTTTATGGCACATTTGCCAAAGCAGATGCCATCCAATTATTTCATGACACACTGAAGTAAAACAATTAATTAATGAATATACAGTGCCTTGCTAAAGTATTCACCCCCCTTGGATTTTTACCTATTTTGTTACATTACAACCTGTAATTTAATTTTTTTTTTTATCTGAATTTAATGTGATGGATCTGTAAAAAATAGTCTAAGTTGGAGAAGTGAAATGAGAAAGATTTATATAAAAAATAATTTTGATAAATACGAATGTGAAAATTGGCATGTACATATGTATTCACCCCCTTTGCTATGAAGCCCCTCAAAAGTTCTGGTGCAACCAATTACCTTCAGAAGTCACATAATTAGTGAAATGAAGTCCACCTGTGTGCAATCTAAGTGTCACATGATCTGTCAGTATAAACACACCTTTTCTGAAAGGCCCCAGAGGCTGCAACACCACTAAGCAAGACGCATCACACCATGAAGACCAAGGAGCTCTCCAAACAAGTCAGGGACAAAGTTGTTGAGAAGTACAAGTCAGGGTTGGGTCATAAAAAAAAAATCCAAATCTTTGATGATCCCCCGGAGCACCATCAAATCCATCATCTTCAAATGGAAAGAACATGGTACCACAACAAACCTGCCAAGAGAGGGCTGGCCACCAAAACTCACAGACCGGGCAAGGAGGGCATTAATCAGAGAGGCAGCACAGAGACCAAAGGTAACCCTGAAGGAGCTGCAGAGTTCCACAGCAGAGACTGGTGTATCCGCGCATGTGGCCACAATAAGCTGTACACTCCACAGAGCTGGGCTTTATGGAAGAGTGAACAGAAAAAAGCCATTACTGTTAAAAATAAGAAGGCATGTTTTGAGTTTGCCAAAAGGCATGTGGACGACTCCCCTAATTTATGGAGGAAGGTTCTCTGGTCAGATGAGACTAAAATTTTACTTTTCGGCCACCAAGGAAAACGCTGTCTAGCGCAAACACTACACATCCCATCACCCCAAGAACACCATCCCCACAGTGAAACATGGTGGTGGCAGCATCATGCTGTGGGGATGTTTTACAACAGCAGGGACTGGGAAACTGTTTCGAGTCGAGGGAAAGATGGATGGTGCTTAATACAGGGATATTCTTGAGAAAAACCTGTTTCAGTCTGCCTGTGATTTGAGACTGGGATGGAGGTTCACCTTCCAGCAGGACAATGACCTGAAGCATACTGCTAAAGCAACACTCGAGTAGTTTAAGGGGAAACATTTAAATGTGTTGAAATGGTCTAGTCAAAGCCCAGATCTCAATCCAATTGAGAATCTGTGGTCAGACTTAAAGATTGCTATTCACAAGCGGAAACTATCCAGCATGAAGGAGCTGGAGCAGTTTTGTCTTGAGGAATGGGCAAAAATCCCAGTGGCAAAATGTGGCAAGCTCATAGTGACTTATCACAAGCATCCTGCAGCTGTAATTGCCGCAAAAGGTGGCTCTACAAAGTACTGACTTTAGGGGGGTGAATAGTTATACACGCTGAAGTTTTCTGTTATTTTGTCCTATTTGTTGTTTGCTTCATAATAAATAAATAAAAAATACATCTTTAAAGTTGTAGGCATGTTCTGTGAATGCAATGATGCAAATCTTCAAACAATCCATTTTAATTCCAGGTTGTGAGGCAACAAAACATGAAAAATGCAAAGGGGGGTGAATACTTTAGCAAGGCACTGTATATCAGTTTGAAAAGAAACATTAAATGCAGGTATTTTACGTAATTTCAAGGTAATTGACTATATGAAAATAGGACTTTGGTACAAGATAAATCCTTTTCTTTGAATCGACAGGGGGCACTGGAGTACTCTTGGGATATGGACAGGGCATTAGCAGGGATAGGCATAATTAAATATTTAAATTAGTAACCCTCCACCCCCTCCATACTCCCAAGATGCCTCAGTGTTTTTTTTACTGAGCCGAACAGGAGCGAAAGAGAGGATAAACAATGGAGAATTACATATAACCAGGCTTGATTTCTTGAAGTGGACAATCCAACCATGCTGAACTAGTACATTGTACGTCATTTTGAAGGAGTATTGTTGAGACGGAGCCTTGATGAGAAGGTCGTCTAAGTATGGAACTATAATCACTCCCAGGGATCTGAGATGAGCTATCATCACAGACATCACCTTTGTGAATACCCGAGGCGCTGATGAAAGCCAAACGGTAGTGCCTGAAATTGATAATGGTTTTGTTGTACTGCAAACCTTAAGTACGCCTGATGCGGTGGCCAAATTGGAATGTGTAAGTACACACCCTTGAGATCCAGTGAAATCATGAATTCCTGTGGTTTTAAACCTGCAATCACTAACCGCAAGGATTCAATCTAAAATCTGTAGTAAGTGACGTACTGATTGAGCCCCTTCAGGTTCAATATCGGTCTGACCAAGCCGTCCGGCTTTGGTACTAAAAAACATTGGAATAATAACCTTGACCCTGTTGGTGAACTAGAACCTGAATCAAAACTGCTGAATCTACGAGAGACTGAATAGCGGTCCGCAGAACAGCCTTTTTGTCTCCTGACACAGGCAGGCCTGTCTTGAAAAAACCACATTGGTGGTAGACAATTGAACTCTATTTTGTAACCTTTGAACACTAAATTGCAGATCCACCCATCTGAGAATGTCTGAAACCACGCCAAGTGAAACGTTTGAAGGCGTGCTCCCACAACTGAAGATCCGAGATGGGCTGGAAGGCCGTCATGCCACTGGCTTGTCAGCGGCTTTTTTGTCCTGACGACAGTTAGTGGTTTGTTGAAAACCACGCCCTGTACCACGTCTACTCTGTATGGTTGTTTCGCTAACAAGCCTCGAAAAGATTGAGGTCTGAAAGATTTGAACGCTGGTCCAGCATATTTCCTTTTAGGAACTGGTGCGAGCAATGGCAGGAAAACAGACTTTCTCCCAGTAGCCTGAGAAATCCATTTGTCCAATTCAGGACTAAATAACATATCGCCAGTCTAAGGCAACGCTTCGATTCCTCGTTTCGAGGTTTGTATTTGGACCAGTACTTGAAAGACACACTGTGCAAGTAGAAGTTCCATCAGGTAACACACTCTCATAGACACTGCAGATAAGCTGCTTCTTTGATTTTGCATTAGCTTTACTCATCATACACACAGACTGTGTAGGAATACAGTGATACACAAGTCCCACGACTCATTAAAAAATGTAACGGAAGTGTGGATAAGTCAGAAGTGTGGAACACACCAAGTTCTGTTAAATATGTGCTTCACTGAATTTCCTACTACACCCCTGCTCTACAGTGGCCGTGTGTTGTAGGGCCGATACCAGATTCCTGCAGAAAGAAGCAGGAAGTGATTACAAAATGGTATCCACTACATGCCTTTCTTTCTTTTTTTTAAACATAAGTATATTATGCACCATGTTAAACTATATATATCCATAAAGCACTACCATTCTCTAAATCCGCGGCCACCAACCCTTATCTGAGGGAAATTACTAGCTAGGGACCTTAATATAACCACCTCTATGTCTGTGAGCTGGGTGCTGCTGCAGGAAGTGCCGTCTCTGTCTCCCCCTCGCCACAGTGTAGAGAAGCAGCGCAATCCTAGGTCAGCAGTGTTTTCCCCCCTGTACAGGGGGCCAGCAGCAGCAGCTGATGAATTTGTGGAGCTGTCGCGGTCAGTACAGGGGAGCGGTGCAGGAGCTGTACGCGGCCAGCATAGGGGAGTGGTGCTGGGCAGTTAGCTGGAGCTGTACGTGGCCAGTACAGGTGAGCGGTGCGGGCAGTAAGCTGGAGCTGTATACAGTCCGCTAGAGGGGAGTGGTGACGGGCGGCCAGTGGCAGCAGTGAAAGCTGACCGTGGTCGGACACAGGGGTGATGGGTGGCCAGCGGGGCACCTAGCGGCAGCAGCTGTCAGTGACCGCGGCTGGGGAGTGCAGGAAATCCATTTGTCTCTTATTTGAACTGAACATCAACTCCCCCACACATGACGCTATCCATTAACCACCTGCTGAAACCTCAGGTGAGATGCGGAGACTCTGACGGGGCTTCTTTAGCAAGTGTCGTCCAGCTCCTGCAGCCTTAGGCGGACATCAGCTACTGCTGATTCGGTCTATGGCGGGGCTCTGGAGCGCCGACAAGCCACTGCTGCATTTAGCAGCACCCACAATCCCGGACCCACGCTTCTCAGTAATCTGGGAAGGGACTAAGATGTAAAAATAAGATTTTACACTTACCGGTAAATCTATTTCTCGTAGTCCGTAGAGGATGCTGGGACTCCGTAAGGACCATGGGGAATAGACGGGCTCCGCAAGAGACATGGGCACTTTAAGAAAGACTTTAGACTCTGGGAGTGCACTGGCTCCTCCCTCTATGCCCCTCCTCCAGACATCAGTTAGAGAAACTGTGCCCAGAGGAGATGGACAGTACGAGGAAAGGATTTTTGTTAATCCAAGGGCAAGATTCATACCAGCCACACCAATCACACCGTATAACTTGTGATAAACTACCCAGTTAACAGTATGAACAAACAACATAGGGGGTAATTCCAAGTTGATCGCAGCAGGAAATTTTTTAGCAGTTAGGCAAAACCATGTGCACTGCAGGGGGGGGGGGGGGGGGGCAGATATAACATTTGCAGAGAGAGATAGATTTGGGTGTGGTGAGTTCAATCTGCAATCTAAATTGCAGTGTAAAAATAAAGCAGCCAGTATTTACCCTGCACAGAAACAAAATAACCCACCCAAATCTAACTCTCTCTGCAAATGTTATATCTGCCCCCCCCCGCCCCCGCAGTGCACATGGTTTTGCCCAACTGCTAAAAAATTTCCTGCTGCGATCAACTTGGAATTACCGCCAAAGTCTCGGTCCAAACCGATGAACTATAATATAACCCTTATGTAAGCAATAACTATATACAAGTCTTGCAGAAGAAGTCCGCACTTGGGACGGGCGCCCAGCATCCTCTACGGACTACGAGAAATAGATTTACCGGTAAGTGTCTTATTTTCTCTAACGTCCTAGAGGATGCTGGGACTCCGTAAGGACCATGGGGATTATACCAAAGCTCCCAAACGGGCGGGAGAGTGGGATGACTCTGCAGCACCGACTGAGCAAACAGGAGGTCCTCCTCAGCTAGGGTATCAAACTTATAGAACCTTGCAAAGGGGTTTGATCCCGACCGAGTAGCTGCTCGGCACAACTGTAATGCCGAGACCCCTCGGGCAGCCGCCCAAGAAGAGCCCACCTTCCTAGTGGAATGGGCCTTAACCGATTTTGGCAATGGCAATCCTGCCGAAGAATGTGCTTGCTGAATCATGTTACAGATCCAGCGAGCAATAGTCTGCTTTGAAGCAGGTGCGCCAACCTTATTGGCTGCATGCAGGATAATTAGCGCCTCTGTCTTCCTGACCCTAGCTGTTCTGGCCACATAAATCTTCAAAGCCCTGACCACATCAAGTGACTCTGAATCCTCCAAGTCTCGCGTAGCCACAGGCACGACAATAGGTTGGTTCATATGAAAAGATGAGACCACTTTAGGCAGGAATTGAGGACGGGTTCTCAATTCTGCCCTATCCACGTGAAAAACCAGATAGGGACTTTTATATGACAAAGCCGCTAATTCCGAAACACGCCTTGCAGAAGCTAAGGCCAACAACATGACCACCTTCCAAGTGAGATATTTCAACTCCACTGTTTTGAGTGGTTCAAACCAAGGTGACTTGAGGAAACTTAATACCACGTTAAGATCCCAAGGCGCCACCGGAGGTATAAAAGGAGGCTGAATATGCAGCACTTTCTTCACAAATGTCTGTACTTCAGGAATAGAAGCCAATTCTTTTTGAAAGAAAATGGACAAGGCCGAAATTTGAACCTTTATGGATCCTAATTTTAGGCCCAAGTTCACTCCTGTTTGAAGGAAGTGAAGTAAACGGCCCAAATGGAACTCCTCCGTAGGAGCAGTCCTGGCCTCACACCTAGAAACATAATTCCGCCATATGCGGTGATAATGTTTAGATGTCACGTCCTTCCTAGCCTTAATCAGGGTAGGAATGACCTCCTCCGGAATACCTTTTTCCGCTAGGATCCGGCGTTCAACCGCCATGCTGTCAAACGCAGCCGCGGTAAGTCTGGGAACAGACAGGGCCCCTGTTGCAGTAGGTCCTGCCTTAGAGGAAGAGGCCACGGATCTTCTGTGAGAAACTCTTGCAGATCCGGATACCAAGTTCTTCGTGGCCAATCTGGAACAATGAGGATTGTTCTCACTCTTCTTTGCCTTATTATTCTCAACACCTTGGGTATGAGAGGCAAAGGAGGGAACACATAGACCGATCTGAACACCCATGGTGTCACCAGAGCGTCTACAGCTACCGCCTGAGGGTCTCTTGACCTGGCGCAATATCGCTTTAGCTTTTTGTTGAGACGGGACGCCATCATGTCTAACTGAGGCAGTCCCCACCGACCCGCGATCTGTGCGAAGACTTCGTGATGAAGTCCCCACTCTCCCGGATGCAGGTTGTGTCTGCTGAGGAAGTCCGCTTCCCAGTTGTCCACCCCCAGGATGAACACTGCCGACAGTGCGCTTACATGATTCTCCGCCCAGCGAAGAATCCTGGTTGCTTCTGCCATGGCCACTCTGCTCCTTGTGCCGCCTTGGCGGTTTACATGAGCCACTGCTGTGACATTGTCCGACTGAATCAGAACCGGTTTGTCCCGAAGTAATGCCTCCGCTTGACGTAGGCCGTTGTATATGGCCCTCAACTCCAGGACGTTGATGTGGAGACAAGTCTCTAGAGTTGACCAGAGACCTTGGAAATTTCTTCCCAGTGTGACTGCTCCCCAACCTCGGAGGCTTGCGTCCGTGGTCACCAGGATCCAGTCCTGAATGCAGAACCTGCGGCCTTCCAGGAGGTGTACACTGTGCAGCCCCCACAGGAGAGATATTCTGGCTCTGGGAGACAGGGTGATCCTTTGATGCATTTGTAAATGAGACCCGGACCATTTGTCCAGTAGGTCCCATTGAAAAGTCCTCGCATGGAACCTGCCGAAGGGGATGGCCTCGTACGATGCCACTATCTTCCCCAGGACACATGTGCAGTGAAGCACTGAAACCTTTTTTTGGCTTTAATAGGTTCCTGACCAGAGCTATGAGCTCCTGAGCCTTTTCCATCGGAAGAAAAACCTTTTTCTGTTCTGTGTCCAGAATCAGGCCCAAAAAGGTCAGACGCGTTGTAGGAACCAGCTGGGACTTCGGAATATTGAGAATCCAGCCGTGCTGTTGCAACGTCCTCACAGACAGTGACACGCTGTCCAGTAACTTCTCTCGAGATCTCGCCTTTATGAGGAGATCGTCCAAGTATGGGATAATTGTGACACCCTGCTTGCGTAGGAGCACCATCATTTCCGCCATTACCTTGGTGAAAATTCTCGGGGCCGTGGAAAGCCCAAACAGCAACGTCTGAAATTGGTAATGACAGTCCTGTACCGCAAATCTCAGGAACGCCTGGTGAGGAAGAAAAATCGGAACATGAAGGTAAGCATCCTTTATGTCCAGGGAAACCATCCAATCCCCCCCCCCCCCTCCAGGCTGGCGATGACTGCTCTCAGCGATTCCATCTTGAACTTGAACTTTTTCAAGTACAGGTTCAGGGATTTCAGATTCAAAATAGGTCTGACCGAACCGTCCGGTTTCGGAACCACAAACAGGGTTGAGTAATACCCCTTTCCTTGCTGGAGAAGAGGAACCTTGACCATCACCTGTTGCAGATACAATTTTTGAATTGCAGTTAACACTAACTCCCTTTCTGACGGAGAAGCTGGCAGAGCCGATTTGAAAAACCGGCGAGGAGGCATCTCTTCGAATTCCAGCCTGTATCCCTGAGAAACAATCTCTATTGCCCAGGGATCCACCTGTGAGTGAACCCAGACGTGGCTGAAAAATCGAAGACGTGCCCCCACTTGAGCTGACCCCCACAGGGAAGCCCCAGCGTCATGCGGTAGATTTTGCAGACGTAGGGGAGGACTTCTGCTCCTGGGAGCTAGCTGTGTGCAGCTTTTTTCCCTTGCCTTTACCTCTGGCAAGAAAGGACGATCCCCGTACCTTTTTGCTTTTATTTGAACGAAAGGACTGCATTTGGTAATGAGGTGCCTTCTTAGTATGTTGTGGGGGAACAAAAGGTAAAAAATTCGATTTACCAGCCGTAGCAGTAGAGACAAGGTCCGAGAGGCCTTCTCCAAACAACTCCTCCCCCTTGTAAGGCAACGACTCCATATGCCGCTTTGAGTCGGCATCCCCCGTGATATGCTCTAGGGTCATTAGAATGGTATCCTTATCTAGGGTCTCAATCTCCGTAGACAAGGAATCTGTCCATGCTGCGACAGCACTACAAACCCAGGCCGATGCCATAGCCGGCCTAACAATAGTACCAGAATGTGTGTAAATGTACTTCATGGTAACTTCCTGCTTACGATCCGCAGGATCCTTGAGGGTAGCCGTATCCTGGGAAGGCAATGCCACCTTCTTGGATTAGCGTGTCAACGCCCTGTCTACTTTAGGCGAAGATTCCCATCGTATCCTGTCCTTTTGTGGGAAGGGATACGCCATAAGAATCCTTTTGGGTACTTGTAGTCTCCTGTCTGGAGATTCCCAAGCCTTTTCGCACAATTCGCTTAGCTCAAATGAGGACGGAAAGGTGATCTCAGGCTTTTTTTCTTTATACATGTGTACCCTCGTGTCAGGGACAGGGGGTTCCTCAGTAACATGCGAAACCTCTTTAATAGCAATGATCATGTAACGAATACCTTTAGCCACTTTTGGCAGAAGGTCCCGGTGCCACTGGGACAGGCATGGTCTGACTACCTGACTGATCCCTAGCCTCAGGTTTGTCTAATCTCTTATGCAATAAATTTACATTAGCATTCAAGACATTCCACATATCCATCCAGTCCGGTGTCGGCGTTGCCGCCGACGACCTGACATTCATACACTCCTCCTCCTCCTTCATCGTCAAACATGTCGACACACGCGTACCGACACACTCCACACACACAGGGAAACTCTTTTCTGAAGACAGGTTCCCCTTTAGGCCCTTTGGAGAGACAGAGAGAGAGTATGCCAGCACACACCCCAGCGCTATATGACCCCGGAGAAAAACACAGAATGTTTACCCAGTAGCGCTGCTGTAATGTATAATCCCCAATTATGTGCCCCCCCACCCTCTACTTTAAAACCCTCTTTCAATGTGTGTCAAGCAGGGGAGAGTCCGGGGAGCTTACTCTCAGCGGTGCTGTGTAGAGAAAATGGCGCTGGTGAGTGCTGAGGGAGAAGCAACGCCCCCTCGGCGGCGGGCTTCTGTCCCGCTCAAACTTTGTAAAACATGGCGGGGGCTCTTTTATATACATGTACAGTGCCCACCTGTACATGTATATAGGTCATTTTGCCATAGGAGAGGTATTCATTGCTGCCCAGGGCGCCCCCCCTGCGCCCTGCACCCTTACAGTGACCGGAGTGTGTGAGGTGTATGGGAGCAATGGCGCACAGCTGCAGTGCTGTGCGTTACCTCAGTGAAGCACCCGAAAGGCTTCTGCCGCCTCAGAGTCTTCTTTCTTCTTTTCGTCCGGCTCTGTGAGAAGAACGGCGGCGCGGCTCTGGGATGAACGCCCAGGACGAACCTGTGTTCCACTCCCTCTGGAGCTAATGGTGTCCAGTAGCCGAGAAGCAGAGCCTATCATTTAAGTAGGTCTGCTGCTCTCTCCTCAGTCCCTCGATGCAGGGAGTCTGTTGCCAGCAGTGCTCCCTGAAAATAAGAAAAAACCTAACAAATATGCTTTCTTAGCAGGAAACCCAGGAGAGCTCCCTGCAGTGCACCCATCTCTTCTGGGCACAGTCTAAAACTGAGGTCTGGAGGAGGGGCATAGAGGGAGGAGCCAGTGCACACCCAGAGTCTAAAGTCTTTCTTAGAGTGCCCATGTCTCCTGCGGAGCCCGTCTATTCCCCATGGTCCTTACGGAGCCCCAGCATCCTCTAAGACTTTAGAGAAAAGAAAAAATCTTAAAAAACAAAAGTAAAGTTTGGAGATTCCTCAAAGCATGCCCTTCCCTGTAAGGCACACAAAAACACTGAGGCATCTTGGGAGTATGGAGGGGGTGGAGGGTTACTCATTTAAATAATTAAATGTGCCTATCCCTGCTAATGCCCCATCAATATCCCAAGAGTACTCAAGTGACCCGTAGTGGATGAAAAAGATAGATTATTATATATGAATACACAAAGCCTTTTTCACTTATATTTTTAGTATAAATTCAGCCTGTATCTTGACGCCGTGGTTGGGTTAGCCAAAAGTAACAGGCTATCATAATGGTTGGCTGCATTATTTGCTAGGTATAGGTGTGCAAGTACAGGATGATGAGACAGTGAGGCTGGTTCACTGTCAGAGTGTCATCACTGTCCAAATTATCTCACATTCTGTCTCTATCCTAGGTTATTGATAATAACAGCGCTTTTGGGTCAAAAAAAAGAAGGAGATTAAAGTAAGGACTAAAACAGCCTAACTATGGGCCTAATTCTGAGTTGATCGCAGCAGCAAATTTGTTAGCAGTTGGGCAAAACCATGTGCACTGCAGGGGGGACAGATATAACATGTGCAGAGAGAGTCAGATTTGGGTGGGGTGTATTCAAACTGAAATCTAAATTGCAGTGTAAAAATAAAGCAGCCAGTATTTACCCCGCACAGAAACAAAATAACCCACCCAAATCTAACTCTCTCTGCAAATGTTATATCTGCCCCCCCCCTGCAGTGCACATGGTTTTGCCCAATTGCTAACAAACTTGCTGCTGCGATCAACTCAGAATTACCCCCTATATTCATAGGACCTATCACTTCATTATAAACTATTGACATCACTTTGTGCCTCGAAACATGGAAGCTTGGAAAAGTAAGATATTGGCATTCTAAAAAATTTATTGATAGCTTAAAATATGCTCAACGTGCCACTCACTTATATTTCATGTGAACTGATAAAAAAACAGATTTAGGTTACATCCGTACTTTTGTTTTATGAGTGATTAAGCCCTTAATCAGAGAGGAAACAGCTTCAATCATTTACCAGAGATGGTTATCTATGGCTGAGTGATAAATAACTATTTCACAATGACTGAATGAAAATAGATAATACCTTCTCAGACTGCAGACAAACAGTAAAGGAGCTGCTTGAACGAGTGCACGGAAGCTAGTTTTGTGTGTGAGAACAGTACATGACACACAATACTACACAACGACAAAAAACAGCTACACTGTCATAATTAGCCTTACATTGCTTTTTACAAATCGTATGTCCTTGAGCTTCAGTAAATCAGCTCATAATTGATGATTCATTGATTTTGCGAAAAAGCTTAATTATCCTCTTTTATTTAAACAGCTGCACAAGGGTTCCATACCAAAAATGTACAAATGTACAATAGACAGTTACTGAAAAGTTTACCTCTATACATAATTATAGCCTGCAAGTAGCATAATTATGGAGGATCCTGACATTCATCACTATCCTGGTGCCAGGATCCCATCCCCAAATTGGTATCCTGCATAGGACCCCATGGGGTCTTAATCCGGTTCTGGCACTCAAAGTCTATCCCATGGCCTTAGTGTGCTGTAGAAGCACCAACCAGGTCCCACCAGTATGTGTGCAAGGGAAAGACTACTACCAGGCTGAAGCTAGGGGACAAGCTCTGTGGCTGCATGATGCTTACCTATAAAACAAGACAAGGGCAGTATTCTGTCTCTGCAATCAGGTGGCCAGACACAGGTAAAAAAAAATAATCTAGAGGGCCGGAGCTACTCAGCATACAGGGCAGGATTTACATTAAGCTGAGCTGTGCTCCCAGGCTACACCACTGGTTGTTGGGGTCTTTGTATGTCAGTGAGCATAGTTTGAACTTAGCTCTTGATAGGATTTGGAGCAAGTTGAGGGGAGGGCAATGGATGTGGAAAAATGAGAGGAAAATTGGGCTGCAGTGTTCAGAATAGACTGAAGAGAGGTGAGATTTGAAAATTGAAGACCGCAGTTATAAAGTGAAAGATAAAATAATTATTAGCTTCCAGGGTGATAAAGGCCTTGATCCTGGAAATGTTATGGTGGTGGATGCGGCAAGAATGGGAAACGATTAGAAATGTGGAGGAGTGAAAAAGAAGCAAAAAATAAGATTTTACTTACCGGTAAATCTATTTCTCGTAGTCCGTAGAGGATGCTGGGGACTCTGTAAGGACCATGGGGAATAGATGGGCTCCGCAGTAGATAGGGCACTTTAAGAAAGCTTTGGATTCTGGGTGTGCACTGGCTCCTCCCTCTATGTCCCTCCTCCAGACCTCAGTTAGAGAAACTGTGCCCAGAGGAGATAACAGTACGAGGAAAGGATTTTTGTAAATCTAAGGGCAAGATTCATACCAGCCACACCAGTCACACCGTATAACTTGTGATAAACTACCCAGTTAACAGTATGAACAATAACATAGCTCTCGGTTCAAACCCGATCAACTATAACATAACCCTTATGTAAGCAATAACTATATACAAGTCGTGCAGAAGAGGTCCGAACTTGGGACGGGCGCCCAGCATCCTCTACGGACTACGAGAAATAGATTTACCGGTAAGTAAAATCTTATTTTCTCTAACGTCCTAGAGGATGCTGGGGACTCAGTAAGGACCATGGGGATTATACCAAAGCTCCCAAACGGGCGGGAGAGTGCGGATGACTCTGCAGCACCGATTGAGCAAACAGGAGGTCCTCCTCAGCCAGGGTATCAAACTTATAGAACTTTGCAAAGGTGTTTGACCCCGACCAAGTAGCAGCTCGGCAGTTGTAGTGCCGAGACCCCTCGGGCAGCCGCCCAAGAAGAGCCCACCTTCCTAGTGGAATGGGCCTTAACCGATTTAGGCAATGGCAATCCTGCCGAAGAATGCGCCTGCTGAATCGTGTTACAGATCCAGCGAGCAGTAGTCTGCTTTGAAGCAGGAGCGCCAACCTTGTTGGCCGCATACAGAACAAACAGAGCTTCGGTCTTCCTGATCCTAGCCGTTCTGGTCACATAAATCTTCAAAGCCCTGACCACATCCAGGGACTCGGAATCCTCCAAGTCCCGTGTAGCCACAGGCACGACAATAGGTTGGTTCATATGAAAAGATGAGACCACCTTGGGTAGAAATTGAGGGCGAGTCCTCAACTCTGCCCTATCCACGTGAAAAATCAGGTATGGGCTTTTATATGATAAAGCCGCCAATTCCGAAACCCGCCTTGCAGAAGCTAAGGCCAACAACATGACCACTTTCCAAGTGAGGTATGTCAACTCTACTGTTTTGAGTGGTTCAAACCAAGGTGACTTGAGGAAACTTAATACCACATTAAGGTCCCAAGGCGCCACCGGAGGTACAAAGGGGAGGCTGAATCTGCAGCACGCCCTTCACAAATGTCTGTACTTCAGGAAGAGAAGCCAATTCTCTTTGAAAGAAAATGGATAAGGCCGAAATTTGAATCTTTATGGACCCTAATTTTAGGCCCAAATTCACTCCCGTTTGTAGGAAGTGAAGCAGACGGCCCATGAGCAACTCTTGCAGATCCGGATACCAAGTCCTCCTTGGCCAATCTGGAACAATGAGGATTGTTATGACCCTTCTTATTCATATTATCCTAAACACCTTGGGTATGAGAGGTAGAGAAAGAAACACATAGACCGATCTGAACACCCAAGGTGTCACCATAGCGTCTACCGCAACCGCCTGAGGGTCTCTTGACCTGGCGCAATACTTCTTTAGCTTTTTGTTGAGGCGGGACGCCATCATGTCTATCTGAGGCAGTCCTCACCGATCCGTGATCTGTGTGAAGACTTCTTGATGAAGTCCCCACTCTCCCGGATGCAGGTCGTGCCTGCTGAGAAAGTCCGCCTCCCAGTTGTCCACCCCCGGGATGAACACTGCTGATAGTGCACTTACATGGCCTTCCGCCCAGCGTAGAATCCTGGTCGCCTCTGCCATGGCCACTCTGCTCCTTGTGCCGCCTTGGCGGTTTACATGAGCCACTGCCGTGCCATTGTCTGACTGAATCAGAACCGGTTTGTTCCGAAGCCATTCCTCCGCTTGGCGTAGGGCGTTGTATATGGCCCTTAACTCCAGGACATTGATGTGGAGACCAGTCTCTAGGCTTGACCAGAGACCCTGGAAATTTCTTCCTAGTGCGACTGCTCCCCAACCTCGGAGGCTCGCGTCCGTGGTCACCAGGACCCAGTCCTGAATGCCGAACCTGCGACCCTTCAGGAGTTGAGCACTGCGCAGCCACCACAGGAGAGACACCCTGGCCCTGGGAGACAGGGTTATCCGTTTTTGCATGTGTAGATGGGACCCGGACCATTTGTCCAATAGGTCCCATTGAAAGGTCCTTGCATGGAACCTGCCGAAGGGGATGGCCTCATATGAAGCCACAATCTTCCCCAGAACCCTCGTGCAATGATGCACTGAAACCTTTTTTAGCTTCAATAGGTTCCTGACCAGAGCTACGAGCTCCTGAGCTTTCTCCACTGGAAGAAAAACTCTTTTTTGGTCTGTGTCTAGAATCAGGCCCAAAAAGGTCAGACGCGTTGCAGGGATTAGCTGGGATTTCGGTAAATTGAGAATCCAGCCGTGCCTCTGCAACATCTTCACGGACAAAGACACGCTGTCCAGCAACTTCTCCCGAGATCTCACCTTTATGAGGAGATCGTCCAAGTACGGGATAATTGTGACGCCCTGCCTGCGCAGGAGCACCATCATTTCCGCCATTACCTTGGTGTAAATTCTCGGGGCCATGGAAAGACCAAATGGCAACGTCTGAAATTGGTAGTGACAGTCCTGCACTGCAAATCTCAGGAACGCCTGGTGAGGAGGGAAAATCGGAACATGAAGGTACGCATTCTTTATGTCCAGGGACACCATCCGATCCCCTCCCTCCAGGCTGGCGATGACCGCTCTGAGCGATTCCATTTTGAACTTGAACCTCTTCAAGTACAGGTTCAAGGATTTCAGATTTAAAATGGGTCTGACCGAACCATCCGGTTTTGGTACCACAAACAGGGATGAATAATAACCCTCTCCTTGCTGGAGATGAGGAACTTTGACTATCACCTGTTGAATGTACAATTTGTGAATTGCAGCTAACACCAGCTCCCTCTCCGACGGGGAAGCCGGCAGAGCCGATTTGAAAAACCGGCGAGGAGGCATGTCTTCGAATTCCAGTCTGTATCCCTGGGAAACAATCTCTATTGCCCAGGGATCCACCTGTGAGAGAACACAGACGTGGCTGAACAGACGAAGACGTGCCCCCACTTGATCTGACCCCCCCCCCCCCCCCCCGGAAAGCCCCAGCGTCATGCGGTGGACTTTGCAGAAGTAGGGGAGGACTTCTGCTCTTGGGAACTAGCCGAGTGCAGCCTTTTTCCCTTGCCTTTACCTCTGGCAACAAAGGACGATCCTCGTACCTTCTTGCTTTTATTGGAACGAAAGGACTGCATATGATAATGCGGTATCTTCTTAGCATGCTGCGGGGGAACATAAGGTAAAAAATTTGATTTACCGGCCGTAGCAGTAGAGACAAGGTCCGAGAGGCCTTCTCCAAACAACTCCTCCCAATTGTAAGGCAATGACTCCATATGCCGCTTTGAGTCGGCGTCTCCCGTCCACTGCCGGGTCCACAAGAGTCGCCTAGCAGAAATAGGCATAGCGTTTATTCTGGAGCTTAGTAAACAAATGTCTCTCTGAGCATCCCTCATATACAAGGCAGCATCTCTGATATGCTCAATGGTCATTAGAATGGTATCCCTATCTAAGGTGTCAATTTCCGTAGATAAGGAGTCTGCCCATGCCACGACAGCACTACAAACCCAGGCCGACGCCATGGCCGGTCTAACGATAGTTCCTGAATGTGTGTAAATGTGCTTCATGGTAATTTCCTGCTTGCGATCAGCAGGATCCTTGAGGGAAGCAGTATCCGGAGAAGGCAGTGCCACCTTCTTGGAAAAGCGTGTCAGTGCCTTGTCTACTTTAGGCGAAGATTCCCATCGTATCCTATCCTTCTGTGGAAAAGGATATGCCATAAGAATCCTTTTGGGAACATGGAGTCTCTTATCCGGAGACTCCCAAGCCTTTTCGCACAATTCGCTTAGCTCAAATGAGGACGGAAACGTGACCTCGGGCTTTTTCCCTTTATACATGTGAACCCTCGTGTCAGGGACAGGGGGTTCCTCAGTGATATGCAAAACCTCTTTTATGGCAATAATCATGTATCGAATACCCTTTGCCACCTTCGGCTGTAATTTTGCATCCTCATAGTCGACACTAGAGTCAGTATCTGTGTCGGTATCTGTGTCAGCGACCTGGGATATGGGGCGCTTTTGAGACCCTGAAGGTCCTGGCGCCACAGGGACAGGCACGGTCTGGCTACCTGACTGATCCCTAGCCTCAGCCTTGTCTAACCTTTTATGCAGGAGATTCACATTTGCATTTAAGACATTCAGCATATCCACCCAGTCAGGTGTCGGCGTTGCCGACGGCGACCTGACATTCAAACACTCCCCCTCCACATTAAGCGAGCCTTCCTCGTCAAACATGTCGACACACACATACCGAGACACTTCATACACACAGGGAAACTCTTTTCTGAAGACAGTATCCCCTTTAAGGCCCTTTGGAGAGACAGAGAGAGAGTATGCCAGCACACACCCCAGCGCAATGACCCTGGAGACCAACACAAAATGTATTTCCCCAGCAGCGCTGTATAATATCTTATCCGCCAATTAAGTGCCCCCCCCCCCCTCTCTTTTAAACACCCCTTCACCGTGTGTAAGCAGGGGAGAGTCCGGGGAGCTTCCTCTCAGCGTTCTGTGGAGAGAAAAATGGCGCTGGTGAGTGCTGAGGGAGAAACCCCGCCCCCTCGGCGGCGGGCTTCGGTCCCGCTCAAATTTGTGTAAAAATGGCGGGGGCTCTTTTATATACATGTACAGTGCCCAGCTGTACATGTATATATCTTTTTGCCAAGTTTTGAGGTGTTATTATTGCTGCCCAGGGCGCCCCCCCTGCACCCATACAGTGACCGTAGTGTGTGAGGTGTGTGGAGCAATGACGCACAGCTGCGGTGCTGTGCGTTACCTCAGTGAAGCCGATGAAGGCTTCTGCCGCCTGAGTCGTCTTCTTGCTTCTGTTCTTCCGGCTCTGTGAGGAGAACGGCGGTGTGGCTCCGGGGGTGGACGCCCAGGACGAACCTGTGTTCACCCCCTCTGGAGCTAATGGTGTCCAGTAGCCGAGGAAGCAGATCCTATCATTTAAGTAGGTCTGCTCCTCTCTCCCCAGTCCCTCGATGCAGGGAGCCTGTTGCCAGCAGTGCTCCCTGTAAAAATAGAAAAATCCAAACAAAAATGCTTTCTAATGCAAAGAACTCAGGAGAGCTCCCTGCAGTGCGCCCATCTTCCTCTGGGCACAGTATAAAACTGAGGTCTGGAGGAGGGACATAGAGGGAGGAGCCAGTGCACACCCAGAATCCAAAGCTTTCTTAAAGTGCCCTATCTCCTGCGGAGCCCGTCTATTCCCCATGGTCCTTACGGAGTCCCCAGCATCCTCTAGGACGTTAGAGAAATCGAGGATATTTTGTCATATGGAGGAATAACAGCAGAGATTTTAAAGTGGAGAAGGAAATACAAAGATACCTTTATAGGATTGCCTACATCTGATACAGTGAGAGTTGGGCTACGCTTATATACCTACTACTTAAAGATACCTTGAGGGGATTGGTACTACTCTATACAGTGTGAGTTTGGGTAAACATCAGATCTAAGTGGTTAAAAGATATCTTTATGGGAGTGTCACCATCATGCTGCGAGTTTTGGGTACATCCATACTTTTTTAAAGAAACCATTACGTGCTTATATCTACACAACTTAGTGCGAGTTGGGTACGCCCACTTTATGATTCATAATTGGATTTTAAAACATCTGCAGATGAGCTGGGACTGCTATACCATCAGACAAATTTAGAGGTTTTCTTCTCCTGTGGGGTGCATTTCCAAACTACACATTATTTTCTTTTATGTTTATGTTTTTTATATTCACTGAATGGAAATCACTTTGAGACGATTACTAGAGGAGGATTATCAATCTATATGATTTCCAGATGCTAAACTTTTACCCATGGACACGGTATGTATTATTGTCATATTTATTATTGTTTTAATTAATTTTTTAAACACGGTTAGCGGCGCAGTTAGTGTCTTTTCCATCTCGTAACTAATAAACACATGAAGAACACTCAGTGCTCGTAGGATGAATGATTATGTACTTGTAAATTCTCCAATTCATAGAAACGCTCTCACACAGCCAGTGTAAAAAGCACAGAAACATTAGGTGCCACACAATCACTCATCTGAATTCAATGCTTACACCATATAAACTTGAGTATATCTTAATAGATGGACACAAGTCACTTCCTGATATAGTACTGTAAGTCATTTCTCCACCCATATTACAAAGTCATGTGGTGCCACTGCATTACTTTGACAAGAGTCTCATATAACTACTATATGCTATGTGAGGCCATGACTTCATTCCACTCCTCAGATCATGACGCAGCCCCACACATGCAGTTTCGCCAGCACCAGCACAATCACATGACGCAATGAGCTGTTGTACATGGTACATTGTACAAGGATTTTGTTTAAACTGCAAATAAAGCGAAGACATAAAAACATAAAAAAAACAACAAGACCTAGCGCGCACAATAAGCATAATGCGGGTTGGTGCAGACATTATGGGTGATAAATTCCATGGGTAACATATTCCACCCGCGAAAGGTACCAGACGAGGCAGCCATCTTGGGCATACTACGTAGGATTACCCTGGGTGGAGATTACCCAAACGCTAGGAATAGGGTCCCAACATAACCATCAGTTCCACGTATTTTTCACCCAGTACACGAGCATACCAAGTGAGGCAGCCATGTTGGGCACACTACAAAGGTTACTTTATGGAAGATTAGCCATATTGAGACTCAAGACATATATGGAAAAACTGACACAAGTTTAGTAGTATGATATACCTTGTACGAGTAGATCCATGTGCAGTACATCCTGCCAACGGAGGACCCATCCCGGGGCACTGCATCTTAGGAGCAGTGTGTAGGTTGCTGCTATCATGGTGTGCAAACAGTGGAAGTATAGCATACAGGCATACCATACAGGGGGGCAGAAGTACATGGTAAAGACAAATGCAGTAGCTAGAGAAGGAAATAATGAAAGACAGAGTTATAGCAGTTGGTAAGGAAAAGTAATACAATAAGTATGGCAGTGAAATATGGTCAACACGGTAAAAAGTGGAGAACAGTAAATTCAGGAAGCAGTCCTGGCGTTCGCAGCCAGAGAGGGTGGCCCAGAGTTTGGGTGAATCTAGTCCTGGAGTTCTCTGCCAATATGGATTGTCTTCCGGTGCCAAAAGCAGCGATGGGGGCCAGACCGGCAGAAAGGGGAGAGGCCACTGGGAAACTGCAGCTGTCGACTGATAAGCTAGGCAAGTGGAAACCATGAGCTGATGGGAGGCATCTCAAGCAATGCAGCTAGCAGCCAGATCTGCAGCTGCATTGGCAGGCAGGTAGGCTAAAGCAGATAGAGGCCGGGAGCTAAATACAAGCATCTCCGGCAATGTAACTAGCAGACAGCAGCAGGATCAGCAATGGAAGAAGTCCAACGGAGACAGAAACTAAAAAGATGACTCACCCAGCCAGCAGAAGGATGGCGCATGCGGCCGCCGTGGCAGGAAGGCCCCCAAGACTGAGGATCCGTTGGAGAGGATGCAGTCACCTGGCCCGGCACAGATCTCACAGAAGTCATTATCCAAGCACGCAGCGGGAGGCAGGTCCATAAACATCCACGGTCACTGCAGCAGCTGGAACTGGTCCCCAACCCAACATGTGTGGGCACTTCTGAAGATGTGACATGTGTCCTAAAGAATCCAGCCCGTGGTCTCACCATGGGAGCAGGTTGCGATCCACAGTCAACTGTTCTAGGATAGCTCAGCAGAGACCTCCAGCAGGGAGGGGGATCCCCAAAATTGACCAACTAGGGTGATCATGGAGCCGGGGATGGGATTCCCGGCCCATATCTGGGAAAAGGTTCATACTCAGGAATAATGCGCTGCCCAGGGCTATTCACCATATGTTGCTTTAAGACAAGCCTCAGAGAATTTCTTCTCTTTACTATTGTTAACTAGGCTCCAAACTCTGACACTGCTTGTAATTCCTAAATTAGTGACCATAACAGACACATGACGAAGTGTTAGTTACAAGTAATTAGGAAATCTTTATAATTATTTATAATATTCATTGCTGCCAATCCCCTTTCTTGTTTCAGTCATATAAAAGCTGTGTGTCGCAGATTTCAACAAAAATTGAAAATACCACTGTATTATGTTGAAATGGCAATTGACATTCATAGTCCTCATTCCATGCTCTTGCTGTTGCTCTTTGTCCCTAATGAAGAAGATCTCCTCCAATATGACCTTCCCCACAATACAAGTATAAATGTGTAAATATGTATAACAATATGCAGGTGAGGCATTTTCCTTGCACACAATAAACCACAACCATATGTTTTACATCCTTCCAAAGGGAAAATAAAGCATTCTTATAAATACCAAAGAGTGTATTTTTTCCTTTAATCTGGACCTTTAGAACAAGGAAAATGTGAGTGCTGATCCTATAATAAGATGTGAACTATTTGCCAAGCTGCATGCTGGTACATTAGTCTAAGTGTCTAGTGCCAAAATGAAGGATCAGAGCTATTTTAATAATTTCCAGTCTTTGGCATATTCAAAGAAATAAACTTATTAGTCACTGCCAGACTCTCTGCCTCAGATTGAACTTGTCAATATTGCTACAAATAAAAAGAAAATCTACTTTTTTATACCCCATATATGGAAGTAACAAACATGATAATATTTATGCATTAGCCTAAACTTTTTCAGATCTCAAGGAAATGTGGTATACGTGTGGGTCTGTGAATAACAACTTCTAAGTTTATATAGCACATTGAAAACAAACACTTGCATCATGCAAATCAGTTCTGTTTCTACATTATTTACCAACACTTGAGAAACTAAGGTACGTAAGTACAGCAATCTATGGCAGTAATTAGGGTGGTGAAGACTGTGCGTAGCACACAGCACATTGGCCCTGTGGGAGCAACCGCCAATATCCACCCATCCTCTGTGTTGTTCTCACTGCTGTGGACTCTTGTCTTCTAAACAGCTCAATAAATACAGCAGTAACAGAGACAACTGGGTCCTTCCTGGGTCATTCAAACGGTGTCATCCTGGGTCTGTTTCTCAGCGCCATCCCGTGGATTTTTATTTGCTCCGTGCACAGGCTTCATCTCAGGGGTCCTCTGACTGTATGACCAACAGAGAGCAGAGGCTCACTGGCACGGTTGAAGTGTTCTCTCCTGCTGGATGACTGTCTCGTCTCTGTCGCAGGACGATGGAGCAATTGTGGGGAGGGATCTTTACTTCGCCATCTAATTTCATTTACTCCCTCTCTTAACCAATATAAATAATATTAACTCCCCATGCCTGCTGTACATGTTAGTCGCCATGCCCATTCTTGTAAACCATACATTTCCCTCACCATTCTTAAAATCTGCCTATATTACTTTTCTCCTCCTTCTACATCAGCCTCCATATTTTTACCTCCTCTCTCTTGCCCTGTCCTCCTTTACCTGAATCTACTCTCCCTCCCCTATTCCTAGAACTACTCTTCTTTACTTCATTCATCTGCCTACTTCCATTAACCCCTCTCTCTTTAACAGCCAAGTAGTTTTAACTCTCCCCCATCTTCCTGGCTCATTTCCTTCATCCATTTTACCCTTGCCTCATGCCAACCCCCCCCCCCCCCCCCCAACTTTAAACTGAATGATGATGAAGAGGAATGAGGAGGAGGGGCTCTACTGTTGTGCTGTGTGTATAAGGGGCTCTGCTGTCTGGTGTAATCTGAATAACAGACACTAAAGTGTGGTCACATGTAATGTGTATAAGGGTCTCTACTGTGTATTGTGAAATGGTACTTTTCCGTGGCCGTGCCCCTTACCCAAGTCACAGCCCATTATTTTTGGAGCACGCCTGTGGTGTGCTCTCTCCCTGTTTTGAATATGGGGGAAGGACCCATCCTCTTTCTGGAAAAGGACACCAAAATGTCTTCTAACGGCACAGTATCCTTCAGTAACCAAACAGCAAGTAGCTTTCATTTGTCTTGTGCAATTTAGACAATTAAAGCAGCAGCAAAGTTTAGTGCACACTTCCACTTTTATCAATTTTACGGCAGAATATTGGTACAATGATTAGCATTGCAGTCTTGCAGCACTGGGGCCATGGGTTTAATTCCAACCAGGGCACTATCTGTGTGTACTATATAAATAAAGGTTAATTTAAAAAATGGTTAATTGAGCACTATTATATAATAACCATTGCCATTGTAGTTTCCTTTTTAGAATGTGAAAGAGTCATTCTTATCAAATACGTGTTTAGTGGATGATTCAGCAGACACTCTATTTTCTTTATTGCTCGCTGCCAGGACAAAGTTGGGCAGAAGAGTAGCCGAGAAAAGTCATTTCTATTTTAAATGTACAGGGCATTGGACAAGCCTTAAGGGGGGTACTCACGGAGCGATATTCTAAGCAATCTGACTAGATTGCTTAGAATTTGAGCATTATCGCTCCGTGTGTACCCCCTACAGCGATAGCGATGCGCAGCCCCGCGCATCGCTATCGCTGGTGCTAGATCTAGTGGGTAGCTTACTTCACCCGCTAGATCTAGCACACCCCCCTCACCCCGCACGCTCAGCACAGATCGCGCTGTGCTGAGCGGTGGGAGAGATGTGTGCTGAGCGGTTCGCTCAGCACACATATCTCCCACATCGGCCCGTCTATATGGGCCTTTAATTTTACATTTTAAAGATTGTGTTAATTCAGGAAATGAGGATGACAGATTATACCTCCAACTCTGGGGGTTGGACAAAACATTGACATTTAGATTGTCTACACCAGAATGATTACTTGTATTTGGCCAAATTTGTGCTAAGAACTTTACTTGGATAAATTGATTGTATGTGTTAGTATTAGGGATGCCAGGAACCCTTCTGTTCACCTGGTCGTGGTAGATGCACCCACTTTTTTGACCAAATTTGTGCTAAAAAGTTTACTTACATTCCATGTTAAATGTAAGTGTTTATTAAAAGAATTTTGACTATCAGTATTAAGTGCGTAGAGTGTGCACTTACATTTTTCTTTTTCCTGTGTGGCACAAGAAGCCTCAGCTTGGTAACACCACTTACTATGTTTAAAATAAGCTATTGTAAGTTGTTAATGTCAACAAGGGCAGGTCGTCAACAAGTCAAATGTCAACATTTACAATATCAATAGTGACATGCAGATGTGTCCTCTTACATCCTTGCTGCAGTCATGCTCAACAGCCCTTCAAATCGCGCCATGCCGTGGCGGTACTCATCTTTTTTGCGTATTTTGCAAATGCAATGTAATGCAATAGGAAGCACGAGCAGCTTCTTCTGATTAAAATGATATGCAGCATGCCTATATTCTGTGTGTAATTGGGGCTCTATCTGCATCCAAAACGAAACGTATGCAAACACAGTCGCAGTCACGCACAGAATATAATCAGCAGAAGCTGCTTGTGCTATTGCATTACATTGCGACTAAGACGCATTTTCCCGAGAAAAAATGCAAATAAAGATGCTCAGTGCTACAGAGTCACACAGCAGTCACGAGTAACATGTAGCGTGATTTGTAGCGCATGAAGCAAAGCTGTAAGAGGACACATCTGTAATGTCGACATTCGGCATGTCACACATGCGGTATTCCATTGACAAGGTAAATATACCTAAACTTAACCCTATCCGCAGCATGCATGTTGCTATTCTGTCATTGTTGAATGTCATGTCAATATTTAAACTTATCTGGAAAGTGTGCTGTTCATACAGTACGTTAGCTGGTTGTATTCTGACAAGACTTATTATGTGGTGAGTCTAACACATTACACAAAACAAGGCAGTCACAAAGTGTTCATCAGAAAATCCTTTCCAGCTGATAGAATTTCTGTTGAATAGACTTCTACAATTTCAGATAATTCCCTACAAATTGCAGCAGACTTGTTTAAGGCCTGAAAAACTAATTTATAGCATAGAGAAGCATGAGGTATGGAGAATGAATAGCGGAGACAAAGTAGACAGGTGTTTCCCTAAAAACCTCAGCATGGTTAGCACTAATAGTACAGGAAATTGATCTCCAGAGGCAGCAAATTGTTAGCATCTCTAATGCATTTTCAAATTCCTACTGTGCAAAATCAGCTTGTAAAAACAGGTCATTCCCAACAAGTGCCGTGTCTGGGTTCTTACACCGTTTCATTTCAGATGACTTTAATGAGAACTATGCTACATATTTTACCTCCCATCTGGTTCCTATTTGACAATGAAATATTTGTACTGCCCAACCTGTATACTTTTTGAGTGAAAAGAACAGATGTGTCTCCTTAGAACATGACAGTTTTTTCCCCCAGAAACAAAAATGAACTATTTATTAATCAAATCAGTAAAGGACATATCAGATTACTATTTCCAGTATATTTTGGAAATGTTAAATAATAGCTATTACGGGGATGTGACAAAAATTAGTCCACAATTACTTTCTCCCACGTTTTCTCATCAGCTCTTTAACTATCACTGAAGTCTGGCTACAGTGGGTGGGAAGGTTGGAAGGACAATCATATTTTGTGAATGGAGTAAAGCTAGTTTGCTGCAGTGCAAGCATGGTGTGGAACCAGGAGCAAGGCACAAAGAGGAGAACAAAAACAGCAAGTGTGAGGTGTAATAAGCTGTACCAATTAATTAGAAATGGCTGAGGGACTTGTAAGCTTTAGACGTAGAGAAACTACTGTCACAGGTGAAGTGGAGCTCTGCAATATGGATTGCGAGAGTGGGCTGAAACTTCAGTAGGATATGCACTTGAAATCTGAGTAAACTAAGTTTAGAACTGAAAGTTCGCTAACATGTCACAAAAAATACTTTATTGCATAGTAATAGTACAGTATGCAAACATTCAATGCGCAGAACTTCCGCTTACGATTATCACTATAAAGGTAGGTATATATTAAAACTCAGTCTTTGGCTAAACAAATAATATGGTAGCTTCCTTGCTGGGTAGAGCAGTAACTTGAACTATTTTCTTTCTAGACCACAAGCTGAAATCCTATGGGTTCTGTGCTGTATGCTAGACTATTCAAAAGTGGTAATTTCATCCAGAAACAAATTTCTCTTCTTGCTGTAAAGGTACTGGGACTAGAGAATGGTGAATAAGGTCACCAAGTCACTGGCAATTGGTCAAGTAGGCAAGTACTAGCAAGCTATAGTTGCATAGGTCTATCTCAAGCACACAGATGTACATCAGAACATTTGTGAGGATTTAAAAGGGTTGTAAATCCTTACTTTTGTAAAAGCTGATCACTGAATCTAACAGGGAACAGCTACTGAACTTTGAAAATGAAGGGGGCAATCTACCCTTTGAGTTACTGAAAGCAGCTTTCCTTTTTTCATAGTTCCACAAACACTCACTGTCTTGAACAGCGATAATTTTTGAATGTATGCATCCACGTTAACGGAGTAGTTTCTGTTGGATGAACCATTCTCAATATAACATGCCCTCTCTATTGCGAAACTATGAATACATCTAAAAATGAACACATGCTAAGATATACAATGATAAGCAATAACATTATGACCATCTGCCTAATATGCTATTACTTCTCCATGAACCCTCCAAAGTGTGTACTTTACAAGACCACTAAAGGTGTCCTGTGGGGATATGGTCGGGACCCTGGCAGTCAAAGTCCAGACACCAGAATCCCGGCACTGCTCGGAATGCTGGTGTTGGCATCCCGACCAAAACCACAATCATGGTGCTAGAATCCCGAACAAGGGTTTGCTGGGGCAGCAGACAAATAAGCCGCATTGGGGCGGCGGGAGGTTAGGTTAACCTGGGGGGGAGGGTTAGGGTTAAGCCCGGGAAAGGAAGGGTTAGGCTGCAGAGAGGTGGGGTTAGGTTTAGGCACCCACAGGGAGAGTTATGGTTAGGCTGAGGGGGGGTGTTAGGATTAGGGGAGTGAGTGTTACAGTTTAGGCACTACCAGGGAGGGTTAGGCTGCAGGGGGAGAAAGGGGGCATTAGGAGAAGGTGGGGGAGGGGGGGGGTATTGGGGGAAGGTAAGTATACTTACTTAGCCCCTGTTAGGATTCTGACCATCGGGATGCCGTGGATGGTCTTCTGACCGCCGGCATAGTATGCCCGACCTGTCCTATGGTATCTGGTACCATGAAGTTACCAGCAGATTCTTTAACTTCTGTAAGTTGCAAGATAAAGCTGTCTGACTTATTGCTCCAACGCACACTAACTACAGATACTCATTTGGATTGAGATCTGTTGAATATGTAAGTCAGGGCCACACCTTGGACTCGTCATCTTGATCCTCAAACCAATTTCAAACAATATGTATAGTGCAGCAGGTTGCATTATGCTGTTGAAAATGGATACATCCATCAGAGAATCCAATTGCTGTGAAAGAATGTACCTGGCTGCCAACAATGTTTAGGTAGGCAATACATGTCAAATTAATGTCCACATGAACGACATGACCCAGGATTTCCGACAGAACATTGGGGGTCATTCCGAGTTGTTCGCTCGTTGCCGATTTTCGCTATACTGCGATTAGTCGCTTACTGCGCATGCGCAAGGTACGCAGAGCGCATGTGCTTAGTTATTTTACACAAAAGTTAGGTATTTCACTCACGGCATAACAAAGCTTTTTCATCGCTGTGCTGATCGTAGTGTGATTGACAGGAAGTGGGTGTTTCTGGGCGGAAACTGGCCGTTTTATGGGAGTGTGCGGAAAAACGCAGGCGTTCGAGTTGCAAAACGCAGGAGTGGCTGGAGAAACGGGGGAGTGGCTGGGCAAACGCTGGGTGTGTTTGTGACGTCAAACCAGGAACGAAAAGGACCGAGCTGGTCGCAATGGCTGAGTAAGTCTGGAGCTACTCAGAAACTGCGGGGTAATCGTTACGAGAAAATTAGCTAAGCTTTCGTTCGCAATTCCGCTATACTAAGATACACGCCCAGTAGGCGGCAGCTTAGCGTGTGCAATGCTGCTAAAAGCAGCTAGCGAGCGAACAACTCGGAATCACCCCCATTGTCCAAAACATCACACTCACTTTACTGGCTTCTTTTCCTCTCACTATGCAGCCCCCTGTTACACTGGTGCAGCCAATGAGCACACATCAGATTGGCAGCAGATGCCTAACCACAAAGGGTTATTCATTTTTCAATAAACCAAAATTACAAAGTAGGTACAATAACAACGACAATGTATTGAAGCAGGGCTTAGTCAATTGGTACAGTACATTAGACATATTCTGTCTACGAGTAAAGTACCAACATGAAATAAAGAAGAAAAATTAAAATAGAATAAATATACAAAATCTGAAGGCTGATGGGAAGAGCCTTGGATTACAAAGGGTAGCTGCAACACTAAATAGACACCATCTGAATCACTGGATCAACATTGGTGAACTTGACTACTTGTGCTTTGAAAAGTAAGTCTGAAGCCAAATTGAAGCCACCCTGTATGTACATGTAATAAACATGTCGCTCTGCAGAAGTGAATAAGCTGTGTGGCTCCATTACAAAGTGAGGATGCTCCCCTACATAAAGTATATCTACCATTTGAATCACACTTAAATGTCTTTTCTCATAAGAAAACATCTTTTATTGCATAGTCGCCAAAATTTGTTGTAAACATAATAACATACCATGCTCTCGCTCTATTAAATACCTTGCCTGCTCCTCTGTCAAAAAAAGCAGCATAGCACAGTTATAGGAAACAGCACAAACAACACATCAAGTGGTAAACGTTTCACTGTGCCAGGTGAATGCAACTACACAAATTTGCAAACTGACAAATAATAATAGCAAATGACTTGCTTGGAAAGGCTACAAAATTCTAAGTGTGTAGGAGAAGTTTTAGTCCCATACCTTCCTCTCTCGACTGCCAAAGCATCAATTTCATCAAAGAAAAGAATTGCTGGTGAAACGGTTCTTGCTTTTCTGAATATCTAGGAAACAAAAACAATGCAACACATAAAAAAAAAGTCTAATTATGCCTTCAGTTGCTTTTATTTTTTTTTATATGCAAGTTGGCTGCAATATGGCTGAAATTCCGGTCAGCAACAGTAGCTTAGTCATCTGGTTTACACCAGGCACACGTCGCAGACACTTATGTTCCACTTGGGTACAAGGTGTAAAACAATTCATTAAATGTGTAATAAACACTTCACTATTACAGATCAACTTAAAAACTAATAAAAATTTATAATACAGCAAAATTTACATCTCGGATACACATTATTATGCCCAGTCTTTATATGTTCACAATTGCGCTTACTGGGCCTAATTCAGTAAGGATTGCAAATTCTGCTAATTAGCAGAATTTGCAATCCTTTGGATCCAGTGCTGGGGGCCGCCCATCACTGGGTAAGGCCGCACAGCATGCTGACCGGCGCCTTCCCCAGTTCAACAAGCAGAAATTGCGAACGCATCACAATTTGTGCTTGTTAGCAGAAACCTAAGATGGCTTCTGCCTGCACAGCTTAGCTGCACCCGCAGGAGTCCCGCCGCCATGTTCTTAATCGCAGTGGCTGCGTGTGACGCCATGCAGCCGAAGTGATCACGCCACCGACAGCACCCCCGTTTACGCCGCAGCACCCCCGTTTGTCCGGCTCCGCCCCAGCAATGCTCCATTTCCTCCCTGTAAATGAAGCGCTGCCACCCCCGGCCTCTGCCTGATTGACAGGCAGAGGCGATCACATTTTCTGCACTCCCCCAGCACAAAATGCGGGCACATGCGCCCGTATCTTTTTCAATGATTCCGTTTGGATCGCAAACTGCGATCCTACCTGAATTAGGATTACTGTATTGGGCCGATGTTAGAATGCCTATGTTCTGGCAATTCAAGCAGAAGTGACAGAATTACGCAAGTCTGCATTGGCGGCTGAATACTGTTCTGGACACATGCAGTGTAAAGTTATGCAAAAACATGCCAATTGGTATGGTCATACCTCCCAACATCCACGGGAGGTTAAAACGGGACCCTCTACACTGCGAAAAGGGGGCACAGCCTGTGGGAAAGAGGGCATGGCTTCACAGGGATGCATGCTCGCAGGCCACGCCTCCCATTTAAATCACAGTGGCGGCATGGCCAGCGCTCTGTGAGCTGCTGGCCATGCCCCCAGTCCCCAAAAAATGGGTCAGTCCCGCGGAAATCGGGACAGTTGGGAGGTATGGTATGGTACTGTACTTACTTTAAATCAGCCCCTTAATGTATGAGAAAGACTTTTTCAAGAAACAGCATGACTGACATAGCCACTGCAGATGCGTCCACATACACTTATCCTCAAATCGCACCAAACTGCCCCATTTATCGCGCCACAGACTTAGCTGCACCAAAACACCATTTGCTACTAAGCAAAGCTGAGGAAAAAGTATCACAATGAATAAAGAGGTAGCAAGATTGAGGAGAAAGTATACAGGGAAGGTCTGAGAATTCCTAGTAAACTACAGTATTTGTGAACTAAGGGCCTAATTCAGCAAAACTGATGGTTTGGCGATCTGCACAACTGTCGCAGTGCCTCCTAAGCTGCAGCATGATTGACATGCTGCTGCCTTTTGCAGGAGACGGCGGGCAGTGTTACAGAATATGAGGGGGGTAGGGGGTGTCAGCCCCGCATTCTGGGCGTGCCAAAGCCAGTGGCTGCATCCATGGATGCAGCTTCAGTGGGCCCGAAAACATCAACTACACAACCACCAAGTGTTACTCAGATGACTGATGATCACGTAGAAGATCCGATGCTGTGTCTTCGGACACAGCAGCAGATCACAAAAGCATGCAGTGGGCGTCTTTCTACTACAGATGCCTCCTACTGTTTTTAGATATTTTCACACAGCAGCTGCATCCAAAGAAGCAGCTGTTGTGCATTTAGCATCCATCTCTGAACCTGGCCCTAAGATCAGAATTGAGCCAGGCTTCTGGAGTCACATGGAGGAAAAGGGCTCGGTGTAGGAAGGCACATTTGTACATGTTGCTTTCCATTTAACAGAACATGAAAAGTGGGGCGGAAGTGGCTAAAACAAGGGCCCTCATTCCGAGTTGATCGCTCGCAAGGCGATTTCAGCAGAGTTACACACGCTAAGCCGCCGCCTACTGGGAGTGAATCTTAGCTTCTTAAAATTGCGACCGATGTATTCGCAATATTGCGATTACTAACTACTTAGCAGTTTCAGAGTAGCTTCAGACTTACTCGGCATCTGCGATCAGTTCAGTGCTTGTCGTTCCTGGTTTGACGTCATAAACACACCCAGCGTTCGCCCAGACACTCCTCCGTTTCTCCGGCCACTCCTGCGTTTTTTCCGGAAACGGTAGCGTTTTTAACCACACGCCCCTGAAACGCCGTGTTTCCGCCCAGTAACACCCATTTCCTGTCAATCACATTACGATCGCCGGAGCGAAGAAAAAGCCGTGAGTAAAAATACTATCTTCATTGTTAAATTACTTGGCGCAGTCGCAGTGCGAATATTGCGCATGCGTACTAAGCGGAATTTTACTGCGATGCGATGAAATATACCGAGCGAACGACTCGGAATGAGGGCCAATATACACTCCTGAGAGTAATTGCCTGAAGGCCTCTGGTGAAACAAGTAGCAAATTTTGTACCATATAAAAGTTACAATTAGAACGACAAATGTATATTATACCTAAAAAACATTACTTCTAATTTATAACATGTTATGTTATAAACTCTCCAACTGTCTGCTTAAGAAATGTTTTCGTGCAAACTCTATTTACTTCTTTGAAAGTTAGCTGACTTTTTATTTAAACATGAATCATTTTAATTAATAAGTATGTTCTGACTGCAGTAAAAATGAATGCCATGTTCTTAGATTATGGTACCACCACAAAGAAGCCTGAATTTAATTATTTCTGGATTCCATTTATAACAATAGCTTGGCAGTATTTTAGTTTTGCACATAAAAAAGCACAAATATGTTGTTGTTTTTGTCTAACATGAAGGAGATTTAAAAAAAAAGCAAATATTTTAAAAAAGGTCATAATAAGAAAGATGTTGCAACAAAACATAACAAATGTTCTTTTATGTTAGCCTTTTCTTACTGTACCTATTTATACGTTCCACAGGCTGAACAGAAAGTGGGCAAATAAAACGTACAATTAAACAATCAACATAACCAAGCTTACAAGCTAAAGGAAATATAAGGAGTTGGACAATACATACAGCGGACCAGATATAACTATATAGATAGTTGGATGGACAGATACTGTGGAAATGGGATACAATGAACAGAAGTCAATACCAAAAAGTACACAGAACACAACATATAGACCGCAATCTATAGAGTAACTGTGAGAACATGAAAATGAGTAAGAAGATCTCAGCAGCAATAAATGCATTCATCCCAAAAAGTTATTACTTATTGTCTAGACTAGAGACTCACAGCTCAAATCCACTGGAAGATCATCCATGAGGAGTCATACCAAGAAGTAATCTTGAAACAGGAAATAAATACACTGGGAGTGGCAGTGAGCATATATTTTAAATTTATCAAAGATTCCATTCTGAAGACGGCAATTAAGTTGTTCTTAAAAATTAATATTGTCGGAGGTCTGTCATGATTTCATATTTGCTGGAAACTTTTTCTGTCCACTGCCTAAATATTGTAATTCATTTTTTACTACCCTTTAGGCATTCTAAGTGAATAAAGAGTTATGTCCAGCAGAGCCCATTCATTTTTAAATATAGGAGGGGGCAGATCAGATGGATAGTGAGCCTGATCCAGCGTACAATAGACTGCTTCGAAGCAGGGCATCCAATTTTTTGGGGATCATAAAGAACGAATAGCGAGTCCGATTTTCTATGACGAGCTGTTCTCCTCACATAGACCTTCAAAGCCCTTACGACATCCAAAGACTTTGAAGTAGCAGAGGCGTACGTAAAAGCCGTAACCACAATAGGTTGGTTGATGTGAAACGCGGACATCACCTTAGAAAAAAAATGGCTGACGAGTCCTGAGTTCAGCTCTGTCCTCATGAAAAATCAATTAGGGGGCTCTTGTAAGACAACGCCTCCAGTTCCGACACACGTCTTGCTGAAGCCAATGCCAACAGTGTGACGGTCTTCCACGTAAGGTACTTTACATCCACTTCCTGTAATGGTTCAAATCAGTCCGATTGGAGGAACTGCAAAACCAAATTGAGATCCCAAGGTGTTGTAGAAGGCACAAAGGGAGGATGGATGTGAAGAACACCTTTCAAGAACGGCTGGACCTCAGGGATAGAAGCCCTTTGTCTTCTGAAAGAAAATGGACAAGGCCGAATCTGAACTTTAATGGAGTCTAGGCGTAGCCCACGTCAACTCCCGACTGCAGAAAAAGCAGGAAACGTCCCAGATGAAATTCCATAGCAGAATATTGTCTGCTCTCACACCAAGAGACATATTTCTACCAGATACGATAGTAATGCTTAGACGTTACCCCCTTTCTGGATGGATCATAGTCAGGATGACCTTGTCAGGAATCCCTCTCCTGGCTAGAATCAGCCATTCAACTTCCATGCCGTTAAACGTAGCCATGGTAAGTCTTGATAGACAAACGGTCCCTGTTGCAGAAGATCCCCTCGAAAAGGCAGAGGCCACACATCTTCGCTTAGCATCTCCAGAAGATCTGCATACCACGCCCTTCTTGGCCAGTCCGGAGCAATGAGTATCGCCTGAACCTTTTCCCTTTTTATTCTTTTCAGAATTCTTGGGATCACAGGAATGGGAGGAAACAAGTACACCAGCTGGTAGACCCACGGAGTTGTCAGAGTGTCTACCGCTAATGCCTGTGGATCCCTCGACCTGGAACAATACTGCTTGAGCTTCTTGTTGAGTCGAGAGGCCATCATGTCGATTTGTGGATACCCCCACTGGAACAACGCCGGATGGAGGCCCCAATCCCCCGGGTGCAGATCATGTCTGCAGAGGAAGTCTACTTCCCAGTTGTCTACCGCCAACACCATAACGGCGTGTCTTTCCGCCCAGAGGAAAATTCTTGACACCTCTGACATTGCGGCTCTGCTTCTTGTTCCGCCCTGTCGGTTTATGTACATTACCGCCGTAACATTGTCCGACTGGACCTGAATGGCCTGGTACTGAAGAAGAGATGAGGCCTGCAGAAGGGCGTTGTAGATAGCCGTTAGTTCCAGGATGTTTATTGGAAGGACGACTTCATGACTTGAACATCTTCCCTGAAACTGCACCCCCGGGGTGAATGCTCCCCAACCTCTGAGGCATGCATCTGTGGTTAGCAGAATCAAATTCTGAATCCCGAACCTCCAACCCTCGACTAGGTGAGAAATCTGTAGCCACCACAGGAGGGAGATCCTGGCTTTTGGTGACAGACGAATCATCTGGTGCATGTAAAGATGTGATCCGGACCATTTACCCAACAGATCCAGCTGGAAAGGTCTCGCATGAAACCTTCTATACTGAACTGCTACATAAGAAGCCATAATTTTCCCCAGAAGGCATATGCAGAGATGTACTGAGATCCGGGTCGGCTTCAAGACAGCCAGAACCATCGACTGGATTACCAATGCCTTTTCCAAGGGAAGGAATACTTTCTGAGATTCTGTGTCCAGTATCATTCCCAGGAACTGAAGCCTCTGCGTTGGTTCTAGGTGAGATTTTGGCAGGTTCAGAATCCACTCATGATCCAGGAGTAGTCTGGCTGAGAGGGCAATGTTCTCCAACAGCTGTTCCCTGGATTGTGCCTTTATCAGAAGATCGTCCAAGGATGGAACTATGGCCCTCATTCCGAGTTGTTCGCTCGGTATTTTTCATCGCATCGCAATGAAAATCCGCTTAGTACGCATGCGCAATGTTCGCACTGCGACTGCGCCAAGTAACTTTGCTATGTAGAAAGTAATTTTACTCACGGCTTTTTCATCGCTCCGGCGATCGTAATGTGATTGACAGGAAATGGGTGTTACTGGGCGGAAACACGGCGTTTCAGGGGCGTGTGGCTGAAAACGCTACCGTTTCCGGAAAAAACGCAGGAGTGGCCGGAGAAACGGTGGGAGTGCCTGGGCGAACGCTGGGTGTGTTTGTGACGTCAACCAGGAACGACAAGCACTGAACTGATCGCACAGGCAGAGTAAGTCTGAAGCTACTCTGAAACTGCTAAGTAGTTAGTAATCGCAATATTGCGAATACATCGGTCGCAATTTTAAGAAGCTAAGATTCACTCCCAGTAGGCGGCGGCTTAGCGTGTGTAACTCTGCTAAATTCGCCTTGCGACCGATCAACTCGGAATGAGGGCCTATGTTCACTCTCTGTCTGCGGCGCAACATCATCATCCCCGCCATCACTTTGGTGAACACCCTCGGTGCCGTGGAGAGACCAAATGGCAGCGCCTGAAACTGGTAGTAGCAGTCCTGCAGTGCAAACCGTAGATAAGCCTGATGATGCGGCCAGATCGGAATGTGAAGGTAAACATCCTTGACATCCAGAGATGCTAGGAATTCCCCGTCCTCCAGACCTAAGATTACCGCTCTCAAAGACTGCATCTTGAATTTGAACACACGTAAGTACGGGTTCAATGACTTGAGGTTCAGAATCGGTCTTACCGAACCGTACAGTTTTGGTACCACAAACAAGTTGGAATAGTAACCCTTGTTGTGTAGGTGAGGTGGATCTGGAATAATGACCTGGTTCTGTAACAGTTTTTGAATGGCGTCGTGTAAGTTTACTCTCGCCTCTTCTGAAACTGGTAAGCCTGATTTGAAGAATCTGTGAGGTGGGAGCTCCTGGAACTCCAGTCTGTAACCCTGGGATATAAGGCCTATGACCCAGGGATCCTGGCATGAACCTGTCCAGATGTGACTGAAGAATTTTAGCTGGGCTCCCACCCTCATGTCTTCAGGGCATCGCGGTCCACCGTCATGCGGAAGGTTTTGAGGAAGCAGAGCCTGAGCCCTGTTCCTGTGAACCAGCAGTTGCTGGTTTGCGTGGTTAACCACTAGCACCTCTGGCGGCGGTACAAGAACCTCTGGCCATGCCCCTAAATTTGGTAGTCCAAAAGGACTGAAGATTAGGTCCTGAGTAGGCCTTCCTTGCTGGCAGAGCTGCAAAAGGTGGACTTACCCGCAGTAGCTCGGGAGATCCATTTGTCGAGTTCATCTCCAAATAAGGCCTCTCCTATGAAAGGAAGGTCTTCCACTCCTATCCAGGAGTCCGCGTCAGCAGTCCACTGACATAGCCATAATCCTCTGCGTGCTGACACTGCCATTGGTATAGTGCGTGCATTAAGCAAACCTATTTCTTTTATGGCTTCCACCATAAAATTCACAAAGTCTTGTATATATTGCAGGAGCAAAACAATTTCCTCTTGAGGTAAGGTGCCTAATCCCTCAAGTAAATTACCTGACCATTTAGTAATGGCTCTTGCAATCCACCCACATGCTATAGTGGTTCTCTGGGCCACCCCGGCAGCAGTATACAAAGATTTTAGTGTAGTCTCAGTCTTAACAAAAAAAAGGGGAAACACAGACAGCGCTAGCAGATTTCTTATTAAAATACTAATTTATTAATTAATCTATTATCATTCATTCTTATCTCTAAATAAACAACATTTTCATCTCTAAAGCTAATTGCATGCAATTATAAACGCATTTATATCTAAAATAATGGCCTAATAAAAACAATCACAACATAATTAGTGATAATCCTCTGCTCTCTGGAACCAATTAATACTCCCTTACTACACAGAGCATCAACTATAATCAATCACCTCACACTATTTCACTTGGATGTTATGAATGTAACAACTTAATGTTTACTTCAATGATATAAAGTATACCAACTATAATTCAGATGTTAGAATGTCTCTATTCCACTCAAAATAGGGGTTTGATACTTCATTGACACTTTTGTAGCAAAAAAGTCACTTGTTTAGAACCAAGTTGTAAATTGATACTATTTGCTTCCAGCAGTTCATATAACGTGAGGATGTTCAAATAGCTGTTTCCTTTCTCCTGTGGAATCAATGCTGAATTCATGCACAACCACAGTCGGTTAGTAATTGATTAGTTGGTTAGACATGCATGCATAGACTAACTTATCTTAAAGCAGCGGAGTTGATATAGTGTCCCGGCAGACTTTTAAAACATGGCCATGTTAAAATCCCGTCTTTACCGCAATCACTACTGGGTTTAGTTTTACCATGCTCCCGGCTTCTGGTGCCCAATACCTTTAAACAAAGCCTTCTCCGGAGATCATAGATTTCTTCCCAGTATAACGATCGTCTCGCAGTGTGGTGATCACAGGTATGACGGATAGAAAAGACGCGTTTCTCCGCCTATCGGCATCGGCGGCTTCCTCAGCCAGATGTTTCAAGTTTACCGCTCTGCTCTCTTTTATCCCTGAAGTCTCTCATGTGCGTCTGCGCGCATTGCCTGCGCTTCAAGCCTCACTTTGCAATCATCCAGTGTAATTTAATAATCAGATTTTAAGGAATAATTTCAATAAATAATTAGACTCCATCTAGTAATTCATATTACCATACATTAGCCAGAATAAAATTATCTATCAATCATTAACCCCCCCCCCCAAAAAAAAAAAAAAAAACAACAACCTATTTTTAAACCTTTACCTTTAGGCCACCCTTTCATATTTTTGTTTTTAATTACATTTCATTCAAATGCTAACGTATATTGATCTTATATCATAACCTCATACCCCATTTCAGAAGCAAACATCAAATGACCCAAACCTATGATTTGCCCTATATACTTATCTAATATGGTTCAGTTCCACCGTGTCATTTAGGCCATCAGGGCACAATGTTCCTAGCCTAAATATCCAAACTGCCTCTCTCCGACAGAGGGTATTAAACATGTTGCCCCCACGTGTAGTAGTCTTAATTTGTTCGATCCCAGTAATTCTTATGTTACTGGGTGAATATAGATCACATTGTGCACTGTGGTTGGACAGGGGATGCGTTCTTATATTTTTATTCATATTCCTCCGACGCTCCATAAATCTTGTATGAAGCATTCTCAAATACTTCTGGATTTGAGCAATTACGTTTTATTCTAATAAATTGCCCCTTCGGAATATTAACCTTCCAACCTCAACAGAAACATATATAAAACCAGTGGATCAGAGTAGATATTTAGACTTTAAAAGTTCACATGCGAAGGTCTGGAAGGTTAATATTCCGAAGGGACAAATTATTAGAATAAAACGTAATTGCTCAAATCCAGAAGTATTTGAGAAACAAGCGGGTTTAGTTTTTAATTCTTTTCTGAAACAGGGTTACCCCAAGGAAATTCTACAAAAAGCATTAAGTGAAGTGGAATCTATGGAGAGAGACGAACTGCTATGTATGGAGAGAGATAATCCAAGATATAAGTCAAAAAAGGGGGTTAATGAGGATAGGTCATCTCTATTCATAACGAAATATAATAACTATTCATCAGATATTAAAAAGATAATTAAAAAGAACTCAGAACTTTTGAAGCTTGATACAGTGCTTAACAAAACAGTTAATCTTGATGGGAAAGTAGTGTTCAGGAAATCGGATAATTTAAAACAAAAATTAACAAAGAGCCATTTTAATCAAAGGAGAATAGAGGGTGGACAGATGGATAATACCTGGATACCAAGTAGACCACTAGGCTTCCATAAATGTGGGAACCCTACATGTAACACGTGTGCACACACAAGTAGAAAGGTAGTCGATTTTTGTTCTAATCAAAAGGGGAGAAATTCCTAATAAATTTTTTTATCAACTGTAGGTCAAAATTTGTGATCTACATTGTGCAGTGTGGTTGTGGGAAGCAATATGTGGGACGTACAACCCGTATGCTTCATACAAGATTTATGGAGCATCGGAGGAATATGAATAAAAATATAAGAACGCATCCCCTGTCCAACCACACTGCACAATGTGATCTATATTCACCCAGTAACATAAGAATTACTGGGATCGAACAAATTAAGACTACTACACGTGGGGGCGACAGGTTTAATACCCTCTGTCGGAGAGAGGCATTTTGGATATTTAGGCTAGGAACATTGTGCCCTGATGGCCTAAATGACACGGTGGAACTAAACCATATTAGATAAGTACATAGGGCAAATCATAGGTTTGGGTCATTTGATGTTTGCTTCTGAAATGGGGTATAAGGTTATGATATAAGATCAATATACGTTAGCATTTGAATGAAATGTAATTAAAAACAAAAATATGAAAGGGTGGCCTAAAGGTAAAGGTTTAAAAATAGGTTTTAGGGGTTGGGGGGGGGGGGGGGGGGGGTTAATGATTGATAGATAATTTTATTCTGGCTAATGTATGGTAATATGAATTACTGGATGGAGTATAATTATTTATTGAAATTATTCCTTAAAAAACTGATTATTAAATTACACTGGATGTTTTAAAATTGTATTTAATATCAATCTGGAGTGTAATAAGGTTTTAATATCTGCCTTGACTAAATGTATTAATGTAGGGTTACATAATAGTTGGATGTATTTCTATTATATATGGATATGTATACACCCAAGTAAGAATGAGGGTGATAGGCTGCCATATACTGTGCAACAACAGGGAGCCTTAGAAGCTCTATATATAAATAAATATATGTTCCAAGAAAAAATACTAGGTTCTCTAAGGGTTAATTGATGTAAACTTCGCTCTGTTTACTGAAAGATTACTATATTACACTATTACTGTTTTATGTATTTTGAAGGTTTAAACATATAGTAATGATAGAGGTATTACCTATGGAGATAATTAAATTATATCTGTGTACGCTGAAGCCTATTAGTTTGTGGTTACTAATTGATTACATAGGAGGCTGTTAATAATAAAAGTAGAGGAGAAGGTGCCTTTATATAATTGTTGGCCGCTGAGGATGTGACCAACCGATGATTGCAAAGTGAGGCTTGAAGCGCAGGCAATGCGCACAGACGCACATGAGAGACTTCAGGGATAAAAGAGAGCAGAGCGGTAAACTTGAAACATCTGACTGAGGAAGCCGCCGATGCCGATAGGCGGAGAAACGCGTCTTTTCTATCCGTCATACCTGTGATCACCACACTGCGAGATGATTGTTATACTGGGAAGAAATCTATGATCTCCGGAGAAGGCTTTGTTTAAAGGTATTGGGCACCAGAAGCCGGGAGCATGGTAAAACTAAACCCAGTAGTGATTGCGGTAAAGACGGGATTTTAACATGGTCATGTTTTAAAAGTCTGCCGGAACACTATATCAACTCCGCTGCTTTAAGATAAGTTAGTCTATGCATGCATGTCTAACCAACTAATCAATTACTAACCGACTGTGGTTGTGCATGAATTCAGCATTGATTCCACAGGAGAAAGGAAACAGCTATTTGAACATCCTCACGTTATATGAACTGCTGGAAGCAAATAGTATCAATTTACAACTTGGTTCTAAACAAGTGACTTTTTTGCTACAAAAGTGTCAATGAAGTATCAAACCCCTATTTTGAGTGGAATAGAGACATTCTAACATCTGAATTATAGTTGGTATACTTTATATCATTAAAGTAAACATTAAGTTGTTACATTCATAACATCCAAGTGAAATAGTGTGAGGTGATTGATTATAGTTGATGCTCTGTGTAGTAAGGGAGTATTACTTGGTTCCAGAGAGCAGAGGATTATCACTAATTATGTTGTGATTGTTTTTATTAGGCCATTATTTTAGATATAAATACGTTTATAATTGCATGCAATTAGCTTTAGAGATGAAAATGTTGTTTATTTAGAGATAAGAATGAATGATAATAGATTAATTAATAAATTAGTATTTTACTAAGAAATCTGCTAGCGCTGTCTGTGTTTCCCCTTTTTTTTGTGATAACTATTTCTGTCAGGGGGTGGAGAGGTCCCCCTGTTTTACAGTGAGCTGCATGCAGATTCTTTTCTTGGGACATATACGTGTATTTTAATTAGATCTAATTATTTGGTTAGCGCCAGGGGGCTGCTTTATTGTAGGTGCTTTGTTCTTGTAGTCTCAGTCTTGCGATCAGTCGCATCTTTTAGGGAGGCTGCACCAGGCACAGGTAGTACAATTGTACGTGAGAGCCTGGAGACTGATGCATCCACTATCGGTGGATTTTCCCATTTTTTCCTATCCTCAGGAGGTAAAGGGAAAGATAAAGGATGACTGGGAATTTTACATTTCTTATCTGGATTAACCCACGGTTCTTCAAACAGGGTATTTAGTTCCTTTGATACAGGAAAAGTGGATGAGGATTTTTTCTTAATATTAAAAGTAAGATTCCTCACTCTCCTCTGTCACCTTATCATGGATATTTAGAACTTCTCTGATAGCATCTATGAGAGCTTCTACACCAGGCATGTCCAAACTGCGGCCCTCCAGCTGTTCAGAAACTATACATCCCATCATGCCCTAACACAGCTTTAGCATTCTGACAGCAAAACTGTGTCAGGGCATGCTGGGATATGTAGTTTCACAACAGCTGGAGGGCCGCAGTTTGGACATGCCTGCTCTACACCCTGTGACAGAGTACCCTCCCCTACCTCTGTGTCCACCTCACCTTCCTCAATTTCTGACTCTTCATCATCATGCAGTATATGGGACAAGGTAAATTTTTGCGGATCAAATGGTAGAGACGCTGGTCTGGGTAATGAGTCCTTTTTTATAAACTCATCCATAGACTGCCTTATGGATAAATTATGGACAATTTTGTAGAAATGGTGGAAATCATTCCACCAATGCTGGTTCTGCCCCACTAGCCTGGTAAGGGACAATACACTGAGTACACACTAGTGAACCCCCTGGAGAAGAGGAACACTGTGCCTTACATGAAACACACTCTCTGCCTGACATACTGCAGCAGTGACAGCACACCCAGAGGAAAAGGTTAAAAGCACAATTAACCCACAAAGCGCCCTTCCAGAGAGACACAGAGAGAGTATGGAACCAGCACACGGCGCCCTTATCGCTAATGCCAAGCTTAGCCAGGTCGCAGACTAATTACCTAGATTAGGGGATTTAGTACACTAGGCGCCCCCCCCCCCCCCCCCCCTGCTATGATCCCATGGTATCGCTGAGGTAAACTAGAGGCTTTCCGGAGGAGCTGCACGTCCCTGTCAGTCAGCGTCTTTGTCAGCTGCAGTAGGGGAAACGGCGCTTTTGAGCTGCTGGGTTCGCTCATAGTGAAGCCCCGCCCCTTCAATGGCGTGCAGTCCTCCCCATCTTCTTTATACTGGCTTATGTGTCTGGGTGCATAAAAACGCTCGCTGTGGTGGGGCTTGCAAATACTTCCCTCAGGAGCTAGCGTCCAGTCAGCGGGGAACGGAACCATTAACCCTTAGTGGGGTTGGGCCCGCCATCCCCTCCCAAGTCCCACGAAGCAGGCAGGCTGGTGCCATCCAGGCCTGCCTTAAAATAACAAACTTAGAAAATAAATGCAGAAAACTCTTCAGGAGCTTCCATAGACGTGACCAGCTCCTCCGGGCACATTTTCTAAACTGAGTCTGGTAGGAGGGGCATAGAGGGAGGAGCCAGCACACACAAACAAACTTCTATAGTGTCCATGGCTCCTAGTGGACCAGTCTATACCCCCATGGGACTAAATGGATTCCCAGTATTTCCTAGGACGTAAGAGAAAGTAAATGAAAAAAGTAATCTTGTATTTATACTGTACACATTTTACTGATGCTTTATAACATGCTTTATAACAACAGTTACACTAACCTCTCGAACAGCTCTTTCTGATTCACCAACATATTTGTTCATCAGCTCTGGGCCCTAAAAATGAATAGATGTTAAGTAAATGCTTACATGAAATTGTGACAAGAAAAATAATCTACATTTTCAGAGAACTCTTTTGTCCCAGCATATTTGTTCATTTTGCCCTAGGATATTATTATTATTATTATTTATTATTATCCTTTATTTATATGGCGCCACAAGGGTTCCGCAGCGCCCAATTACAGAGTACATAAACAAATAATCAAGCAGGAAAACAGCAACTTACAGTTGACAATATAGGACAAGTACAGGGTAAATAAACATAGCTACATCAGCAGATGACACTGGAATAAGTATCAGGTGGCAGAAGACTGCTGGATTTGGTGCAGTTGAATATTATTAAAGTAAGAAAAGGATAAGCACACGAGGGAAGAGAGCCCTGCTCGTGAGAGCTTACATTCTAAAGGGGAGGGTAGACAGACAGGGGTGAGACAGATGGGGTACATAGAGAGCGTGGAACAGAGGTTTAGGATGAGATTTGGCTGGGTTTGGTGAAGAAGTGGGTCTTGAGAGCTCGTTTGAAGTTTTGTAGAGAGGTGGAGAGTCTGAGGGGGAGAGGTAGGGAATTCCAGAGAAGTGGTGCAGCACGGGAAAAATCTTGGAGGTAGGAGTTGGAGGATGTAATCCGTAGGCAGGAGAGTCGACGTGCATTAGCAGAGCGAAGAGGACAGGTGGGAGTGTAAAGGGAGATAAGGTCAGAGATGTAGATGGGAGAGGAGTGGGTGAGGGCTTTGTAAGCAAGTGTGAGAAGCATGAAATGGATTCTGAAAGGGAAGGGGAGCCAGTGAAGGTCTAGTAAGAGAGGAGAGGTGGACGTAGTGCGTTTGGTGAGGAAGATGAGCCGGGCAGCAGCATTGAGTATAGATTGGAGTGGAGAGAGGTATTTGTCAGGAATGCCAGTTAGGAGGAGATTACAGTAGTCCAGTCTGGAGATGACCAGTGAGTGGATAAGAGTCTTAGTAGCATCCTGGGTCAGAAAGGGTCTGATCCTGGAAATATTTTTTAGATGAAAACGGCAGGTTTGTGAGAGGTGCTGAATGTGTGGTTTGAAGGAGAGGGAGAAGTCAAGGATTACTCCAAGACAGCGCACTTGGGGGCTAGAGGAGATAGTAGTGCCATCAATAGATAATGAGATTGTAGGAGGTGAGGTTATGCGGGAGGGAGGGAAGATGATCAGCTCGGTCTTAGACATGTTAAGTATAAGAAAGCGCTGGGACATCCAGGAAAAGGTAGCAGAGAGACAGTTGGAGATACGAGTGAGGAGAGCAGGGGAGAGGTCTGGAGAGGAAAGATAGATTTGGGTGTCATCAGCATAGAGATGATATTGGAAACCAAAAGAACTAATGAGCTTACCTAGTGAGGACGTGTAGAGAGAGAAGAGTAGAGGACCAAGGACAGAACCTTGGGGTACCCCTACAGTTAGTGGAAGTGAGGGGGAGGTAGAGTCATAAGAGGAGACAGAGAATGAACGGTCAGAAAGGTAGGCGGACAACCAAGAAAGGGCAGTGTCACGCAGACCAATGGAGTGAAGGATTTGCAGTAGGAGAGGATGGTCCACAGTGTCAAAAGCAGCAGAGAGATCCAGTAGAATAAGTAGAGAGTAGTGTCCCTTAGATTTAGCAGCATGGAGGTCATTGCATACTTTTGTAAGGGCAGTTTCAGTGGAGTGGAGAGGACGGAAGCCAGACTGGAATGGGTCAAGCAGTGAGTGTGAGAATAGAAAGGAAGTAAGGCGGTTGTAGACAATACGCTCAAGGAGTTTGGAGGCAAAAGGGAGGAGAGAGATGGGTCGATAGTTGGAGAGAGTGTTTGGATCAAGGGTAGGTTTTTTAAGAATAGGAGAGATGAGTGCATGCTTGAAGGCAGAGGGGACAGTGCCTGATGAGAGGGAGAGATTGAGAAGGTGGGAAAGATGGGAACAAGCAGAAGGAGAGAGGTAGCGGAGGAGGCGGGAGGGGATAGGGTCAAGTGGGGAGGTGGTGAGGGGACAGGAACGAATGAGGGCCATGACTTCCTCTCCAGATGCATGGGAGAAAGATGTCAGAGTTGGGGCGAGGGATGGGGAGGGTTGGTAAGGGATGGGAGAAGGCTGGTTACTGATGGTCTGGTGTGATGTGATGTCCTGACGTATGGAGTCAATTTTTGATGTGAAGTAAGTGGCAAAGTCAAGAGCAGAGAGTGAGGAAAGGAGACGAGGTGGAGGTGGGCAGAGGAGTGAGTTGAGAGTGGTAAAGAGGCGCCGGGGGTTGGAAGACTGGGAGGAGATGAGGTTCTTGAAGTATGACTGTTTAGCAAGAGAAAGGGCAGCACTGAAGGATGAGAGCATAAGTTTGAAATGGAGAAAGTCTGCCTTAGAGCGTGATTTCCTCCAGTGTCGCTCAGCAGTACGTGAGCATTTTTGCAGATATCTGGTGCATTTGGTGTGCCAGGGTTGAGGTGTAATTTGCGAGGGTGAATAGTGGTTGGTGGAGCAACAGAGTCAAGAGCAGAAGTAAGGGATGCATTGTATGTGGAAGTGGCTTGTTCAGGGCATGAGAGAGAGAGAATAGGAGAGAGAAGTGAGTCAAATAAGGAGGAAAGGAATGTGGTGTCAATAGCTTCAATGTTACGCTTAGTGATGGTAGCCTTAGGAGGTAGAGATGGGGAAGTCGAGAGAGATAGGTTAAAGGAGAGCAGGTGGTGGTCAGAGAGGGGAAATGGGGAGTTGGAAAAATCAGAAATATCACAGCGGTGAGTGAAGACCAGATCCAGTGAGCTCCCATTCACATGGGAGGGTGAGGAGGTCCACTGGGAGAGACCAAGTGAAGAGGTGAGGTTAAGGAGTTTAGAGGCAGGGCATTGTGTGGGGATGTCAATAGGGATGTTGAAATCACCTAGGATAATGGAGGGAATGTCAGAAGAGAGGAAGTGAGGAAGCCAAGTTGTCGATGAATTTGGAAGCAGTGCCAGGGGGGCGGTAAATGACAGCTACTCTAAGATGTACTGGTTGGAAGAGGCGTATAGTATGGACCTCAAATGTAGAGAATGTAAGGGATGGTTCTGGTGGTATGAGTTGGTAGGAGTAACTAGAAGGTAAAAGGACCCCAACACCACCCCCATGGCGACCCCCATATGACAACAGATAAACTCACTTTCATTCATTGCATCCAATAATATCCACAGAATATATCTATTGTTGCATCTATAACAAACATTCCTGTAAAAAACAACATGTTTTTAAAAGTGGAGATCCATTTAAAAATAGGATTTTAATACCTACCGGTAAATCCTTTTCTCTTAGTCCGTAGAGGATGCTGGGAACTCCAAAAGGACCATGGGGTATAGACGGGATCCGCAGGAGACATGGGCACACTATAAGACTTTGAATGAGTGTGAACTGGCTCCTCCCTCTATGCCCCTCCTCCAGACCTCAGTTAGAGAACTGTGCCCAGGGAGACGGACATTTCGAGGAAAGAATTTATCGTTTAAACACGGTGAGTGTCATACCAGCTCACACCTCGAACATGCCGCAGAACGTGGCATTCAATAGAACACCAGCCGATGGCATGAAAAAACATACAGCAATATGCTGACCGAAAATGTAACACAACCTGTGTGTAAACATGACCAATAATAACATACCGCCTGCATGGCAGGAATAACGTCAGCAACAGACTGACTGAAATGAAACACCACATGAGTGTAACCATAAACAATAACTGCAGATACAGTACGCACTGGGACGGGCGCCCAGCATCCTCTACGGACTAAGAGAAAAGGATTTACCGGTAGGTATTAAAATCCTATTTTCTCATACGTCCTAGAGCAGGCATGTCCAAACTGCGGCCCTCCAGCTGTTGTGAAACTACATATCCCAGCATGCCCTGACACAGTTTTGCTGTCAGAGAATGCTAAAGCTGTGTCAGGGCATGCTGGGATGTGTAGTTTCTCAACAGCTGGAGGGCCGCAGATTGGACATGCCTGTCCTAGAGGATACTGGGAACTCCAAAAGGACCATGGGGTTTATACCAAAGCTCCAGACCGGGCGGGAGAGTGCGGACGACTCTGCAGCACCGATTGAGCAAACATGAGGTCCTCATCAGCCAGGGTATCAAACTTGTAGAACTTTGCAAAGTGTTTGAACCCGACCATGTAGCTGCTCGGCAAAGTTGAACCGCCGAGAGTCCTCGGGCATCCGCCCAAGAAGAGCCCACCTTCCTGGTAGAATGGGACTTCATCGACTTCGGTAACGGCAATCCAGCCGTAGCAAGAGCATGCCGAATCGTATCACAGATCCAGCGTGTAACAGTCTGCTTAGAAGCAGGGGCCCCAATTTTGTTGGGAGCATACAGAATAAACAGAGCCTCTGTTTCTCCAATCCGAGCCGTTCTGGCGACACAAATATTCAAAAGTCTGACTACATCGAGAGACTTCGAATCAGCCAAGGCTTAAGAAGCCACAGGTACCACAATAGGCTGATTCCTGTGAAACGCGGAAACCATTTTTGGCAGAAATTGTTGCCGAGTTCTCAATTCTATCCACCTGGAAGATCAAATAGGGGCTCTTGTGAGACAAAGCCGCTAATTCCAACACCCGCCTTGCGGACGCCAAGGCCAACAGCATGACCCCTTCCAAAGTGAGAAATTTTAACTCAACCTCTCGTAAAGGTTCCAACCAGTGTGACATAAGAAACTACAACACCACGCTAAGGTCCCATGGTGACACAAATATTCAAAACTCTGACTACATCGAGAGACTTCGAATCAGCCAAGGCTTAAGTAGCCACAGGTACCACAATAGGCTGGTTCCTGTGAAACGCGGAAACCATATTTGGCAGAAACTGTTGCCGAGTTCTCAATTCTATCCACCTGGAAGATCAAATAGGGGCTCTTGTGAGACAAAGCCGCTAATTCCAACACCCACCTTGCGGACGCCAAGGCCAACAGCATGACCCCTTAGAAAGTGAGAAATTTTAACTCAACCTCTTGTAAAGGTTCCAACCAGTGTGACATAAGAAACTACAACACCACGCTAAGGTCCCATGGTGCGACGGGGGCACAAATGGAGGTTGGATGTGCAGCCCTCCTTTCACGAAAATCGGAACTTCTGGAAAGGCGGCCAATTCTTTTTGAAAGAAAATTGATAAGGCCGAAATCTGCACTTTATTGGAGCCTAACTTTAGACCTGCATCCACCTTTGCTTGCAAAAAAATGGAGAAAACGACCCAGCGGAAATTCTTCCGTAGGAGCCTTCTTGGATTCACACCAAGACACTTACTTCCTCCAAATACGGAGGGAAAGCTTCGCTGTTACTCCTTTCCTAGTCTGAAACAATGTGGGAATGACCTCACCGGAAATACCCTTTCGGACTAGGATATGGCGTTCAACCGCCATGCCGTCAAACGCAACCGCGATAAGTCTTGATACACGCCCGGTCCTTGCTGTAACAGGTCCTCTCGTAGAGGAAGAGGCCAGGGATCTTCTATGAGTAAGTCTTGATGATCTGGATACCAAGCTCTCCTTGGCTAGACCGGAACAATGAGGATTGCCTGAACCTTTGTTTTTCTTACGTTTATCACCTTCGGAAAGAGTGAAAGTGGAGGGAACACCTAGACCGACTGAAACACCCAAGGTGTCACGAGAGCGTCCACCTCTATAGCTTGAGTGTCCCTTGACTTGGAACAATATCCCTAAAGTTTCATGTTGAGGCGAGACGCCATCATGTCTAATCGAGGAATTCCCCAAAGACTTGTCACTTCTGTGAAAACCTCTTGATGAAGACCCCACTCTCCTGGATGGAGATCGTGTCTGCTGAGGAAGTCTATTTCTCCGTTGTCATTACCCGGAACGACGACCTCTAATAGAGCGTTTACATGCCTTTCCGCTCCTCGGAAACTTTTGCGGCTTCTACCATTTCCGCTTTGCACCTCGTTCTGCCCTAGCGGCTTATTTACGCCACAGCTGTTTAGTCGTCCGACAGAAAAAAGACGGGCAGAACACGAAGATGTTCCGTTGTAAATAGCTCTTAATCCAAGAATGCTTATAGCAAACAAGCTTCCCGGCTTGATCCTTTCCCCCTGGGAATTCTTCCCCTGGAAAGACTGCTCCCCAGCCTCAGAGACTTGTATCCATGGACACCAGGATCTAATCCTGGAACCCGAACCTTCATCCCTCTAAGAGGTGAGAACTGTGAAGCCACCACAGGAGATATATCCTGGTCCTGGAAATAAGGATTATTTTCCGGTGCATGTGCAGGTAAGACCCGGACCACCTGTCCCACTGGTCCCGCAAAAACAACTCTGGCATTTGACCTGCTCACCGAATGGCCTCGTAGGCCGCAATCATCTTCTGCATCAACGGAACGTATTAACGGGTTTACCCTGTTGCAAATCTGATCCGACTCTGGATCATCAGATCTCTTTCCACAGGAAAAAACAAACTCTTAACAGATCAGTATTTAATCTTATTCCCAACTCCGAGCTCTGCGTCGGAGGGATCAACAGCGATTCTTTGTGTTGAAGAACTGTCAGAGAGAAACAACGAATTGTACCACTTGTTTCTTGACCTCGCCGTAGTCAGGAGAGTGTCCCAGTACAGGAAAATAATGGCTCTTACTATAGAAGGAAAACCATCATACTTCTATCACTCCGGTGAAATGGCAATGACAATCCCGAGTAGCAAAACTAGGTAAGCTTAATGCGGATGACCGCATTTAAACCCTCTTTCTTCTTTTACAGGCTGGAGATCCCTGCCTTGAGAGATTTCATCTTGTAGTTCTTTTTCTTGAGTAGAAATCTTTTTGGGATTGTTCTGACCGAGCTGTCCTGGTTCAAAAGCACGAAAAAGCTTGAATAACAGCTTTTTTTTTAAATTTGTGACAGGGACAGCAGGATAATGTCCTGATCCTGACCCAACTCTTGTATGGCGTCGCATACTACCTATTCCGAGGAGAATCAGTAAGATCTATTTGAAAACTCAGTGAGGGGAATCATTTGGACAACTCGAGTATGTCCCCCTTTGGACTCTATTCTTAACTCAGTGTGTCAAGTCCATTCTAGGACTGACTGAAGAGTATTAGACGAGTTCCCACCGGTGTGGGCTCCAGCAAGATAGACCCAGCGACCTGCGGTGGATGTGGTAGACACAAAGGACGATATCAGGTTCTGTGAAGTTGAAAAGGCTGCTTACCTTTTCACCTCCCTCTACCTACAAAGAAGGGGAATAACAATGGTATCCAACCGGTCAAAATTACTGTATCCCACAACAAATGCGTCACCAACCGTTGTGATGGAACATAGCACAAGAAGGTAGACTTACCAGTGGTATCTGCCGAGATCAACTTAACCAAGTCATCCCCAAACCAGATTATCCCTTCATTGGGAAGATAACCCAGTATTTTCCGGAGTCAGTGCATACCTCTTGTAGTCGCACAGCAGCAAGCTGCAATGTACTAGATAAGACCCAAGGAATATCCCATTTCTCCCCAGGGTAATTATATCGGATAACAAGGAAACCGACCATTTCTGAATACAAGCACTCCCCCATGCGTATATGTAATGAAAATATCATCAAAGCATATAATTAAAATATCACTTAGCTTCCTGTATACGATCCTTTGCGACAGGGCCCCGTGCAGACCAGGGGTTGACATTCACTTTATTCTATCCACGGCGGGAGAAGAATAAACACTCGGACTCCTCGTGAGGATTCGAGACCATCTTGTCACGGCTGACCTAGAGCTTCATCAACAGAGCGACCAGCACATGAGAAGGAATAACTTTACTTCAGCATTCAGAATAAACTGTAATGTAAATGTACACATTTAAATACACATATATCTATATATACATCTCATATATATATATATATATATATATATATATAATCTGTCAGGAACATCAGGGTCCCTAGTGACATTAATGTATTCTGAATGTGTATGAACATGTACTGAATGCCAATATTGCGGATCTAATCAGGAAACATTATGGCCGACATAGAACATAGTATTCGTGTCAACAACAGGGAGTAGTAACTGGGCAAAATAAAATTTTTGTGACCCCGAGGGGTCTAAGGGTAACATATACCTAATTTCACTAGGACGCCCCCACAAATACTATCACGTCTGTACTCGAGCTACAGCTCAATGCAAACGTACCATACATATATAAACATACAGGTATAGGTTTTTTACATTATTGTACACCCAGTCCTAATAGTTGGTGCCGACAGGGTCACCCACATACGTCTGTGTCTCCCAAACAGTGTGTACTTTAGAAAAGCATACACTACTGACCTACTGACACTTAATCTCATGAATCAAGTACCATCTGAAGTCGGCAATGCCGACAGAGGGATTCCCATATCTGTTTGTGGTAGAGCACTCACACATGTCGACACACGTGTACTAAACACCCACCAACATTGTTAAAAAGGGCATATTTCTGACAGGGAAAACACAGAAACTTTAACCAACTCACTTTACACACGCCCATTATATATATATATATATATATATATATATAGTGCTTCATGTTGCACTAAATAACTGTGACCCCCCCCCCCCCCTCATTTTACACTGGTAACTGTTTAGCAGTGTTTTGGCAGGCCCAGCATCTCTGTGAGGAGAAAATGGCACTGTATAGAGTTGTGAGGGCTAAGCCACGCCCCCTTCTCGGCGCGCTTCAGTCCCGATATTTTTGTATATTTTTATACTGGCGGGGGTCATTATACAGTGCCTAAGCACTGTACATTACTTTGCCAGGTCACATCCAAGAGGTATATTGCTGCCCAGGGTGCCCCCCCCCCCCTTCACCCATGTAGTGCTGCCTGTGAGTGTGGGTGCCTCAGAGATCTGATGTCTTCTGCCATCACTGAAGTCTTCTTGTTCTTCTAATACTCACCCGGCTTCTTTCTTCTGGCTTTGTGAGGGGGGTGACGGCGCGGCTCCAGGAACGAGCAGCTAGGCGAACCAAGTGATCAGACCCTCTGGAGCTAATGGTGTCCAGTAGCCTAAGAAGCAGTGCCTTTGAACTCAGAAGAAGTAGGTCTGCTTCTCTCCCCTCACCCCCACGATGCAGGGAGCCTGTAGCCAACAGGTCTCCCTGAAAATAATAAAGATAACAAAGTATTTTCAGAGAAACTCAGGAGAGCTCCCCTAGTGTGTGTCCAATCTCTCTGGGCACAGAGTCTAACTGAGGTCTGGAGGAGGGGCATAGAGGGAGGAGCCAGTTCACACCCATTCAAAGTCTTATAGTGTGCCCATGTCTCCTGCGGATCCCGTCTATACCCCATGGTCCTTTTGGAGTTCCCAGCATCCTCTAGGACGTATGAGAAATTTAAATACTTCATATGCACTGTGGAGAATCCACTGCAACCGATTAAAGTAGAGGTGGGCAGACACTGGGTAAGGAAGAGAGGTGACAGGCAAGATTGAAAGGACATGTCTGAAAGCTGGGAGGATGGATGAAAGGCTAGCTGAGCATGGGAGTACATCCAGAGACTGGCAGCAGCCAAGGAGAAACCGTGAAGGCAAGAATGGGAAGTCGGGATCAGAGAAGATTTGAGATAACAGCCATCTGCAGGGCGACGAGTACTGGAGGACGTATGTGAGGAAATGAAGCTGAGTATACAGGTGCAGATTTACTAACGCTTATAAAAATGAAAAGTGGTGGTGTTGCCTATAACAACCAATCAGATTCTAGCCCTTATTTTGCAACCTAGAAAAAAATTGGCACAAGCTGCATGGTTACCAGAGCCAAAACTAGACTTTTTGGTGTCCTGTGCCAGAAAGAGAATTGGCGGCGTCACCCCCATTTTTCCAATAGGGCTAAAAAGCGCATGCCTCGCGTGGAAAAGGCATGACAAAATAAGAACAAGAATGGGCGAGTTTTGGTATAATTTCATCAGGAGGAGGGAGTTTAGATGGTAGAAGGAAAATATTAATGGCGGTTTCGTCAGCGGCAAGAAAATCAATAACACAAATGTGGACTCAGCCCTTAATCCCCCACCCCATGTCACTTTTCCTCAATAAGCTCTACTTTATTTTTCCGTAAGGACTGGGTAGAGATATCCCTCAGAAGGATAGAAAGAAGAAGTTATTTTTAGGGATTGGGGGGAATATATAACAATTCTAACCCCATCCATCCAGTGTCGCATTCAAGATTGCTTCAAAGAAATAGTGTGAGCAGGAGGTGGGGTGGGGGGGTAGGAGAAAGGGGTGAACGTAGGAGCCAACGGCTTTCACTTAACGAATTCCCCAGCAGTCATGCAGTCAATACGCAGAATGTGCCTTACAAGTAATTTATGAAAAGCTTGCGGTTTAACACACCATTTGGTTTTTAATTTTTGTATTGTATATTTTGAGTCTGTACAATTGTGCTTTTAATGATGATTTGTGAAAATAAAGAAATTTGAAAAAAAAAAAAAAGAAAAGAAAACCTAGTATATTATGCCAAAATCTTGATATTTTCTGGCAGTACCATAAATTAAACATATAATAAATGTAATTTAATGGAAGGAATTTTATGGAATTTAAGATTTAATTTTTGGAGGGGATTTTTTACGTACCGTAAAATCTCTTTCTTTGAGTCATCTGGGGGACACTGCACACTTACTTCTGGGTTAGAGTGTGTGAGTATGGCGTTTGGCACAAACCTATGAAAATAACTAACTCCTCCCCTCTAACCCCTCCCATCAACCTTCTGGTCACAGGGACAACCCCTCAGTTAAAGTTTAACAAAGCCGAGAGAGAAAAAACAGAACCAAGAACCAATAAACCAGACAAAATGGGAAGGGACCGCAGCGTACTCCGATGGACTCAGAGAAAAGAGATTCTACAGTTAGTAAAAAAAATAAGAATTTACTTACCGATAATTCTATTTCTCGTAGTCCGTAGTGGATGCTGGGAACTCCGTAAGGACCATGGGGAATAGCGGCTCCGCAGGAGACTGGGCACAAAAGTAAAGCTTTAGGACTACCTGGTGTGCACTGGCTCCTCCCCCTATGACCCTCCTCCAAGCCTCAGTTAGGATACTGTGCCCGGACGAGCGTATACAATAAGGAAGGATTTTGAATCCCGGGTAAGACTCATACCAGCCACACCAATCACACCGTACAACTTGTGATCTGAACCCAGTTAACAGCATGATAACAGAGGAGCCTCTGGAAAGATGGCTCACAACAACAATAACCCGATTTAGTTAACAATAACTATGTACAAGTATTGCAGACAATCCGCACTTGGGATGGCCGCCCAGCATCCACTACGGACTACGAGAAATAGAATTATCGGTAAGTAAATTCTTATTTTCTCTAACGTCCTAGTGGATGCTGGGAACTCCGTAAGGACCATGGGGATTATACCAAAGCTCCCAAACGGGCGGGAGAGTGCGGATGACTCTGCAGCACCGAATGAGAGAACTCCAGGTCCTCCTCAGCCAGAGTATCAAATTTGTAGAATTTAGCAAACGTGTTTGCCCCTGACCAAGTAGCTGCTCGGCAAAGTTGTAAAGCCGAGACCCCTCGGGCAGCCGCCCAAGATGAGCCCCCTTCCTTGTGGAATGGGCTTTTACAGATTTTGGCTGTGGCAGGCCTGCCACAGAATGTGCAAGCTGAATTGTACTACAAATCCAACGAGCAATAGTCTGCTTAGAAGCAGGAGCACCCAGCTTGTTGGGTGCATACAGGATAAACAGGGAGTCAGATTTTCTGATTCCAGCCATCCTGGAAACATATATTTTCAGGGCCCTGACAACGTCCAGCAACTTGGAGTCCTCCAAGTCCCTAGTAGCCGCAGGTACCACAATAGGCTGGTTCAGGTGAAACGCTGAAACCACCTTATGGAGAAATTGTGGACGAGTCCTCAATTCTGCCCTGTCCGTATGAAAAATCAGGTAAGGGCTTTTATAAGATAAAGCCGCCAATTCTGACACGCGCCTGGCCGAAGCCAGGGCCAACAGCATGACCACTTTCCATGTGAGATATTTCAAATCCACAGATTTAAGCGGTTCAAACCAATGTGATTTTAGGAACCCCAAAACTACATTGAGATCCCAAGGTGCCACTGGAGGCACAAAAGGAGGCTGTATATGCAGCACCCCCTTGACAACGTCTGAACTTCAGGAACTGAAGCCAGTTCTTTCTGGAAGAAAATCGACAGGGCCGAAATCTGAACCTTAATGGATCCTAATTTTAGGCCCATAGACACTCCTGTTTGCAGGAAATGCAGGAATCGACCCAGTTGAAATTCCTCCGTTGGGGCCTTCCTGGCCTCGCACCACGCAACATATTTCCGCCAAATGCGGTGATAATGCTTTGCGGTCACATCCTTCCTGGCTTTGATCAGGGTAGGAATGACTTCTTCCGGAATGCCTTTTTCCTTCAGGATCTGGCGTTCAACCGCCATGCCGTCAAACGCAGCCGCGGTAAGTCTTGGAACAGACAGGGTCCTTGCTGGAGCAGGTCCCTTCTTAGAGGTAGAGGCCACGGGTCCTCTGTGAGCATCTCTTGAAGTTCCGGGTACCAAGTCCTTCTTGGCCAATCCGGAGCCACGAGTATAGTTCTTACTCCTCTCCGTCTTATAATTCTCAGTACCTTGGGTATGAGAGGCAGAGGAGGGAAACACATACACTGACTGGTACACCCATGGTGTTACCAGAGCGTCCACAGCTATTGCCTGAGGGTCCCTTGACCTGGCGCAATAACTGTCCAATTTGTTGAGGCGGGACGCCATCATGTCCACCTTTGGTTTTTTCCAACGGTTTACAATCATGTGGAAGACTTCTGGGTGAAGTCCCCACTCTCCCGGGTGGAGGTCGTGCCTGCTGAGGAAGTCTGCTTCCCAGTTGTCCACTCCCGGAATGAACACTGCTGACAGTGCTATCACATGATTTTCCGCCCAGCGAAGAATCCTTGCAGCTTCTGCCATTGCCCTCCTGCTTCTTGTGCTGCCCTGTCTGTTCATGTGGGCGACTGCCGTGATGTTGTCCGACTGGATCAGCACCGGCTGACCTTGAAGCAGAGGTCTTGCTTGGCTTAGGGCATTGTAAATGGCCCTCAGCTCAAGGATATTTATGTGAAGTGATGTCTCCAGGCTTGACCACAAGCCCTGGAAATTTCTTCCCTGTGTGACTGCTCCCCAGCCTCGCAGGCTGGCATCCGTGGTCACCAGGACCCAGTCCTGAATGCCGAATCTGCGGCCCTCTAGAAGATGAGCACTCTGCAACCACCACAGGAGAGACACCCTTGTCTTTGGTGACAGGGTTATCCGCTGATGCATCTGAAGATGCGATCCGGACCATTTGTCCAGCAGGTCCCACTGGAAAGTTCTTGCGTGGAATCTGCCGAAAGGGATTGCTTCGTAGGAAGCCACCATTTTTCCCAGGACCCTTGTGCATTGATGCACTGACACTTGGCCTGGTTTTAGGAGATTTCTGACTAGTTCGGATAACTCCCTGGACAAACCAAACGGCAACGTCTGAAACTGATAGTGACAGTTCTGTACCACAAACCTGAGGTATCCTTGGTGAGAAGGGTAAATTGGGACATGGAGGTAAGCCTCCTTGATGTCCAAAGACACCATATAATCCCCTTCTTCCAAGTTCGCAATCACCGCTCTGAGTGACTCCATCTTGAATTTGAACCTGTGTATGTAAGTGTTCAAGGATTTCAGATTTAAAATAGGTCTCACCGAGCCGTCCGGCTTCGGTACCACAAACAGCGTGGAATAATACCCCTGTCCCTGTTGCAGGAGGGGTATCTTGATTATCACCTGCTGGGAATACAGCTTGTGAATGGCTTCCAATACCGCCTCCCTGTCGGAGGGAGACGTCGGTAAAGCAGACTTTAGGGGAGTGCCTGAGTCCGCTTGTAAAGCCCCAGCGTCATGCTGAGGACTTGGCAGAAACGGGAGAGGGCTTCTGTTCCTGGGAACTGGCTGTTTGCTGCAGCCTTTTTCCTCTCCCTCTGCCACGGGGCAGAAATGAGGAGCCTTTTGCCCGCTTGCCCTTATGGGGCCGAAAGGACTGCGCCTGATAATACGGCGTCTTCTTATGTTGAGAGGCTACCTGGGGTAAAAATGTGGATTTCCCAGCAGTTGCCATGGCCACCAGGTCTGATAGACCTACCCCAAATAACGCCTCCCCTTTGTAAGGCAATACTTCCATATGCCTTTTGGAATCAGCATCACCTGACCACTGCAGCTCGTCCATAACCCTCTTCTGGCAGAAATGGACAGCGCACTTACTCTTGATGCCAGTCGGCAAATATCCCTCTGTGCATCCCGCATATATAGAAATGCATCTTTCAAATGCTCTATAGTCAGTAATATACTGTCCCTATCCAGAGTATCAATATTGTCAGTCAGGGAATCCGACCAAACCACCCCAGCACTGCACATCCAGGCTGAGGCGATTGCTGGTCGCAGTATAACACCCGTGTGAGTGTATATACATTTTAGGATATTCTCCTGCTTTCTGTCAGCAGGTTCCTTAAGGGCGGCCCTATCAGGAGACGGTAGTGCCACCTGTTTTGACAAACGTGTGAGCGCTTTATCCACCTTAGGGGGTGTTTCCCAACGTGCCCTATCCTCTGGCGGGAAGGGGTATGATGCTAATAACCTTTTAGGAATTATCAGTTTTTTATCGGGGGAAACCCACGCTTCATCACACACTTCATTTAATTCCTCAGCTGCAGGAAAAACTACAGGCAGTTTTTTCTCACCAAACATAATACCCTTTTTAGTGGTACTTGTATTATCAGAAATATGTAAAACATTTTTCATAGCATCAATCATGTAACGTGTGGCCCTACTGGAAGTCACATTCGTCTCTTCATCGTCGACACTGGAGTCAGTATCCGTGTCGGCGTCTGTATCTGCCATCTGAGGTAACGGGCGTTTTAGAGCCACTGATGGCTTTTGAGACGCCTAGACAGGCACGAGCTGAGTAGCCGGCTGTCTCATGTCATCAACCGTCTTTTGTAAAGAGCTGACACTGTCCCGTAATTCCTTCCATAAGCTCAGCCACTCAGGTGTCGACTCCCTAGGGGGTGACATCTCCATTACAGGCAATTGCTCCGCCTCCACACCATTTTCCTCCTCATACATGTCGACACAATCGTACCGACACACAGCATACACACAGGGAATGCTCTGATAGAGGACAGGACCCCACTAGCCCTTTGGGGAGACAGAGGGAGAGTATGCCAGCACACACCAGAGCGCTATATATATACAGGGATAACCTTATAGAAGTGTTTTTCCCCTTATAGCTGCTGTTTTATTTATACTGTGCCTAATTAGTGCCCCCCTCTCTTGTTTTACCCTTTTCTGTAGTGCAGGACTGCAGGGGAGAGTCAGGGAGACGTCCTTCCAGCGAAGCTGTGAGGGAAAATGGCGCCCGTGTGCTGAGGAGATAGGCTCCGCCCCCTTCTCGGCTGACTTTTCTCCCGCTTTTTGCTGTATTCTGGCAGGGGTTAAAATACATCCATATAGCCCTGGGGGTTATATGTGATGTATTTTCGCCAGCCAAGGTGTTTCTATTGCTGCTCAGGGCGCCCCCCCCCAGCGCCCTGCACCCTCAGTGACCGGAGTGTGAAGTGTGCCTGAGGAGCAATGGCGCACAGCTGCAGTGCTGTGCGCTACCTTGGTGAAGACTGATGTCTTCTGCCGCCGATTTTCCGGACCTCTTCTTGCTTCTGGCTCTGTAAGGGGGCCGGCGGCGCGGCTCTGGGACCGGACTCCGAGGCTGGGCCTGTGTTCGGTCCCTCTGGAGCTAATGGTGTCCAGTAGCCAAGAAGCCCAAGCTGGCTGCAAGCAGGCAGGTTCGCTTCTTCTCCCCTTAGTCCCTCGATGCAGTGAGCCTGTTGCCAGCAGGTCTCACTGAAAATAAAAAACCTAAAACTAAACTTTTACTAAGAAACTCAGGAGAGCCTCCTAGAATGCACCCTTCTCGGCCGGGCACAAAAATCTAACTGAGGCTTGGAGGAGGGTCATAGGGGGAGGAGCCAGTGCACACCAGGTAGTCCTAAAGCTTTACTTTTGTGCCCAGTTTCCTGCGGAGCCGCTATTCCCCATGGTCCTTACGGAGTTCCCAGCATCCACTAGGACGTCAGAGAAATCCAAATTTCTCTATCATCCATCTAGGGGACGCTGCGCACTTACTGCTGATATCCCAAAGCAAGCTAAGAGGGGGGGTACCAGGCTGCAAGGTCGCCCGTAATATCTGCCGCACAATAGAGGCAACCCCCATACCAAAAGTATGGAAACTATAGAATTTTGTGAAGGTATGCAGACAACGAGGTTGCCGCCCTACACAACTGCTCAACAGAGGCACCCCTGCGAACAGCACAGGAGGCCCCAACAACCCTAGTCGAATAGGCCCTCAGGGACTGGAACATCAGAAGACATGTAGGGCTGACAGAAAGCTGAAGTACTCCAACGAGCTATAGTCTTCAGCCAACCCCGCTTCAGCACGTCGATGAGAACCAATAAAGAATCCGTATGGCGAATAGACGAGTTAAGTAAACGCGGAAATCTCTAACAACATCCAATAAAGCCAATGACGATCTTCAGCAGATGAAGAATCCGATGTAAATGCAGGAAGTACAATGTCCTGATTTATATGGAAGGACGAGACAACCTTCAGAAGAAAGAAAGGCTTCGTACGTAGGACGACTCTGTCGTCGTAAAAAAACCAACAAGGGTGGCTTACATGAAAACACAGCCAACTCTGATACACATTGAGCAGACGCAATATCCAACAATAAAACCACCTTATGAGTAAGGAACCATAATTCAACAGAAACCAAAGGCTCAAAAGGAGGGTGCTGAAGAGCCGTAAGAACCAAATTTACATACCAAGGAGGGACAAGAGGAACGTATGGAGGCTGAATTCTCAGGACACCTTGTAGAAAAGTCTAAAAATGCTGGAAGGCCAATTTCTTCTGAAACAGAACAGACAAAACGGAAACCTGACTCTTTAGGGAGGACAGTGGAAGACCCTTAGTCAGCCCACCCTGAAGGAAAGACAAAAGACGTGGCAAGCGAAAAACACCATCTGGAACCCCACTTTTTCACACCTGGTTATATAAATACACCAATATGTGGGATCCAAAAACCATGCCGTCAAAGCTAGACGAGGTAAATCATGGTGGCGACAAGGTTATTGAAGAAGGAGGTCTGGATACAGCAGCTGGCGGTAAGGATCCATGGTCACCATGTTGCGAAGAAGAGTGTACTACTTTCTTGTTTTTTTAAAAAATGCTGTGGTATCCTTAAGGAATGTTCTTTGTTTACATATCAACGGTGGCAGAATACGGTCCAAAAATGGGGACATCGGCTGCAGTAGTGATCCACGTGCCGATATAATAGGCCTCCCGGACGGGTTGATGGGGTCCTTATGGATCTTGGGGAGCGTGAATAATACCGGAATCACCGGGTGCTGAATACACATCGCCTGCACAACCTTTTTAGGAAGCTTATTTTCCTTCTGTGCTGCCTCCAAGATCCCAAACAACTCCTTCTGATATCCAATAGTCGGATCAGTTCTTAATTTCATATAGACCTCATGATCTTCCAATTGTTTGACTATTTCCAATCTATATTGCTCCAAATCTTGGACCTTTATCGGCGGGTCGGAAAACCACATCTGTATATGATTGCAAATCTTTTAAGGCCATATACTCCACTTTCGAAAGATTAGGTTGTATCTGACAAGGAGAATAAAGAACATATGAATGCCCACAGGTCAACAATAAATATGACCCTTAGAGATAAAGACATTGATCAACCTGTTTCACGACATTTCAAGGAAGCTGGGCACCCCCTAGAAGCTTTGAAATATTTCATGATAGAACGTGTGCCTGACATCCTTCGTAGAGGCGATAGGGCCAAGAAGCTACTCATTAAGGAATCACAATGGATCATAAGGCTTGGTACCACCAATCCTTCTGGTCTTAATGACAAGATTAATTGGAATAGCTTGATTTAGTTAGTTTGATACTCTAGTAACCTATTTTTTGTTTTCCTTTAGGGGTTGGAATATATATACTGTATTGCTATACTATTTGTGTGCAACATGGGTGTTTGTTTTTAACTGTTTTTACTTATAGCTTTCTTTCTTGTCCCCTGTAGCCCACCGGAGTATGCTTCACCGGGATCCCTAACTACCCCGCTAGAAAGCAGGAAGCCGGCTATTGAGACGCACGCGTTGCGGTCTCAATGGTGACGGCGGCCGAGTATCCGGAAGTACGTCATGAGGAACTTCCAGTGGACGGGACTCCGGTGCATGGCGATGAGCGGGAAGACGAGCAGGATGGGGGTATTTAGGTGGGTAAGTTCATTCTGTGCTGTAGATTTGTGCACTGTATTGTCCTGAGGACGGGGCTAAGGCTGCGAAAACGTTCGGTATTATGTCAATACATGTGACTTTTTGCATCTAAAGAACGTCTCTGAGTGCCATCTGTTGTGGAGTGACTATATCTCTATATATATATATATATATATATATATTTCTATATATATATATATATATATATATATATGTCAGGGTAACAGTAGGAGTAATGAAAGAAGAAAGAGAGCGTAAGGCTGATGAAGACCAATGATCTAGCCATGTAATACTTGCTGTGAGCCCCGCCTGTGCAGTGAGAGGGTGAGCCAGCAAATATTCCTCAGAGCGCCCCTCAGCGTGCTGTAATTGTTCTCAGTCCGCGAACAGTCAAAATCGTGCCAATCTGTCCTAACGGTAGGTGGCGCTATACTACCTGGCTAACAGGGCATCTGTCTGTCCCAGTGTGCTTACACAGGATCATGTGAATGGTGCTACCTTCCGGAGCGGGAACAGAGACGCATGGAAGGAGAGGGGAAGGTACGCGGCCCCCCGTAGTGAGCCCCACCTGCCAGTCTGCTGCAGCTACATAATGGGGTAAAACAGGGGAGGCTATCGCGGCGCTGAAGTGCTACCTGCGCACCGTGTCCTCCCTCTCCTCCCATTACAACAGTAATAACAGCGGCTACAGCTGCACGTCCAGACAGCCATTAGGGGACTTAGTCCAAACGGGACGCGCAGAGGGTGAAACATAATACATATAATCCCAGCCCAACGTCATAAAGCGGGTTGTCTTACCTGACCCTGAAAGCCTCCTCAGTTTTCTGGAGGGAAGAGACCCAGTGACTCAGGGGTTTGGTGACTCTCCAGAGGTCAAGTGAAAGACTGTCTTCACAAACCTTTTCTAACTAACCTCACTCCCTATATGCTTGTCGCCTGTACACAGGGACTAAGCTTAAGACTTAAATGAAAATAAAAGAAAGCTAGCTAAAAGCTGACAAAAACCTGTACTTGTACTCCAAGGCACAAAACTAAAACTGAGGGTTTGTCCCTGTGACCAGAGGGTTGGTGGGAGGGGGAGGAGATAGTTTTTTTTCATAGCTTTGTGCCAAACTCCATACTCACACACACTAACCAAGCAGTAAGTTGTGCAGTGTCCCCCAGATAGATGATAGAGAAATAAAGCCTACTGAAGGAAATCCATGGCAGCAAACAACAGATCAGGTCAACTATTTGATATGGTGGAGATAATTTTCCAATCAATGTGTCTGAACTCTGATGCAACCTTCTGATTTAAAGAGCAATAAGGCTGGAATCCCAACTGTGCCAAGGTTCAAGGGTTGCAAGTATGGGTTTTATTGCTTCTTTGACTGGGTTTGGCCACTGAATGTATAGTAGGAGGTTGCATCCTACCAGCTGTGATCTAGAATCAGCCAAGTCCCAATAAAACCCTCTACTAGGGAGTACTAATGTAAGTGTTCCTGTATTTGTCAAAACAGTACAATGCTCTATGCAGAGAGTAATTTTTTTCTGAAACACTAAATGGAAACAGTCAGACTTTTTCTAAAATAAAAACCCTTCCTTAGACTGCATTACTAGCTACAGAAAAAGTAACAAACCTATTTTTATTGAAGGCCAATAATAAACCCACGATATTTATGACTCAATCCACATACAACATGTCACTGAAAAAGCTCTGGTGCATGCACTTAATGATCTTCTGATGACAAGAGACAGATAACTATTATAATTTAATTTTCAAGGACATTTCTGCAACCTTACCTACTGCAATTACTCAAGGATATGGGTTGGGCATAGATTTGGGTCCACGCTATCCAACTCCTTGGTTCCTTTCAGATCTTGGCACCCGACTCAGAGCCCTCAATCAGGACATTCTGGTCTTTGTCCCTGCTCCGGGCATGTCATCATATCTGAGTTTGACAGCGGCGTCCTTGTCTCCTGAATCCTGCCCAGATGCCTAAATTTTGCCTCTCACTGCTGGTCCATTTACTGCTCCCAACTGACTGCCCGCTCCACACTGGCCAGGCGCTGGATCCTTCTACCAGCTTTTGTCTCTTCCTGGATCCAATCTGGTCAGCTGCAACCAATCCAGGAACCTACTCTGACCTAGTCAGCAGTCCTCATCCCCAAGGACTCCTCAGTTCTCAAGAACACCATGGTCCTGGATCCTGCCCTTCTCTCCTGACTGCCCATCCTGCTTCATGCCTCCCTCAACGCTTCTGGAGATCTGTTTCTGAAATCTAGAATCATTACCTTCTCACATCATGTCTTGTTGCCTGTTCCTGGATCCCCGCATATGCAATCTTGGACTTCTCTGATCTTGATTCCCATTGCATACACTGATGACTGCAAGCTGTCCATTTCCGTCTTTACTTAAACATGGTCTCAGCTTAGCTATATTCAAGCTTCTGCTCCACTTAGTTAGCGCCCCATCCCTGCTGGATCTCTCTCCCAGTGATTGGATGACTCAACACCCCAGTATTGCCCATTGGACTATCCAATAGCTGTATGAACCATTCACCCCATTCTCCTCTATAGGTCTGTTACTGCACTGTTCCTGAAATGTCTTGCTTTTACTGTTACCCTTTCATTGAATACTTTGTATCTAGCTCTGCTCTCTGCTATTTTCAATTGTTGCTTTGCTCCTGCCCAATGACACTTAATGCTAATATTGCCAACTGTATAGCTTTCACTGCCTACTCAATGCTAAATGTATCCTTACCTACCAAATAACCTTCCTTTACATTGTTTTATACATACATGTACACACTCATTTTTTGAAAGCTAGGCCTACTCATTGATAACTTTAATTGCTAGGGTACTCAGTAACAACTTCTACTAATTGCTGCCATTCTCAAATCCTGTAACAAATCTAATCTCATTGCTCATCCACCAACCCTGGGTCTTTCTTTGACTCTTATACATTAAATCCACAATCCACCTCTAACCACTTGCCCTCTAGTTGTATTGTTTTTTTTTGCATTTGTTACTGAATATTTATATTTAGAAATTTCCTCTCTAACTACTCTCTATCACAGTGTATTTGTGAACCTATATCTACTGTACTTAAGTTTTATATCTTAGGGTGTATTGATGACAATGGGCCTGATTCAGAGGTGGATGAAAAGTAGTAGAAGCTGTGACTTTTGTTGCAGCCGTTACTGCAAAATTATGCTAATGCTGCAGCCAAATGGGGTGTCTGAGACGTCCACCGGTTGTAGATGTAATCCGCTGTTGTAAGCACAAAGGATGCACCATTGAGTGGATATCAACCACATTATTGGATTTCTAGGCAACTATATGGTTGCTAAGAATGGGCAATGGTATTTGGCTGCCAATGCCAGTGAAAGTGCATCTTCCGATGCAGTCCCTGACACCGGCACGCCGCTGACACAAGCCACTCTCCCTGTCACCACTCATAAATGTCCATTGCAACTACACGGATCTCTATGCAGTTCCAATCTGCGTCTGATGGCGGAAGCCAATGGGAAGTATGCGCCGTATGTCTTGGACTCATGCACATAAGTAAAACATTAAACGCTTGTGCCAGATATTTTACTTGCATCCACCGCTGAATCAGGCACATTGTAACTGTCGATACTGTCATTTTTATGCTGTCTTACCACCTATTTACTTCACTTCTACTGTTGTTCCTCTAACTGCCAATTTCACCCCTCTGACCCTAATTCAACTCTTTTATTGCTATCCTTCATCATCTTCCCTCCACCGCCATCCTTCTGCCACCTCAATTCCCGGGTATACTACGGTATGCCGGCGCTCGGGATCCCGGCACCAAGCATACCGGTGTCGAGATCCCAACCGCTGGTATACCGGCAGCAGGGCGAGCGCAAAAGAGCCCCTTGAAGGCTCGCTGCGCTCGCCACGATGGGGGCACGGTGGCATGCGTCCAGGGGTGTCGTGGTCATCCCAAGAGGGAAAATAGTTGTCGGAATGCCAGCTGTTGGGATTCCGGTGCCGGTATGCTGAGCGCCTGGGTCCTGACAGTGGGCATATCAAGTGCCACCCCCATTCCCTCCTGCACCCCTCTTCACATACAGCGTTTGTTATTGTAACTTACTTTTCCTACAAATTTGCTACTAATTGTCAATACAATTCCTACCTATATCCTAGCTCCTTCCTCACATTTTAATGCTGGCCAACCTCTCCTTTTCTCCTTCTCCCCCACCGCTGACAAAAAAAAAAGACAGTTCCCTTCTCTCCTCCCCTCCACCTAGAGCAATTCTGGTGTCGCAGAATACAGATGCAGTCGTCTTCGAGTCAAGACAACTGCACACCTACTTGTTCTGCTCCCTCTCTTGATGCTTGCTCCTATCTTGTTGATCTCTTTAACTTTACGCTCTCCACTGCTACTGTTCAACACCTTTAAACATACTCTCATCTCCCTCATGCTAAAGAAAAAAAACCCTCTCTATATACAAAATGCCTTTCTAACTACTACCTCATTTCTAGCCTCCCATTTGCACCTGAACTCTTGGAACGACTTGTCTCCTGTTCACCTTCCTTTACTCTCATTCCTTCCCTGACCTGCTGTCTTCGGCTTTTTCCCCCTTTTCACTCCCACTTTTCTCTTTCTCTTGCTAACACTAGCCTCTGTCTGTCCCTCAAATATGCTGCCTAGGGGTCATACTTGACTCTTCCCTCCTCTTCACCCCCCAATATTCATGCTATATCCAAATCATGCTCCTTTCACAGCTTCAAAATGTTCATGATCAAACACCCGTACAGCACTACAGACATTCAGTCATATAAATAAAAGTTAATAATAATGTATTTTTCAATCTGCAAATGTAAGGCACTTTGGGGAGAATTCAAATGTTTGAAAAGTTGGTTGGGTGTCTGTGTTTTCCTGTCTATTAGATAGGAAAAAACAGACACCCAACTGACTTTTCAAACATTTGAATTCCCTCCTTTGAGTCCTACTGAGAAAAAAAATTACATGACTATAATAATAATAATAATAATAAAAATAATAATAATAAAAATAATGATCTGTCATTGTGTCCTTTACAAATCTAAGCTCGGCTACTGTATGAATGCTACATTTCTGAAATATAGGAGATTGTTTGGTATACAAAATATGGTAACTTTAATTTTAATAACACTAGGATATCAGTCAGCAAGGAACCTAAACCTTCTTTTAAAGTTCAGTTCATGAAATAAATCTTAGTGTTACCAGTATTTGGAACAATGATAGTGTGTGTGAGGTAATCTATAAAAAGGGGGATTTTATTAATTTTTAGAGAAGTCAGGTCTGCGACAAGGACCATAGATCTATAACATAATATACAGTATATAGTTAAACGCAATTTATTGAAATTTTTTTTAATTAAAGGTTGGTGTGAGAAATTAAACCGCTAATGTCAAAAGCAAATTACTTTGTTCATATTCATTTAGCTCTAGCATATAGTTTTGTCTTTTTTATCAATGTCTCACACAGTCAGAGTTTACAAAAATGTCAAAACAAAGTTTCATGGTCAGAAAATATTTATGCAGCTGTTCTGTATATCTGGCATGAGGTTGGAGTCTGCTTCTTATCTTTTCCGCTGTGTGCTGTTATTAGTATTTATTATCTTTATCAACTCAGAGTTCAAAATGTAAAATATGGGTTAGATTGGAATGAATCTGATGGCTATCTTGTTTTGTACATATCTCATACAGAATAAGTAATAAAGCCTTAAAGGAAATGTAGAAAATACTTGGGCAGTACCTCCTAACTCATTTCACAAAGTCATATAACACAGGCTGCCCAACACTTGTACCCCCTTGTATAGCATGAAAACCTGGAGCAAGTAATTACCTTTATTTATTTATTTATTAAGTAGATTTTGAAGTTTTGTAGATTTTATGCATATTGAATGTACTGCACATTAATTTGAAAAGTACTTCAACACTTGTGTACCTAGCAGCAGTTCCCAAACACAAATGACATTACCATACAGAAAACTTTAACTACAGCAAATGCACATAAAAATATACATAACACTATTACAGAAAGTTATGCTAACTAGGTTTTAAGTGACCATGTTTCAACTTGTCAAAGTCGAAAAATATTGAAGAACACACAGCACGTATAAACTGCACACACATGCCCACTGCGCGTGCACTTGTTCTGCCGTGCGTGCACATATCCGCAATTTGCGTATGGTCGCTCCCGTGTGATCTGCGCATCGGCGAGTGGTATGGGTATTTACGGCAGAGTTTGTGTACGCATGGAGAGCCATGAAAACACATTACATATTTAATGTGTTTAGTGCACAATGTACATATAGGGGTATATGCAATTGCCGGCGAATTGCGGCAATTTTTCGCCCGTTTTTTAATTCGACACAATTCGACCGTCGAATTCCGGCAGGTGGGTGCCGGAATTCTACATATTCAATAAAAAACGGATTCGACAGTCCCGCTGTCAAAAAACGGCCGATTTGACGGATTTTGATTAGATTTTTACAAATGTTAAAAAAACGGGGAAAAACGCGAAAAAAAATTGCGTGGGGTCCCCCCTCCTAAGCATAACCAGCCTCGGGCTCTTTGAGACGGTCCTGGTTGCCAAAATACGGGGGGGGGAAATGACAGGGGATCCCCCGTATTTTAACAACCAGCACCGGGCTCTGCGCCTGGTCCTGGTGCAAAAAATACGAGGGACAAAAAGAGTAGGGGTCCCCCGTATTTTTTGTACCAGTACCGGGCTCCACTAGCTGGACAGATAATGCCACAGCCGGGGGTCACTTTTATACAGCGCCCTGCGGCCGTGGCATTAAATACCCAACTAGTCACCCCTGGCCGGGGTACCCTGGAGGGGTGGGGACCCCTTCAATCAAGGGGTGCCCCCCCAGCCACCCAAGGGCCAGTGGTGAAGCCCGAGGCTGTCCCCCCCATCCAAGGGCTGCGGATGGGGGGCTGATAGCCTTGAGTAAAATGCACGAATATTGTTTTTTCCAGAAGAACTACAAGTCCCAGCAAGCCTCCCCCGCAAGCTGGTACTTGGAGAACCACAAGTACCTGCATGAGGGTGGAAAAACGGGCCCACTGGTACCTGTAGTTCTACTGGGGAAAAAAAAAAGATTTTACTTAACGGTAAATCTATTTCTCGTAGTCCGTAGAGGATGCTGGGACTCCGTAAGGACCATGGGGAATAGACGGGCTCCGCAGGAGATAGGGCACTTTAAGAAAGATTTGGATTCTGGGTGTGCACTGGCTCCTCCCTCTATGACCCTCCTCCAGACCTCAGTTAGGGAAACTGTGCCCAGAGGAGATGGACAGTACGAGGAAGGATTTTTGTAAATCTAAGGGCGAGATTCATACCAGCCACATCAATCACACCGTATAACTTATGATAAACTTACCCAGTTAACAGTACGAACAACAACATAGCCACGGTATCACCGACAACTATAACATAACCCTTATGTAAGCAATAACTATATACAAGTCTTTCAGAAAAAGTCCGCACTTGGGACGGGCGCCCAGCATCCACTACGGACTACGAGAAAAAGATTTACCGGTAAGTAAAATCTTATTTTCTCTAACGTCCTTGAGGATGCTGGGACTCCGTAAGGACCATGGGGATTATACCAAAGCTCCCAAATGGGCGGGAGAGTGCGGATGACTCTGCAGCACCGATTGAGCAAACAGGAAGTCCTCCTCAGCCAGGGTATCAAACTTATAGAACTTTGCAAAGGTGTTTCACCCCGACCAAGTAGCTGCTCGGCACAACTGTAATGCCGAGACCCCTCGGGCAGCCGCCCAAGAAGAGCCCACTTTCCTAGTGGAGTGGGCCTTAACCGATTTCGGTAACGGCAATCCTGCCGTAAAATGCGCTTGCTGAATCGTGTTACAGATCCAGCGAGCAATAGTCTACTTTGAAGCAGGGGCGCCAACCTTGTTGGCCGCATACAGAACAAACAAAGCTTCAGTCTTCCTGATCCGAGCCGTTCTGGTCACATAAATCTTCAAAGCCCTGACTACATCCAGGGACTCGGAATCCTCCAAGTCCCTTGTAGCCACAGGCACGACAATAGGTTGGTTCACATGAAAAGATGAGACCACTTTTGGCAGAAAGTGAGGACGAGTCCTCAACTCTGCCCTATCCACGTGAAAAACCAAGTATGGGCTTTTATGCGATAAAGCCGCCAATTCGGAAACACGTCTTGCCGAAGCTAACGCCAACAACATGACCACTTTCCACGTGAGGTATTTTAACTCCACAGTTTTAAGTGGTTCAAACCAAGGTGACTTGAGGAAACGTAACACCACGTTAAGATCCCAAGGCGCCAACGGAGACACAAAGGGAGGCTGAATATGCAGCACCCCCTTCACAAAAGTCTGTACCTCAGGAAGAGAGGCTAATTCTCTTTAAAAGAAAATGGATAAGGCCGAAATCTGGACCTTTATGGACCCTAATTTTAGGCCCAAGGTCACTCCTGTTTGAAGGAAGTGAAGTAGACGGCCCAAATGGAACTCCTCCGTAGGAGCAGCTCTGGCCTCACACCAGGAAACATATTTCCGCCATATACGGTGATAATGTTTCAACGTCACGTCCTTCCTAGCCTTGATCAGGGTAGGAATGACTTCCTCCGGAATTCCTTTTTCCGCTAGGATCCGGCGTTCAACCGCCATGCCGTCAAACGCAGCCGCGGTAAGTCTTGGAACAGACAGGGCCCCTGCTGCAGCAGGTCCTGCCTTAGAGGAAGAGGCCACGGATCTTCTGTGAGCAACTCTTGCAGCTCCGGATACCAAGTCCTCCGTGGCCAATCTGGAACAATGAGGATTGTTCTGACCCTGCTTATTCTTACAATTCTCAACACCTTGGGTATGAGAGGAAGAGGAGGAAACACATAGACCGATCTGAACACCCAAGGTGTCACCAGAGCGTCTACCGCTACCGCCTGAGGGTCTCTTGACCTGGCGCAATACCGCTTTAGCTTTTTGTTGAGACGGGACGCCATCATGTCTAACTGAGGCAGTCCCCACCGATCCGCGATCTGTGCAAAGACTTCTTGATGAAGTCCCCACTCCCCCGGATGCAGGTCGTGTCTGCTGAGGAAGTCCGCCTCCCAGTTGTCCACCCCCGGGATTAACACCGCTGACAGCGCGCTTACATGGCCCTCCGCCCAGCGTAGAATCCTGGTCGCTTCTGCCATGGTCACTCTGCTCCTTGTTCCGCCTTGGCGGTTTATATGAGCCACTGCCGTGACATTGTCTGACTGAATCAGAACCGGTCTTCAACGAAGTAAGTTCTCCGCTTGACGCAGGGCGTTGTATATGGCCCTCAACTCCAGGACGTTGATGTGGAGACAAGTCTCCAGGCTTGACCAGAGACCTTGGAAATTTCTTCCCAGTGCCACTGCTCCCCAGCCTCGGAGGATTGCGTCCGTGGTCACCAGGACCCAGTCCTGAATGCCGAACCTGCGGCCCTCTAGAAGGTGAGCACTGTTCAGCCACCACAGGAGCGACACCCTGGTCCTGGGAGACAGGGTGATCCTTTGATGCATTTGTAAATGGGACCCGGACCACTTGTCCAAGAGGTCCCATTGAAAAGTCCTCGCATGGAATCTGCCGAAAGGGATGGCCTCGTATGAAGCCACCATCTTCCCCAGGACCCGCGTGCACTGATGCACTGAAACCTTCTTTGGATTCAATAGGTTCCTGACCATGGTCATGAGTTCCTGAACCTTTTCGATCGGAAGAAAAACCTTTTTCTGGTCTGTGTCTAGGATCAGGCCAAGAAAGGTCAGACGCATTGTAGGAACTAGCTGGGACTTCGGTATATTGAGAATCCAGCCGTGTAGCTGCAACGTCTTCATGGACAGAGACACGCTGTCCAGCAACTTCTCCCGAGATCTCGCCTTTATTAGGAGATCGTCCAAGTATGGGATAATTGTGACCCCCTGCCTGCGCAGGAGCACCATCACTTCCGCCATTACCTTGGTGAAAACCCTCGGGGCCGTGGAAAGCCCAAACGGCAACGTCTGAAATTGGTAGTGACAGTCCTGCACTGCAAATCTCAGGAACGCCTGATGGGGGGGGAATATTGGAACATGAAGGTATGCATCCTTTATGTCCAGGGACACCATCCAATTCCTCCCCCCCCTCCAGGCTGGCGATGAGCACCCGGAGTGATTCCATTTTGAACTTGAACCTTTTCAAGTACAAGTTCAGAGATTTCAGGTTTAAAATGGGCCTGACCGAACCGTCCGGTTTCGGGACCACAAACAGGGTTGAATAATATCCCTCTCCCTGCTGGAGATGAGGAACTGTGACAATCACCTGTTGAACATACAATTTTTGGATTGCTGTCAACACTGACTCCCTCTCTGACGGGGAAGTCGGCAGAGCCGATTTGAAAAACCGGCGAGGAGGCAAGTCTTCGAATTCTAGAGCAACAATCTCTAATGCCCAGGGATCCACCTGCGATTGAACCCAGACGTGGCTGAAAAACCGAAGACAAGCCCCCACCAGATCTGCCTCCCCCCGGGAAGCCCCAACGTCATGCGGTGGACTTTGCAGACGCAGGGGAGGATTTCTGCTCTTGGGAACTAGCTGTGTGCAGCTTCTTTCCCCTGCCTTTTCCTCTGGTAACAAAGAACGATCCCCGCACCTTCTTGTTTTTATTGGAACGAAAGGACTGCATTTAATAATGAGGTGCCTTCTTAGTATGCTGCGGGGGGACATAAGGTAAGAAATTCGACTTACCAGACGTAGCCATAGAGACAAGGGCCCTCATTCCGAGTTGTTCGCTCGGTATTTTTCATCGCATCGCAATGAAAATCCGCTTAGTACGCATGCGCAATGTTCGCACTGCGACTGCGCCAAGTAACTTTGCTATGTAGAAAGTATTTTTACTCACGGCTTTTTCATCGCTCCGGCGAACGTAATGTGATTGACAGGAAATGGGTGTTACTGGGCGGAAACACGGCGTTTCAGGGGCGTGTGGCTGAAAACGCTACCGTTTCCGGAAAAAACGCAGGAGTGGCTGGAGAAACGGTGGGAGTGCCTGGGCGAACGCTGGGTGTGTTTGTGACGTCAACCAGGAACGACAAGCACTGAACTGATCGCACAGGCAGAGTAAGTCTGGAGCTACTCTGAAACTGCTAAGTAGTTAGTAATCGCAATATTGCGAATACATCGGTCGCAATTTTAAGAAGCTAAGATTCACTCCCAGTAGGCGGCGGCTTAGCGTGTGTAACTCTGCTAAATTCGCCTTGCGACCGATCAACTCGGAATGAGGGCCAAGGTCCGAGAGGACTTCTCCAAACAACTCCTCCCCCTTGTACGGCAAGGACTCCATGTGCCGCTAAGAATCGGCATCTCCCGTCCACTGCCGGGTCCACAGGAGTCGCCTAGCAGAAATAGACATAGCATTTATTCTAGAGCTTAATAAACAAATGTCTCATATACAAGGCAGCATCTCTGATATGCTCTAAGGTCATTTGAATGGCATCCCTACCTAAGGTGTCAATCTCCGTAGATAAGGAATCTGCCCAAGCCACAACCGCACTACAAACCCAGGCCGACGCCATAGCCGATCTAGCAATAGTACCTGAGTGAGTGTAAATGTGCTTCAAGGTAATTTCCTGCCTGCGATCAGCCGGTTCCTTGAGGGAAGCCGTATCCTGAGAAGGCAGTGCCACCTTTTTGGACAAGCGCGTCAGCGCCTTGTCCACTTTTGGTGAAGATTCCCAGCGTATCCTATCAGTTTGTGGAAAAGGATACGCCATAAGAATCCTTTTGGGAACTTGTGGTCTCCTATATGGAGAGTCCCAAGCCTTTTCGCACAATTCACTTAATTCAAATGATGATGGAAAAGTGACTTCAGGCTTTTTCTCTTTATACATGTGTACCCTCGTGTCAGGGACAGGGGGTTCCTCAGTAATATGCAAAACCTCTTTAATGGCCATAATCATGTACCGTATACCCTTAGCCACCTTCGGCTGTAATTTTGCATCTTCATAGTCGACACTAGAGTCAGAATCTGTGTCGGTATCTGTGTCATCGATCTGGGATATGGCGCGCTTCTGAGACCCCGACGCCTGGCGCTATAGGGACAGGCATGGACTGGGTACCTGACTGATCCCTAGCTTCTGCCTTGTCTAACCTTTTATGCAATAAATTGACATTTGCATTCAAGACATTCAGCATATCCACCCATTTCGGTGTCGGCGTTGCCGACGGCGACCTGACATTCAAACACTCCCCCTCCACAGTAAGCGAGCCTTCCTCGTCAAACATGTCGACACACGCGTACCGACACACTTCACACACACAGGGAACCCCTTTTCTGAAGACAGTATCCCCGTCAAGGCCCTTTGGAGAGACAGAGAGAGAGTATGCCAGCACACACCCCAGCGCAATAACCCTGGAGACCAACACAAAATGTTTTTCCCCAGCAGCGCTGTGTAATATGTAAACCGCCAATTATGTGCCCCCCCCTCTCTTTTAAGCACCCTTTCACCGTGTGTAAGCAGGGGAGAGTCCGGGGAGCTTCCTCTCAGCAGTACTGTGGAGAGAAAATGGTGCTGGTGAGTGCTGAGGGAGAAGCCCCGCCCCCTCGGCGGCGGGCTTCTGTCCCGCTCAAACTTAGTAAAATATGGCGGGGGCTCTTTTATATACATGTACAGAGCCCACCTGTACATGTATATAGTCTTTTTGCCATGTAGAGGTTTATATTGCTGCCCAGGGCGCCCCCCCCCCCCTGCGCCCTGCACCCTTACAGTGACCGGAGTGTGTGAGGTGTATGGGAGCAATGACGCACAGCTGCAGTGATGTGCGTTACCTCAGTGAAGCTGAAGGCTTCTGCCGCCTGAGACGTCTTCTGTACTTCTGGCTCTGTGAGGAGAACGGCAGCGCGGCTCCGGGGGTGGACGCCCAGTAAGTACCTGCGTTCACCCCCTCTGGAGCTAATGGTGTCCAGTAGCCGAGGAAGCAGAGCCTATCTTTGACAAGAAGGTCTGCTCCTCTCTCCTCAGTCCCTGTTGCCAGCAGTGCTCCCTGTGAAAAGGTAGTAAAAAGTAGAAGAAAAATCCAAACAAAAATGCTTTCAGGCAGAGAACTCTGGAGAGCTCTCTACAGTGCACCCATCTTGCTCTGGGCACAGTGTAAAACTGAGGTCTGGAGGAGGGTCATAGAGGGAGGAGCCAGTGCACACCCAGAATCCAAAGCTTTCTTAAAGTGCCCTATGTCCTGCGGAGCCCGTCTATTCCCCATGGTCCTTACGGAGTCCCAGCATCCTCAAGGACGTTAGAGAAATACTCAAATAAAAACAGGAGACACACACCGTGAAAGTAAAAGTTTATTTCATACATGCCGACACATACATACTTACCTATGTTGACCCGCCGACTGCCACGTCTCCAATGTCGCCGACGATCCGGGGTACCTGTGACTAAAATTATACTCCCCTCAATCCAGTGTCCTGTGATTTGTAATCCACGTACTTGGCAAAACAGAAAAACGAATACCCGGACCACACGGACTGAAAGGGGTCCCATGTTTATACATGGGACCCCTTTCCCCGAATGCAGAGACCCCCCGTGACTCCTGTCACAGAAAGGTCCCTTCAGCCAATCAGGAAGCGCCACTTCGTGGCACTCACCTGATTGGCTCTGCGCGTCTGAGCTCAGACGCACATTGCACAGCCCCCTCCATTACTTTCAATGGTGGGAACTTTGCGGTCAGCGGTGAGGTTACCCGCGGTCAGCGGCTGACCGCGGGTAACCCCACCGCTGACCGCAAAGTTCCCACCATTGAAACTAATGGAGGGAGCTGTGCGATGCGCTGTCTGCCAGCTCAGACGCGCATACAGCCAATCAGGAGAGTGCCACGAAGTGGCGCTTCCTGATTGGCTGAAGGGACCTTTCAGTGACAGGAGTCACGGGGGGTCTCTGCATTTCAGTCCGTCTGGTTCGGGTTAATGCGGTTTGTTTTTTTGCCAAGTACGTGGATTATAATAAAAGACCAGGACACTGGATCAGGTGAGTATAATTTTATTTTCAGGTACCCCGGACGTCGACATTGGAGACGAGGCCAGAGTCGGCGTGTCAACATAGGTAAGCATGTGTGTCAGCATGTATGTAATAAAGTTATACTCTCACGGTGTCTGTTTTATTTGGGTATTTTTTTTGCAGTAGAACTACAGGTACCAGCGGGCCCGTTTCCCCCCGCATGCTGGTACTTGTGGTTCTCCAAATACCGGATTGCGGAGGAGGCTTGCTGGGACTTGTAGTTCTTCTGCAAAAACCAACATTCTTACATTTTACTCAAGGCTATCAGCCCCCCATCCGCAGCCCTTGGATGGGGGGGACAGCCTCGGGCTTCACCCCTGGCCCTTGGGTGGCTGGGGGGGACCCCTTGATTGAAGGGGTCCCCACTCCTCCAGGGTACCCCGGCCAGGGGTGACTAGTTGGGTATTTAGTGCCACGGCCGCAGAGCACTGTATAAAAGTGACCCCCGGCTGTGGCATTATCTGTCCAGCTAGTGGAGCCCGGTGCTGGTACAAAAAATACGGGGGACCCCTACTCTTTTTGTCCCCCGTATTTTTTGCACCAGGACCAGGAGCAGAGCGCGGTGCTGGTTGTTAAAATATGGGGGATCCCCTGTCATTTTGTTCCCCGTATTTTGGCAATCAAGACCGGCTCAAAGAGCCCGAGGCTGGTTATGCTTAGGAGGGGGTACCCCACGCATTTTTTTTTCTTTAGATTTTTCGCATTCCATTAAAAAAAAATATATATATATATATTTTTTAAAATATATAAATAATACTTGTGCCTCCAAAATAGACAAACCAAGTACCTAATCCCTTCTAATATAAATAGATATGCTATTACCAAAAAAAAAAAACACTAAAAAAAACATGTGTTTAAACATTTTTATTAGATTCCGCCAGCAAAGTGTGGCGGATTGAAAATGACGAATTTACTGTCTAAAAGCACTGCTGTCGAATTTACAATCTTCAATTGAGTATACTTTTGTCGAATTGACGCATTTGTACCATTGCAGAAATGTCGAATTTGACAAATGTCGAATTTCAAAAAGAATTTGGAAAGTCCGTTTTTTTGACGAAAAGTACTGAATTGCATTGTCGAATTTTTTTTTGGGGGGAAAATGTCCCGTTTTTCGACATTTTCGGGAATTCGACCGCAATTGCATATACCCCATAGTCTCCTTGCACCACATCAGAAAGTTATAGCTGTTTAAATGGTTGCAGAACAAGGGGATTCGCCTTTACAGGATAGGAGGGGACAGACTAAGGTTATAAGGTGATATTTGGTATCCAGCTGTAGGGTATTTTAAGGGTAACATTCCGGTGGTGGTCTGCGGAAGATCGCATGTTCCTGCGGATAGTTATGTGCAGAAGCAGAATATAGATATAAACTGTATTTACTGTATATTATGTATGCGGCGGGAATCCAGAGGAGACCACCCACAAGAACAGTTGAGAAAGACATCGCCTACCTTTTCAAATCAACCTATGACCTCTCCTGTACTGTAAAGGTGCATCCCTGTGTCCAATGGACAAAGGGATTACAATATCCATTGTATTGCTTTTGGAAGACTTGTATAAATAAAGCCTGCTGCAGAGCGGCCAGACACAAGACTCACAACGTTATCTATTTGATTACGGAGGACTGGACCAGGAAGCGCACACGAATATTCTCACGTATGTACACTGACCTGTAGCCATTATTCTGTTATATATATTGTTTGTATTGTAGTGTATAATTTGTATTGTAAACCCCCTTTCAGAAATAATCCACTGTGGTGTCGGAACCCAGCGGTTAATCACAATTGGTGTCGTGTGCTCATCGCCCTGCTAAGGTTTAAAGTGTATTATTATTATTGTTATTATTGCATTGCATTGCTGTAGAAGGTTTTAAGTGTATCTCTGGGTGTTTACGTGATGAGAATACTTTTTACCGTCAGCGCAGCGTGTGTACGCAAAGTCCGTACACTGTACGGGACTCTGTCCGCAAATAGCGTAAAAGGTGCGTAGAGTGTGAACTAAGTATAGCGGCCGCAGCGGCTAAAGGTTTAAAGTGTATTGACGGTGTGTTTGAGGTATAGCTTTTATTCCTGTAAAGATAATCGACATTATCAATTGGGGGCATCGTCCGATTTTCCACATTTTTACTGCTTAACAGGTCACAAGCAGACATAATCTATCAGCATAAGGGTGGACGGGGGATCCTACGTATCCTTTTCTTGGTCGGTGGATATACTGAAAACCCTACTTAATTGCTGATTAGATGGTGTCTGCTCTGTATGGTATGTAGAGATGCTGGTAAGAACTCGTAAGGTAAGCAGGTAAAAAGTTATTTAAAATCTGTGAATTTATTTTTGGCGCCAAATGCGTACACAACAAAAGCGTACACCCTAACCCTGTGCATACTCTCCCACATTGTTGCCATAACATACACATTACTAGATTCATAATATAAATATTAAGGAAGTAAGTGTAAAACACAAACGCAGTCTGGCCTAGTTATAAGGGTTTATACAGAAAAAAACTGTGTGGCGTGTTAAGTGAGTGGTTATAGTTAATATTGCTCACATTTATAGAAATTGTGTGAGTTGTTTTATTGCGTCCGCACATTGGTACACGTGGTACGGAACGTGAGGACGGCGTACACAAAACGTGCACGTAGCGCAAGGCCGCACACGTGGCATAAAGGTACGCACGGTTGCGTAATTACGCAAGCTTGCGTAGCGTTGTGTGCACATAATAAAACCACACGATAGTTCGTTTAATTTAAAGGTGGGATAGTAGCCACGCTACAATAACACAAGATTGCCCAGCTTCCAAAGTTTAGTATAAAACCCTTATTTACTGTATTGCCTCTGAGAGTAAAGCTGCATGTCTGAATGATAGTTTTCTGTACAGAAAAATAAAGTGCATTTGAGTGAGCGAGTGCAGGAGTGAGTGGATACTGAACCCAAGAACTAAGTGAACAAAGTGGACTACTAAGTGGTCTAAGTGTGCACACTGGGTTAGTAGAGATCCGGTGGCGTAGGGTTCGCAACCCTGCGTTATAAAGAGTGGACTAAGGTGGTCTTAGTGGACAGAGTGGTATCCCATACAACTCTTAGTGGTCTGAAGTGGTCTAGGCTAGGTGGTCTACAGCAATCGTAGGGCATATAGATAACTAGTATCTATAGGCTGTGCTATTGCATCACACGTCCGTTTGTTCTGCACAGATCAACGTGATATTATTGTATCATCTGTGGAAGAGCATACGCAGACGTGATTGTATAGACCAAGGGGTTTTTCTTTGATAACTTCGGGAAATCTCCCTGGTGGGCTTCACTGGAAAGAGTGAAAAATGGTTATCTAATTTCTCTGTTTTTCACACTACAAACAATTCCAGTGATAGAAACCGAAAAGGAAATTTTCACTGCCTCTCTCAGGAAAATATTCCAAACAGAACTTCCACCGAAAGAAATTACGGTGTAAGGTCTGATAGGAGCCCTAAGTTGGGTACATTGCCTTCGCTATCAACAGTGTATGGTAGTACTGGCCAGCGTGGGCGCGAGCGAGTGGAAGGCGCTCAGGTATACTTCCACCGTCTACTTATATTGAGTATTTTGGTGTTTGTGGGAATTTTTTAAAAGGTATTAGAAGAGACCCACAAATATGGGAGCCAGTTGCTCAAGTAAGAGATGTGTAGACAGGGTTCAGGCAGAATCGTGGCCAAAAGGCGCCGCAAGGTTTATCATGTGTGAAAAATATGGTTCACACACAGAAGGTTTATGCAATGAGTGGATATGTATGACCAACAATGATAGGGTACCATTCCCTAGAGTGGGCAGCTTTGAATCAGAAGTATTACAGAATTTAAGGTTAAGGATATGTCTGATAAAATCCAAGAAACAAAGGATTAAACATACAGACTGTTTAAATTTATGGCAACAGGAGGGGGATATGCAAAAGGAATTAGCTTTCAAAGCAGGTTCCAAACCTAGCGGGAAAACAATGGCGAAGGCACCACCACCATATATGATTGGGGAGAAAATGGCTACAGGCAATGATACATTGGTACAGGATAAGAGTGTAATTGCAAAATGTACTAACCCTAACCCCTGCCAGTTGTATCCTGTTTTAAATTTCCCCCAGGATTGCGAACAAGAAGATGAGCCCAGCACGATATCGGCACTCTCTCTAGCAGCCACCATACAAGACACTCAGGTGGGCACGGCCCAACCAACAAGAGCAGTAGTCAGGCCCCCTAGCGGAAGGATAAGTGAGGTCGTGTCTACAGGTAAGTACGGTACCGTACATTATGCAGAAACCATAGCACCCCACATTGTAGAATCAAACCAGAAGGATGTAATTTAATTAAATCCTGTCAGGGTGATTGCAGTCCCCAATGGGAAGACTGACGCACAGGGAGTCATTCCCATCAGGAACATTGCCATGCACTGTCCCTGGTCCCGGACAGAATTGAGGTCAATTATGTCAGAGTTTCCCGATCCCAGAAAGGATCTAGTCGCATGCCAGAGGTTCATTAAAGAGTTAGGTAACGCCACCGAACCCACAAAGATTGGCGAACAGTGCTACGGTTATGTTTACCCTCCAATATTGACCCTGCGAAGTTCATAACTGATTGCAATTTAGACGAAGAAGTACCTATCACTGATGAGTACATTCAGGAGAAGGTACGACAAATCAATCTGCAATTAGGAATATATTTCCCTACTGTTGTCAAATGGAATAAAATCTTTTCCATAAGACAAAAGGAAGGTGAAAAGGCATCCGAATATTTCCATCGAGCACTGCAGGAAATGACTAGATACACTGGGGTTGAGGATATTAAGGACAATGCACATCAGAGGGAGGTTGCTGTTTCAGTATTAATGGACGGGTTGAAGGAGGCACTCAGAACAAGGGTACAGACCTCTCTACCAAACTGGAGAGGTATCTCAGTGGCTGCATTGAGAGAGTCCGCTGTCGAGCATGATAGGAACATCATTAAACACAGGGAGTCACAGGGGGAAAAACTGATGACGGTAAGTATACAGGCCCTTACGGCAAAACACCATCAGCCAAAAACCCGGACCCTGCTGTTTGGGACAGACCTAGAATATGCTACATTTGTAGGAAGGAAGGGCATTTTGCCAAAGACTGTAGGAGTAGTAGAGCGCATAGCCAAGATAGAACCCTAGACAGAGAATACAAACCACACTACTACTCACATAATTGGGATCAGGGACCACATAGGAGAAGTTACGAGCCACATGCAGGGGAAACAAGGAGGTACCCCCCAAGGAGAGATGGGCAGACCTCCGGAAATTCTCAGCTACCTCTCCCACATATCGTAGCTGCCAACGCGCTGCGGGAGGGTATCATCACACCATAGTGGTTGGGCTACACCTGTAGTCTGCAGCCAGTGAAGTTGATTGCTAGCCTTGGTAGTGAACCTGAGGTCACGGTTGATGTAGCTGGTGTACCATTACCTTTTCTTGTAGATACAGGGGCGGCCAGGTCAGTGTTAAATTCAACTGTAGGTATGAAAACCACGGGTAAAACAATTTCGGCAATGGGAGTAACAGGAATAGTGCAAAACTACCCTTTGAGTAGACTTGCAGAGATTACGATAGGGCCCTTGCAAACCAAGCATTCTTTTTTGCTGGCTGCAGCGGCTCCGACTAACCTGCTTGGAAGAGATTTATTGTGTAAAATGCGGTGTGTCATATACTGTACTCCTGAGGGTGTCTTCTTGGATATACCTGAGAATCACGTTCAGGAAGTGCAAGATATATTAGACACCCCTCAAGGGCTAATGTCGCATTCTGCTGTTATAGACAAGTGTCCATCAATTGTAGAGGAAATGATCTCACAAATACCGGGTTCCCTTTGGACCAAAGATGGACAAGACACTGGATTGATGGCGAATGTAGCTCCGGTAGTAGTGCAAGTAAAAGACGGTACGATAGCTCCAAAAATCCCTCAGTGTCCTCTGAAGCCAGAGGTAGAATTAGGAGTGTACCCCGTCATAGAGCGATTGCTACAACAGGGCATACTAGTCAGGATGTCCAGCACTGCCAATAGTCCCATCTTCCCTGTGAAAAAGAGTGGGGGGAGGGGTTACAGGCTAGTGCAGGATCTAAGGGGGATAAAAAAGATAGTTGAGAGCCAATTCCCCGTAGTGCCCAATCCAGCTGTCATCCTCATGCAAATTCCCCCTACTGCTAAATTGTTCACTGTCATTGACCTCTGTACTGCCTTCTTTTCTGTCCCTCTGCACCCTGACAGCCAATACCTCTTTGCATTTACATACAGGGGAGTACAGTACACCTGGACTCGTCTACCCCAAGGTTTCATTGATAGCCCAAGTATTTTCTCCCAGGCTTTGCAAGACTGTTACAATCCTTTCAACCTGAGAGCGGGTCAGTATTAATACAGTATGTCGATGACTTATTGCTGTGTTCTGATTCACTCGAACCGTCCTTGAAAGACACAAAACAGCTTCTGTTTCACCTTTCTAATACGGGACACAAGGTTTCAAAGGATAAGTTGCAGCTGTTCCAGACCAGGGTAAAATATTTGGGACATTGCTTGACTCAAGGACTTAGACATCTCACCGCTGATAGAATACAGGCGATTCGCGACATGACCCTGACACAAACCCAGCAACAGATCCGCACTTTCCTTGGAATGTGTGGGTACTGCCGAAACTGGATCCCAGGATTCTCCATACTGGCTTTACCTTTGCAACAAACCAGATCGGATCTCGCACACAGATGAGTCCGAATTGGCCTTTGAGAGACTCAAACAGTGCCTATCACAGGCACCTGCATTAGGTATGCCAGATTATGGGAAGCCCTTTGAATTATACGGTACAGAAAGTGCAGGGTGCGCCGCAGGAGTTTTAACCCAGAGACATGGTGATGCCAGCAGGCCGGTAGCTTATTACAGTGCACAGTTGGACACTGTAGCACGGTCTCTCCCCACATGCTTGCGAAGTGTTGAAGCGATAGCTTTGCTAGTAAGTAAAAGCGAAGACGTAGTGTTAGGACACAACCTGGCCATCCATACACCTCATGCAGTATCAGCCTTACTGAACTCCGCCCAAACTAAACATGTCTCATCGGCACGGTTTACAAAGTGGGAATTAGCACTAATGGCCCATGTAAACATCACCATAAAGAGATGCAGCGCACTAAATCCTGCAACTTATCTGCCAAGTATGCCTGGACAGACACAAAGGGTGGAGGATGAGTATGATGGTGAAGGAGGATTTAGTACAGACACTGGTACGCATGATTGTATGGAATACCTGAATCAGACTTTCACTGCAAGACCTGACATCAGTGACAACCCACTGGAAGGCGTAGATTTTACTTTTTACACTGACGGTAGTTGCCACAGACAGACGGACTCGGGAGACCTGTGTACTGGATACGCAGTCGTAGATGACAGAGGTATCATAGAAGCTGAACCCCTGGGCCCACCGCACTCAGCACAAGTTGCTGAGCTGGTCGCCCTAACCAGAGCGTGTGAATTGGCCAAGGGCAAGTCAGCCAATATATACACAGATTCTAGGTATGCCTTTGGAGTAGTGCATGATTTCGGGGCCCTATGGCGCCTCAGAAATTTCATGACGGCAGCTGGCACACCTGTAGCGCATGCATCCCACATAAAAAGGCTTCTAACAGCGATACAAGAACCAGACAGAGTGGCTGTTATCAAGTGCAAAGCACACACTTACAACCAAGACCCAATCTCACTTGGTAACAGCCGGGCAGACGAAGCTGCTAAATCAGCAGCCAGCACCCCCATACAAACGAAAATCACATCACTGATGACATTCAACACAATCAACACACAAAAATTAATTGAAATGCAAAATTTGTGTTCTCCACAGGAAAAGGCGTTCTGGAGGTCAAAGGGGTATGGCCAGGAGTCCTCAGGACTCTGGACAGGTGGACACGGTAAGCCAGTGGCCCCCAGAGCATATCTTCCAAGCTTAGCTGAGGCGGCACACGGTCTGACTCATCTGGGTAAAGAGAGTATGTGTAAGCTGGTGAGAGCCTACTGGTGTGCGCCAGGATTCTCTTCTCATGCGGGTAAGAGAGCAATGACATGTCTTACTTGCTTGAGGAAGAATATTGGAAAGTCAATACCAACAGAACCATCCCATATCCCTCCGATAGATGGCCTTTTTCAGGTAATACAAATTTACTTCATACAGTTACCACCCTGTAGGAATTTAAAATATGTGTTAGTCTGTATTGATGTATTTTCCAATTGGGTAGAAGCGTTCCCTGCTGCCACAAATACTGCTACGTTCACTGCAAAGAAAATTGTGAAGGAATTTGTGTGTAGATATGGTATCCCTAGAATAATTGAAAGCGATAGGGGTACACATTTTACAGGTGAAGTCTTTCAGGTAATGTGCAAACTGATGGGAATTAATAGCAAGCTGCATACTCCGTACCGACCACAGGCGAGTGCGAAGGTGGAGAATGAACAGCACTATTAAGAACAAGCTGAGCAAAGTGATGGCTGAGACTGGATTGTTGTGGCCAGAAGCTCTGCCACTAGTATTGTACAGCATCAGAACCACTCCCAGGTCCCCCCTTAACCTATCACCCTTGAGATTCTTTTTGGCCGACAACCCCATGTAATGATAGATCCCCAAGATGATTTGAAATGCAATAATGAAGTGACTGTAAAATATTTGGTTAGGATGAGCCAGCAGCTGAGGAATCAAAATAGAAATCTAAAGCTAGTGATTCCTGACCTACCGAACAGAAATTGTCATGACATTGAACCTGGGGATTATGTAATGATTCGAAATTTTCTACGTTCAGGTTGCCTCATTGACAGGTGGGAAGGACCGTACCAAGTCTTGCTAACCAGCACGACAGCATTAAAGGTTGCCGAAAGAGACTTGGGTCCACTCGTCCCACTGTAAGAAGGTCGCTGACCAAGAGAGAACCCGTGATACAGAGCAGAGTGTAGAGAACATCGTATCACTGGAGTGTCTGTTCCGGGAAGGTTGAGAGGCAGTACTGTTGAGACAGAACCTGAGCGCGGAGAACAACAAGACCAGAGGCGGTTGTCGCACAAGTTTTTTTTTTATTTTTCCCATTCCCCACTACCCTCCTTCTCTTCTTCTTTTTCTTCCCCCCTTCTTGTTTCCTTTCTCTTCCCTTAACAAGATGGACTTACCCCAAGAGACCGCGTTCCGGGTTTTCCTGTTAATCCTGTTGTTTACCAGGACAGTCTATTTCGGTGAGGGTCCCAGAGAGGTCGAGAAAGGATCTGGAATGGGTTCTGATGGCGGGGATGGAATCTCAATAGCAACACATCACTCGAGCAAAGGCGAGTATCAGAAAGCGATCTGGTAGTCAGGGAGCTCGGAGGCACTGTGAAGGGTTATTGGCTGAGGAAAATAGCATTTGTAAGAATTGTGAGAACATAGTCGAGGATGGGTGCATCCAGAGATGTCAGTCCAGCCTTAATATCAACATGGAGCGTGATCCATTGAGTGATTACCACTCACTAGTGGGTAAGGTCTTAAACCAGACAGAATGCTGGGTGTGCTCACAAGTACCTCAAGGTCAGAGCAAGTCAGGATTAGTACCGTACCCTTTAGCAATAGATGAGGTACTCGAATTACGGGGTGGGAGACAGGTGGACAAGAAATTCAATATTTCTAGACCCCCAAGTTTGAAGCTCCACCAGTACCATATAGATAGATCCTTATTATGTTTCAATATTTCCAATTACCGAAAACCGGGAAATTGGGAAGTGACGTGGAATAACCATAGACTATGAACTTGTATGCCAAATAGCCAACAGTGGAAGGTATTTTCGGTATAGGTATACCCGAGGAAGCAAGACCATGTGGGTTGGAGAAGTATCACCAGGGTACTGTGCTCATATCATCCAGCCTGATACTTGTACTGAGCAGATGGGAGAACTAGGGATGGGTTTATCACTTGGAAAGTTTGTAATATGGTAATGTCATATTCTGTCCCCTATGTTCTCCCCGATGATGCCCATTTCATATGTGGGAGGAAGGCGTATAAGTGGCTTGCCCCGAACTCAGAGGGATTGTGTTATGTTGGAAGAGTGTTGCCAGAGGTCATGACCATAACCCATGATAAGATGAAAGATGTTCACCGCAGTACTCAGACTCCTTATACTCATACTCACTATGAACACATCGTCAAGAGACACCTCATAGAGAGGACAGAGCACGTAGCCTCTGATTTGATCCACGAATCCACCGGGATTCAATTCCTTCTCGCATTAGACATCACCCGTACTGCCAGAGGAATTATAAATTATAGGTATATCCATGCGCTAGCGAACTTGATAGATAATATCACTGAGATGTATGACGACACCTTCAGGTATACGGGAAGGGAATTACAAGCTTACAAGACGGAACTGATCCAGCACAGGATGGTCCTTAATTATATCATAGCCGTGACGGGTGGGTACTGTGTCACTTTGGCAACTCAGTATGGTGTGAAGTGCTGTACGTATATTACAAACAGCACTGACGACCCCACAGAGATTATCGATCAAAAGATGGATGATATATTGCAGTTGAAGTGGTAGTTCCGGAGGAGACACAACCTTACCCTGACCGCTGTGGGTAATGAGCTGACCGGCTGGGTCTCATGGTTGAACCCACGAAATTGGTTCTCAGGATTAGGAGAGTGGGCTCAAAATGTTATTATGAGTGTAGGAAAGTTTCTCCTTTGCATCCTGGGAGTCGTCATTTAGATGTGTGCGAATTCTGACGCGGCGCAAGCACGGCACAAATTTGATGAGTTTAAGGAGCGAGGGCATTGTTATAGCAGCAGATTTAATTTACGACCCATCCATAGAGACAGTGTTATGATAAGGATTGCAAATGAATTCCATGGCCTGTTTCTTTCACCCGTTTTTCCTTTGTCTCCCCCTCTGCCCAGATACACCCATCCGGAAAAGACATCAGCCCTACCCAAGAATGATTATGAAAATGTTATGTGAATGTATTTTAGATATGTGTCTTATCTTCATCTCTACAACCTCCAGTTAATGACACACACAGTCGACAGGTGATCTCCACATATACTAGCACTCACATATGTTCCCCATCCATGTATCATCAACTAAATGAGCACCCCATTTGCTGGAACAAGAAGCCGAAAAGAGCTCGGTAGTGTTTGTCAGCCCACTTATAGACCCTTAATACGGGTATAGAAGGATTTAATGTATACTTCGCAATACCTCGAAGCTTATCTAAAACATATACGGCACGATGATACATGCCCCTCAGACATGGATCCATACATACATGCTTTTTACTATCCCACTAGGTCATACATTTCCCGCCTACAACTCTACTCCGACCATCCAATTGTCTGTAGATATTGTATTGATATTTTTCTGTTTAGTGATTAGATAGTGGCAGTTATTGGTGACTGCCAAAGGGTGGACTGTCAAATTCGATAAATATTGAAGAACACACAGCACGTATAAACTGCACACACATGCCCACTGCGCGTGCACTTGTTCTGCCGTGCGTGCACATATCCGCAATTTGCGTATGGTTGCTCCCGCGTGATCTGCGCATCGGCGCGTGGTATGGGTATTTACGGCAGAGTTTGTGTACGCATGGAGAGCCATCAAAACACATTACATATTTAATGTGTTTAGTGCACAATGTACACATAGTCTCCTTGCACCACATCAGAAAGTTATAGCTGTTTAAATGGTTGCAGAACAAGGGGATTCGCCTTTACAGGATAGGAGGGGACAGACTAAGGTTATAAGGTGATATTTGGTATCCAGCTGTAGGGTATTTTAAGGGTAACATTCCGGTGGTGGTCTGCGGAAGATCGCATGTTCCTGCGGATAGTTATGTGCAGAAGCAGAATATAGATATAAACTGTATTTACTGTATATTATATATGCGGCGGGAATCCAGAAGAGACCGCCCACAAGAACAGTTGAGAAAGACATCGCCTACCTTTTCAAATCAACCTATGACCTCTCCTGTACTGTAAAGGTGCATCCCTGTGTCCAATGGACAAAGGGATTACAATATCCATTGTATTGCTTTTGGAAGACTTGTATAAATAAAGCCTGCTGCAGAGCGGCCAGACACAAGACTCACAACGTTATCTATTTGATTACGGAGGACTGGACCAGGAAGCGCACACGAATATTCTCACGCATGTACATTGACCTGTAGCCATTATTCTGTTATATATATCGTTTGTATTGTAGTGTATAATTTGTATTGTAAACCCCCTTTCAGAAATAATCCACTGTGGTGTCGGAACCCAGCGGTTAATCACAATTGGTGTCGTGTGCTCATCGCCCTGCTAAGGTTTAAAGTGTATTATTATTGTTATTATTGCATTGCTGTAGAAGGTTTTAAGTGCATCTCTGGGTGTGTACGCGCTGAGAGTACTTTGTACCGTCAGTGCAGCGTGTGTACGCAAAGTCCGTACACTGTACTGGACTCTGTCCGCAAATAGCGTAAAAGGTGCGTAGAGTGTGAACTAAGTATAGCGGCCGCAGCGGCTAAAGGTTTAAAGTGTATTGACGGTGTGTTTGAGGTATAGCTTTTATTCCTGTAAAGATAATCGACATTATCAAACTGTTTCTTTAAGAGCCACTAAAGGGAAAATAGCTGATCCATTATCAAAATAGCAAACCCCCAATTGTTGAGAATGCAGGAGGGTCTGATATAGTAGCCCCAATAGGGCTGGAACTCCACCAGAATGTATTGATGTGCACATCAGGGAGTGTTTTGTGTGAAATGAGGGCATGTTTTACACAAATCAGAGTCGTGCTTATTTTGTCCTGATTTTATGGTTTAATGTTGAAAGTAAAAACAAAAAAAATGCATTTTGTATTGATGGAAACAGATAATTACCTTGTTACTGAGGAGGGGTGTAAACGTGTTACAGTTTCTACAGTGCACTTCCATAGTTACAGACAAGCAGTCTGATGCGTATAAGTTTAAAACTTCAACTCAAAATCTTTTTGTTTTGTGAAGCTCCTGAAAGTTTTACATATATATTTGTCCAGTTTGTTAGCAACTATTTAAAATTTAATACCAGTTATTTATATAGCGCAAATAAATTTTACATAGAGTATTTTGGCCATTCACACCAGTCTCTGCCAAAGCGGAGCTTATAATATTCCCTACCACATGTACACACACATTTTTTTCTATCAGTAGGGATATGGGAGGAAAACAAAGCACTTGGGAGGAACCCATGCATGCACAGGGAGAATATATAAACTCCACACAGTTGGGTCCACGGTGGGAATCAAACCCAATATCTAATGGTAAACATTACACTAGCCATGAAGCATACATGCAAGTTTTAGTGCACTTAAAAATGTACTAGTCTGCATTGTCTCTATTACCATCCCACTCCAGCAACTACTTCTATACAAATATAAATAGTACACCTTGTAAGGTTATCATTAGATTTGGCAATAATGGTGTGTAATAATGTAATGAAACAGATAACCCTGTTTAGACACTTCCAGGTGAGAGACAATGAAAAATCAATTGTAATTATGAGCCTGGCATGTATAAGACGATACCTATAGAGATAACCAAAGCACCAGCTGTGAGCACTGATGTTGAACAGATCCTTTGATCTAAAGCCATCTCAGCTTTTTTTCCTCAGTGTAGTACAAAACAGGAAACTTCACAACTAAACATCGATGAAAAAAACCCTCAAGACAATAGAAGAGATTTGTTGGATCTGATGTTAAACCATAGAATTTAAAGGAAAAAAATAATAATTTTGGTGGAATTTTCACTTTTTCCCCCCAGGGTATCCAATTAAACCCTGTTTTTTACGTCTGCATAAAGTTTGTTTCTCTCCCGGAAAAAAACATAGGTTCCGCAAAAAGTCACAGACCTTTGTATTTTCGCAGCCACAATCGGGGAAAATAAGATTTTAAACCTTCCGGTAAATCTTTTTCTCCTAGTCCGTAGAGGATGCTGGGGACTCCGTAAGGACCATGGGTTATAGACGGGCTCCGCAGGAGACATGGGCACTCTCAGCCTTTAGATGGCTCCTCCCTCTATGCCCCTCCTCCAGACCTCAGTTAAAGAACTGTGCACAGAGGAGACGGATAGTACGAGGAAAGGATTTTTGTTAATCTAAGGGCGAGATATAAACCAGCCCACACCCTACAACATGGAATATACCAAACCAGTTAACAGTATGAATAAAACAGCATCAGCCAGAGACTGATCACAACTGTAACATAACCCTTATGTAACATAACCCTTATGTAAGCAACAACTATATACAAGCCTTGCAGAAATTGTCCGCACTGGGACGGGCGCCCAGCATCCTCTACGGACTAGGAGAAAAATATTTACCGGTAGGTTTAAAATCTTATTTTCTCTTACGTCCTAGAGGATGCTGGGGACTCCGTAAGGACCATGGGGATTATACCAAAGCTCCAAACTGGGCGGGAGAGTGCGAATGACTCTGCAGCACCGATTGAGCAAACATGAGGTCCTCATCAGCCAGGGTATCAAATTTGCAGAATTTTGCAAAAGTGTTTGAACCCGACCAAGTAGCTGCTCGGCAAAGCTGTAATGCCGAGACGCCTAGGGCAGCCGCCCAAGAAGAGCCCACCTTCCTAGTGGAATGGGCCTTTACCGAATTTGGTAACGGCAATCCGGCCGTAGAATGAGCTTTGCTGAATCGTGTTACAGATCCAGCGAGCAAGTCTGCTTAGAAGCAGGAGCGCCAACCTTGTTGGCCGCATACAGGACAAACAGAGCCTCTGTTTTCCTAACTCTAGCCGTCCTGGCTACATAAATTTTTAAGGCCCTGACTACATCCAGGGACTTGGAACCCTCCAAGTCACCAGTAGCCACCGGCACCACAATAGGTTGGTTCATATGGAACGACGAAACCACCTTAGGTAGAAATTGAGGACGAGTTCTCAACTCCGCTCGATTCAAGTGGAAAATCAGATATGGGCTCTTGTGAGACAAAGCCGCCAATTCAGACACCCGCCTCGCAGATGCCAAGGTCAACAACATGACCACTTTCCAAGTGAGAAATTTTAAGTCCACCATTTGAAGAGGTTCAAACCAGTGTGATTGAAGGAACACCACGTTAAGGTCCCACGGTGCCACTGGGGGCACAAAAGGAGGTTGGATGTGCAGTACTCCTTTCACAAAAGTCTGGACCTCTGGGAGAGAAGCCAACTCCTTCAGAAAGAATATAGATAAGGCCGAAATTTGCACCTTAATGGAGCTTAACTTTAGGCCCATATCCACTCCTGTCTGTAAAAAATGGAGAAAACGACCCAGCTGAAAATCTTCCGTAGGAGCATTCTTGGCTTCACACCAAGACACATATTTCCTCCAGGTACGGTGATAATGCCTCGCCGTTACCTCCTTCCTAGCTTTGATTAGAGTAGGAATGACTTCCCCCAGAATACCCTTCCTAGCTAGGATTTGGTGTTCAACCGCCATGCCGTCAAACGTAACCGCGGTAAGTCCTAGAACACGCAGGGCCCCTGTTGTAACAGGTCCTCCCTGAGAGGAAGAGGCCACGGATCTTCTGTGATCATTTCCTGAAGATCTGAATACCAGGCCCTTCGAGGCCAATCTGGAACAATGAGTATTGTCTGCACTTTTGTTCGTCTTATGATTCTCAATAGTTTTGAGATGAGTGGAAGAGGAGGGAACACATAGACCGACTGAAACACCTACGGTGTCACTAGGGCGTCCACCGCCACTGCCTGAGGGTCCCTCGACCTGGAACAATACGTCCGAAGCTTTTTGTTGAGGCGTGACGCCATCATGTCTATTTGAGGAAGTCCCCAACGAGTTGTTACTTCTGCAAGGACTTCTTGATGAAGCCCCCACTCTCCTGGATGGAGATCGTGTCTGCTGAGGAAGTCTGCTTCCCAGTTGTCTATTCCTGGGATGAAGACTGCTGACAGAGTGCTTACATGATTTTCAGCCCAGTGAAGAATCCTGGTGGCTTCTGCCATTGCTGCTCTGCTCCTTGTCCCACCTTGGCGGTTTACATGCGCCACAGCTGTGACATTGTCTGACTGAATCAGAATGGGTAGGTTGCGAAGAAGATTCTCCGCTTGCTGTAGGCCGTTGTATATGGCCCTTAATTCCAGCACATTGATGTGTAGACAAGCCTCCTAGCTTGACCATATTCCCTGAAAATTTCTTCCTTGTGTGACAGCTCCCCATCCTCGGAGGCTCGTGGTCACAAGAACCTAATCTTGAATGCCGAACCTGCGACCCTCTAGAAGGTGAGCACTCTGAAGCCCCCACAAGAGAGATACCCTGGCCTTGGGGGATAGGCTTATTCTCCGATGCATTTGTAGATGGGACCCTGACCACTTGTCCAGAAGGTCCCACTGAAAAGCTCTCGCATGGAACCTGCCGAACGGAATGGCCTCGTAGGCCGCCACCATCTTTCCCAATACGAGTGCATTGATGAACTGACACTTGTTTTGGTTTTAACAGTTCCTTGACCATGTTCTGGAGTTCCTGGGCTTTTTCCATTGGGAGAAAAACCCTATTTTTTTCCGTGTCCAGAATCATGCCCAAAAATGCCAGCCAAGTTGTCGGAACCAACTGCGACTTTGGTAGATTTAGAATCCAGCTGTGTTGTTGTAGTACCCTCAGGGAGAGAGACACGCTCTTTAGTAACTGATCTCTCGATCTTGCCTTTATCAGGAGATCGTCCAAGTATGGGATAATTGTGACTCCCTGCTTGCGCAGGAGCACCATAATTTCCGCCATTACCTTGGTGAAAATTCTCGGGGCCGTGGAAAGCCCAAACGGCAACGTCTGAAACTGGTAATGACAATCCTGTACAGCGAACTCAGATACGCCTGATGAGGAGGATATATGGGGACATGAAGGTATGCATCCTTTATGTCCAGAGACACCATACAATCCCCCCCTTCCAGGCTGGAGATCACAGCCCGGAGAGATTCCATCTTGAATTTGAACCTCTTCAAATATAGGTTTAGGGATTTTAGATTTAGAATTGGTCTGACCGAGCCATCCGGCTTCGGGACCACAAACAGGGTTGAATAAAACCCCTTTCTCTGTTGCCCTAGGGGAACCTTGATAATCACCTGTTGTTGACACAGTTTCTGTATGGCAGCTGAAACGGTTTCCCTCTCTGGGGGAGAAGCTGGCAAGGCCGATTTGAAAATTCGGTGTGGAGGCACATCTTCGAACTCCAGTTTGTAGCCCTGGGATACAATTTCGGTCACCCAAGGATCCAAATCCGACTGAACCCAGACCTGGCTGAAGAGACGAAGACGTGCCCCCACAGGTGCGGACTTCCGCAGCGTAGCCCCAGCGTCATGCGGTGGATTTTGTAGAAGCCAGGGAGGATTTTTGTTCCTGGGAACTAGCCGTAGCAAGTGCTCTTTTCCCTCTACCTTTACCTCTGGCGAGGAAGGAAGAGCCCCGACCCTTTCTGAACTTATGCGACCGAAAGGACTGCATCTGGTATTGAGGTGTTTTCTTTTGCTGTGGGGGAACATAAGGTAAAAAAGAAGACTTACCCGCGGTAGCTGTGGAAACCAGGTCCGCGAAGCCCTCCCAAATAAAACTTCACCCTTGTAAGGCAAAGCTTCCATATGTCTCTTTGAATCAGCATCACCTGTCCATTGACGGGTCCACAGGGACCTTCTAGCAGAAACTGCCATGGTATTGGCTCTTGAACCCAACAGCCCAATATATCTCGCAGCCTCTCTCATATATAACGCTGCGTCCTTAATGTGACCCAAGGTCAACAAAATACTATCCTTATCTAAGGTGTCAATGTCCGATGACAAGTTATCTACCCACGCTGCAACCAAACCATGCCGATGCTACCGCCGGCCTGAGTAGGGCTCCAGTATGCGCATAAATTGATTTTAAGGTAGTTTCCTGCCTGCGAGCCGCAGGATCTTTTAGGGCCGCCGTGTCCGGGGACGGTAGTGCCACCTTTTTGGATAAGCACGTCAAAGCCTTGTCCACCGTGGGCGAGGATTCCCACCATAACCTGTCCTTTGAGGGGAAAGGATACGCCATAATAATTCTCTTAGGAACCTGCAGTCTCTTGTCTGGAGTTTCCCAAGCCTTTTCAAATACAGCGTTCAGCTCATGAGATGGGGGAAACGTTACCTCAGGTTTCTTCCCCTTAAACATGCAGACCCTCGTGTCAGGGACAGAAGGGTCCTCTGTGATATGTAAAACATCTTTTATTACAATAATCATATATTGAATACTCTTGGTAACTCTTGGGTGCAACCTCGCATCATCATAGTCGACACTGGAGTCAGAATCCGTGTCGGTATCAGTGTCTACCTGGGAAAAGGGCCCTGAAGGGTCTTGTGACACCGCCAAAGCCATGGATTGACTCCCTGCTTTGTCCTTGGACTCTGCTTTGTCCAATCTCTTATGCAATAAAGTCACATTTGCATTGAACACATTCCACATGCCCAACCAATCCGGTGTCGGCTGTGCCGACGGAGACACCACCACCATCTGCTCTGCATCCTCCCTAGACGAGCCTTCCACTTCAGACATGTCGACACACACGTACTGACACCCCCACACACACTGGGATTTATGACTATGGGGACAGCCTTCCAATAAGGCCCTTTGGAGAGACAGAGAGAGAGTATGCCAGCACACACCCAGCGCCACTAGACACTGAAAACAGAGTCCCAGCCTATACAGCGCTTTTTTGTATATGTGATCTGCACCAAATAAATGTGCCCCCCCCCTCATTTTTGCCCCGTTACTTGGTTCAGCAGGGGAGAGTCCGGGAGCAGCTTCTCTGCAGCATGCTGTGGAGAAAATGGCGCTGGTTAGTGCTGGAGGATGAGGATCAAGCCCCGCCCCCTCGGCGACAGGCTTTGGTCACGCTCAATTTATTTAAATTTTTTTATACTGGCAGGGGTTTTATAATATACTGCCTCCGCAGTACCTAAGCCTGGTGCCAGTCTTATTTGAGGTAATTATTGCTTCCCAGGGCGCCCCCCCTGCACCCTGCACCCTTGCTGTGCCTGTGTGTGTGTGTGTGTGTGTGTGTGTGTGTGTGTGTGTGTGTGTGTGTGTGCAATGGCGCGCTGCGCGGTACCTCAGAGAAGATCTGAAGTCTTCTGCCGCCTGTGAAGTCTTCTTTCTTCATATACTCACCCGGCTTCTATCTTCCGGCTCCCTGAGGAGGACGATGGCGCGGCTCCGGGACGAACAGCGAGGACGACACCTGTGTTCCGACCCTCTGGAGCTAATAGTGTCCAGTAGCCTAAGACGCAGAGCCTATCAGTAAAGTAGGTCTGCGTGTCTCCCCTCAGTCCCATGAAGCAGGGAGCCTGTTGCCAACAGTGCTCCCTGAAAATAAAAAACCTAACTAAAGTCTTTTCAGAGAAACTCAGTAGAGCTCCCCTGCAGTGCATCCAGTCTCCTCTGGGCACAGGATCTAACTGAGGTCTGGAGGAGGGGCATAGATGGAGGAGCCAGTTCACACCCATCTAAAGTCTTAAGAGTGCCCATGTCTCCTGCGGAGACCGTCTATACCCCATGGTCCTTACGGAGTCCCCAGCATCCTCTAGGACGCAAGAGAAAAAAAGGCTTATCGTGGTTTTGCTTGTCAGAGGCAGTCAAAACAAAATCCCCAATAAGTGCCAGCATAGTGGATTATAGGAGAGCCCTGGGTGAGGCAATTGGCCTCGTTAATTTACTGCGGCTAATATGAATCCACCCTAAAGCTGGGTACAAGATAAACGATATGCAAATGATACAATGCAGCTCACAATTTCCCTTGAAACTCCCAGACAAACGATATTGTGCATACACACAGACTGATTTTACAAACGACCAAACGATATACAGGAGTCGTTCGACACTACCAAAATTGTGGGGTTTCATCCTAATTTAACATATTGTTTATCATTGGTAACATATACACTGGATGATTTGCACCTAGTCGTCAGAAACATTCTTGAAATTGAACTGCATGGACAGGTGACATAGGACCTCGGTAGCGACTAGCAGGAGAGCGCATCGCTAGCACTGGTCGATAAAACTAATTTGTCGTAACGATGTGTCATTATCAGCAAATTTGTTTAAAATGTTGTCTAGGGTGGACTGCGCTTAAGTGTCGACATTGTGAATGTCAACAATAGGACTGCATACCTACTAAGCAGCCTAGATCTTCCCATTACCCAAGACAAAAAACATGATATGTATAAGGCAGTTTGCATTACATATAATAAAGTTATAACAAAGCATCCTGTAGTTTACCACAGTGTAGGATGATTATACAGTTTTAATGTGTGTTTTTATATATAGTAAGAATAAAGCAGAAAAGACTGTGTTAATAATCAGGATAGTTGTGATGGTGTGCTCTTTCCATGTAATGAGTAATGCTTGACCCCTGGATGTACTTAGCGCACTGCAGTGAAAGAGGACATTGCTTTGTGATCACACAGATAACTAAGCAATCATTTCTATGTTGGGCACCTAGTTGAAAGAGGGTATCCCCAGCTGTAAAGGTGCCACAGACATCTCAACAGTCACAGTGCAGCCGTGCCTCTGACCACAGTGATCAGGCACTTCTATGCTACTTATATGCTAGATTAGTCTTTTCTGAAATGGGTTTGTCTCCTTTTTTATTGTTAAACTGTTTTAATTCTTATTATAGTTGATTGGCTCAATTGAACATCCAGGTGCCAATCTGCAACCATATTGGACAAGATATATAATCCCAAATTGACTAGCATACTACACCTTTGAAAAAGCTGTAGACTGAGTGCAGCGAAACCGGTCAGGAGCTGTTCACTACATAGTCAGGACACTGGAGCAGAGGAGCTGAACCATCCCCTGGCAACTGTGGTATACACCAAACCTTGAGAGGAATCCAGCCACTATATATATATATATATATATATATATATATATATATATATATATATATATATATGGAGTACTTATAATACCATAGTGCATGAGGAATTTACCAAAATTGGACTTGCTGAAGTTACCTCTAACGGTGAACTGGCCATTACACCTCCCTCTGGACCTCCATCCTCACAAAAATAAGATTTTACTTACCGATAAATCTATTTCTCGTAGTCCGTAGTGGATGCTGGGACTCCGTCAGGACCATGGGGAATAGCGGCTCCGCAGGAGACAGGGCACAAAATTTAAAAGTTTGACCACTAGGTGGTGTGTACTGGCTCCTCCCCCTATGACCCTCCTCCAAGCCTCAGTTAGGATACTGTGCCCGGACGAGCGTACACAATAAGGAAGGATTTTGAATCCCGGGTAAGACTCATACCAGCCACACCAATCACACCGTACAACTTGTGATCTGAACCCAGTTAACAGTATGACAAACGTAGGAGCCTCTGAACAGACGGCTCACAACAATAACAACCCGATTTTTTTGTAACAATAACTATGTACAAGTATTGCAGACAATCCGCACTTGGGATGGGCGCCCAGCATCCACTACGGACTACAAGAAATAGATTTATCGGTAAGTAAAATCTTATTTTCTCTGACGTCCTAGTGGATGCTGGGACTCCGTCAGGACCATGGGGATTATACCAAAGCTCCCAAACGGGCGGGAGAGTGCGGATGACTCTGCAGCACCGAATGAGAGAACTCCAGGTCCTCCTTAGCCAGGGTATCAAATTTGTAGAATTTTACAAACGTGTTCTCCCCTGACCACGTAGCTGCTCGGCAGAGTTGTAATGCCGAGACCCCTCGGGCAGCCGCCCAAGATGAGCCCACCTTCCTTGTGGAATGGGCCTTGACAGATTTAGGCTGTGGCAGGCCTGCCACAGAATGTGCAAGTTGAATTGTGCTACAAATCCAACGAGCAATCGTCTGCTTAGAAGCAGGAGCACCCAGCTTGTTGGGTGCATACAGTATAAACAGCGAGTCAGATTTTCTGACTCCAGCCGTCCTTGAAATATATATTTTCAATGCTCTGACAACGTCCAGCAACTTGGAATCCTCCAAATCGCTAGTAGCCGCAGGCACCACAATAGGCTGGTTCAGGTGAAACGCTGAAACCACCTTAGGCAGAAAGTGAGGACGCGTCCGCAGTTCTGCCCTGTCCGAATGGAAAATCAGATATGGGCTTTTATACGATAAAGCCGCCAATTCCGACACTCTACTGGCTGAAGCCAGGGCCAGTAGCATGGTTACTTTCCATGTAAGATATTTCAAATCCACCGATTTGAGTGGCTCAAACCAATGGGATTTGAGAAAATCCAAAACTACATTAAGATCCCACGGTGCCACTGGGGGCACAACCGGGGGCTGTATATGTAGTACTCCTTTTACAAAAGTCTGGACTTCAGGAACTGAAGCCAATTCTTTCTGGAAGAAAATCGACAGGGCCGAAATTTGAACCTTAATGGACCCTAATTTGAGGCCCATAGACAATCCTGTTTGCAGGAAATGTAGGAATCGACCCAGTTGAAATTCCTCCGTCGGGGCCTTCCTAGCCTCACACCTCTTCCGTGAGCATCTCCTGAAGTTCCGGGTACCAAGTTCTTCTTGGCCAATCCGGAGCCACGAGTATCGTTCTTACTCCCCTTTGCCGTATAATTCTCAGTACTTTTGGTATGAGAGGCAGAGGAGGAAACACATACACTGACTGGTACACCCATGGTGTTACCAGAGCGTCTACAGCTATTGCCTGAGGGTCTCTTGACCTGGCGCAATACCTGTCCAGTTTTTTGTTGAGGCGGGACGCCATCATGTCCACCATTGGTCTTTCCCAATGGACCACAATCATGTGGAAGACTTCTGGATGAAGTCCCCACTCTCCCGGGTGCAGATCGTGTCTGCTGAGGAAGTCTGCTTCCCAGTTGTCCACTCCCGGAATGAACACAGCTGACAGTGCTAACACATGATTTTCTGCCCAGCGGAGAATCCTTGCAGCTTCTGCCATTGCCCTCCTGCTTCTTGTGCCGCCCTGTCTGTTTACGTGGGCGACTGCCGTGATGTTGTCCGACTGAATCAACACCGGCTGACCCTGAAGCAGAGGTTTTGCCAGGCTTAGAGCATTGTAGATTGCTCTTAGCTCCAGTATATTTATGTGAAGAGACGTCTCCAGGCTTGACCACACGCCCTGGAAGTTTCTTCCCTGTGTGACCGCTCCCCAGCCTCTCAGGCTGGCATCCGTGGTCACTAGGACCCAGTTCTGTATGCCGAATCTGTGGCCCTCTAACAGATGAGCACTCTGCAACCACCATAGCAGAGACACTCTTGTCCTTGTGGACAATTTTATCCGCTGATGCATCTGCAGATGCGATCCGGACCATTTGTCCAGCAGATCCCACTGAAAAGTTCGTGCATGGAATCTGCCGAATGGAATCGCTTCGTAAGAAGCTACCATTCTTCCCAGGACTCTTGTGCATTGATGCACAGATACTTTTCCTGGTTTTAGGAGGTTCCTGACTAGATCGGATAACTCCCTGGCTTTCTCCTCCGGAAGAAATACCTTTTTCTGAACAGTGTCCAGAATCATCCCTAGGAACAACAGACGTGTCGTCGGGATCAGTTGGGATTTTGGAAAATTCAGAATCCACCCGTGTTGTTGGAGCACTACTTGGGTTAGTGCTACTCCGACCTCCAGCTGTTCTCTGGATCTTGCCCTTATCAGGAGATCGTCCAAGTAAGGGATAATTAAGACGCCTTCTCTTCGAAGAAGGATCATCATTTCGGCCATTACCTTGGTAAAGACCCGGGGTGCCGTGGACAATCCAAATGGCAGCGTCTGAAACTGATAATGACAGTTTTGGTCCACGAACCTGAGGTACCCTTGGTGTGAAGGACAAATTGGAACATGAAGGTAAGCATCCTTGATGTCCAAGGACACCATAAAATCCCCTTCTTCCAGATTCGCTATCACTGCTCTGAGTGACTCCATCTTGAACTTGAATTTTTGTATGTACAGGTTCAGAGATTTTAGATTTAGAATCGGTCTTACCGAGCCGTCCGGCTTCGGTACCACAAATAGCGTGGAGTAATACCCCTGTCCCTGTTGTAGGAGGGGTACCTTGACTATCACCTGCTGAGAATACAGCTTGTGAATGGCCTCCAATACCGTCGCCCTGTCGGAGGGAGACGTTGGCAAAGCAGACTTTAGGAAACGGCGAGGAGGGGACTTCTCGAATTCCAACCTGTAACCCTGAGGTACTACCTGCAGGATCCAGGGGTCCACCTGCGAGTGAGCCCACTGTGCGCTGAAATGTTTGAGGCGACCCCCCACCGCCCCTGAGTCTGCTTGTAAGGTCCCAGCGTCATGCTGACGCCTTTGTAGAAGCCGGGGAGGGCTTCTGCTCCTGGGAAGGAGCTGCTTGTTGCAGTCTCTTACCCTTTTCTTTGCCTCGGGGCAAATAGGAATGTCCTTTTGCTCGTTTGTTCTTATAGGAACGAAAGGACTGCGGCTGAAAAGCCTGCGGCTTTTTCTGCTGGGAGGTGACCTGGGGTAAAAAGGTGGATTTTCCGGCCGTTGCCGTGGCCACCAGATCCGATAGACCGACCCCAAATAATTCCTCCCCCTTATACGGCAATACTTCCATATGTCGTTTGGAATCCGCATCACCTGACCACTGGCGCGTCCATAAACTTCTTCTGGCAGATATGGACATCGCACTTACTCTTGATGCCAGAGTGCAAATATCTCTCTGTGCATCTCGCATATAAAGAAATGCATCCTTTAACTGCTCTATAGTCAGTAAAATACTGTCCCTATCCAGGGTATCAATATTTTCAGACAGTGACTCCGACCAAGCCACGCCAGCACTGCACATCCAGGCTGAGGCGATTGCTGGTCTCAGTATAACACCCGTATGTGTGTATATACTTTTTAATGTATTCTCCAGCCTCCTATCAGCTGGATCCTTGAGGGCGGCCGTATCAGGAGACGGTAACGCCACTTGCTTTGATAAGCAGGTGAGCGCCTTATCCACCCTAGGAGGTGTTTCCCAGCGCGCCCTAACCTCTGGCGGGAAAGGGTATAATGCCAATAACTTCTTTGAAATTAGCAGTTTTCTATCTGGGGTAACCCACGCTTCATCACACACTTCATTCAGTTCCTCTGATTCAGGAAAAACTATCGGTAGTTTTTTCACACCCCACATAATACCCCTTTTTGTGGTACTTGCAGTATCAGAGATATGCAAAGCCTCCTTCATTGCCGTGATCATATAACGTGTGGCCCTACTGGAAAATACGTTTGTTTCTTCACCGTCGACACTGGATTCAGTGTCAGTGTCTGGGTCTGTGTCGACCGACTGAGGTAAAGGGCGTTTTACAGCCCCTGACGGTGTCTGAGACGCCTGGACAGGTACTAACTGGTTTGCCGGCTGTCTCATGTCGTCAACCGACTTTTGTAGCGTGCTGACACTATCCCGTAATTCCATAAACAAAGCCATCCATTCTGGTGTCGACTCCCTAGGGGGTGACATCACCATTACAGGCAATTGCTCCGCCTCCACGCCAACATCGTCCTCATACATGTCGACACACACGTACCGACACACAGCAGACACACAGGGAATGCTCTGATAGAAGACAGGACCCCACTAGCCCTTTGGGGAGACAGAGGGAGAGTTTGCCAGCACACACCCAAGCGCTATAAATATATATAGGGACAACCTTAATAAGTGTGTTCCCTTTATAGCAGCTCAAATATTATAAATATCGCCAATAAGTGCCCCCCCTCTCTGTTTTTACCCTGTTTCTGTAGTGCAGTGCAGGGGAGAGTCCTGGGAGCCTTCCTCGCAGCGGAGCTGGGCAGGAAAATGGCGCTGTGTGCTGAGGAGAATAGGCCCCGCCCCCTTTTCGGCGGGCTTCTTCTCCCGGTTTTTTTGGAACCTGGCAGGGGTTAAATACATCCATATAGCCCCAGGGGCTATATGTGATATATTTTAGCCAGAATAGGTATATTACATTGCTGCCCAGGGCGCCCCCCCCAGCGCCCTGCACCCTCAGTGACCGCTGGTGTGAAGTGTGCGGAGAGCAATGGCGCACAGCTGCAGTTCTGTGCGCTACCTCATGAAGACTGAGACGTCTTCTGCCGCCGGTTTCTGGACCTCTTCTCTATTCGGCATCTGCAAGGGGGTCGGCGGCGCGGCTCCGGTGACCCATCCAGGCTGTACCTGTGATCGTCCCTCTGGAGCTAGTGTCCAGTAGCCTAAGAAGCAAATCCATCCTGCACGCAGGTGAGTTCACTTCTTCTCCCCTAAGTCCCTCGTTGCAGTGAGCCTGTTGCCAGCAGGACTCACTGAAAATAAAAAACCTAACAAACTTTTTCTAAGCAGCTCTTTAGGAGAGCCACCTAGATTGCACCCTGCTCGGACGGGCACAAAAACCTAACTGAGGCTTGGAGGAGGGTCATAGGGGGAGGAGCCAGTACACACCACCTAGTGGTCAAACTTTTAAATTTTATGCCCTGTCTCCTGCGGAGCCGCTATTCCCCATGGTCCTGACGGAGTCCCAGCATCCACTAGGACGTCAGAGAAAGGAACTATTGTCTTTTGAACATTCATTCCAATACAGGGGTATATTATAGGAACGGACTCCTCCAGTGATATACTTTACATTTCCTGACCTTGCAAATTGGGTAATATTCTTTCTCTGACGTCCTAGTGGATGCTGGGAACTCCGTAAGGACCATGGGGAATAGCGGCTCCGCAGGAGACTGGGCACAAAAGTAAAAGCTTTAGGACTACCTGGTGTGCACTGGCTCCTCCCCCTATGACCCTCCTCCAAGCCTCAGTTAGATTTTTGTGCCCGAACGAGAAGGGTGCATACTAGGTGGCTCTCCTGAGCTGCTTAGAGTAAAAGTTTAAATTAGGTTTTTTATTTTCAGTGAGTCCTGCTGGCAACAGGCTCACTGCACCGAGGGACTAAGGGGAGAAGAAGCGAACTCACCTGCGTGCAGAGTGGATTGGGCTTCTTAGGCTACTGGACATTAGCTCCAGAGGGACGATCACAGGCCCAGCCATGGATGGGTCCCAGAGCCGCGCCGCCGGCCCCCTTACAGAGCCAGAAGACAGAAGAGGTCCGGGAAATCGGCGGCAGAAGACGTCCTGTCTTCAATAAGGTAGCGCACAGCACCGCAGCTGTGCGCCATTGCTCTCAGCACACTTCACACTCCGGTCACTGAGGGTGCTGGGCGCTGGGGGGGGGGCGCCCTGAGACGCAATAAAAACGCCTTAGATGGCTAAAAATACATCACATATAGCTCCTGGGCTATATGGATGCATTTTACCCCTGCCAGTTTTTCCTTAAAAAAGCGGGAGAAAGGCCGCCGAGAAGGGGGCGGAGCCTATCTCCTCAGCACACAAGCGCCATTTTCCCTCACAGCTCCGTTGGAGGGAAGCTCCCTGGCTCTCCCCTGCAGTCCTGCACTACAGAAACAGGGTAAAACAAGAGAGGGGGGGCACTAATTTGGCAGATTAATAAAAACAGCAGCTATATAAGGGAAAAACACTTATATAAGGTTATCCCTGTATATATATAGCGCTCTGGTGTGTGCTGGCAAACTCTCCCTCTGTCTCCCCAAAGGGCTAGTGGGGTCCTGTCCTCTATCAGAGCATTCCCTGTGTGTGTGCTGTGTGTCGGTACGTTGTGTCGACATGTATGAGGAGGAAAATGGTATGGAGGCGGAGCAATTGCCTGTAATAGTGATGTCACCCCCTAGGGAGTCGACACCTGACTGGATGGTCTTATGGAAGGAATTACGTGATAGCGTCAGCACTTTACAAAAGACTGTTGACGACATGAGACAGCCGGAAAAACAGTTAATACCTGTCCAGGCGTCTCAAACACCGTCAGGGGCTCTAAAGCGCCCGTTACCTCAGATGGTCGACACAGACCCAGACACGGACACTGACTCCAGTGTCGACGGTGAGGAAACAAACGTATTTTCCAGTAGGGCCACACGTTACATGATCACGGCAATGAAGGAGGCTTTGAACATTTCTGATACTACAAGTACCACAAAAAAGGGTATTATGTGGGGTGTGAAAAAACTACCCGTAGTTTTTCCTGAATCAGATGAATTAAATGAGGTGTGTGATGATGCGTGGGTTTCCCCCGATAAAAAACTGCTAATTTCTAAAAAATTATTGGCATTATACCCTTTCCCGCCAGAGGTTAGGGCGCGTTGGGAAACACCCCCTAGGGTAGATAAGGCGCTCACACGCTTATCAAAACAAGTGGCGTTACCGTCTCCTGATACGGCCGCCCTCAAAGAGCCAGTTGATAGGAAGCTGGAAAATATCCTAAAAAGTATATACACACATACTGGTGTTATACTGCGACCAGCAATCGCCTCAGCCTGGATGTGCAGTGCGGGGCTGGCTTGGTCGGATTCCCTGACTGAAAATATTGATACCCTGGACAGGGACAGTATATTATTGACTATAGAGCATTTAAAGGATGCATTTCTATATATGCGAGATGCACAGAGGGATATTTGCACTCTGGCATCAAGAGTAAGTGCGCTGTCCATTTCTGCCAGAAGAGGGTTATGGACGCGACAGTGGTCAGGTGATGCGGATTCCAAACGGCATACGGAAGTATTGCCGTATAAAGGGGAGGAGTTATTTGGGGTCGGTCTATCGGACCTGGTGGCCACGGCAACGGCTGGGAAATCCACCTTTTTACCCCAGGTCACCTCTCAGCAGAAAAAGACACCGTCTTTTCAGGCTCAGTCCTTTCGTCCCCATAAGGGCAAGCGGGCAAAAGGCCACTCATATCTGCCCCGGGGCAGAGGAAGGGGAAAAAGACTGCAGCAGACAGCCTCTTCCCACGAACAGAAGCCCTCCCCCGCTTCTGCCAAGTCCTCAGCATGACGCTGGGGCCTTACAAGCGGACTCAGGCACGGTGGGGGCCCGTCTCAAGAATTTCAGCGCGCAGTGGGCTCACTCGCAAGTGGACCCCTGGATCCTGCAGGTAGTATCTCAGGGGTACAAATTGGAATTTGAGACGTCTCCCCCTCGCCGGTTCCTGAAGTCTGCTTTACCAACGTCTCCCTCCGAAAGGGAGGCGGTATTGGAAGCCATTCACAAGCTGTATTCCCAGCAGGTGATAATCAAGGTACCCCTCCTACAACAGGGAAAGGGGTATTATTCCACGCTGTTTGTGGTACCGAAGCCGGACGGCTCGGTGAGACCTATTTTAAATCTGAAATCATTGAACACTTACATACAAAGGTTCAAATTCAAGATGGAGTCACTCAGAGCAGTGATAGCGAACCTGGAAGAAGGGGACTACATGGTGTCTCTGGACATCAAGGATGCTTACCTCCATGTCCCAATTTGCCCTTCTCACCAAGGGTACCTCAGGTTTGTGGTACAGAACTGTCACTATCAGTGACAGTCCACGTCCACGGCACCCCGGGTCTTTACCAAGGTAATGGCCGAAATGATGATTCTTCTTCGAAGAAAAGGCGTCTTAATTATCCCTTACTTGGACGATCTCCTGATAAGGGCAAGGTCCAGGGAACAGTTAGAGGTCGGAGTAGCACTATCTCAAGTAGTACTACGACAGCACGGGTGGATTCTAAATATTCCAAAATCGCAGTTGTTTCCGACGACACGTCTGCTGTTCCTAGGGATGATTCTGGACACAGTCCAGAAAAAGGTGTTTCTCCCGGAGGAGAAAGCCAGGGAGTTATCCGAGCTAGTCAGGAACCTCCTAAAACCAGGCCAAGTGTCAGTGCATCAATGCACAAGGGTCCTGGGAAAAATGGTGGCTTCTTACGAAGCGATTCCATTCGGCAGATTCCACGCAAGAACTTTTCAGTGGGATCTGCTGGACAAATGGTCCGGATCGCATCTTCAGATGCATCAGCGGATAACCCTGTCTCCAAGGACAAGGGTGTCTCTCCTGTGGTGGTTGCAGAGTGCTCATCTTCTAGAGGGCCGCAGATTCGGCATTCAGGACTGGGTCCTGGTAACCACGGATGCCAGCCTGAGAGGCTGGGGAGCAGTCACACAGGGAAAAAATTTCCAGGGCTTGTGGTCAAGCATGGAAACGTCATTTCACATAAATATCCTGGAACTAAGGGCCATTTACAATGCCCTAAGTCAAGCAAGGCCTCTGCTTCAGGGTCAGCCGGTGTTGATCCAGTCGGACAACATCACGGCAGTCGCCCACGTAAACAGACAGGGCGGCACAAGAAGCAGGAGGGCAATGGCAGAAGTTGCAAGGATTCTTCGCTGGGCGGAAAATCATGTGATAGCACTGTCAGCAGTGTTCATTCCGGGAGTGGACAACTGGGAAGCAGACTTCCTCAGCAGACACGACCTCCACCCGGGGGAGTGGGGACTTCACCCAGAAGTCTTCCACATGATTGTGAACCGTTGGGAAAAACCAAAGGTGGACATGATGGCGTCCCGCCTCAACAAAAAACTAGACAGATATTGCGCCAGGTCAAGGGACCCTCAGGCAATAGCTGTGGACGCTCTGGTAACACCGTGGGTGTACCAGTCAGTGTATGTGTTCCCTCCTCTGCCTCTCATACCCAAGGTACTGAGAATCATAAGAAGGAGAGGAGTAAGGACTATACTCGTGGCTCCGGATTGGCCAAGAAGGACTTGGTACCCAGAACTTCAAGAGATGCTCACGGAGGACCCGTGGCCTCTACCTCTAAGAAAGGACCTGCTCCAGCAGGGACCCTGTCTGTTCCAAGACTTACCACGGCTGCGTTTGACGGCATGGCGGTTGAACGCCGGATCCTGAAGGAAAAAGGCATTCCGGATGAAGTCATCCCTGCCCTGATCAAAGCCAGGAAGGATGTAACCGTGCAACATTATCACCGTATTTGGCGTAAATATGTTGCGTGGTGTGAGGCCAGGAAGGCCCCTACAGAGGAATTTCAACTGGGTCGTTTCCTGCATTTCCTGCAAACAGGACTGTCTATGGGCCTAAAATTAGGGTCCATTAAGGTTCAAATTTCGGCCCTGTCGATTTTCTTCCAGAAAGAACTGGCTTCAGTTCCTGAAGTTCAGACGTTTGTCAAGGGGGTACTGCATATACAGCCTCCTTTTGTGCCTCCAGTGGCACCTTGGGATCTCAATGTAGTTTTGGGGTTCCTAAAATCACATTGGTTTGTACCACTCACCACTGTGGACTTAAAATATCTCACATGGAAAGTGGTAATGCTGTTAGCCCTGGCGTCAGCCAGGCGTGTCTCAGAATTGGCGGCTTTATCCTATAAAAGCCCTTACCTAATTTTTCATACGGACAGGGCAGAATTGAGGACTCGTCCTCAATTTCTCCCTAAGGTGGTTTCAGCGTTTCACTTGAACCAGCCTATTGTGGTACCTGCGGCTACTAGGTACTTGGAGGACTCCAAGTTGCTGGACGTAGTCAGGGCCCTGAAAATAAGAATTTACTTACCGATAATTCTATTTCTCGGAGTCCGTAGTGGATGCTGGGGTTCCTGAAAGGACCATGGGGAATAGCGGCTCCGCAGGAGACAGGGCACAAAAAGTAAAGCTTTAGGATCAGGTGGTGTGCACTGGCTCCTCCCCCTATGACCCTCCTCCAAGCAAGTTAGGTACTGTGCCCGGACGAGCGTACACAATAAGGGAGGAATTTTGAATCCCGGGTAAGACTCATACCAGCCACACCAATCACACCGTACAACTTGTGATCTAAACCCAGTTAACAGTATGATAACAGCGGAGCCTCCGAAAAGATGGCTCACAACAATAATAACCCGATTTTTGTAACTATGTACAAGTATTGCAGATAATCCGCACTTGGGATGGGCGCCCAGCATCCACTACGGACTCCGAGAAATAGAATTATCGGTAAGTAAATTCTTATTTTCTCTATCGTCCTAGTGGATGCTGGGGTTCCTGAAAGGACCATGGGGATTATACCAAAGCTCCCAAACGGGCGGGAGAGTGCGGATGACTCTGCAGCACCGAATGAGAGAACTCCAGGTCCTCTTTTGCCAGGATATCAAATTTGTAGAATTTTACAAACGTGTTCTCCCCTGACCACGTAGCTGCTCGGCAGAGTTGTAATGCCGAGACCTCTCGGGCAGCCGCCCAAGATGAGCCCACCTTCCTTGTGGAATGGGCCTTAACCGATTTAGACTGTGGCAGGCCTGCCTCAGAATGTGCAAGTTGAATTGTGTTACAAATCCAACGAGCAATCGCCTGCTTAGAAGCAGGCGCACCCAACTTGTTGGGTGCATACAGTATAAACAGCGAGTCAGATTTTCTGACTCCAGCTGTCCTGGAACATATTTTCAGGGCCCTGACAACTCCTAGCAACTTGGAGTCCTCCAAGTCCCTAGTAGGTGCAAGGCACCACAATAAGCTGGTTCAGGTGAAACACTGACACCACCTTAGGGAGAGAACTGGGGACGAGTCCGCAGCTCTGCCCTGTCCGAATGGACAAACAGATATGGGCTTTTTTGAGAAAAAACCACCAATTTGACACTCGCCTGGTCCAGGCCAGGGCCAAGAGCATGGTCACTTTTTATGTGAGATGCTTCAAATCCACATATTTGACTGGTTTTAAACCAATGTGATTTGAGGAATCCCAGAACTACGTTGAGATCCCACAGTGCCACTGGAGGCACAAAAAAGGGGTTTGTATATGCAATACTCCCTTGACAAACTTCTGGACTTCAGGAACTGAAGCCAATTCTTTCTGGAAGAAAATTTACAGGGCCGAATTTGAACCTTAATGGACCCCAATTTGAGGCCCATAGACACTCCTGTTTTCAGGAAATGCAGGAAACGACCGAGTTGAAATTTCTTTGTGGGCCTTCCTGGCCTCACACCACGCAACATATTTTCGCCACACGTGGTGATAATGTTGTGCGGTCACCTCCTTTCTGGCTTTGACCAGGGTAGGAATGACCTCTTCCGGAATGCCTTTTTTCCCTTAGGATCCGGCTTTCCATCGCCATGCCGACAAACGCAGCTGCGGTAAGTCTTGGAACAGACATGGTACTTGCTGAAGCAAGTCCCTTCTTAGCGGCAGAGGCCAAAAGACCTCTGTAAGCATCTCTTGAAGTTCCGGGTACCAAGTCCTTCTTGGCCAATCCGGAGCCATGAGTATAGTTCTTACTCCTCTACGTCTTATAATTCTCAGCACCTTAGGTATGAGAAGCAGAGGAGGGAACACATACACCGACTGGTACACCCACGGTGTTACCAGAACGTCCACATCTATTGCCTGAGGGTCTCTTGACCTGGCGCAATACCTGTCCCGTTTTTTGTTCAGACGGGACGCCATCATGTCCACCTTTGGTATTTCCCAACGGTTTACAATCATGTGGAAAAAACTTCTCAATGAAGTTTCCACTCTCCCGGGTGGAGGTCGTGCTGAGGAAGTCTGCTTCCCAGTTTCCATTCCCGGGATGAAAAACTGCTGACAGTGTTATCACATGATTTTCCGCCCAGCGAAAAGTCCTTGCAGTTTCTGCCATTGCCCTCCTGCTTCTTGTGTCGCCCTGTCTGTTTACGTGGGCGACTGCCGTGATGTTTTTCCCACTGGATCAATACCGGCTGACCTTGAAGCAGAGGTCTTGCTAAGCTTAGAGCATTATAAATTTACCCTTAGCTCCAGTATATTTATGTGGAGAAAAGTCTCCATACTTGATCACACTCCCTGGAAATTTTTTCCTTGTGTGACTGCTCCCCAGCCTCTCAGGCTGGGCTCCGTGGTTACCAGCATCCAATCCTGAATGCCGAATCTGCTGCCCTCTAGAAGATGAGCACTCTATAACCACCACAGGAGAGACACCCTTGTCCTTGGATATTGGGTTATCCGCTGATGCATCTGAAGATGCGATCCGGACCATTTGTCCAGCAGATCCCACTGAAAAGTTCTTACGTGAAATCTGCCGAATGGAATTGCTTTGTAGGAAGCCACCATTTTTACCAGGACCCTTGTGCAATGATGCACTGTTTTTAGGAGGTTCCTGACTTGCTCGGATAACTCCCTGGCTTTCTCTTCCGGGAGAAACACCTTTTTCTGGACTGTGTCCAGAATCATCCCTAGGCACAGCAGACGTGTCGTCGGGATCAGCTGCGATTTTGGAATATTTAGAATCCACCCGTGCTGATTGTAGCAGTATCCGAGATAGTGCTACTCCGACCTCCAACTGTTCCCTGGACTATGCCCCTATCAGGAGATCGTCCAAGTAAGGGATAATTAAGACGCCTTTTCTTCGAAGAAGAATCATCAATTCGGCCATTACCTTGGTAAAGACCCCAGGGTGCCGTGGACAATCCAAACGGCAGCGTCTGAAACTGATAGTGACAGTTCTGCACCACGAACCTGAGGTACCCTTAGTGAGAAGGGCAAATTTTTGGGACATAGAGGTAAGCATCCCTGATGTCCCGGGACACTATATAGTCCCCTTATTCCTGGTTCGTTATCACTGCTCTGAGTGACTTCATCTTAATTTGAACCTTTGTAAGTGTTCAAAAAAAAATTTTTAGAATAAGTCTCACCTAGCCTTCTGGCTTCAGTACCACAATATAGTGTGGAATAATACCCCTTTTCTGTAGTAGGAGGGGTAATTTAATTATCACCTGCTGGGAATACAGCTTGTGAATTTTTTTCCATACTACCTCCTTGTCGGAGGGAGACTTGGTAAAGCAGACTTCAGGAGCCTGCGAAGGGGAAACGTCTCGACATTCCCATCTGTACCCCCGGGATACTACTTGTAGGATCCAGGGGTCCTGTACGGTCTCAGCGCCATGCTGAGAACTTGTCAGACGCGGTGGAACGCTTCTGTTCCTGGGAATGGGCTGCCTGCTGCAGTCTTCTTCCCTTTCCTCTATCCCTGGGCAGATATGATCTTATAGGGACGAGAGGACTGAGGCTGAAAAGACGGTGTCTTTTTCTGCAGAGATGTGACTTAGGGTAAAAAACGGTGGATTTTCCAGCAGTTGCCGTGACCACCAGGTCCGATGGACCGACCCCAAACAAGTCCTCTTCCTGTATACGGCCATACTGTGCCGTTTGGAATCTGCATCACCTGACCACTGTCGTGTCCATAACATCTTCTGGCAGTTATGGACATCGCGTTTATTCATGATGCCAGAGTGCAAATATCCCTCTGTGCATCTCGCATATATAGAAATGCTCTATAGTCAATAAAATACTGTCCCTGTCAAGGGTATCAATATTTTTAGTCAGGGAATCCGACCAAGCCACCCTAGCTCTGCACATCCAGGCTGAGGCGATCGCTGGCCGCAGTATAACACCAGTATGTGTGTATATACTTTTTATTATATTTTCCAGCCTTGTCAGCTGGTCCTTGAGGACGGCCCTATCTATAGACGGTACCGCCACTTGTTTTGATAAGCGTGTGAGCGCCTTATCCACCTTAAAGGGTGTTTCCCAACGCGCCCTAACTTCTGGCGGGAACGGGTATACCGCCCATAATTTTCTATCGGGGGGAACCCACGCATCATCACACACTTTATTTAATTTATCTGATTCAGGAAAAACTATGGTAGTTTTTTCACATCCCACATAATACCCTCTTTTGTGGTACTTGTAGTATCAGAAATACGTAACACCTCCTTCATTGCCTTTAACGTGTGGCCCTAATAAGGAATACGTTTGTTTATTCACCGTCGACACTGGATTCAGTGTCCCTGTCTGTGTCTGTGTCGACCGACTAAAGTAAACGGGCGTTTTAAAACCCTTGACGGTGTTTTTTGAGACGTCTGGACCGTACTAATTGTTTGTCGGCCGTCTCATGTCGTCAACCGACCTTGCAGCGTGTTGACATTATCACGTAATTTCCTAAATAAGCCATCCATTCCGGTGTCGACTCCCTAGAGAGTGACATCACCATTACAGGCAATTGCTCCGCCTCCTCACCAACATCGTCCTCCTACCTGTCGACACACACGTACCGACACACAGCACACACACAGGGAATGCTCTGATAGAGGACAGGACCCACTAGCCCTTTGGAGAGACAGAGGGAGAGTTTGCCAGCACACACCAAAACGCTATAATTATATAGGGACAACCTTATATAAGTGTTTTCCCTTATAGCATCTTAATATATATATAAGCATATCGCCAAATTAGTGCCCCCCCTCTCTGTTTTAACCCTGTTTCTGTAGTGCAGTGCAGGGGAGAGCCTGGGAGCCTTCCCTCCAGCCTTTCTGTGAGGGAAAATGGCGCTGTGTGCTGAGGAGATAGGCCCCGCCCCTTTTTCGGCGGCCTCGTCTCCCGCTCTTAACGGATTCTGGCAGGGGTTAAATATCTCCATATAGCCTCCGGAGGCTATATGTGAGGTATTTTTAGCCAAATTAGGTATTCATTTGCCTCCCAGGGCGCCCCCCTCCCAGCGCCCTGCACCCTCAGTGACTGCCGTGTGAAGTGTGCTGAGAGGAAAATGGCGCACAGCTGCAGTGCTGTGCGCTACCTTTAGAAGACTGAGGAGTCTTCTGCCGCCGATTCTGGACCTCTTCTTACTTCAGCATCTGCAAGGGGGCCGGCGGCAAGGCTCCGGTGACCATCCAGGCTGTACCTGTGATCGTCCCTCTGGAGCTGATGTCCAGTAGCCAAGAAGCCAATCCATCCTGCACGCAGGTGAGTTCACTTCTTCTCCCCTAAGTCCCTCGTTGCAGTGATCCTGTTGCCAGCAGGACTCACTGTAAAATAAAAAACCTAAGCTAAACTTTCCTAAGCAGCTCTTTAGGAGAGCCACCTAGATTGCACCCTTCTCGGCCGGGCACAAAAATCTAACTGGCTTGGAGGAGGGTCATAGGGGGAGGAGCCAGTGCACACCACCTGATCCTAAAGCTTTACTTTTTGTGCCCTGTCTCCTGCGGAGCCGCTATTCCCCATGGTCCTTTCAGGAACCCCAGCATCCACTAGGACGATAGAGAAAATATATGTTTCCAGGACGGCTGGAGTCAGAAAATCTGACTCGCTGTTTATCCTGTATGCACCCAACAAGCTGGGTGCTCCTGCTTCTAAGCAGACTATTGCTCGTTGGATTTGTAGTACAATTCAGCTTGCACATTCTGTGGCAGGCCTGCCACAGCCAAAATCTGTAAAAGCCCATTCCACAAGGAAAGTGGGCTCATCTTGGGCGGCTGCCCGAGGGGTCTCGGCTTTACAACTTTGCCGAGCAGCTACTTGGTCAGGGGCAAACATGTTTGCTAAATTCTACAAATTTGATACCCTGGCTGAGGAGGACCTGGAGTTCTCTCATTCGGTGCTGCAGAGTCATCCGCACTCTCCCGCCCGTTTGGGAGCTTTGGTATAATCCCCATGGTCCTTACGGAGTTCCCAGCATCCACTAGGACGTCAGAGAAAATAAGAATTTACTTACCGATAATTCTATTTCTCATAGTCCGTAGTGGATGCTGGGCGCCCATCCCAAGTGCGGATTGTCTGCAATACTTGTACATAGTTATTGTTACAAAAATCGGGTTATTATTGTTGTGAGCCATCTTTTCAGAGGCTCCTCTGTTATCATGCTGTTAACTGGGTTCAGATCACAGGTTGTACGGTGTGATTGGTGTGGCTGGTATGAGTCTTACCCGGGATTCAAAATCCTTCCTTATTGTGTACGCTCGTCTGGGCACAGTATCCTAACTGAGGCTTGGAGGAGGGTCATAGGGGGAGGAGCCAGTGCACACCAGGTAGTCCTAAAGCTTTTACTTTTGTGCCCAGTCTCCTGCGGAGCCGCTATTCCCCATGGTCCTTACGGAGTTCCCAGCATCCACTACGGACTATGAGAAATAGAATTATCGGTAAGTAAATTCTTATTTTTAATCTCATGTGTATTAATTAGAGATGTGCACCGGAAATTTTTCGGGTTTTGTGTTTTGGTTTCAGTTCCGCGGCCGTGTTTTGGATTCGGACGCGTTTTGGCAAAACCTCCCTTAAAAATTTTTGTCGGATTCGGGTATGTTTTGGATTTGGGTGGAGGTTTTTTTTCAAAAAACCCTCAAAAACAGCTTAAATCATAGAATTTGGGAGTCATTTTGATCCTATAGTATTATTAACCTCAATAACCATAATTTCCACTCAATTCCAGTCTATTCTGAACACTTCACAATATTATTTTTAGTCCTAATTTGCACCGAGGTCGCTGGATGACTAAGCTAAGCGACTCAAGTGGCCGGCACAAACACCTGGCCCATCTAGGAGTGGCACTGCACTGTCAGGCAGGATGGCACTTAAAAAAATTGGCCCCAAACATCACATGATGCAAAGATAAATTAAAAAAAAGAGGTGCAAGATGGAATTGTCCTTAGACCCTCCCACCCACCCTTATGTTGTATAAACAGGACATACACACTTTAACAAACCCATCATTTCAGCCACAGGGTCTGCCACACGACTTTGGCTGAAATGACTGGTTGGTTTGGGCCCCCACCAAAAAAAGAAGCAATCAATCTCTCCTTGCTCGTACTGGCTCTACAGAGGCAAGATGTCGACCTCATCATCATCCTCAGATTCTTCACCCCTTTCACTGTGTACATCTCCCTCCTCACAGAGTATTAATTGGTCCCCACTGGAATCCGCCATCACAGGTCCCTGTGTACTTTACGGAGGCAATTGCTGGTGAATGTCTCCACGGAGGAATTGATTATAATTCATTTTGATGAACATCATCTTCTCCACATATTGTGGAAGTAACCTCGTACGCCGATCGCTGACAAGGTGACCGGCTGCACTAAACACTCTTTCGGAGTACACACTGGAGGGGGGACAACTTAGGTAAAATAAAGCCAGTTTGTGCAAGGGCCTCCAAATTGCCTCTTTTTCCTGCCAGTATACGTACGGACTGTCTGACGTGCCTACTTGGATGCGGACACTCATATAATCCTCCACCAATCTTTTAATGGTGACAGAATCATATGCAGTGACAGTAGACGACATAGAAAGGAAAATATACGGCTGCGCTTGGGGTATTGCAAATAAGAAAATTATGGAGAGTTGACAGTGATATTCTATATAAAAAAAATTGTTTTTTATTATTTAACACTTCAGTATTGAATAAAAATATACACAATTTTAAAAAAGATATAGTATCTATACTCTGAAAACACCGTTCTGTGGGCCCACAGTATCAATCTTAACTTATATATAGTATGTTCACCTGATTCAGGGTATAATAATGAAACTGTTTTGAGTTGTAACAAAGATGTTACTTAATGGTTACAATTTGTCTCTCCAGAGTTATTCACTGAAATAGCTGAAGAAGTGAAACTTTTAATGTAGGGATAATAATGGCAGCAGAACTCTTCTCCAGTGATATAAATGATAGAGGCCCGGCGGTCAGATGTATAATGGACAACATGTAATTTTACCTCTCCAGGGGGCTGATATTATCGAGCGTCCTCGGTGGAATCCTGTGCAGAGCCCCAAAATGGCGGCGACGTACGGCTCTTTATATGGAATACGAATCTCACGTGAATCCAACAGCGGGATGATGACATTCGGCCTCGTTCGGGTTAACTGAGCAAGGCGGGAAGATCCAAGGCTGCCTCGGACCCATGTAAAATAGGTGAAGTTCGGGGGGGTTCGGATCTCGACGAACCGAACCCGCTCATCTCTAGTATTAATTAATGGGGGTTTTTAAATTCTTGTTCTTTGTATGCATTTGTTTATATTTTTTATCAAATTAAATTGAAAACATTTACCAGTATACTCACTCTCTAATATTATTCAATATATTACTACATTAGAGCGCAGCCTTCCCCCTTTGGTGTTTGCATCAGTATCCAGTCTGCATACAATTAACTCTTGCTTTTCCAGCTGCCACACTCCAGTTTTATCACCTTCTGGTCTCCATCCTGTTGTGTGAGCCCCTACTGCTAGAGGTTTAAGTCCAGATGGCATCTCAAGTACCGGTGAGTGCATACAGCTCTAAGGAACAGGAGCGTCTGTTATTGGCAGAAGACCCTTCCATAGGCTCTAGGGGTCTCACACACATAGTGCTAGAGTTCCCTAACAGTTATATTGATGATTTGGTGTGGAACAGACAATGAGTTTAATAGGATGGTTGAGTATATTAATGGCCTCACGGGTCCTATATAATTCTCCCATAATATCAAAATCAAACTAGTATGAACTTCAGCAATGTTAATATGTTTCGAGAAAATAGTCATCTTGGCTCCACCTTTTTTCAACAAAGACCAGAACATTATCCTACATGCATCCAGGAGAGAAACTTCCTCTCCTAGGAAATATTAGTGAAGACTTCCTGGCCATGTAACCTTAAGATAATGTAGAGTGGCTGCCTGAAATACCATTGGACATTAGGGGAGTTAATACCACTAATTGCCCTGGACTGATGTAATTTTATTAAGCCAATATGCAGCCGTTCTTTTCCTACCAAATAAAACACTGGAATAGAAAATGGGTGCATTGAATATCTTTAGGAGTTAAGGTGACACGTAAAACTTGAATGAGGTATATAAAGCAGGGGAATGTTATAATTTTAATAAGGTTTTACCTTACAATTTAAAATATGAGGAGGGATTTCCAACTCTCCAGCTCAGCAGAGATCACTCATAACCAGCTGGTAAAGTTAAGGTTCTGTAGAAGTTCTGGGTTCTGTGAATCTTATCCCCCAGATAAGTGAAAATGTCTGATCTCAAGGATAGAGAAATAGCACTGACTACATAGCCACAGCAGTCACCACGGCCTAGACGAAGTGGGTTACCAAACTATTTCAGTTTGATTCAGAAGGGGCAGAAAATAAGATTTTACTTACCGATAAATCTATTTCTCGTAGTCCGTAGTGGATGCTGGGACTCCGTCAGGACCATGGGGAATAGCGGGCTCCGCAGGAGACAGGGCACATCTAAAAAAGCTTTTAGGTCACATGGTGCGTACTGGCTCCTCCCCCTATGACCCTCCTCCAAGCCTCAGTTAGGTACTGTGCCCGGACGAGCGTACACAATAAGGAAGGATCTTGAATCCCGGGTAAGACTCATACCAGCCACACCAATCACACCGTACAACTTGTGATCTGAACCCAGTTAACAGTATGATAACACAAACGAAGTAGCCTCTGAACAGATGGCTCACAACAACAGTAATAACCCGATTTTTGTAACAATAACTATGTACAAGTATTGCAGACAATCCGCACTTGGGATGGGCGCCCAGCATCCACTACGGACTACGAGAAATAGAATTATCGGTAAGTAAATTCTTATTTTCTCTGACTTCCTAGTGGATGCTGGGACTCCGTCAGGACCATGGGGATTATACCAAAGCTCCCAAACGGGCGGGAGAGTGCGGATGACTCTGCAGCACCGAATGAGAGAACTCCAGGTCCTCTTTAGCCAGAGTATCAAATTTGTAAAATTTTACAAACGTGTTCTCCCCTGACCACGTAGCTGCTCGGCAAAGTTGTAATGCCGAGACTCCTCGGGCAGCCGCCCAGGATGAGCCCACTTTCCTTGTGGAATGGGCCTTTACAGATTTAGGCTGTGGCAGGCCTGCCACAGAATGTGCAAGTTGGATTGTACTACATATCCAACGTGCAATCGTCTGTTTAGACGCAGGAGCACCCAACTTGTTGGGTGCATACAATGTAAACAACGAGTCAGATTTTCTGACTCCAGCTGTCCTTGAAATATATATTTTTAATGCTCTGACAACGTCCAGTAACTTGGAGTCCTCCAAGTCGCTAGTAGCCGCAGGCACCACAATAGGCTGGTTCAAGTGAAATGCCGAAACCACCTTAGGGAGAAATTGAGGACGTGTCCTCAATTCTGCCCTGTCCGAATGGAATATCAGATATGGGCTTTTGTATGACAAAGCTGCCAACTCCGAAACTCTCCTGGCTGAAGCCAGGGCCAACAGCATGGTTACCTTCCATGTAAGGTATTTTAAATCTACCGATTTTAAAGGCTCAAACCAATGAGATTTGAGAAAATTTAGAACCACGTTCAAATCCCACGGTGCCACTGGAGGCACTATTGGGGGTTGTATATGTAGTACACCTTTGACAAAAGTTTGTACTTCAGGCACTGACGCCAATTCCTTCTGGAAGAAAATTGATAAGGCCGAAATTTGAACTTTAATGGACCCCAATTTGAGGCCCATAGACAATCCTGCTTGCAGGAAATGTAAGAATCGACCCAATTGAAATTCTTCCGTTGGAGCCTTCTTGGCCTCACACCACGCAACATATTTTCTCCAAATGCGGTGATAATGTTGTGCGGTCACTTCTTTCCTGGCTTTAATTAAAGTAGGAATAACTTCCTCAGGAATGCCCTTCTCTTTTAGAATCCGGCGTTCAACCGCCATGCCGTCAAACGCAGCCGCGGTAAGTCTTGGAACATACAAGGTCCCTGCTGAAGCAGATCCCTTCTTAGAGGTAGAGGCCACGGATCCTCCGTGAGCATCTCTTGAAGTTCCGGATACCAAGTTCTTCTTGGCCAGTCCGGAGCTACCAGTATTGTTCTTACTCCTCTTTTCCGTATAATTCTCAGTACCTTTGGTATGAGAGGCAGAGGAGGGAACACATACACTGACTGGTACACCCACGGTGTTACCAGAGCGTCCACAGCTATTGCCTGAGGGTCTCTTGACCTGGCGCAATACCTGTCCAATTTTTTGTTGAGGCGAGACGCCATCATGTCCACCTTTGGTTTTTCCCAACGGTTCACAATCATGTGGAAAACTTCTGGATGAAGTCCCCACTCTCCCGGGTGAAGGTCGTGTCTGCTGAGGAAATCTGCTTCCCAGTTGTCCACTCCCGGGATGAACACTGCTGACAGTGCTACGACATGATTCTCCGCCCAGCGCAGAATCCTTGCAGCTTCTGCCATTGCACTCCTGCTTCTCGTGCCGCCTTGTCGGTTTACGTGGGCGACTGCCGTGATGTTGTCGGACTGGATCAACACCGGCTGACCCTGAAGCAGCGATTTTGCCAGGCTTAGAGCATTGTAGATCGCTCTTAGCTCCAGTATATTTATGTGAAGAGACGTCTCCAGGTTTGACCACACGCCCTGGAAGTTTCTTCCCTTTGTGACTGCTCCCCAACCTCGTAGGCTGGCATCCGTAGTCACCAGGACCCAGTCCTGTATGCCGAATCTGCGGCCCACTAACAGATGGGCAGTCTGCAACCACCACAGGAGAGACAACCTTGTTCTCGGTGACAGTGTTATCCGCTGATGCATGTGCAGATGCGATCCGGACCATTTGTCCAGCAGATCCCACTGAAATGTTCGTGCATGGAATCTGCCGAATGGAATCGCTTCGTACGAAGCCACCATCTTTCCCAGGACTCTTGTGCATTGATGTACTGACACAGTTCCTGGTTTTAGGAGGTTCTTGACAAGTTCGGATAACTCCCTTGCTTTCTCTTCCGGGAGAAATACCTTTTTCTGAACCGTGTCCAGAATCATGCCCAGGAACAGCAGATGTGTTGTCGGGGTCAATTGAGATTTTGGAAGATTTAGAATCCACCCGTGTTGCTGAAGCACTACTTGTGTTAGCGCTACACCGACTTCCAGCTGTTCTCTGGACTTTGCCCTTATCAGGAGATCGTCCAAGTAAGGGATAATTAATACGCCTTTTCTTCGTAGAAGAACCATCATTTCGGTCATTACCTTGGTAAAGACCCGAGGGGCCGTGGACAACCCAAACGGCAGCGTTTGAAACTGATAATGACAGTCTTGTATCACGAACCTGAGATACCCTTGGTGTGAGGGGTAAATCGGGACATGTAGATAAGCATCTTTTATGTCCAAGGACACCATGAAGTCTCCTTCTTCCAGATTCGCTATCACTGCTCTGAGTGACTCCATCTTGAACTTGAATTTCTTTATGTACAGGTTCAAGGATTTCAGATTTAGAATAGGCCTTACCGAACCGTCCGGTTTCGGTACCACAAATAGTGTGGAATAATACCCCTTTCCCTGTTGTAGGAGGGGTACCTTGACTATCACCTGCTGAGAATACAGCTTGTGAATGGCTTCCAAAACCGACGTCCTTTCTGAGGGAGACGTTGGTAAAGCAGACTTTAGGAACCGGCGAGGGGGAGACCTTTCGAACTCCAGCATGTAACCCTGAGATACTATCTGCAGGACCCACGGGTCCACTTGTGAGTGAACCCATTGATTGCTGAAAATCTTGAGTCGACCCCCCACCGTTCCTGAGTCCGCTTGTAAAGCCCCAGCGTCATGCTGATGGCTTTGTAGAAGCCGGGGCGGGCTTCTGTTCCTGGGCAGGGGCTGCTTGCTGCCCTTTCTTACCCTTTCCTCTGCCTCGCGGCAGATAAGACTGTCCTTTTGGTCGCTTTTTATAGGAGCGAAAGGACTGCGGCTGAAAAGACGGTGTCTTTTTCTGTTGGGAGGGGGTCTGAGGTAAAAAAGTGGATTTGCCGGCAGTTGCCGTGGCCACCAGGTCCGAAAGACCGACCCCAAACAATTCCTCTCCTTTATATGGCAATACTTCCATATGCCTCTTGGAATCCGCATCACCTGACCACTGTCGCGTCCATAAACTTCTTCTGGCAGATATGGACATCGCGCTTACTCTTGATGCTAGAGTACAAACATCCCTCTGAGCATCTCGCATATAAAGGAAAGCATCCTTTAATTGCTCTAGAGTCAATAAAATACTGTCCCTATCCAGGGTATCAATATTTTCAGTCAGAGAATCCAACCACACTACCCCAGCACTGCACATCCAGGCTGAGGCTATTGCCGGTCGCAGTATAACACCAGTATGTGTGTATATACTCTTCAGTGTAGTTTCCAGCCTCCTATCTGCTGGATCCTTGAGGGCGGCCGTATCAGGAGACGGCAACGCCACTTGCTTTGATAAACGTGTGAGCGCCTTATCCACCCTAGGGGGTGTTTCCCAGCGCGCCCTAACCTCTGGTGGGAAAGGGTATAATGCCAATAACTTCTTGGAAATTAGCAGTTTTCTATCGGGGTTAACCCACGCTTCATCACACACGTCATTCAATTCCTCTGATTCTGGAAAAAATACAGGTAGTTTTTTCACCCCCCACATAATACCCCTTTTTGAGGTACCAGCAGTATCAGAGATCTGCAAAGCCTCCTTCATTGCCGTGATCATATAACGTGTGGCCCTATTGGAAAATACGTTTGTTTCTTCACCGTCGACACTAGATTCATCTGTGTCGGTACCCGTGTCGACTGACTGAGGTAAAGGACGTTTTACAGCCCCTGACGGTGTCTGAGACGCCTGAACCGGTACTAACTGGTTTGCCGGGCGTCTTATTTCGTCAACTGACTTTTGTAATGTGCTGACATTATCACGTAATTCCATAACTAAAGCCATCCATTCCGGTGTCGACTCCCTAGGGGGTGACATTACCATCATCGGCAATTGCTCTGCCTCCACACCAACATCGTCCTCATACATGTCGACACACACGTACCGACACACAGCAGCCACACAGGGAATGCTCTAATCGAAGACAGGACCCCCTAGCCCTTTGGGGAGACAGAGGGAGAGTTTGCCAGCACACACCAAAAGCGCTATAAATGTATATAAACAACCCTAGAAGGTGTTGTTTACTATATATGCGCTCTTAATATATAAATATCGCCAATTTATGCCCCCCTTCTCTTTGTTACCCTGTTTCTGTAGTGCAGTGCAGGGGAGAGACCTGGGAGCCTTCCTCACCAGCGGAGCTGAGCAGGAAAATGGCGCTGAGTGCTGAGGAGAATAAGCTCCGCCCCTTTTTCGGCGGGCTTTTCCCCGGTTTTTAAGAAACTGGCCTGGGTTAAAATACATACATATAGCCTTAATGGCTATATGTGATGTATTTATTTTGCCACTAAAGGTAATTATATTGCTGCCCAGGGCGCCCCCAGCAGCGCCCTGCACCCTCCGTGACTGAGTCAGTGAGCCGTGTGACAACAATGGCGCACAGCTGCCGTGCTGTGCGCTACCTTCAAGAAGACTGAGGAGTCTTCTGCCGCCTGCTTTCCGGACCTCCGTTCTGCCGTCTCTTCAGCGTCTGTAAGGGGGATCGGCGGCGCGGCTCCGGGACGAACCCCAGGCTGACCTGTGTTCCGACTCCCTCTGGAGCTAAGTGTCCAGTAGCCTAAGACTCCAATCCATCCTGCACGCAGGTGAGTTGGAAATCTCTCCCCTAAGTCCCTCGATGCAGTGATCCTGTTGCCAGCAGGAATCACTGAGATTGAAACCTAAAAAAAAAAAAACTTTTCTAAACAGCTCTTTAGGAGAGCCACCTAGATTGCACCCTCTCGGACGGGCACAAAAACCTAACTGAGGCTTGGAGGAGGGTCATAGGGGGAGGAGCCAGCACGCACCATGTGACCTAAAAGCTTTTTTAGATGTGCCCTGTCTCCTGCGGAGCCCGCTATTCCCCATGGTCCTGACGGAGTCCCAGCATCCACTAGGACGTCAGAGAAACCCATTTATCATTTTTCACTGGTGGTTTGTGGTGCATTTCTTTGCGTCTGATGGCTGCGTTTCACTTACTGGAATGCATTGATATTGTTTTTGTGTTGTAATTTCTGCTTATTCAGCTTCACTGCATCACTTCGGTTTTGGCCTCTAGTGACCGGGTTGTGCATTCCACGGCTGGACCGCATTCTGCTTCCAGAATCTTGATGACTCCTACAGTGTTAGTGAGCGCAGAGCTAGATAGGCTTTTCATACCTGGTTGGCTCCACTATATACTATCTCTGACAATGTTTTTTTTTTTATAATATGTGAGCCTAATATAGTGGGTTTTACCCCATATCTGGTATGCATTTCATAGCTAGAACACACGGTTCTTCCTGATGTTTTTTGTTGATTGATGGTGCTATATACAATATATCAGCCCCGGGCCAAGTGTTTATGGTCTTCTGTGGTTTGTACCGCCTGTGTGCCTGTATTATGATATCTTGACAAAGGTCCTTTATGGATCGAAACATCGATAATGGATTTGATGAACCTGTGAGTGCATTAAAATTGCTTCTTGGCGTCTTTGTATACAATTTGGTGAGTGCCCATCTCTTATATGTACAATATATATAATCCATAGACAGCCACACACCATCCATTATTTTAAATGCTCAGGTACACAGCAGCATCACAATAGGAAAATATTGCATAGAAATCAGTAATAGAAGGCACTGAAATAGGACTTGTTCACACTTATCTAAGTGAAGGCTCAGTAGCAACGTATTGGAGAAACTGACAAAAGCTTTAGTACAGAGGGCTGATGCAGATGTTGGCGCAGGTCCTGCGCTGCACGCAGCTTCCCAATTATTGTGAATCTGCGACTGCACAAGGTCTATTCGGAGAATGCAGACTGACAGGCAACGGTGTCAAGGGGGAGGGGAGAAGGCGGTGGAAGGGCTGCGTTTCCAGAAATGTTGACATGCTGTCACAGTTGTCTAGAAGAGGGGAGCCAAGGGACTTCCTGGCCACGCAGCCCCCAATTCCGTCAGTCAGCTGCACAAGGTTTACTCAGCTGGTCGGCTGCAAGGAACATCGCGACCAATGGTCAGGAAGTTGAATACCAACTTGCGATAACGGTCGCAGTGCTGGGATTGCAGTTACATGCAGGAGTTGTCTCTTCTGCTGAGACGTCTCCTGCATGCCCCTCTTTGAGATTGGAGAAAAATGCAAAGCTGCTTTTTTTTTTACTGTATAGAACAACTTACACTTCTTGCATCAATCACTCACTGCTGGCTGGGGGTGGGGAGACTAGGGAAGGATGGGCTGCTGCATTGCAGTCAGTGCAGGCTAGAAACCAACAGAGAGAATGGAAGATGCAGCTTCCCTTATCCCTCTGAGCTTGGGCTGCAGAAAGACTGTCTTTTAGGATGTTGTTGCCAAGGCACCTGAGCAGCTGGCCGGGTGGCCTGAGCTTGGCAACTGCTGAAAGATTAATTTGCAGCATTGCTCTTCTGACACCATGAGATGCAACTGTGTAAGGGAAAGCCCAACCTGGCTTGGTCAAATTAAATGCAACCATGCAAGGCAAGTGTTTAACTACAAAGTAATAATTAGACCTGTTCTCTTGTACAGTCCACATTTTCTAGATAACTGAGTAAAGCATATTCCTAATACAGGTGGAATATATGTGATCACTTAGTTTCATACATTAACTTTCCTAATACATTTATTGAATAAGAAATACAATCTAGTTTCTTTAAATACAAAAATAATGAGGACATACACTGTCGAGTCACATTATGATGACGAGCTAATAGCTAGAGTAACCGCCGTGTGCACCACGGACAGCAGCTAGACAGGCTGAACGGTCATTTTACACATACGTCTGGTAGCCCCCAGGTTAATTTTGATTGTGAGCTGCTCCACTGTTGTTTGTCAGTCGGCCCTCATGCACCTTCATTATTCACAATGGTGGCATTTGTCCCGTCACGATACACCTTCACCACAGCAGCACATGAACAGTTCTCAAACTGCGCTGTTTCAGAAATACTGCCACCCTGGGCCCGAAAGCCGATACTCATGCCATTTTGCAACTCTGATAAATCGTCCCTTTTACCCATGACAGCAACAAGTGATATGTGTGCAGAAGGGCTAACGCACACCTTATAAACCCACCTTACATAAGCCAGCATACGACACGTGACGTGCTTCATGGGCTACAAGCTGCAGACATTAAAGGTAGGAGGTGGTCAATGTCACGATCCATCACATTATCGGATCCCAGAATATGATATTTCGTCTATTGTGTGTGTGATAAGAAGAAGTTATTTCCTGTGAACTGCTTGTGGACATAACCCCAAGAGGTCTGCCTGCCATTTTCCTCTGCTAGGTTGTAAATATTGTGGACATAACCCCAGGGGGTTATCACCGAGTGCATTTCCCCAAGCCACTCTGTACTGAGACCACAAATGTGTTTAGTAGTGACAAGATCAAAACCCAGCAATAAGGTGGGAGAAGAAATTTATGTTCGAGTTCTGGTCTCTCGTCCTATCATAAATGTTGGTGGTGGAAGACTGTATCATTCAGCTCTCATCTTCAAACAAACTGGTCACTTAGGTCATAAAGCAAACAGCCTGGAGTTCTGTGTCCATGTTGGCTAATCCCCCTCCCCTAACTCATGCAAGACAACTAGGTGAAGAGGGTGTATGATACATTAAGGCCAGTGTCCAGCAATCCAGCACTGAGCTGGATAAAAATCCCAAGGGTGGGAGGATGTGAGTGCAGCTGAAGGGTATAACTGTCACTCTCTCAGTAATATGTGTGTTCATTTTTCATGGGATTTAGCGATTGCTAGGAGTGGGCCATTCAACTCATGTGTGTCATCCCCACGGCCGGATTCTAGATTTGTGCGTAAGTCTAGGCTTCGGAATTCTTAACCCCTTTAATTTTTGTTTGAGATTGTACTGTACTCTGTGTGTATTTTAAAAATATTCTTAATAATCTTTGTAACGCCTTTTGTAACTAAAGCTCTGAAGTATTCTTGGAATTAAACCTACAAATTCTAGTCCTGATTTTGTGATTCTTAGAACCTAAAGCATCGTGTGGCCCACATGACATTTTTCTAAGTATTAATAACTGTGAGTGACAGGTAGAAGCGAAGGCTACCTTGCGTTTAGAAGCTAAAATCCCTCTTGCTGGTGGTGGCGAATGTGTTTGTATAACCCCGCGTGTCCTTCTACCTGTCACATCATAGGTGGTGCTTCTCAGATTGGCGTATCTGGAGAAGTGACCGGCAGGTCCGTGGCAGTCATAATAATGTGACTCAACCGTGTAATAATAGTTAACTTATTGCACTGTGACTGTAGGAACAACAAGAGTAGACGTGCAATGATCATGCAAAATACATTGAGACTTATTTCACATGTATAGTGTAACTTACCTTTACTGCCAAGAAATTCAGGCCACTTTCATTTGCTAATGCCTTTGCAATCATAGTTTTGGAGCAGCCCGGGGGTCCATAGAGCAATACACCTTTTGGGGGCTGTATGCCCATGCGTGTAAAGGACTCTGGATGCTTCAGCGGCCATTCTACTGCCTGTTTTAACTTTAACTTAACATTTTCCATTCCTCCAATGTCAGCCCATGATACCTGAAAGAAAACAACAACATAAAAGCTAGAGGACTGTGTTTGGAACTGCCACCTATGGATTTTCTTCTAAAAAGACTGAAATCTAAGATTTACATTATCCTGTTCTGAGAGAAGTTATTGCGTTAATGGGGCACATTAAAAAGAATCGGAGCAGGTTTAAGGCTGGCAACCTCCCTCTAGAATTGTGTTGTGTCTGTCCAGCATTACCTCCAGCTATGAAAAATGCATACAAAAGAAAACAATTCCACAGTGGTTAGCACTACTGCCTCATAGTGATTGAGTCATGAGTTTGATTCTCAAATGAAAATAACACTCATGTCAAACTGTGTGTGTAATATGAAAAAAAAAAAAAAAAAAAAAAGTAAAAAAGTATTTGAAGTACCTCAACATCTCCCAAATACTTATTAATCTTTAGACCAACTCTCAAAATGTAGTGAGTTTTGCCTGTTTGGTTTCAAAAGATCAATGTACCAAAAAAAGTTGGACCATACCAAATGAGTATACTGTTCACTTTCCTTCCTGTCTCTACCTGGGTGGTTTCATTACTGTCTGTACCTAGATGTCCAACCATTGTCCACTTGCTGCTTATGCGGATACACCAATCAAAACAAAAACAATTTATACCATGTTCCCTTGGAGCAATATATCTGGAAATTAACCAGTGTACCAGTAATGAGTGCAGGGCCTAGGTAATGTCAAATCCTGAGCCATATGTGATTCCGTGTGGTATTTTTAGACCGAGGTTTCATGTGTCATACAGAATAGCTTACACACTTCCACAAAGGAAATGTAATCCCTTTTTTACCAAAAAGCAACACTTTGGGATCACCTGCTTATTTAACTAGCTTTAAGAGTCTTTCCTGAACAGGAGTTTATAGGAGAAAAGTCTGCATGGATTAATTGCTCAGAAATGACCAGACACGCAACAGCATCTCCAGATGTAAGAGTGGAGAGCCAAAAAGTTGAATTTTGCAGCATCCTATTACTGGAACCTGAGACTATACAGGAAAACAGAATTTATTACACTGAAGGAAATTACTTTCCCTGTTGTAATACCTTCAGTCTTATAGTGGGGGAGTGCTTATTCCAGTTCTATCATTCTCTCCGCACAGGATGCTACTCGCTACATGATGCATAAATAATGGTGCTCCTGGACTGCATTCATCACATTACTACATGTGTGTCTATGCATAATATATATTACATAGTAAACATTTTAATGTGGCATGTAAATTATACACATAGTATGTAATACCATATATAACAGTGCTGGCGTTCTATTACTAAGCAATACATTTTAGAGGAAGAATAACAGACATGGGAGTATCAATGTTTTGCTCAGGGCTGAGATTTCAGTATAGTACATATAATAGTCAGTTAACCGATGTAAATATTTTAACAGTTACACACTAGATCCACATGCTTAAGTAAATGAACCCAAATCAGCATGGTTGTAGCCTTACATTACCATTTGGCACCAGTGGAAATCATGGGCTGAGATTGGCTTATTAGTGACTGTTAATCAGAACTTACATTGGGCACATCCACAGCAACCTCCCGCATGGCACTGGGCCTTACATCATTCATCGCCTGTAGGAAATCGTTCAGAGTGATTACCACAGAGCCAGCCACTTCCTTGTCTGATGGGTTGTTTAGCTCTCCCAGCTTTCTCCGCAGAGCGTTCAAGCCTGGAAAGGAAGTCATTCACACATGAATTCTGCTATCACCACTAACAGAGATAAACATATATATGTAAACTGAATAATAAATAGGAAAGTTGAGTGATCCATAAATAACTTCCACACTTAACATGCTCATGATACCAGGGCTGCATTAGTTATGGCTTCTACTCCTATGTACAAGATTATGCCCTTAATCAAACTGTTTATCATCATGATACATAAATAACAAGCAAGCATAAAGAAGATAAGTAAAAATACTTCACAGACCTTACACGAAATGTACATACTGTACATTACATCAGTGGTTCCCAAACTTTTTGCCCACTACCCTTGGTTTCATAAACCCATCCACGTATGGTTATTTATAATTATTATCCTTTATTTATATGACGCCACAAGAGTACATAAACAATCAAAACAGGAAAACTGCGACTTAATGTGGGTACACACTAGACCAGTGATTTTCAACATTTCTCGTCTTGCGGCACTCCTAACAAGACTTTAAAATTCTCAAGGCACAGGGGGGAAAAAACACACTGGCCCCCACAGATATGAAATACATTGGCCTCGACATTTATCAAGCACATCGGCCCCCAACAGTTATCAAGCACATTATTATTTATTTATTTATTTATTACCAGTTATTTATATAGCGCACACATATTCCGCAGCGCTTTACAGAGAGGATATTTGGTCATTCACATCAGTCCCTGCCCCAGTGGAGCTTACAATCTATATTCCCTATCACATGTACATGCACACACATTCACACTAGGGTTAATTTTGCTGGAAACCAATTAACCTACCAGTATATTTTTGGATTGTGAGTGGAAACCAGAGTACCTGGAGGAAACCCACGCAAGTACGGGGAGAATATACAAACTCCACACAGTTAAAGCCATTGTGGGAGTCGAACCCATGACCTCAGTGCTGTGAGGCAGTAATGCTAACCATTACACAATCATAGCCCCCACACGTATAAATCAGAAACACTGCCCCCCTCCCTCCACGGTAATGGCACACTCACTGCCTCCCCCCCCCCCTCCCCTGTAATAGTACTCACAGCACCCACACTAATGGCACCCACACTGCCCCCCTCCACCCGTAATAGTACTCTCAGCCCCCACAGTAATGGCACTCCCCCGTAATAGTACTCACAGCCCCCACACACTGCCACCCCCCCTGTAATAGTACTCACAGCCCCCACAGTAATGGCACACACACCTCCCCCCCTCACCTGTAATAGTACTGACAGCCACCACAGTAATGGCAAACACACCGCACCCTCCTGTAATAGTACTCACAGCCCCCACACTAATGGCACACACACACCACCCCTATAATAGTACTGACAGCCCCCACTGTAATGTCAGCCTGAAGTCCTGTATATCCGAGCTGGAGTAATATGACCAGAGCAGTAGTTTAGTTAGTTTAGTTCAAGTTTATTGTCATCAGCCAAAACAAGTTGACAGACGAAATTACATTGTACAAAGCATCAAGTAGTAGCAGGCGACAACATAAAACAGACATAAAAATGAATCATTCATTTAACATACGTACAGCAGATGGAATAAAACTAACCCTAAACCGGTTGGTACGAGCTATCAGAGAACGAAATCTCTTTAGCGAAGGAAGTTTTACAAAAAGCATATTAAAAGGATGCGCACTATCTAGTAAAATACACCTGACTTTGCTTAAAACCCTACTCCTGTACAAGTCATCAAAGCTAGGCAGTGGCATACCAATGATTTTACTTGCCATTTTCCTTATTCTTTCTAATGCCCATCGATCTTTTAGAGTACAACCACCATACCAAGCCACGATCCCATAACTAAGAATGCTCTCTATCGAGCACCTGTAAAAATTTAACATGGTCTGAGCACCAACACCTGCGGCCCTTAAACGCCGCAGGAAGAAAAGTCATTGTTGAGCCTTTTTCCCTATCAATAACAGGTGCTCAGACCAAGTCAAACATGACGAGATCTGAATGCCTAAAAAACGGAATGAGGTGACCATTTCCACTTCCTGATCACTAGTACAGGGAAGTCCGCAGCACACACCAGCACCAAGCATGGGCGGAAATGTGACATGGCGTGAGTGACCTATATGTCACAGCACGTTTTAATCAGTCACGGACCGGGCAGCAGGAGAGCAGCACACACCAGCACCAAGCATGGGCGGAAATGTGACATGGCGTGAGTGACCTATATGTCACAGCACGTTTTAATCAGTCACGGACCGGGCAGCAGGAGAGCTGACTGTGCTGCCTGTGCACGACGGCAGGAGGACCCAGGTATCTCTGGCGGGCGGCGGCAAAGCACTATTGATGGGTGACAGAGCACTGTGCAGGGCATCTCTGGTGGCCGGTGAGCGGCAGGCTGCGGCACACCTAACAACAGCTGGCAGCACACTAGTGTGCCGCGGCACAGTGGTTTAAAAACGCTGCACTAGGCGATGTGCTTTATGAGCGACGTCGCCTAGTGTTTCCCCCTCCCGGGCCGGGCGGTCAGCGACAGTGCATACACACTAGGCGATAGGATGACCATATCACTCAGTGACGTCACAGGACGTGCAGGCCGCTCTTGGAAGACAGTCCAAATTGAGCTGCATGCATGGCCGACAGCGAGGGTCGTTGATGGCTCATGGTGCAGTGCATCACTCGTCGTCGCCAACGCACACACTTGATGAGAAAGTAAACAATGTCGCTCTGGAAGGGTGAAAATGAGCGAAGATGTTTACTTTCTCGGCAAGTGTGTATGCACCTTTACAGTTGAAGACAATATAGAACAAGTACAGGGTAAATAAACATAGCTACATCAGCAGATGACACTGGAATAAGTATCAGGTGGCAGAAGACTGCTGGATTTGGTGCAGTCGAAGTTTATTAAAGAAAGAAAAGGATAAACACATGAGGGAAGAGAGCCCTGCTCGTGAGAGCTTACATTCAGGGGAGGGGTAGACAGACAGGGGTGACACAGACGGGGTACACAGAGAGCGTGGAACAGAGAGTTAGGAAGAGATTTGGCTGGGTTTGGTGAAGAAGTGGGTCTTGAGAGCCCATTTGAAGTTCTGTAGAGAGGTGGAGAGGTAAAGAATTCCAGAGATAGGGAGCTCCAATCCATAGAGATAACACAAAACATTAACGATTAATCTGACTTTATTCCAAATCCAATACGCTTCCCTAGGCCCTCCCCCAAGAGGGGCCTCATTTGGAAAATTTGCCCATCATCAATTATTTAATTATAAGGTTTACTCTTATCTCTTTCCAATTCTTAAAACTGGTGTTACAATTAGGGCAATGTAATAAGGTGCAATATAATGGAGTATATGCTGTACATTTAAATTTATTTTTTCTGACAAAATGCTGGTGGTAAGTAAAGGGAGAGCTCTGACTGTGACACTACATCTACATCTTACATATTAAAATGGAAATTATTTGAATCAATCCTGTAGACATAGAAATACAGTAGACCTGTTCACCACAAATACCACAGATGTGCTCCTATACATGGAAACAGTCTTAAGGCCAGTACTCACTGGCCGATGGCAGAGAGATGTGTGCTGAGCGAACCGCTCAGCACACATCTCTCCCGGCGCTCAGCACAGCGCGATCTGTGCTGAGCGTGCGGGGGGGAGACGGGGGGCCGCTCACTTCACCCAGCGGGTGAAGTGAGCGACCCGCTAGATTGGCCTGCATGCAGGCCAATCTAGCAGCAGCGATAGCGATGCGCGGGGCTGCGCATCGCTATCGCTGAGGGGGCTACACACGGAGCGATCGTGCTTAAAATCTAAGCAATCTAGTCAGATTGCTTAGATTTTAAGCAGCGATCGCTCCGTGAGTACCCCCCTTTACTTGTTTAGTTCAAGCAAGTGATCATCCAGTATCACCTTACTATTGGGAGTTAATGTCATTTAATACTAATTGGGAAATTCATGTTAAAAGGGGTTATCCACTTTTGGAAAGGCCTCTCTGTTTAGCTAACCCTCCTTCAATGTAGCACTTCAGTAGGCTCTTCACCTTCTCCATACCTCCCAACTGTCCATTTTCTGAAGTGTTCCGCAGGTAGGGGAAAGGTTGGAGAAGCACAACATTTAAACAGTGCAGGGAGGTGAGCCAGGGGCTGCCCAGCTGCTCGAGAAGCATTGGGCACACCCCCAAAATGACAAAAATGGGAGACATGACACAAGACCATGCCTACTCACTCGAGGCCCAGTACCTACCCACTCGAGGCCCCTTGAAAATGGTTGTCCCTTTAAAAAAAGACCCAGATCGGCCGGCATCCCACACCTCCGGCCATCTTGGACTCCATTAGATCCTGCATTTTTCTAACACAGCCTACAAAATGAAAAGAGCCAATTGGTTGATACTTTACCACTGTCCACTTTATCTCTCTTCAAGATTTCATAAATCTCCCTCTTTGTATTGTACAGCAACACCTAAGTCATGTACCCAGTTGAGTCTTTGAAAAAATAATAAAGTGAAAACTAAAAAAAAAAGGATGTCAATGCATAACAGACATCATTTACTAAGTCCTGTTAATGGGCCCGATACACTTTAAACACAAATAAAACTGTACCATGCAGCATCTGGTGCCTACACAGAAAGACACAAGAGCTATAAAAGGGCATGAACACCTGCCTCAATTCCCCAGGCTCTGTAACAGAATCACAAATATTTGCAATGCAGACTTCCTGTAATGTGGCACATTCATAATGAACAGGATACGGTACAATATCAATAAAAAACATTCCAGGAGGCCAGCTGGAGAAGGAGAGAGCTACAGGCAAAGGAAATGCTACAAATATCTTCCCTATTGTGACCGCAGATCATATTTTTAAGCTAATTATCTAAAGAAGCCCAATGGCAACAGCAGACGAGTTCTAACAGTACACAGGTCATCATATTCCCCATAAATGCAAATTATTAACGAGTCTGCGGCAGCAAAATTAACCACACAATTTAAATGCCAGTGTAATGTATCACCCTGTGTGTTAACTTATTTCATAGTATTTCTTTCTTTTCTAGGAACATCCTTTTAACTGAAGCATTGCTTTAATAAAACAACATCAACATTAGACAAAGGGAACTCATTGTGATTCAGTTTATTCCTGAAAAGCGTCAATTGGGTGTATCACATGATGACTAATCTTTTTCCTTAAAATAAGTCTCTTGTCTTGTAATGAAGTGCAGTGTGTTAGTGAAATAAATGACAGCATATGTCATGAAATGTGAAATAATAATAAAATATACGTTATGGTAAGAACTTACCGTTGATAACGTGATTTCTCTTATGTCCACAGGTATCCACAGGATAACATTGGGATATTGTCGAGCGACAGCGAAAATGGCACCAACACGGTCACAAGCTTTCTGGCCTCCTAGGATGCATTGGGGCCTCCACTATATAGTCCCGCCCACTGACTCAGTCAAATCAGTTCTTTCCACAGCGATTTTATGCAGGAATATCAGGCAGAGACCTGTTTAGGCGATAAGAACACACATGCACACCCTTCCATACAAGAAGGAAGAGGTTTTAGTGATTGTCTAGATCCTCAAATCAGATGCGTCAGGGTGGGATCCCTGTGGACATAAGAGAAATCACGTTATCAACGGTAAGTTCTTACCATAACGTATATTTCTCTGGCTGGGTCCACAGGATAACATTGGGATTCCCAAAGCCATTTTAGTGGTGGGGACGCTCCTGATTGCACAGGAGGACCTTTCGCCCGAAGTCTGGCAAAAGTATCCAAGGCATAATGTCTAATGAATGTGTTTATGGAAGACCATGTGGCTGCCCTACATATCTGTTCTGCTGAAGCACCCTGTTGTGCTGCCCAAGAAGGACCTACCTTACGTGTAGAGTGTGCAGAGACATTAGCCAGAATAGAGAGATCTGCATGAGAATAAGCTTCTGATATTACCATTCGGAGCCATCTCGCCAGCGTCTCTTTACTAGTAGGCCATCCTATTCTATGGAATCCGTAGAGGATGAAGAGAGAATCTGTTTTCCTGATGGCACTAGTATGATCTATGTAGATTCTTAAAGCCCGGACCACGTCCAGTGACGCTTCTCCCGCAGATAGTCCCGATATCTAAAAAGCTGGGACTACAATCTCTTCATTCAGGTGAACCTTTGATACCACCTTTGGAAGATAGCTAGATATCGTTCTGAGAACTGCTCTGTCTGGAAAAAGAACTTAGGAAAGGAGACTTACATGATAATGCTCCTAAATCTGACACTCTTCTGGCTGACGCCATTGCCAGTAAAAAATAGAACTTTAACCGTTAACCACTTAAGATCTGCTCTCTCAAGTGGTTCAAACAGAGGACCCTGGAAAAATGTAAGAACCAAATTCAAACCCCATGGAGCTGCAGGAGAAACAAATGGAGGTTGAATATGTACTACTCCTTGAAAAAACGTACGTACATCCTGTAAATCAGCAATCTTCTGCTGAAACCATACAGTTAACGCTGATACTTGAACCCTCAAGGAAGCAACTTTCAACCCTTTATCCAATCCTGCCTGAAGGAAATCCAAAATCCTAGATACTTTAAAAGATCTCGGATTGACATTTTTTCCAGTACACCAGTGAATATAGGCTTGCCATATTCTATGATACACACGGGCCGAAGAAGGCTTTCTTGCTCTAAGCATAGTTTGGATTACTTGTTTTCGAAAATCCTTTAGCCTCTAGGATAGAGGTTTCAACAGCCACGCCGTTAAAGATAGGCGATCGAGATGACTGTGACAACAAGGACGCTGCATTAGCAGATCTGGACGTTGAGGGAGCAGTATCTGTGCTTCCATGGACATTCTCAACAGATCTGTGTACCAATGCCTTCTTGGCCAAGCTGGAGCTATTAGAATGATCGCTCCTTTTGCCTGTTTTATCTTTCTCACTACTCTGGGTAACAGAGATATTGGCGGGAACAGATACGCCAGCTGAAACCTCCATTCTACTGACAGTGCATCTACAAGGACCGCTCCTGGGTCCCTTGTTCTTGATCCGTACCTTGGAACTTTGTTGTTTAGACGAGACGCAATAAGGTCTATCTCTGGTAGACCCCATCTGTTCACCAGTGTCTGAAACACTTCTGGGTGTAGTGCCCATTCGGTTTCCTGAATGGTGTGCCGACTGAGAAAATCCGCTTCCCAATTTAGGGGGTCATTCCGAGTTGTTCGCTCGTTGTCGATTTTCGCTATACTGCGATTAGTCGCTTACTGCGCATGCGCAAGGTTCGCAGAGCGCATGCGCTTAGTTATTTTACACAAAAGTTAGGTATTTTACTCACGGCATAACAAAGCTTTTTCATCGCTGTGCTGATCGTAGTGTGATTGACAGGAAGTGGGTGTTTCTGGGCGGAAACTGGCCGTTTTATGGGAGTGTGCGGAAAAACGCAGGCGTTTGAGTTGCAAAACGCAAGAATGGCTGGAGAAACGGGGGAGTGGTTGGGCAAACGCTGGGTGTGTTTGTGACGTCAAACCAGAAATGAAAAGGACTGAGCTGGTCGCAATGGCTGAGTAAGTCTGGAGCTATGCAGAAACTGCTAAGAAATTTCTATTCGCAATTCTGCTAATCTTTCGTTCGCAATTCTGCTAAGCTAAGATACACTCCCAGAGGGCGGCGGCTTAGCGTGTGCAATGCTGCTAAAAGCAGCTAGCGAGCGAACAACTCGGAATCACCCCCTTAGTACACCCGGGACAAAGACTGCTGACAATGCCAGGAGATGGAGTTCTGCCCATTTTAGAATGGGAGTTACTTCCTCCATCAATCTCTTGCTGTGAGTTCCTCCTTGATGATTGAGCTATGCTACTGCTGCCGCATTGTCTGAGCGGATCTGGACTGGTCTTCCTTGTAGATTGTCCTTTGCCTGAACCAAAGCCAAGTAAATGGCCCTTATTTCTAACAGATTTATTAGCAGGCGACTTTCCCTTGCGGTCCACTTTCCTTGGAACCATAGGCTTCCGAGTACCGCCCCCCAGCCCTGCAGGCTGGCATCTGTTGTCAGGACTTGCCACTCTTTTATCCAAAAGGGTCTCCCCTTGTTTAAATGGTCTGTCTGTAGCCACCACGCTAGAGACCTTTTCTCTGACGTCCTAGTGGATGCTGGTTACTCCGTAAGGACCATGGGGAATAGACGGGCTCCGCAGGAGACTGGGCACTCTAAAAGAAAGATTAGGTACTATCTGGTGTGCACTGGCTCCTCCCACTATGCCCCTCCTCCAGACCTCAGTTAGAATCTGTGCCCGGCCAGAGCTGGGTGCTCCTAGTGGGCTCTCCTGAGCTTGCTAGAAAATAAAGTATTTGTTAGGTTTTTTATTTTCAGTGAGATCTGCTGGCAACAGACTCTGCTACGAGGGACTGAGGGGAGAGAAGCAAACCTACGTGCGTGCAGCTAGCTTGTGCTTCTAAGGCTACTGGACACCATTAGCTCCAGAGGGTTCGAACACAGGGCCTGACCTCGATCGTCCGTTCCCGGAGCCGCGCCGCCGTCCCTCTTGCAGAGCCAGAAGACAGAAGAAACAATGAAATCGGCGGCAGAAGACTCATGTCTTCATTAAGGTAGCGCACAGCACTGCAGCTGTGCGCCATTGCTCCCACAGCACACCACACACTCCGGTCACTGTAGGGTGCAGGGCGCTGGGGGGGGGGGGGGGGCGCCCTGGGCAGCAATTTCAATACCTTTTGGCAAAAAATACACATAATACAGTCAGATAACTGTATATGTGTAAAAAACCCCACCATTACTTTACAGAAAACGCGGGACAGAAGCCCGCCGCTGAGGGGGCGGGGCCTTCTTCCTCAGCACACCAGCGCCATTTTCCCTTCACAGCTCCGCTGGAAGCACGCTCCCCAGGCTCTCCCCTGCAGTATCCAGGTACAAGAAGGGTTAAAAAGAGAGGGGGGGCACATAAATTTAGGCGCAAATCGATACAGACAAGCAGCTATTGGGAAAATCACTTATTAGCAGTGTAAATCCCTGTGTTATATAGCGCTGTGGTGTGTGCTGGCATACTCTCTCTCTGTCTCCCCAAAGGACTTTGTGGGGTCCTGTCCTCAGTCTGAGCATTCCCTGTGTGTGTGCGGTGTGTCGGTACGGCTGTGTCGACATGTTTGATGAGGAGGGTTACGTGGAGGCGGAGCAGAGGCAGATAAGTGTGGTGTAGCCCCCGACGGGGCCGACACCTGATTGGATGGATATGTGGAAGGTATTAACCGACAGTGTCAACTCCTTACATAAAAGGTTCGATGACGCAGCAGCCTTGGGACAGCCGGGGTCTCAGCCCGCGCCTGCCCAGGCGACTCAGAAGCCGTCAGGGGCTCATAAACGCCCGCTAGCTCTGATGGTAGACACAGATGTCGACACGGAGTCTGACTCCAGTGTAGATGAGGATGAGACAAATGTACAGTCTACAAAAGCCATCCGATGCATGATTACTGCAATGAAAGATGTATTGCACATTTCTGATATTAACCCGGTTACCACCAAGAGGGGTATTATGTTTGGGGAGAAAAAGCAGCCAGTGACTTTTCCCCCATCTGATGAATTAAATGAGTTGTGTGAAGAAGCGTGGAGTTCCCATGATAAGAAACTAGTAATTTATAAGAGGTTACTGATGGCGTACCCTTTCCCGCCAACGGATAGGTTACGTTGGGAAACATCCCCTAGGGTCGACAAGGCGCTAACACGCTTATCTAAAAGGGTGGCACTGCTGTCTCAGGATACGGCCGCCCTAAAGGATCCTGCGGATAGAAAGCAGGAAGCTATCCTGAAGTCTGTGTATACACACTCTGGTACTCTACTGAGACCTGCTATTGCTTCAGCCTGGATGTGTAGTGCTGCAGCAGCATGGACTGATACCCTGTCAGACAACATTGATTCCCTCGACAGGGATACTATTTTGCTAACCATAGAACATATAAAAGACGTCGTCTTATATATGCGGGATGCACAGAGGGACATTTGCCTGCTGGCATCTAGAATTAATGCAATGTCCATTTCTGCCAGGAGAGTATTATGGACTCGGCAGTGGACAGGTGATGCTGATTCTAAAAAACACATGGAGGTTTTGCCTTATAAGGGTGAGGAATTGTTTGGGGTTCCCTCACAGCCTAAGAAAGCACCGTATTATCAAATGCAGTCCTTTCGGCCTCAGAAAGGCAAGCGGGTCAGAGGAGCATCCTTTCTGGCCAGAGGAAAGGGTAGAGGAAAGAAACTGCACCAGGCAGCCAGTTCCCAAAAACAAAAATCCTCCTCTGCTTCCACTAAGTCCACCGCATGACGTTGGGGCTCCACAGGCAGAGCCAGGTGCGGTGGGGGCGCGTCTCCGAAACTTCAGCAACCAGTGGGTTCGCTCACAAGTGGATCTCTGGGCTGTACAAACTGTATCTCAGGGATACAAGCTGGAGTTCGAGGCGACACCCCCTCGCCGTTACCTCAAATCAGCCTTGCCAGCTGCTCCCAGGAAAAGGGAGGTAGTACTGGCGGCAATTCACAAGCTGTACCTCCAGCAGGTGATAATCAAGGTCCCCCTCCTTCAACAGGGCAGGGGTTACTATTTCACAATGTTTGTGGTACCGAAACCGGACGGTTCGGTGAGACCCATCCTGAATTTAAAATCCTTGAACACTTATATAAAGAAGTTCAAGTTCAAAATGGAATCGCTCAGGGCGGTTATTGCAAGCCTGGAAGAGGGGGATTTTATGGTGTCGCTGGACATCAAGGATGCTTACTTGCATGTCCCCATTTACCCACCTCACCAGGAATACCTCAGGTTTGTGGTACAAGTCTGTCATTACCAATTCCAAACGTTGCCGTTTGGTCTCTCCACGGCACCGAGAATATTTACCAAGGTAATGGCCGAAATGATGATACTCCTTCGGAAGAAGGGAGTTATAATTATCCCGTACTTGGACGATCTCCTCATAAAGGCGAGGTCCAGAGAGCAGTTGTTGGTCAGCGTAACACTCTCTCAGGAAGTGTTGCAACAGCACGGCTGGATTCTGAATATCCCAAAGTCGCAGCTGATTCCTGCGACGCGTCTGCTTTTCCTGGGCATGATTCTGGACACAGAACAGAAGAAGGTGTTTCTCCCGGTGGAGAAGGCCCAGGAATTGTCATCTCTGGTCAGGGACCTCCTGAAACCAAAACAGGTATCGGTGCATCACTGCACGCGAGTCCTGGGAAAGATGGTGGCTGCTTACGAAGCAATTCCCTTCGGCAGGTTCCATGCAAGGATCTTTCAGTGGGATCTGTTAGACAAATGGTCCGGATCGCATCTTCAGATGAATCGGTTGATCACCCTGTCCCCAAGGGCCAGGGTGTCTCTGCTGTGGTGGCTGCAGAGTGCTCATCTTCTCGAGGGCCGCAGGTTCGGCATACAGGACTGGGTCCTGGTGACCACGGATGCAAGCCTCCGAGGATGGGGGGCAGTCACTCAGGGAAGAAACTTCCAAGGACTGTGGTCAAGTCTGGAGACTTCACTACACATAAATATACTGGAACTAAGGGCCATTTACAACGCCCTGAGTCAAACGGAGCCCCTGCTTCAAAACCAACCTGTACTGATTCAGTCAGACAACATCACGGCGGTCGCCATGTAAACCGCCATGGCGGCACGAGAAGCCGGATGGCAATGGCAGAAGCCACAAGGATTCTTCGATGGGCGGAGAATCACGTGCTAGCACTGTCAGCAGTGTTCATTCCGGGAGTGGACAACTGGGAAGCAGACTTCCTCAGCAGGCACGACCTCCACCCAGGAGAGTGGGGACTTCATCAAGAAGTCTTCACACAGATTGTAAATCGCTGTGAACTGCCACAGGTGGACATGATGGCGTCCCGTCTCAACAAAAAGCTAAAAAAATATTGCGCCAGGTCAAGGGACCCTCAGGCGATAGCTGTGGACGCTCTAGTGACACCGTGGGTGTACCAGTCGGTTTATGTGTTCCCTCCTCTTCCTCTCATACCCAAGGTACTGAGGATAGTAAGAAAGAGAGGAGTAAGAACTATACTCATCGTTCCGGATTGGCCAAGAAGAACTTGGTACCCAGAACTACAAGAAATTATCTCAGAGGACCCATGGCCTCTGCCTCTCAGACAGGACCTGTTACAACAGGGGCCCTGTCTGTTCCACGACTTACCGCGGCTGCGTTTGACGGCATGGCGGTTGAACGCCGGATCCTAGCAGAAAAGGGCATTCCGGATGAAGTTATTCCTACGCTGATAAAGGCTAGGAAAGACGTGACAGCAAAACATTATCACCGAATATGGCGAAAATATGTTGCTTGGTGTGAGGCCAGGAAGGCCCCTACAGAGGAATTCCAGCTGGGTCGATTCCTGCACTTCCTACAGTCAGGAGTGTCTATGGGCCTAAAATTAGGATCCATAAAGGTCCAGATTTCGGCCCTATCTATTTTCTTTCAAAAAGAACTGGCTTCACTGCCTGAAGTTCAGACGTTTGTTAAGGGAGTGCTGCATATTCAGCCCCCTTTTGTGCCTCCAGTGGCACCTTGGGATCTTTACGTTGTGTTGGATTTCCTGAAATCACACTGGTTTGAGCCACTTAAGACCGTGGAGCTAAAGTATCTCACGTGGAAAGTGGTCATGCTATTGGCCTTAGCTTCGGCTAGGCGTGTGTCAGAATTGGCGGTTTTGTCTTGTAAAAGCCCATATCTGATCTTCCATATGGACAGGGCAGAATTGAGGACTCGTCCCCAATTTCTCCCAAAGGTGGTATCAGCGTTTCATTTGAACCAACCTATTGTGGTGCCTGCGGCTACTCGGGACTTGGAGGATTCCAAGTTGCTGGACGTAGTCCGGGCTTTGAAAATTTATGTTTCCAGGACGGCTGGAGTCAGAAAAACTGACTCGCTATTTATCCTGCATGCACCCAACAAGCTGGGTGCTCCTGCTTCAAAGCAAACTATTGCTCGCTGGATCTGTAGCATGATTCAGCAGGCTCATTCTGCGGCTGGATTGCCGCATCCTAAATCAGTGAAAGCCCATTCCACGAGGAAAGTGGGCTCTTCTTGGGCGGCTGCCCGAGGGGTCTCGGCATTACAGCTTTGCCGAGCTGCTACTTGGTCGGGTTCAAACACATTTGCAAAATTCTACAAGTTTGATACCCTGGCTGAGGAGGACCTTGAGTTTGCCCATTCGGTGCTGCAGAGTCATCCGCACTCTCCTGCCCGTTTGGGAGCTTTGGTATAATCCCCATGGTCCTTATGGAGTTCCCAGCATCCACAAGGACGTCAGAGAAAAATAAGAATTTACTTACCGATAATTCTATTTATCATAGTCCGTAGTGGATGCTGGGGACTCCGTAAGGACCATGGGGAATAGCGGCTCCGCAGGAGACTGGGCACATCTAAAAGAAAGCTTTAGGACTAACTGGTGTGCACTGGCTCCTCCCCCTATGACCCTCCCCCAAGCCTCAGTTAGGATACTGTGCCCGGACGAGCGTACACAATAAGGAAGGATTTTGAATCCCGGGTAAGACTCATACCAGCCACACCAATCACACCGTATAACCTGTGATCTGAACCCAGTTAACAGTATGATAACAGAGGAGCCTCTGAAAGATGGCTCACAACAATAATAACCCGATTTTTGTAACAATAACTATGTACAAGTATTGCAGACAATCCGCACTTGGGATGGGCGCCCAGCATCCACTACGGACTATGAGAAATAGAATTATCGGTAAGTAAATTCTTATTTTCTCTAACGTCCTAAGTGGATGCTGGGGACTCCGTAAGGACCATGGGGATTATACCAAAGCTCCCAAACGGGCGGGAGAGTGCGGATGACTCTGCAGCACCAAATGAGAGAACTCCAGGTCCTCCTCAGCCAGGATATTAATTTTGTAGAATTTTACAAACGTATTTGCTCCTGACCAAGTAGCTGCTCGGCAAAGTTGTAAAGCCGAGACCCCTCGGGCAGCCGCCCAAGATGAGCCCACCTTCCTTGTGGAGTGGGCATTTACAGATTTTTGGTTGTGGCAGGCCTGCCACAGAATGTGCAAGCTGAATTGTACTACAAATCCAACGAGCAATAGTCTGCTTAGAAGCAAGAGCACCCAGCTTGTTGGGTGCACACAGGATAAACAGCGAGTCAGATTTCCTGACTCCAGCCGTCCTGGAAACATATATTTTCAGGGCACTGACAACGTCTAGCAACTTGGAGGCCTCCAAGTCCCTAGTAGCCGCAGGCACCACCAATAGGTTGGTTCAGGTGAGACGCTGAGACCACCTTGGGGAGAAACTGAGGACGAGTCCTCAATTCCGCCCTGTCCGAATGGAAAATCAGATAAGGGCTTTTTCAGGATAAAGCCGCCAATTCTGACACGCGCCTGGCCCAGGCCAGGGCCAACAGCATGACCACTTTCCATGTGAGATATTTTAACTCCACAGATTTAAGTGGTTCAAACCAATGTGACTTTTGGAACCCAAAACTACATTGAGATCCCAAAGTGCCACTGGAGGCACAAAAGGAGGCTGTATATGCAGTACCCCTTTTACAAACGTCTGAACTTCAGGGACTGAAGCTAGTTCTTTTTGGAAGAAAATTGACAGGGCCGCAAATTTGAACCTTAATGGACCCCAATTTCAGGCCCATAGACACTCCTGTTTGCAGGAAATGTAGGAATCGACCCAGTAGAATTTCCTCCGTCGGGCCTTACTGGCCTCGCACCACGCAACATATTTTCGCCAATTGCGGTGATAATGTTTTTGCGGTTACATCCTTCCTGGCTTTGATCAGGATAGGGATGACTTCATCCGGAAAGCCTTTTTTCCTTCAGGATCCGGCGTTCAACCGCCATGCCGTCAAACGCAGTCGCGGTAAGTCTTGGAACAGACAGGGTCCTTGCTGGAGCAGGTCCCTTCTTAGAGGTAGAGGCCACGGATCCTCCGTGAGCATCTCTTGAATTTCCGGTTACCAAGTCCTTCTTGGCCAATCCGGAGCCACGAATATAGTGCTTTCTCCTCTCCATCTTATCAATCTCAGTACCTTGGGTATGAGAGGCAGAGGAGGGAACACATACACTGACTGGTACACCCACGGTGTTACCAGAGCGTCTACAACTATTGCCTGAGGGTCTCTTGACCTGGCGCAATACCTGTCGAGTTTTTTAATCATGTGGACGACTTCTGGGTGAAGTCCCCACTCTCCCGGGTGGAGGTCGTGCTGAGGAAGTCTGCTTCCCAGTTGTCCACTCCCGGAATGAATACTGTTGACAGTGCTATCACATGATTTTCCGCCCAGCGAAGAATCCCTGCAGCTTCTGCCATTGTCCTCCTGCTTCTTGTGCCACCCTGTCTGTTTACGTGGGTGACTGCCATGATGTTGTCCGACTGGATCAACACCGGCTGACCTTGAAGCAGAGGTCTTGCTAAGCTTAGAGCATTGTAAATGGCCCTTAGCTTCAGGATATTTATGTGAAGTGATGTATCCAGGCTTGACCCTAAGCCCTGGATATTCCTTCCCTGTGTGACTGCTCCCCAGCCTCGCAGGCTGGCATCCGTGGTCACCAGGACCCAGTCCTGAATGCCGAATCTGCGGCCCTCTAGAAGATGAGCACTCTGCAACCACCACATGATGGATACCCTTGTCCTTGGTGACAGGGTTATCCGCTGATGCATCTGAAAATGCGACCCGGACCATTTGTCCAGTAGGTTCCACTGGAAAGTTCTTGCGTGGAATCTAACGAATGGGATTGCTTCGTAGGAAGCCACCATTTTTACCCAGAACCCTTGTGCATTGATGCACTGAGACTTGGTTCGGTTTTAGGAGGTTCCTGACTAGCTCGGATAACTCCCTGGTTTTCTCTTCCGGGAGAAACACCTTTTTCCTGGACTGTGTCCAGGAACATCCCTAGGAAACAGAAGACAAGTCGTCGGAACCAGCTGCGATTTTGGAATATTGAGAATCCAATCGTGCTGCCGCAACACTACCTGAGATAGTGCTACACCGACTTCCAACTGTTCCCTGGATCTTACCCTTATCAGGGAATCGTCCAAGTAAGGGATAACTAAAATTCCCTTCCTTCGAAGGGATATCATTTCGGCCATTACCTTGGTAAAGACCCGGGGTGCCGTGGACCATCCCTACGGCAGCGTCTGAACTGATAGTGACAGTTCTGTACCATAACCTGAGGTACCCTTGGTGAGAAGGGTAAACTTTGACATGAAGGTAAGCATCCTTGATGTCCCAAGACATCATGTAGTCCCCTTCTTCCAGGTTCGCAATCACTGCTCTGAGTGACTCAATCTTGAATTTGAACCTCTGTATGTAAGTGTTCAAAGATTTTAGATTTAGAATCGGTTTCACCGGGCCGTCTGGCTTCGGTACCACAATAGTGTGGAATAAAACCCCGTTCCCTGTTGCAGGAGGGGTACCTTGATTATCACCTGCTGGGTGAATGGCTTCCAAAACTGCCTCCCTGTCAGAGGGAGACGTCGGTAAAGCCGACTTTTGGAAACGGCGAGGGGGAGACGTCTCGAATTTCAATATGTACCCTTGAGATATTAGCTGAAGGATCCAGGGGTCTACTTGCGAGTGAGCCCACTGCGCACTGAAATTCATTGAGAACGGGCCCCCACCGTGCCTGAGTTTGTAAGGCCCTAGCGTCATACTGAGGGCTTTTGCAGAGGCGGGAAAGGATTTCTGTTCCTGGGAACTGGGTAATCTCTTCAGCCTTTTTCCTCTCCCTCTGTCACGAGCAGAAAAGAGGAACCTTTTGTCCGCTTGCCAACAAAGGACTGCGCCTGATAATACGGCGTCTTATTTTGAGAGGCGACCTGGGGTACAAACGTGGATTTCCCAGTTGTTGCCGTGGCCACCAGGTCTAAAAGACCGACCCCAAATGTCCCCTTTTAAAGGCAATACTTCCAAATGCCGTTTGGAATCCGCATCACCTGACCATTTTACTGGTAGAATTGGACAACGTACTTATACTTGATGCCAGTCGGCAAATATTCCGCTGTGCATCATGCATATATAGAAATGCATCTTTTAAATGCTCTATAGGCAATAATATACTATCCTTATCTAGGATATCAATATTTCCAGTCAGGGAATCCGACCATGCCAACCCAGCACTGCACCTCCAGGCTGAGGCGATTGCTGGTCGCAGTATAACACCAGTATATGTGTGTGAATACATTTTTGGATACCCTCCTGCTTTCTATCAGCAGGATCCTTAAGGGCGGTCATCTCATGAGAAGGTAGAGCCCTTGTTCTTACAAGCGTGTGAGCGCCTTATCCCCCCTAGGGGGTGTTTCCCAACGCACCCTAACCTCTGGCGGGAAAGGGTATACAGCCAATACTTTTTAAGAAATTATCAATTGTTATCGGGGGGAAACCCACGTATCATCACACACCTCATTTTATTTTTCAGATTCAGGAAAACTACAGGTAGTTTTTCCCTCACCGAACATAATACCCCTTTTTGGTGGTACTCGTATTATCAGAAATGTATAAAACATTTTCCATTGTCTCAATCATGTAACGTGTGGCCCTACTGGAAATCACGGTTGTCTCTTCACCGTCGACACAGGAGTCAGTATCCGTGTCGGCGTCTGTATCTGCCATCTGAGGTAACGGGCGCTTTAGAGCCCCTGACGGCCTATGAGACGTCTGGACAGGCACAAGCTGAGTAGCCGGCTGTCTCATGTCAACCACTGTTTTTTTATACAGAGCTGACACTGTCACGTAATTTTCAACAGTACATCCACTCAAGTGTCGACCCCCTAGGTGGTGACATCACAGTTACAGACACTCTGCTCCGTCTCCACATCATTTTTCTCCTCATACATGTCGACACAAACGTACCGACACACAGCACACACACAGGGAATGCTCTGATAGAGGACAGGACCCCACTAGCCCTTTGGGGAGACAGAGGGAGAGTATGCCAGCACACACCAGAGCGCTATATATATATACAGGGATAACCTTATATAAGTGTTTTTCCCCTTATAGCTGCTGTATGTTTTAATACTGCGCCTAATTTGTGCCCCCCTCTCTTTTTTTTAACCCTTTCTGTAGTGCAGGGAAGAGCCAGGGAGCTTCCCTCCAACTGAGCTGTGAGGGAAAATGGCGCCAGTGTGCTGAGGAGATAGGCTCCGCCCCCTTTTCGGCGGCCTTATCACCCGTTTTTCTGTATATTCTGGCAGGGGTTAAATGCATCCATATAGCCCTGGAGCTATATGTGATGCATTTTTTGCCATGTAAGGTATTTTTATCGTGTTTTATTGCGTCTCAGGGCGCCCCCCCCAGCGCCCTGCACCCTCAGTGACCGGAGTATGAAGTGTGCTGAGAGCAATGGCGCACAGCTGCGCTACCTTATTGAAGACAGGAACGTCTTCTGCCGCCGATTTTTCCGGACCTCTTCGCTCTTCTGGCTCTGTAAGGGGGGCGGCGGCGCGGCTCCGGGACCCATCCAGGCTGAACCTGTGATCGTCCCTCTGGAGCTAATGTCCAGTAGCCAAGAAGCCCAATCCACTCTGCACGCAGGTGAGTTCGCTTCTTCTCCCCTTAGTCCCTCGATGCAGTGAGCCTGTTGCCAGCAGGTCTCACTGAAAATAACAAACCTAAACTAAAACTTTCACTAAGAAGCTCAGGAGAGCCCCTAGTGTGCACCCTTCTCGTCGGGCACAGAAATCTAACTGAGGCTTGGAGGTGGGTCATAGGGGGAGGAGCCAGTGCACACCAGTTAGTCCTAAAGCTTTCTTTTAGATGTGCCCAGTCTCCTGCGGAGCCGCTATTCCCCATGGTCCTTACGGAGTCCCCAGCATCCACTTAGGACGTTAGAGAAATAAGAATTTACTCACCGGTAATTCTATTTCTCGTAGTCCGTAGTGGATGCTGGGCGCCCGTCCCAAGTGCGGACTCTCTGCAATACATGTATATAGTTATTGCTTCACTAAAGGGTTATTGTTATGAGCCATCCGTAAACGGAGGCTCAGTTGTTGTTCATACTGTTAACTGGGTATGGTTATCACAAGTTGTACAGTGTGATTGGTGTGGCTGGTATGAGTCATACCCTGGATTCCAAATCCTTTCCTTGTTGTGTCAGCTCTTCCGGGCACAGTTTCCCTAACTGAGGTCTGGAGGAGGGGCATAGAGGGAGGAGCCAGTGCACACCAGATAGTACCTAATCTTTCTTTTAGAGTGCCCAGTCTCCTGCGGAGCCCGTCTATTCCCCATGGTCCTTACGGAGTTCCCAGCATCCACTACGGACTACGAGAAATAGAATTAACGGTGAGTAAATTCTTATTTTTACATTTACTGGAATCTTTATCATCTGCTTCTTTATCGACTGATGATTTCTGTTCCATTTGGTCAGAATAAGGTGCTGCAATGGTCTGGAGTGGAATTGCGCATATTGCACCATGTCGAAGGTTGATACCATCAGACCCAACAGTCGCATTACTGTATGGACTGACATTGTCTGGGCTTGCAACGCTTCCTGAGCCATGACCTGCACCTTGACTATCTTTTTCTCTGGTAAGAGAACTTTCTGTAGGTCTGAATCCAATATGGCTCCCAAATGAACCATCCGCTGTGATGGATTCAGAGACAACTTTTCCCAATTTATGAGCCACCCGTGTCTCTGTAAACAAACTATCGTCTGTTGAAGATGGCTCAACAGTAAATCTTTCGACTGTGCTAAGATTAACAGGTCGTCTAGGTATGGGAATATTCTTATCCCCTGTTTGCGCAGACAAGCTGCCATAACCACAATGATCTTGGTAAATACCCTGGGTGCTGTAGCTAGCCCGAAAGGCAGAGCTTGGAACTGGAAATGTTCCTGGAGGATGGCAAACCTGAGGTAACACTGATGTGATAGTGCTATAGGCACATGTAGGTAAGCATCCCGTACATCCAGAGATACCATGTAATCTCCCGGTTCCATAGCCAACATTATGGAGCGTAACGTCTCCATGTGGAACTTCGGGATCCATATGTATTTGTTCAACATTTTCAGATTGAGGATTGGTCGGTATGACCCATTTGGTTTCTGGATTAGAAACAGATTGGAGTAAAACCCCTGTCCCCTTTGTGATGGAGGTACTGGGACAATCACACCTGACTGCAGTAGTTTTTGGACTGCTTCTTGCAGGGCATTGGCCTTCGACTCTATACGAGACGGGCTGGTGCAAAAAAATCTTTGAGGAGGCTGCCTCCTGAATGGGAACCCATACCCCTAAGATACTACCTTCTGCACCCAAGCATCTGCTGTTGACTGTTGCCATATGTGTGCAAAAAGAAGGAGTCGGCCCCCAACCCTGGAATCCTCCAGGCGGAGGCCCGTCTCTTCAGGCTGACGGTTTCTGTTCAGATTTGGAAGCTGGCTTTTTGCTAGCCCACTGCTTCCTACCCCTGGATTTAAACTGGGGTTGCTTAGGCTCCTCTTTAGCTTTTGCTTTGCCAACAAAATGAGCGAAATTTTAAACCCTTGGACTTAGGGTTATAAGCAGCCGGAAATCTGACCTTTTTCGATTCAGCCTCTGATTCTAGGATATCCAATAAAGGTTTTCCAAATAAAATATATTACCGACAAAAGGCAATGCTTCCAATTCTTTCTTGGACTTCGCATCTGCCTTCCAGTTCCGTAACCAAACTGCTCTGCGAGCGACTACTGTCAAGGCTGAAGCTTTAGAAGCAACTGTGCCTACATCAATTGCTGCTTCTTCCAAATACTGGGCAGATTGTCTTAAACGGCAAAAACGATCCTCTTGCTCCCTAGTAGGAGAAGGGATATCATTCTCTAGTTCCTCTATCCATTCGCCCATTGCCTTTGCTACCCAGGCCGAAGCCATAGCAGGTCTTACCACTGCTCCTACTAGAGAAAAAATATTTTTCAACAGGGTCTCTACCCTTCTGTCTGTGACTTCATTCAATGAGGTAGATGACAGTGGTAAAGCAGATTTATGCACGAGTCGCAGAACATGTGCATCTACTTTTGGAGGAACTTCTCTTTTCGAACAATCCACAGCAGGAAATGGATAATAAGAATCCCATCTCTTAGGAATCTTATACTTTTTACTGGGCGCTGCCCAAGACTCATCCATCATTTCCGTCAGCTCATCTGACGCTGGGAATTCAGCTTTCTCTGATTTTGTCCGTTTAAATACAGGTGCTTTTGCTTTTAACACTGTCTTGGCTGGCTCTTCCAACGAGAGAACAGCCTTCACAGCATTAATAAGTTCAGCTACATCTTCTGAACTAAAGCTCTGCGACTGATCATCATACGGAGTTGAATCTATTGTATCATCATCATCATCATCATCCGATGTATCATCTTGTGTAGTCTGCCACACAGACGTATCTGTCTTAGTCTTACCTGCCCCTTGGTTGCTTGTAGAGGCTACTGGAACCAAACCATAGGAAGGGAGCTGCATGTATGGGTTCATAGTGTAACCTAACCCTTGATGTGGTGCTACCCGAGCTAACCTGTCCACTATTGAAGACAGAGTCTTTGCGAACATATTCCATGGTGGCTCTGTTGGTGGTTGAACCAACTTGTGTTTTTTACTTCGCTGAAAAGCGAAACAGTTTGCACACAAACCCTCATAAGTGACCAATTGATTCATATCAATTACCCCTGACTTACAAGATAAGCATGTTAGGGCTGTAGGAGTGCTTGATAAATTCTCATCACTTTTGCCGCTCACAGACATGGTATTAACCTGTTATTGACTACACAATTTGTGACTGAAAATCACCCTATATGTCAGTATATAGAGGTGAGATCAATCTGACCACAGTGCACCTGATTTGAGGGTCAGAACAGGACTGATATTACACAGAAAAGTCAGCACACATACTAGCAGTCAGTCACATGTTAAAGCATTAGACATTGTCATATGAGAATACAACCTCCATAACAACTTATACATAAGTAGGAAAATTGTACTTCTGTTTTAAACTGGTTCTTTTTTCAACATAACATGCAGAAAACCCAGTAATATACAGGTCTCATATGCAATAGGTACTAAAAATTGACAATGCATACTAAGAAGTAGAGAGAATTTTTAGTACTGTATACCCTGCCTCCGTAGAGCGGGATACAGGGAGACTCACCACACTTCCATATCCAAGCAAATACGCTCGTAAGACGCTGAGTGGATTCAGACGCTACTGGTGTACACTGCCACTCTTGATAACTGATAACGTACACGGACGCTCACTAACGGACACGGACGCTGAGCGACTTCCACGTGTATGCAGACGCTAAGGCCTGTGACTCGGTCTGGGCGGGTTTATCTCCAGTGTACACAACCGCAGCGTCTAAGCTGCGACCGAGTATCCTCGTGGTAGCGTCTGAGCCGGAAGTGAGGTCATTTAGTTCATGAAACGAGAAACCCGCGGGAACTGGCCATGAACTCGGAGGGACGGCCAGGAGAGCGTCTGAATCCCCCCGTTGACTTTAACTCCCGGGATCGCGGCCTCTACCTAGTCCTGGCGCCTATGATCCCCGGAGCGTAGTGCTGTCGCACTCTAGATGTTCGGCGCATCAACACACTGTTTGTAGTCTCCACCAAAGTCAGTGTAGCTGTGTCCTGACCCTCTAGTAAGAGAAAGTCTATAGACTCACCGTCTCCCCATGCTCCGGCCACAGCCTGGTTACGTCTGCTGGACCTGCTAGAACATCCGACACAGACGCCCGTCGAGACAGCACTGATACCCGAAGGTAAGCGTTGTTGCGACCCGGTGGGGAGTTGTTGGAGCGACTCTTTCTAGAATGCGTTTAAGACGCTGTTAATGTTAAGATAAGTCGCTCAAAAAAACAATATAGTAAGTCTATAAAAATAAAATAATAAAAAGCTTGAGGCTGCTCTCACAGCAGCCCTATGACCATGCGGCTTCCTGCCGCACCAAGCAAAAAACTGATTTGACTGAGTCAGTGGGCAGGACTATATAGTGGAGGCCCCAATGCATCCTGGGAGGCCAGAAAGCTTGTGACCGTGTTGGTGCCATTTTCGCTGTCGCTCGACAATATCCCAATGTTATCCGGTGGATAATCCTGTGGGCCCAGCCAGAGAAATTTTTTTCTTTTCTTTTTAACTTAAATAGGCTCCCTGTGACATGCACACGAAGCAAAAAAAAGTATATGATCTACTGTAAAATGTATCTTTATATGTGGCAGATACAATGCAGAATGTGCTACAAACAGTGACGTGCGGTGAGGTCATTGGCTGGGGAGGCACTGTATATATATATATATATATATATATATATATATAGAATCACATCTGCCTCGTTGACAGAGCCGTGTTTTGATGTGGACTGAAAGTCCGTCCCTGTCAACGAGGCACCTGCATAAGTGCCGCTTTCCCCTCTTGTTTTATAGGCTTTAACAGTCCAGTGCTTGGCCCAGCCCCCCGCTTTATCATGTTCTCATCGTCAATGGGAGACACTGCTATCGGTGCCTCCCAAACTAATTTAAACTATTAAAATGATTAGCTTAATATAAAGACGTTACTTATGACACAGAATATGGGGTATATTCAATAAGTGTTGGATCCTTTCCGACAAACACTGTCGGAAAGGATCCGACATTGCACTATTCAATAAATTGCCAAATCCGACTGTCGGATCTGAGCCAAATCCAACTGTCAGATTTGGCCGCTGCTGCTGCTCACCCCAATCCCAGTGCCGACCGGGCGTCCTCAACCTCCCCGCTGCTGTGGCTGCTGCTCTCCTCATCGCCGGCCATGCGTCCTCATCTTCCGTGCTGCTGCTGCCCCCGGCGCCGTGCGCCACCCAGACTGGCTCTTCCTCCCTGAGCCCGGAGCAGCTGCCCTTCATCCTGGGATATGGGGACCGGTAAGGTGGGTGGCGGGGGGAGCTGAGATCGCCTGAGATATGGGGACCGGTAAGCTGGGCGGCGGGGGGAGCTGAGATCGGCGGCCAGCGGGACGAGCTGGCAGCGGGGGGAGGCGCTGCAGGGAGAGAGGTCCTGCCGGCCGCCGATCTCCACTGCCCCAGCCGCCCGCAGCACCGCTCGTCTCCTCACATCAATCCGAATTGTTTTCAAGTCAGATTGAGTTTGTCGGAAAGGGGGCCAAACCCTGTCGGATTTGGCCCCATTTCCAACAGAAGCACACGGATCGGTGGCTATTCCACCGATCCACGTGTTTCCCCACTTGTCGGAAAAAATCAGCCCCTATTGAATAGGTTGGAACCCCTTCCGACCGAATTCTGTCGGAAGCTGCCGTCTTTCCGACAAGACACCAGCTTCCGACAGTTATTGAATACACCCATATGTGTCATAAGTATCTTCTTTATATTATTTTAATTATTAATGACAGGGGAGGCACTGCCTCCCCTGCCACCCCTGACTGCACGTCCCTGGCTACAAATAATATGTTTCACAACTCAAACTCCAGTCAGTGGTCCATTTATTCAATGAATCTGTACATTTTCCTGGAGCTCTGGCTCCAGCTGTGGCACTAGGTAATGTAATTTATTATAGAAAGAAGAAATTGTCCTTGGTTCCTTTATCTTACAGAGTTTACTTAATGCAATGGCCAGAAGGCTTAATTCAGATTTGTATGTAAACCTGATGGTTTACAGAATGGGTCTCGCAATATCGCCTGCAGCAACGTCAGCTACAGCATGATTGTCAACCTGGCACCATTCATAGGATGCAGACTTACTGGACCCGGTAAGTTGAGTAAGCTGCAGCTTAAGTAGGCTGACCGATACCTAAAAAGCGATGCGAATCGCTACCAATGGTCATGATTTTGATGCGAGGCCACTCAGATATCACAAACGCAGGCAGGAAGCGTCTATCTACTACAGACACCTACTGCTGGCTGTACAATTCTCCAACAGACACTCCGAGTTCCAATAAATGCCTTTATGTATTGTACAAAGGGATAGAAAAGGCACCGTATGTGCAAAAAAATACTTAACATGAATTCAGGAGGCAAAAAATAAGTTGTAGACATATGGCAAATTCTATTCAGGGTTGGCCAGCTTTATTCCTACAGAGAATTACTTAATACCTGTATTATTTGATTAATATTATTGTTTCATTATGTATTATGACACATTAAGGCTATCATAATACACATGAATAATGCACAATTGAATGAAAAGGAAAGAAAATATGGTCCTCCTCTAAAGAGCTTACAATCTAAAAAAAGAAGTGGGAACCAGATGAGGTAGTGGAATAACAACTGCATAGTAGCTGGTGGTGAGAAACGTGGGTATTGCTATTGCCAGACAGAAGTGTTATCAGCCACCAATAGTAAAGCAGCCATTGGTGACTGTCTTATCAGTGCAGCTGCTGATGATACTGATTTACATCTCCCAGTTACATCTCTGACCTTACCTCCCTTTACACTCCCACCCTTCCTCTTCGCTCTGCTGATGCACGCCGACTCTCCTGCCAACTGATTACTTCCTCCCACTCCTATCTCCAAGATTTTTTACATGCTGCACCTTTTCTCTGGAATCCCCAACTCGCCCACTCAGACTATCCACAAAAGTTTAAACGGGCTCTCAAGACCCACTTCTTCACCAAACCCATCTGTCTCTCATCGTAAGCCCTCTGTTCCACGTTCTCAGTGTACCCCGTCTGTGTCACCCCTGTCTGTCTACCCCTCCCCTTTAGAATGTAAGCTCTCACGAGTAGGACCCTCTTCCCTCATGTGCTTATCCTTTTCTTACTTTAATAATCTTCAACTGCACCAAATTCCGTGGTTTTCTGCCACCTGATACTTATTCCAGTGTCATCTGCTAATGTAGCTACATTTACCCTGTACTTGTCCTATATTGTCTTCAACTGTAAGTTACTATTTTCCTGTTTTGATTATTTATGTACTCTGTAACCAGGCGCTGCGGAACCCCTGTGGCGCCATATTAATAAAGGATAATAATAATAATTGGTTGGAAGAAACAACAGTAGAAAGAGGAAACATGAAAGATGAACCATTCAGTGTATAAATGTTAAGCCAGCTGCTGGCATATATGACTGTACTTCGCCAGTTTGCACTGAAACTTCCGTAAAACATGCCACAAAACCATGTCTACCAAACCAGTGTGGATCAGATTGCGTCTTTTACGACATATGGTATTCCACATAACATGCATGTTAAAATTACTATATTTATGGGCCCGAAGCAAATAAAAAAAATATATTGAGGTGATAGAATAAGAGGACACTGGACTCAATGAAGCTAAGATAACTAATGTCATTCCAACATTGGAGGACACCCAAGGTCAACTGCCCTAAACCCTTCCAGCACAAAATGCTATGGTCTTTTATGTTAAGCATATTTTCCAACCCAACATTTTTGAAAAATCACTCCTTATTAAGTAAACACCCTGGTCTGATCGGCTTTTGACATGTTATTAGACTAGGCAGTGATGGCTAACCTTGACACTCCAGCTGTTGTTGAACTACACATCCCAGCATGCCCTGCTACAGTTTTGCTATTTGGCCATGCTAAAACTGATGCAGGGCATGCTGGGATGTGTAGTACAACAACAGCTGGAGTGTCAAGGTTAGCCATCTAGGGACTAGTGCTTGGCTTCCATCTTGATATTCGCAATCACATAATCAACAATCAGTTGGCTTGGATTTGGGATCCAGCACGACCAATGCTTAAAGTCCCAGATGAAACTCAAAAGCTACAATGGAATCATTCAGCAGAGAAACGGTTAATGCAGCTGTTACGCTTGCCTGGTTGTATATGAGATGTTAAATATGTATGGAGTACTTTAAGTATTTAGATCAAATTTCTTTCCCCTCTTCAGTCCCCCTAAATGAAACAGTACAGTATATGTCTGGACTAAGTTTTCTCGCATAACACAGGCATGATAGGGAACAATTTAGGAATGAAAAATGTTCAGCTTTGTTTCATAGTGGGTGAGATTTATTTTCTATATTTATGTGGATTGTGATTATCTGCTCAGTGACATCAGACACAGTGAGGTTGCTGGTATGCAGACACAGCTCCTAGACCAATCACTGATACAAGAACAAATATAGAACCCAAGAACTCATTTTTATTTTTCAAAAATAAAAAACATTCAGCCAGTCTGAGCATAGCCATTATCAGTAAGCAACTGTGACAGTCAGAGAGTTGGTGGCAGGTGACTAGCACACGAGTTTTATAGATGGCAGTGATTGAAAGGAACTCCTCCTGATCTTATGTCAGTAACGGTGGAGAGGCATCTGGCGATCACTCTCTCACAGCCTCCATCCAGCGCCAAGGAGTTTTGGAAACTGACACACGGGGTGATTCAAATGTGGTTGGAAAGAGAATTGTTGCTGCTTACCTGGAAGCAGCAGCAATGCACAGATACGATAATGCAGCAGGGGGCGACTGGTATAAGTAGACGCCTCCTGCATGCATGTGTGATCCAATGTTGCCTCCGAGGGAGCAGCATCAGATCACCTGAGACACCAATGGCTGGCTGAGTAACCCTGAGGTTACGCAAACCAGCTGCTGCAGCTTCAACGCTGAGGCCAGGAAATCTCTGTCGAAAGACGGAAACCATGGCCTTGGCACAATCACTAAATAGAGGTGGCGTGCCTCAGTTTCATGAAACAAACACCACTGCCTCTCCATCGTACCTCCGTTATGTGAAACAAACACCATTGCTTTATCGGTACATTGCATTATTCACTATTTAACGACCAGACATAAATCACCCCCACTATGTACATGTGCCGCAGTGTCAGAAATTGTAGAGGAGTCTTACAAAAACACAAAATAGTCCTCCAATGTGGCAGGAAGTAATTCAAAGAGAAAACACCGCCACCTGTAGACATCTTTAATATCTAGCAGAGATAATCATATAGAAAATTATTATTCCCATCATGATAAGAATTGTTAATCATTGCGGCAGTAGGGATATAGGGGCCTTAAGGAGAGATATATACATCTTGGATGCAGCTATGAATATTATGCCGTAGTTATAAGAGCATGAATAGGCCATGTAATGGCATGGGCACACTCACTGTGCCCCTATTAAACATCAAGATACCAACTTACACTACACTGACACTAAATGATCACGAGTCCCCGCCAGAAACTTTGCCCTAAGGCAATTATGACACAAAGGGATGCGTCTTAATAAATTTAGATTTGATTTCTGCATTTTATTCCAAACTGCAAGACAGGTATATTTCACTTCAATATACTATTTTCTGTAACCCTGTTGAACACAAATATAACTGACAATAATCGCATGTATGTACATAGACATGAATGAAAAAAAAACACAAAAAGGTTTGTCTTCTTATACTTGCATTATTAAGCCTATCGAAAAGCACAAACTGATCTATTTAAGTTTCTAAAGTCCAGGTTCCCCTTTCCAAATCAGGGAATGAGTGATCAAAGCTCTCCAAACAAAGCCTGAAGTCATTTGAGTAAAATGTGCGTGCACAAGCCACTTCTGGGGTCATCATTTTGCTGGAAATATTTTGTACATTGAGCGATAATAAAAAACAGACGGAATAAGAGCGAGTCTTTTCCTGTTTCCTCATACTGTTTTCATAATCAAGACTCTCCTCCCACATTACTCCACTGCTGAAACCTGACCACACAAAACTTAAGACACATCAGGCTGTATGACATACCACAACAAACCCACAGCAAATCTCAGATGTGCGTGCAATTGTGTTTTCCTTTTTAGAAAGCCACTGCAAGCAAAATCACATGTCAACTGTAAAATCCATAATCCTACTAGATTACACATGCAAGTTCACGTATAACTTAAACATTGTGTACAGACTTGGCTGTTCCAAGGCTATATTTTTAAAAGAGATTGCACAGTTCCAGAGATTACTTCAGCACATGACTAAAACCACATAACTTCCCTTTTAAGATTAAAAGGCCCCTAACCATGAACCACAAATTGACCCAACATAAAAGGAATCGTGTACCATTCCCAAGTATATGTGTAGAAGTCCCTATATACCTAAAGCATCACCCCACTTATTGATTGGTTGGTACTGTGGGGGGTATTCAATTAGGTCCGTTTTTTTGACTAAGCGAAATTTTTTTGACTTTTTGCTATTTTTAGGGAGAATGGGGATTCGCCCATTCAATAGCGGGGCTGTTTTTTCACCTAGAAGAAAATTTCAGCAGGACCGAAAAACATGTGGATCAGCAGATCCACGTGTTTTTTCATGTGCGTTGGCGAAAACGTCGATAATTTTTGCCAATTTTAAGGCATTTTTTGTCAATGCCTTTTCACAAAAAAAAATAAGAATTTACTTACCGATAATTCTATTTCTCGTAGTCCGTAGTGGATGCTGGGGACTCCGTAAGGACCATGGGGAATAGCGGCTCCGCAGGAGACTGGGCACATCTAAAGAAAGCTTTAGGACTATCTGGTGTGCACTGGCTCCTCCCCCTATGACCCTCCTCCAAGCCTCAGTTAGGATACTGTGCCCGGACGAGCGTACACAATAAGGAAGGATTTTGAATCCCGGGTAAGACTCATACCAGCCACACCAATCACACCGTACAACTTGTGATCTGAACCCAGTTAACAGCATGATAACAGAGGAGCCTCTAGAAAAGATGGCTCACTACAGCAATAACCCGATTTTTTGGTAACAATAACTATGTACCAGTATTGCAGACAATCCGCACTTGGGATGGGCGCCCAGCATCCACTACGGACTACGAGAAATAGAATTATCGGTAAGTAAATTCTTATTTTCTCTAACGTCCTAAGTGGATGCTGGGGACTCCGTAAGGACCATGGGGATTATACCAAAGCTCCCAAACGGGCGGGAGAGTGCGGATGACTCTGCAGCACCAATTGAGAGAACTCCAGGTCCTCCTCAGCCAGGGTATCAATTTTGTAGAATTTTACAAACGTATTTGCTCCTGACCAAGTAGCTGCTCGGCAAAGTTGTAAAGCCGAGACCCCTCGGGCAGCCGCCCAAGATGAGCCCACCTTCCTTGTGGAGTGGGCATTTACAGATTTTTGGCTGTGGCAGGCCTGCCACAGAATGTGCAAGCTGAATTGTACTACAAATCCAACGAGCAATAGTCTGCTTAGAAGCAGGAGCACCCAGCTTGTTGGGTGCATACAGGATAAACAGCGAGTCAGATTTTCTGACTCCAGCCGTCCTGGAAACATATATTTTCAGGGCCCTGACAACGTCTAGCAACTTGGAGTCCTCCAAGTCCCTAGTAGCCGCAGGCACCACAATAGGTTGGTTCAGGTGAAACGCTGAAACCACCTTAGGGAGAAACTGAGGACGAGTCCTCAATTCCGCCCTGTCCGAATGGAAAATCAGATAAGGGCTTTTACAGGATAAAGCCGCCAATTCTGACACGCGCCTGGCCCAGGCCAGGGCCAACAGCATGACCACTTTCCATGTGAGATATTTTAACTCCACAGATTTAAGTGGTCCAAACCAATGTGACTTTTGGAACCCAAAAAACTACATTGAGATCCCAAAGTGCCACTGGAGGCACAAAAGGAGGCTGTATATGCAGTACCCCTTTTACAAACGTCTGAACTTCAGGGACTGAAGCTAGTTCTTTTTGGAAGAAAATTGACAGGGCCGAAATTTGAACCTTAATGGACCCCAATTTCAGGCCCATAGACACTCCTGTTTGCAGGAAATGTAGGAATCGACCCAGTTGAATTTCCTCCGTCGGGCCTTACTGGCCTCGCACCACGCAACATATTTTCGCCAAATGCGGTGATAATGTTTTGCGGTTACATCCTTCCTGGCTTTGATCAGGATAGTGATGACTTCATCCGGAATGCCTTTTTTCCTTCAGGATCCGGCGTTCAACCGCCATGCCGTCAAACGCAGCCGCGGTAAGTCTTGGAACAGACAGGGTCCTTGCTGGAGCAGGTCCCTTCTTAGAGGTAGAGGCCACGGATCCTCCGTGAGCATCTCTTGAAGTTCCGGTTACCAAGTCCTTCTTGGCCAATCCGGAGCCACGAATATAGTGCTTACTCCTCTCCATCTTATCAATCTCAGTACCTTGGGTATGAGAGGCAGAGGAGGGAACACATACACTGACTGGTACACCCACGGTGTTACCAGAGCGTCTACAGCTATTGCCTGAGGGTCCCTTGACCTGGCGCAATACCTGTCGAGTTTTTCCCAACGGTTTATAATCATGTGGAAGACTTCTGGGTGAAGTCCCCACTCTCCCGGGTGGAGGTCGTGCTGAGGAAGTCTGCTTCCCAGTTGTCCACTCCCGGAATGAATACTGCTGACAGTGCTATGACATGATTTTCAGCCCAGCGAAGAATCCTTGCAGCTTCTGCCATTGCCCTCCTGCTTCTTGTGCCACCCTGTCTGTTTACGTGGGTGACTGCCGTGATGTTGTCCGACTGGATCAACACCGGCTGACCTTGAAGCAGAGGTCTTGCTAAGCTTAGAGCATTGTAAATGGCCCTTAGCTTCAGGATATTTATGTGAAGTGATGTCACCAGGCTTGACCATAAGCCCTGGATATTCCTTCCCCGTGTGACTGCTCCCCAGCCTCGCAGGCTGGCATCCGTGGTCACCAGGACCCAGTCCTGAATGCCGAATCTGCGGCCCTCTAGAAGATGAGCACTCTGCAACCACCACAGGAGGGACACCCTTGTCCTTGGTGACAGGGTTATCCGCTGATGCATCTGAAGATGCGATCCGGACCATTTGTCCAGCAGGTCCCACTGGAAAGTTCTTGCGTGGAATCTGCCGAATGGGATTGCTTCGTAGGAAGCCACCATTTTACCCAGAACCCTTGTGCATTGATGCACTGAGACTTGGCTCGGTTTTAGGAGGTTCCTGACTAGCTCGGATAACTCCCTGGCTTTCCCCTCCGGGAGAAACACCTTTTTCTGGACTGTGTCCAGGATCATCCCTAGGAACAGAAGACAAGTCGTCGGAACCAGCTGCGATTTTGGAATATTGAGAATCCAATCGTGCTGCCGCAACACTACCTGAGATAGTGCTACACCGACCTCCAACTGTTCCCTGGATCTTACCCTTATCAGGGAATCGTCCAAGTAAGGGATAACTAAAATTCCCTTCCTTCGAAGGAATATCATCATTTCGGCCATTACCTTGGTAAAGACCCGGGGTGCCGTGGACCATCCATACGGCAGCGTCTGAACTGATAGTGACAGTTCTGTACCATAAACCTGAGGTACCCTTGGTGAGAAGGGTAAATTTTGACATGAAGGTAAGCATCCTTGATGTCCCGAGACATCATGTAGTCCCCTTCTTCCAGGTTCGCAATCACTGCTCTGAGTGACTCAATCTTGAATTTGAACCTCTGTATGTAAGTGTTCAAAGATTTTAGATTTAGAATCGGTCTCACCGAGCCGTCCGGCTTCGGTACCACAACAGTGTGGAATAATACCCCGTTCCCTGTTGCAGGAGGGGTACCTTGATTATCACCTGCTGGGAATACAGCTTGTGAATGGCTTCCAAAACTGTCTCCCTGTCAGAAGGAGACATCGGTAAAGCCGACTTTAGGAAAACGGCGAGGGGGAGACGTCTCGAATTCTAATTTGTACCCCTGAGATATCACCTGAAGGATCCAGGGGTCTACTTGTGAGTGAGCCCACTGCGCGCTGAAATTCATTGAGACGGGCCCCCCACCGTGCCTGATTCTGCTTGTAAAGCCCCAGCGTCATACTGAGGGCTTGGCAGAGGCGGGAGAGGGTTTCTGTTCCTGGGAACTGGCTGATTTCTGCAGCCTTTTTCCTCTCCCTCTGTCACGGGGCAGAAATGAGGAACATTTTGCCCGCTTGTCCACGAAAAGACTGCGCCTGATAATACGGCGTCTTCTCATGTTGAGAGGCGACCTGGGGTACAAACGTGGATTTCCCAGCTGTTGCCGTGGCCACCAGGTCTGAAAGACCGACCCCAAATAACTCCTCCCCTTATTAAGGCAATACTTCCAAATGCCGTTTGGAATACGCATCACCTGACCACTGACGTGTCCATAACCCTCTACTGGTAGAAATGGACAACGCACTTAGACTTGATGCCAGTCGGCAAATATTCCGCTGTGCATCACGCATAAATAGAAATGCATCTTTTAAATGCTCTATAGACAAAAATATACTGTCCCTATCTAGGGTATCAATATTTTCAGTCAGGGAATCCGACCACGCCAACCCAGCACTGCACATCCAGGCTGAGGCGATTGCTGGTCGCAGTATAACACCAGTATGTGTGTAAATACATTTTAGGATACCCTCCTGCTTTCTATCAGCAGGATCCTTAAGGGCGGCCATCTCAGGAGAGGGTAGAGCCCTTACAAGCGTGTGAGCGCTTTATCCACCCTAGGGGGTGTTTCCCAACGCACCCTAACCTCTGGCGGGAAAGGATATAATGCCAATAACATTTTAGAAATTATCAGTTGTTATCGGGGGAAACCCACGCATCATCACACACCTCATTTAATTTCTCAGATTCAGGAAAACTACAGGTAGTTTTTCCTCACCGAACATAATACCCCTTTTTGGTGGTACTCGTATTATCAGAAATGTGTAAAACATTTTTCATTGCCTCAATCATGTAACGTGTGGCCCTACTGGAAGTCACATTTGTCTCTTCACCGTCGACACTGGAGTCAGTATCCGTGTCGGCGTCTATATCTGCCATCTGAGGTAACGGGCGCTTTACAGCCCCTGACGGCCTATGAGACATCTGGACAGGCACAAGCTGAGTAGCCGGCTGTCTCATGTTAACCACTGTCTTTTATACAGAGCTGACACTGTCACGTAATTCCTTCCAACAGTTCATCCACTCAGGTGTCGACCCCCTAGGGGGTGACATCACTATTACAGGCAATCTGCTCCGTCTCCACATCATTTTTCTCCTCATACATGTCGACACAAACGTACCGACATACAGCACACACACAGGGAATGCTCTGATAGAGGACAGGACCCCACTAGCCCTTTGGGGAGACAGAGGGAGAGTTTGCCAGCACACACCAAAGCGCTATATATATATACAGGGATAACCTTATATAAGTGTTTTTCCCCTTATAGCTGCTGTATTGTTAATACTGCGCCTAATTAGTGCCCCCCTCTCTTTTTTAACCCTTTCTGTAGTGTAGTGACTGCAGGGGAGAGCCAGGGGAGCTTCCCTCCAACGGAGCTGTGAGGGAAAATGGCGCCAGTGTGCTGAGGAGATAGGCTCCGCCCCTTTTTCGCGGACTTTTCTCCTGCTTTTTTATGGATTCTGGCAGGGGTTAAAATTCATCCATATAGCCCTGGGGGCTATATGTGATGTATTTTCGCCAGCCAAGGTGTTTTTATTGCTGCTCAGGGCGCCCCCCCCCTAGCGCCCTGCACCCTCAGTTACCGAAGTGTGAAGTGTGCTGAGGAGCAATGGCGCACAGCTGCAGTGCTGTGCGCTACCTTGGTGAAGACAGGATGTCTTCTGCCGCCGATTTTCCGGACCTCTTCTGTCTTCTGGCTCTGTAAGGGGGCCGGCGGCGCGGCTCTGGGACCCATCCATGGCTGGGCCTGTGATCGTCCCTCTGGAGCTAATGTCCAGTAGCCTAAGAAGCCCAATCCACTCTGCACGCAGGTGAGTTCGCTTCTTCTCCCCTTAGTCCCTCGATGCAGTGAGCCTGTTGCCAGCAGGTCTCACTGAAAATAAAAAACCTAAACTAAAACTTTCACTAAGAAGCTCAGGAGAGCCCCTAGTGTGCACCCTTCTCGTTCGGGCACAGAGATCTAACTGAGGCTTGGAGGAGGGTCATAGGGGGAGGAGCCAGTGCACACCAGAAAGTCCTAAAGCTTTCTTTAGATGTGCCCAGTCTCCTGCGGAGCCGCTATTCCCCATGGTCCTTACGGAGTCCCCAGCATCCACTTAGGACGTTAGAGAAAAGTAAAAAGGCATTGACGAAAATGCTTTAAAAATGGGCGAAAACGGCCCGCAATTGAATAGGCAGGGAGGCGAAATCAAAAGATCCAAGATTACTGGAGCTAACTGAATACCCCCCTAAATCTCTTTCCAAGCTTTGATAAATTTCCCTCAAAGGACTGAATGATAGAATGAAAATGCTGCACTAGTACAGGAGGTGTTTTATCAAATAAAATGTTAATAAGGATAAATGTATTGATAAACACAATTTGTTTGATCATGGATAAAGGTGTTACTAAACAGTAAGCAGTAAAAGCAAAAATATAAAACAAAAGAGTTACAATTACATTATTCAATGCAGGGATCAGGAATATGTTGAAGCACCATCAAATGAAACTATATACGCTAATCTCCTTATACTATAGCTAATAAAATGTGTTTTTAGAAATCAAAGTCACAGCAGTTAATCTTGTATATAAAACATTTGAATAATAAAGAAATAGCCGCATGTAGATCAAGAGCCACAGGTTGGCCACGGCTGAGCTAGACAGAACTTTGACACAGGAAGCCTATTCTAGGCCTTCCACTGGATGGAACTGGATGAAAACTTGAACTGTAATCACTAACAGAAGTAACAATAATTCAATGACCTGAAATAACTGACTGAAATAGTCATAAATCAATGAACTAAAGTAACTGACAAAAATGGAGGTGGGAAGAGAAAAAAATAAGAATTTACTCACCGGTAATTCTATTTCTCGTAGTCCCTAGTGGATGCTGGGGACTCCGTAAGGACCATGGGGAAAAGACGGCTCCGCAGGAGACTGGGCACACTAAAAGAAAGATTTGGTACTACCTGGTGTGCACTGGCTCCTCCCTCTATGCCCCTCCTCCAGACCTCAGTTAGGATACTGTGCCCGGAAGAGCTGACACAATAAGGAAGGATTTTGAATCCCGGGTAAGACTCATACCAGCCACACCAATCACACCGTATAACTCGTGATATTTTACCCAGTTAACAGTATGAATAACAACTGAGCCTCTCAACAGATGGCTCAACAATAACCCTTTAGTTAGGCAATAACTATATACAAGTATTGCAGACAATCCGCACTTGGGATGGGCGCCCAGCATCCACTACGGACTACGAGAAATAGAATTACCGGTGAGTAAATTCTTATTTTCTCTGACGTCCTAGTGGATGCTGGGGACTCCGTAAGGACCATGAGGATTATACCAGAGCTCCCAAACGGGCGGGAGAGTGCGGATGACTCTGCAGCACCGAATGAGAGAACTCAAGGTCCTCCTCAGCCAGGGTATCAAATTTGTAGAATTTAGCAAACGTGTTTGCCCCTGACCAAGTAGCAGCTCTGCAAAGTTGTAAAGCCGAGACCCCTCGGGCAGCCGCCCAAGATGAGCCCACCTTCCTCGTGGAATGGGCTTTTACTGATTTAGGATGCGGCAAACCAGCCGCAGAATGCGCCAGCTGAATTGTGCTACAAATCCAGCGAGCAACAGTCTGCTTAGAAGCAGGAGCACCTATTTTGTTGGGTGCATACAGGATAAAAAGCGAGTCAGTTTTCCTGACTCCAGCCGTCCTGGAAATATAAATTTTCAAGGCCCTGACTACGTCCAGCAACTTGGAATCCTCCAAGTCCCTAGTAGCCGCAGGCACCACAATAGGTTGGTTCAAGTGAAAAGCTGATACCACCTTAGGGAGAAACTGGGGACGAGTCCTCAATTCTGCCCTATCCATATGGAAAATCAGATAAGGGCTTTTACACGACAAAGCCGCCAATTCTGACACACGCCTGGCTGAAGCCAAGGCCAATAACATGACCACTTTCCACGTGAGATATTTGAGATCCACGGTTTTAAGTGGTTCAAACCAATGTGATTTTAGGAAACTCAACACCACATTGAGATCCCAAGGTGCCACAGGAGGCACAAAAGGGGGCTGAATATGAAGCACTCCCTTTACAAAAGTCTGAACTTCAGGCAGTGAAGCCAGTTCTTTCTGGAAGAAAATCGACAGAGCCGAAATCTGGACCTTAATGGAACCCAATTTTAGGCCCATTGTCACTCCTGACTGTAGGAAGTGCAGAAAACGACCCAGCTGAAATTCCTCTGTGGGGGCCTTCCTGGCCTCACACCACGCAACATATTTTCGCCAAATGCGGTGATAATGGTTTGCGGTTACTTCTTTCCTGGCTTTTATCAGCGTAGGAATGACTTCCTCCGGAATGCCCTTTTCCTTTAGGATCCGGAATTCAACCGCCATGCCGTCAAACGCAGCCGCGGTAAGTCTTGGAACAGACAGGGCCCCTGCTGTAGCAGATCCTGTCTGAGCGGTAGAGGCCATGGGTCCTCTGATAACATTTCTTGAAGTTCCGGGTACCAAGCTCGTCTTGGCCAATCCGGAACCACGAGTATCGTTCTTACTCCTCGCCTTCTTATTATTCTCAGTACCTTTGGTATGAGGGGCAGAGGAGGGAACACATAGACCGACTGGTACACCCACGGTGTCACTAGCGCGTCCACAGCTATCGCCTGAGGATCCCTTGACCTGGCGCAATATCTCTTTAGCTTTTTGTTGAGGCGGAACGCCATCATGTCCACCTGTGGCCTTTCCCAACGGTTTACCAACAGTAGGAAGACTTCTGGATGAAGTCCCCACTCTCCCGGGTGTAGGTCGTGTCTGCTGAGGAAGTCTGCTTCCCAGTTGTCCACTCCCGGAATGAACACTGCCGACAGTGCTATTATGTGATTTTCCGCCCATCGGAGAATCCTTGCAGCTTCTGCCATCGCCATCCTGCTTCTTGTGCCGCCCTGTCGGTTTACATGGGCGACTGCCGTGATGTTGTCTGACTGGATCAGTACCGGCTGGTTTTGAAGCAGGGGTTTTGCCTGACTTAGGGCATTGTAAATGGCCCTTAGTTCCAGAATATTTATGTGCAGGGAAGTCTCCTGACTTGACCATAGTCCTTGGAAGTTTCTTCCCTGTGTGACTGCTCCCCAGCCTCGAAGGCTGGCATCCGTGGTCACCAGGACCCAGTCCTGTATGCCGAATCTGCGGCCCTCTAGAAGATGAGCACTCTGCAGCCACCACAGTAGAGACACCCTGGTCCCTGGAGACAGGGTTATCAGACGATGCATCTGAAGATGCGATCCCGACCACTTGTCCAAGAGGTCCCACTGGAAGGTCCTTGCATGGAACCTGCCGAATGGAATTGCTTTGTATGAAGCCACCATTTTTCCCATTACTCGTGTGCAGTGATGCACAGATACCCGTTTTGGTTTTAGGAGTTCTCTGACTAGAGATGACAGCTCCTTGGCTTTCTCCTGCGGGAGAAACACTTTTTTCTGTTCTGTGTCCAGAATCATCCCCAGGAACAGTAAGCGTGTGGAAGGAACCAGTTGTGACTTTGGGATGTTTAGAATCCAGCCATGCTGTTGTAGCACTTCCCGAGATAGTGCTACTCCGACCAGTAACTGCTCCCTGGACCTCGCCTTTATTAGAAGATCGTCCAAGTATGGGATAATTAAAACTCCCTTTTTTCGAAGGAGTATCATCATTTCTGCCATTACCTTGGTAAACACCCTCGGTGCCGTGGACAGTCCAAACGGTAGTGTCTGGAATTGGTAATGACAATCCTGTACCACAAATCTGAGGTACTCCTGGTGAGGAAGGTAAATTGGGACATGCAGGTAAGCATCCTTGATGTCCAGGGATACCATGTAATCCCCCTCGTCCAGGCTTGCAATAACCGCCCTGAGCGATTCCATCTTGAACTTTGATATTTTTAATGTATGTGTTCAAGGATTTCAAATTTAAAATGAATCTCACTGAACCGTCCGGTTTCGGTACCACAAACAGTGTGGAATAGTAACCCCGTCCTTGTTGAAGTAGGGGTACTTTTACTATTACCTGCTGGGAATACAGCTTGTGAATTGCCTCTAGTACAGCCTCCCTGCTCGAGGGAATTGTCGGTAAGGCCGATTTGAGGAAACGGCGGGGGGGAGTCGCCTCGAATTCCAGCTTGTACCCCTGAGATACTACTTGAAGGATCCAGGGATCCACCCGTGAGCGAACCCACTGATCGCTGAAATTTTTGAGGCGGCCCCCCACCGTACCTGGCTCCGCCTGTGGAGCCCCACCGTCATGCGGCGGATTTGGAAGAAGCGGGGGAGGACTTTTGTTCCTGGGAACCTGCTGCGTGGTGCAGTTTCTTCCCCCTTCCTCTGCCTCTAGACAGAAAGGACCCGCCTTTTCCCCGCCTGTTTTTCTGGGTTCGAAAGGACTGCACCTGATAGTACGGCGCTTTCTTAGGCTGTGAGGGGACATGGGGTAAAAATGCTGACTTCCCAGCTGTTGCTGTGGAAACAAGGTCTGAGAGACCGTCCCCGAATAACTCCTCACCCTTATAAGGCAAAACTTCCATGTGCCTTTTAGAATCTGCATCCCCTGTCCACTGCCGAGTCCATAAGCCTCTCCTAGCAGAAATGGACAATGCACTTATTCTAGATGCCAGCCGGCAGATCTCCCTCTGTGCATCTCTCATGTACAAGACTGAGTCTTTTATATGCTCTATGGTAAGCAATATAGTGTCCCTGTCCAGGGTGTCAATATTTTCTGACAGGGAATCTGACCAAGCAGCAGCAGCACTGCACATCCACGCTGAAGCAATAGCTGGTCTCAGTATAACACCAGTGTGTGTATATATAGACTTTAGGATAGCCTCCTGCTTTCTATCAGCAGGTTCCTGTAGGGCGGCCGTATCCGGAGACGGTAGTGCCACCTTTTTAGACAAACGTGTGAGCGCTTTATCCACTCTAGGGGGAGTTTCCCAACGTGACCTATCCTCTGGCGAGAAAGGGAACGCCATTAGTAATTTTTTTTTAAATCACCAATTTCTTATCAGGGAAAGCCCACGCTTCTTCACACACTTCATTTAATTCTTCAGATGGGGGAAAAACTATTGGTAGTTTTTTCTCCCCAAACATAATACCCTTTTTTGAGGTACCTGGGTTTATATCAGAAAGGTGTAAAACCTCTTTCATTGCCTCAATCATGCCACGAATGGCCCTAGTGGACATTAAATTTGACTCATCGTCGTCGACACTGGTATCAGTATCCGTGTCGACATCTGTGTCTGCCATCTGAGGTAGTGGGCGTTTTAGAGCCCCTGATGGCCATTGAATTGCCTGGGCAGGCACGGGCTGAGAAGCCGGCTGTCCCGTATTTGGCCTGTCGTCAAATTTTTTATGTAAGGAGTCGACACTTGCACGTAATTCCTTCCATAAGTCCATCCACTCAGGTGTCTGCCCCGCAGGGGGTGACATCACATTTATAGGCATCTGCTCCGCCTCCACATAAGTCTCCTCATCAAACATGTCGACACAGCCGTACCGACACACCGCACACACACACAGGGAATGCCCTTAAAGGAGACAGGACCCCACAAAAGCCCTTTGGGGAGACAGAGATAGAGTATGCCAGCACACACCAGAGCGCTATATAATGCAGGGACTAACTGAATTATGTCCCCTATAGCTGCTATAATATTTACTGCGCCTCAAATCTGTGCCCCCCCCTCTCTTTTTTACCCTTTTCTGTAGTGTAGACTGCAGGGGAGAGTCAGGGAGCTTCCTTCCAGCGGAACTGTGAGGGAATAATGGCGCCAGTGTGCTGAGGGAGATGGCTCCGCCCCTTTTTCGGCGGACTTTTCTCCCGCTTTTTTCTGTATTCTGGCAGGGGTAATTACCACATATATAGCCTCTGGGGCTATATATTGTGGTTATTTTGCCAGCCAAGGTGATATTATTGCTGCTCAGGGCGCCCCCCCCCCCCCCCCAGCGCCCTGCACCCTCAGTGACCGGAATGTGAAGTGTGTATGAGGAGCAATGGCGCACAGCTGCAGTGCTGTGCGCTACCTTGGTGAAGACTGAAGTCTTCTGCCGCCGATTTTCCGGACCATCTTCTTGCTTCTGGCTCTGTAAGGGGGACGGCGGCGCGGCTCCGGGAACGAACACCAAGGACGGGTCCTGCGGTCGATCCCTCTGGAGCTAATGGTGTCCAGTAGCCTAAGAAGCCCAAGCTAGCTGCAAGCAGGTAGGTTCGCTTCTTCTCCCCTTAGTCCCTCGTTGCAGTGAGCCTGTTGCCAGCAGGTCTCACTGTAAAATAAAAAACCTAATATATACTTTCTTTCTAGCTCAGGAGAGCCCCTAGTGTGCATCCAGCTCGGCCGGGCACAGAAATCTAACTGAGGTCTGGAGGAGGGGCATAGAGGGAGGAGCCAGTGCACACCAGGTAGTACCAAATCTTTCTTTTAGTGTGCCCAGTCTCCTGCGGAGCCGTCTATTCCCCATGGTCCTTACGGAGTCCCCAGCATCCACTAGGACGTCAGAGAAAATAGTTTACCCAAAATCCTTGGAATAGCAACACTGATAACAGACATGGGGGTAGCCAGAAGCCAGAATGCTTCTAGAGAGACACTTCTCTGCAGCAGTTGTTAATTTTATGCCCTATAATAGTGCCCAAGTTCATTTTCTGAACCATAGTAGAGCCTTATATAATTTAATGCCCCATAGTAGTGCCCTAGTTTCTTTTATGAATCGTATTAGTGCTTAAGTTCACCCTATGTCACATTTCAGAGCTGCCAGTACACATTATGCCGCACAGTACACCCTATTCACATTAGGATATATAGTGCTCCCCGTTCATATTGCGCCTCATTACAGTGCCCCGGTTCATGTTATATAACATTAAAATGCCCTACAGTTCATTTTATACCACACTACAATGAGCAGGTCCAGGGGAATACCTAGATATATTGCAGGCCCCAAGGAAAAAGTTTGAAAGGACCCCTACGTAACACCCAATGTAAAAAAAATTATATAACACATGTAACTTTAACAGGGGAGGTGGGCCCCTCTCAGCTCTGGGCCCCATAGCAGCTGCACTCCCTGCACCTATAGTAGCTACGTCCTTGATAACAGATGAAAAACATTAAGCACATCTCGCAATGTAAAAGTGATTATAAAACTGAACAGAATGGAAATCTGAGGATTAGGGCTACTGGCGACACCCCCCAAAAAAAAACGACAATGGGCAGCCACCTCATGGGTGTTGGAAGAGCTTCGCAGCTGCTATTTTTTATTTTTTTTATTTTGACAGTTACATACAACTCATTGATAACTTAATAACTTGAAATTTTTTAACTTCAGCTAGTTTCTTATAATACTGTAGCAAGGATTTTCAATTGTTAATGCAGCTTAAGTTTGAAAAAGACCACAGCAGTGGCTGAAACATGTCGCTAACCAAACCCCACTCTATGCACCTGCCATTCTTGCTGACCACACCCCACTTTATTCACCGACATTCTCTTCCATACTGTGCCAGGACTACTCACCACACTAAAATACTGCTTCAGGCAGGCAAAACCAAATCCCCAGAAACAGCCCAGTTTCTGTGCGAAAAACTAAACCTGTGTGTTTTTGGGAGAAAGAGCATTTTTTTTTCTTTGCAGGCAATCAATCTGGATAGCAAGTAAAAAAATAAAATAAAATAAAAATTGGTGAAGCATCGGGAAAAATCGCGAAAAACATAAGTTTTTCGCACCCAATGTTTTACCGGGCCTAATAGGATATCCCCCTTTGTCTTTAAGTAAAACACCTGTCCCAGACGGCCTAAGGGCAGATTATTATGGTGGATTATTATAAACTACTACTGCCTCATGTTGTTACCCACTTAGCTATCTATCTATCTATCTATCTATATATATATATCTATATATATAGTATGTAGCAAAAAGCAGCGGCACTCGGCAGACAGGCGTAAATGCAGAAAATTGCGTTTATTCACATCCATGGATGTGAATAAACGCAATTTTCTGCATTTACGCCTGTCTGCCGAGTGCCGCTGCTTTTTGCTACATACCATATTGGATCCCACAGAGGATTACAGAGGGCACCGCAGCAAGTATTCCAATACCCTAATCTGTGAGTGCCGATCCCCACACCGCTATCTATATATATATATATGTATGTATGTATGTATGTACAGTATGAATGTATGTATGTGTATATGTTTGTATATATGTTCCAGCATAACTCTGGAATGCCTGGAGCAATATACACCAAACTTGGTACACATATGACTTACAACCAGGTAAAAAAAACTGTGGGAGTAACACACCCCTAGGGGCGGGAGTGGGAAGGGGGTGACATGTAAACATCCATAGTTTTCGGAAATAACTATGGAATGCCTGGAACAATTTACACCAAACTTGGTACACATATGACTTACAATCTGGACAAAAATACTGTGGTGGTAAGACACCCCTAGCATCCCTACGGGTGGGGGTGGGAAGGGGTGACATGCAAAAATTCATCGTTTTCGGGGTCGCTGAGATGAATAGTGACGCTCTCGATGCCGTTTAAGTCCAAGTTCAGCCCCATCAGCATGCGGGGGCGGGGAAGGGATGAAAATTAAAATGTCCAAAATGACCGACATTAGTGTTACATCCATACTTTTCAGGGTCGCTAAGCTGATCGCATTTTGAAAACTGATATGTTCCTTAGACTGTCCGTTAACATACAGTTTAGGCTATGGATCTTCACGCTAATTCTTTTAGGAGTTGGGTAGTGAACTGAAACTTGAAGATGGGTGCAATGAAAAGAGTCATATTGCATTAAGATTTCTACGCAGGCGATCTACATATACATATAAATGCGGAAGCCCTCACTCACTCATCACTAATTCTCTTACTTCCCGATATGTTAGGCAGCTGAAATGTAACATAGGTATTCTTCAGGTGGGAAATAGGAAAACTACGTAATAAGAATTTTAATGAACCTCCCCTGAGGAGGATGAAAAGGGGGTTGACATAATGACATCATTACAGATGCGTGGCTTGCTTGCCTGAACGATAACGCCCAAATGGACAATCGGATAAAAATTCGGATTGCACCTCCAGTGTGTAGAAATTAATAAACTACAAAAATGCAAAAGCCCTTGCTCACTCACTCACTCATCACTAATTCTCTTACTTCCCGATATGTTATGAAGATGAAATTCAACATAGGTATTCTGCAGGTGAGAAATAGGAAAACTACATAATTACAATTTAAAAAAAATCTCCAGTAAGAGAATGAAAAAGGTGTTGACATAATGATGTCATTACCGATGCGTGGCTTGCGTTGCGGGAACAATAACGCCTAAACGGACAATTGGATCAAATTTTGGATTGTACCGCCAGTGTGTAAAATTTAATAAACTACAAAAATGCGAAAGCCCTCACTCACTCACTGACTCATCACTAATTCTCTTACTTCCCGATAAATTAGGAAGATTATATTTAAGAGATAGGTAAACTATGCAATTACAATTTTAATAAATTGGGGTTGACATAATGATGTTGCGGTAACGATATTGCCCAAAAGTACAATCAGATCAAAATTTGGATTGCACCTCCAGAGCGTACAATTTCATAAACTCCAAAAATGGTCCTGTCACTTTTTACCAAATCTGCTACGGGTGCTCTTCGGGTAACGCCAAGAACCATGGATTAATATTTACTTACATTAAGACATCTTAAATTTACAGCTCTATAAGTTTACCAAATTTTTAACGCTCATTTATAATTACAACCGCGAAAATCATAAAATCCCGTGCGAAGAAGGGGGTAGAACAGCTAGGATTTTATAATTGTATAATTTCAGGACATGAGGCTTCCTTGGATTTTAAAACAGTCCTGATTGTGATTCTCCCAAAGCCCAGTTGCGATCCTACTTCTGTAACTTTATACTGTCCTATTTCCCTCCTCAATCAAGACTTGAAGATCTATTATGTATTGTATATTTAATTCAAATGTTGCCCCTCCTCAGGTATAAAAAAGACCACAAGATATTAAATTAAAAAATGCAGCGCTTTTTATTTGGGCTAACAAACGGCCTAGAATTTCTCTTTACAGGTTACAACAAAATAATGATTTGTACACCATCCCTGTATACGGAGTTATTCGCTTGTGCCAATTACCGCTTTACCATGGATTTGATTGTTGAGGCCAGCAACAACACTACTTACACTATAGAACAGGCCTTCAGTCTTAATACAGTATACACTTATGGGAAAAATTACCTAGGCGCTGTAGGTTAATTATAATTACACGGTGATGGATTATCAACTGGGTATATATATATATATATATATATATATATATATATAATAGATTTCAAAATGCCATGATTCCCATTCGCTGTTGTATAATAAACCTCTGCACATTTATAACACTATAAGGAAGAAATGAAAAAATTCAACTGAGCTTGGGATTCACGGTTCTAAAGCCCAGTACCCACGGGCCGATGCTGGAGAGATGTGTGCTGAGCGAACCACTCAGCACACATCTCTCCTGCCGCTCAGTACAGCGCGATCTGTGCTGAGCGTGCGGGGGGAGACGGGGGGCCGCTCATTTCACCCAGCGGGTGAAGTGAGCGACCCGCTAGATTGGCCTGCATGCAGGCCAATCTAGCAGCAGCGATAGCGATGTGCGGGGACGCGCATCGCTATCGCCGAGGGGGCTACACACGGAGCGATCATGCCGATATTCTAAGCAATCTAGTCAGATTGCTTAGAATATCGCTCCGTGAGTACCCCCCTTAAGAAATAGATACCACTCTATGGATAAAAGACAACCACTGTATCAAATAAAAACTCTCTAGTTTATTATATATATATATGATACATTTAATGTTAGAACCATATAGAACATAAAGTGATACTGTGTACAGTATTAATGGAACATATAACATGAAATATTCAATGGATACAATGTTACAATGTTCAAAACAACAATGGAGAAATAGCAACAGATTAAGATGAGCAGTATGTGTCAAAAATTGCATTGACCTTAAGGATTCACAATCTGTGTGTTGAGTCCTACTTGATACAATTAAATAAGTCTCTCACAATCTTGTGAATAATTAATTGTAAGAAATGTGTACACGTTACTTACTCCATCTACCATGCAGCCTGAATTTTTATAGCCATATGTGGTACTGGGTTTATAACGCTGTGAGTGGAAAGCGGCTGGGCAGCATTCACTTTGGGCAGAAGTTAGAAAGCCGGTGGACGGACCAGGTATATGTGTGGCATCCCACAATGCTGATTACCTGGCCGTATTCAGAGGGAGAGCCGGACCAAGGCTGTCCTCACCTCGAGTACGGCTGCTGCTCGCTTAGACTGTAAATGCTGTCAGTCGTGGATTCCGGCTGGCCGCATGTACCGCTATCGCTTCGTTCAGTGTTCTGGCTGTCGCTCTCTGTTATGCTGTTGGACCAATAAACCCTGCTTAAATGTGAGTGCTGTTCCGTTATCTTTTCATCCTGCTGTGAAAAGTGAGTGTGTATACTACTACAATATGGAGAACTGGCACCACTTATTTGAAATAACCTTGTTAGAGTGCTGTTTCTTTTCGGGATAGATATATATATATATATATATAGAATTTCTGTAGGATCCGGCACTCACTAATATAAGAATATCTGTCCCCGTTGCCTTCCGCAAAATGCAGCAAAGCTGCTGAATATATGTAGAATTTCGGCGGCACTCAGGAGAATAAAACACACAGACGCAGCCACTTAGAGCAAGCCAATGTTTCAATGCTGTCGCATTTTCGTCAGGGCAGTAATGCGACAGCATTGAAACGTTGGCTTGCTCTAAGAGGCTGCGTCTGTGTGTTTTATTCTCCTGAGTGCCGCCGAAATTCTACATATATATATATATATATATATATATATATATATATAGTAGGAAAGGAGGAAGCGGCACTCAGCTTTTCAAAAAGTCTATTAACCAACAACACACCAACAACTCACACCAACAACTCCAACGTTTCGGGGCTTACGTGCCCCTTTGTCAAGGTGTGTATATATATATATATATATATATATATATATATATATGGAGATTTATAGTAGACTTACCATAGTTAAATCTCTTTCTGCGAGGTACACTGGATTCCACAGGGAATAACATTGAGGTGTAGAGTTGGATCTTGATCCGAGGCACCAACAGGCTAAAGCTTTGACTGTTCCCAGGATGCATTGCACTGCCTCCTTTATAGCCCCGCCTCCAGGCACTGGAGCTCAGTTTCGTTAACCAGTCCAATGCAGTAGCAGACAAAAGAGACGGTAGATGTTAGTAACATAGAACCACATTCTCATGACAGGAGAAGGTACTAGCGGCTAATGCCATACAAACGCAAAAGAAGCTAAGTGCGTCAGGGTGAGCGCCCTGTGGAATCCAGTGTACCTCGCAGAAAGAGATTTAACTATGGTAAGTCTACCAATAAATCTCCTTTTCTGCAGCGGGGTGCACTGGTATTCCACAGGGAATAACATCGGGGATGTCCTAAAGCAGTTCCTCATGGGAGGGGACGCACTGTAGCGGGTACAAGAACTCGGCGTCCAAAGGAAGCATCCTGGTAGGCGGAAGTATCAAAGGCATAGAACCTGATGAACGTGTTCACAGAGGACCATGCAGCCGCCTTGCACAATTTTTCAGCGGACACGCCTTGGCGGGCCACCTAAGAAGGTCCAACAGACCGAGTAGAATGGGCTTTGATAGAGCAGGAGCTGGGAGACCAGCCTGCGCATAGGCTTGTGCAATTACCATTCTAAACCATCTGCCCAAGGTTTGCTTATTCGCAGGCCAGCCACGTTTGTGAAAACCAAAAGTACAACAAGGGTATCTGACCTCCTGAGGGAGGCAGTCCTGACTACGTAAATACGGAGAGCCCATACCACATACAAAGACCGCTCTTTGGAGGACAAACCAGAAGAGATAAAGGCCGAAACCACAATCTCTTGGTTAAGATGAAAAGATGATACTACCTTAGGTAGATAAACAGGGCGAGTTCTAAGAACTGCCCGGTCACGGTGAAAAATCAGAAAGGGTGGACGACAGGACAAAGTGCCTAAGTCCAACACCCACCTAGCAGAGGCAATAGCCAGCAGAAACACGACCTTAAGCGTAAGGAATTTAAGGTCCACAGACTCAAGAGGTTCAAATGGAGACACTTGTAGGGCATTCAAAACAACAGACAGATCCCATGGAGCCACAGGAGGGACATAGGGAGGCTGAATGCGTAAAACACTTTGAGTGAAAGTATGAACGTCAGGAAGAGACGCAATTTTCCTCTGAAACCACACCGACAAGGCAGAAAAATTAACCTTGAGGGAGGCCAGACAAAGGCCTATGTCCAGGCCCTGATGCAGAAAAGCCAAAAGTCTGGAAGTTTTGAAAGTATATGCATCATAATTCTTACCAGCACACCAGGTGAAGTAAGAATTCCAGACCCTATGATAAATTCATGCAGAAGTCATTTTACGGGCTTTCAACATAGTTTGAATAACCACCTCAGAGAATCCCTTGGCCCTCAGTAGTGAAGCTTCAAAAGCCACGCCGTCAAAGCCGGTCTGGCCAGGTCCGGGTAGACACAAGGGCCCAGAACGAGAAGGTCTGGGTGTTGAGGAAGTAGAAGAGGACGCTCTATCGAGAGACCCTGCAGGTCTGAGAACCAATGCCGTCTGGGTCACGCTGGAGCAACTAGAAGTAGTATTCCTCTTTCTTGCTTGAACTTCCGCAGAACCCTGGGCAGGAGTGACACTGAATGGAACACGTATGGCAGCCGAAAGTTCCATGGAATTGCCAATGCGTCCACGAAGACTGCTTGAGGATCCTTTGTCCTTGATTTGAAGACCGGAAACTTGTAATTGTGTCGAGACGCCATCAGGTCTACATCTGGTAGGCCCCACTTGTCCACTAGGAGTTGAAAAACTTCCGGATGAAGACTCCACTCTCCGGCGTGAACGTCCTGATGACTGAGGAAATCCCCTTCCCAGTTGAGGACTCCGGGAATGAACACTGCCGATATTGCTGGCAGATGGCGCTCCGTCCAACAGAGGATCTTTGATACTTCCAGCATTGCCATGCGGCTTCGAGCGCTGCTTTGATGATTTATGTATGCCACGGTGGCTTTGTCTGATTGTACTTGAACAGGCCTGTTCTGTACTAGAGGCAGGGCTAGTGTCAACGCATTGAACATGCACTTCCAGAATGTTTATCGGGAGGAGAGATTCCTCCCTGGTCCACTGACCCCGGAGAGAGTGTTGCTCCAACACCGCGCCCCAACCCCGCAGACTGGCATCTGTTGTCAGGAGGACCCAGTTGGAGATCCAGAAGGTACGGCCCCTGTTCAACTGTTGGTCCTGTAGCCACCAGCTCAGTGACAGATGAACCTCTGGAGTCAAGGAGATCATTTGAGACCTGATCCAATGAGGCAGGCCGTCCCACTTGGAAAGGATTAACCTTTGCAGAGGGCAAGAATGAAATTGAGCGTACTCTACCATGTCAAAAGCCAACACCATGAGGTCTAGTACTTGCATCGCTGAGAGTATCGATACTCTTGGGCAAGAGAGGAAACATCTGAACCTGTCCTGAAGTTTCAGGACTTTCTCTGGAGACAAAAACAATCATTGGTTGTGTGTGTCCAGGAGTGCCCCCAGCAGGGACCAGCGAGGACTTTTTCCAGTTGATGACCCACCCGTGAGCTTGTAGGAATTGGACCGTCAGTTCCAGATGACTGAGGAGAATCTCTTGGGAGTTTGCCAGGATCAGCAAGTCGTCCAGATACAGCAGGATCCCGATTCCCGACGGCGGAGCAGAGCCGTCATCACGGCCATGACCTTGGTGAAGATCCAAGGGGACGTGGCAAATCCAAAAGGCAGTTCCTGGAATTGATAATGAAGGTTGCCAATAGAAAACCGCAGATATTGCTGATGCGACATTAGGTATGTGCAGGTAAGCATCCTTAATGTCCAGGAATACCATATAGTCTTCGGGTTCCATGGCCAGCACTATAGAGCGCAGAGTTTCCATACGGAATTTGGGCCGGAAGGACCAATTTGGCTTCGGAACTAGAAACAGGGTCGAATAGTAACCCCTGTGGTACCGGCACCACCACTCCTGTATCCAGGAGGGAATGTAGAACCAAGTGTAGAGATTGCGCTTTTAATGGATCCGCAGGGATAACCATTGTGCAAAACTGGCGGGGGGGGGGGGGCGTCTCTTGAAAAAGCCTGCGTACCTGTGAGAGACAACTTCCCGCATCCAGGCGTCCGAAGTGGTCTTTAACCAGGCCTGGGCGAACTGAAGAAGTCGGTCTCCCAACCTCGTGTCCCCCAGGGGGAGGCCTATCCCGTCATGCAGCAGGCTTGTCTTGTTTGGAAGCAGGCTGACAGGCAGCCCAGGATTGTTTAGATTTAGGTTTACTGGTTTTGGAAGCACAAGCCTGTCGCGGATACGCCTGACCTTTTGCTTTTCCTGGAGGTCAGAAGCAACTGTATCAGTGTCTCACGGATCAGTATAATCCCCATCCTCATCTGTAGAATTATCCGAAATACTAGTGGATTGTGAAGAAGAAATGGCCCTTTTAGATGACCCCTTGGCCCCAGAGGGGCGTGAAATAGACTTTTGTCTAACCAAAGATTGATTTAATTGCTGTAATTGGGTAGACATAGTATCTGCCCAGGGCGGATTAACTACAGGGAAAATATGTGGCTGCAATGGCACAGGAGGTCCCACAGGGGGCGCAAGACGTGTCACAAGTGTACTCAGCATACTTGAGAACGCTGCCCAAGGTGGGTCCTGATTGGCCACAGGTACTGCAGGCAGACTGGGTGTATGGCACTCAGCGCTCGCACCAGCAGCTAAAACTTCCCCCTCAGGTAAATACGTGGTGCGAGTACTGCAGGATGCAGAGGCGTCAGTGGATTTCCCGCCCTGTGTGGCAGACATTATAGAGAACGTAGCCATACAATATAGCCAGACCAACACAATATCTGCAAAAATCCCCTATGTTACGTGACAGTAAACACAGGACACAAAAACAGAGTATTTAAGCGATATGAAGTGACTGAAACACACAGCAAAAATACACCTAGCCCCTCAGGGTACAGAATATGGTGATAGCAATATGTGATACAGGAGAATGGAATCCCACACAACAGCTACAGGCACACTCAGTCACATGTACAATGCAGAAGTTATTAAATATAAACAATAAAACTTTACTGGACTAGTAATTTACATATAACTATGTATGAGTATAGATATAACAATGCACAGTAAATACTGGATGTATACCACAGAATACTTGTACCAAATATTCAGATAGCAGTACACTTGTACTCAGGGCCGGATTAACAATGGGGCGGATGGAGCTGCAGCTCCAGACCCCCCATTCAAAATAGGCCCACAGGATCCCTTGCAGTACTGCCAGTGTTGACAGGAAAAAGTTTTTCCTGTCACCACCAGCCCAGCTTACTCTCCCCCTGACCAGAGCCGGCCTACCAAGCCGTAAGTACCACCTCCCAGACCTGTATGAAGCTCCGCCTCCAGGATCCGCCCACAGCTCAGCCTCTGTGATCTGTCCAAGCTCCGCCCCCGGGACCCGTCCAGAGCTCCATCTTCGGGATCCGTCCAAACTCTGCCCCTGGGACCCGTCCAAAGCTCAGCCTCTGGGATCCGTCCAAGCTCCGCCCTCGGGACCCGTCAAAGCTCCGCCTCCGGGATCCGTCTAAGCTCCGCCCCCAGGACCCGTCCAAAGCCCCGCCTCTGGGATCCGTCCAAGCTCCGCCCCCAGGACCCGTTCAAAGCCCCACCTCCTGTGCACCTTTGGATCATGGATGGCCTGAAGCTTTGCAGACTCAGTCAGAACTTTGAAGATGGATCTTCAGCAGATGGGTAGAGATGGGGTCAGTGAGTTTGCCGGGGAAGGAAGAGGGGGGGGGAGTTGTGAGTGCTAGATTATTTAGGATAGAGGTCTGCTACTTGTTTGCATGGAATTTCACGATGCACCGTTCACACAGGGGGTCACCCCCCTCCCCACCTGTATCCCCCCCCTCCCACCTGTATCTCCCCCCTTCTCACCTGTATCTCCCCCCACCTGTATCTTCCCCCCTCCCCACCTGTATCCCCCCCTTCCCACCTGTATATCCCCCCCTTCCCACCTATATCTCCCCCCCTCCCCACCTGTATCTCCCCCTTCCCACCTGTATCTCCCCCTCCTCACCTGAATCTCCCCCTCCTCACCTGTATCTCCCCCCTCCTCTCCTGTCTCTCTCCCCTCCCCACCTGTCTCTCCCCCTCCCCAGCTGTATCTCCCCCCTCCCCAGCTGTATCTTCCCCTCCCCACCTGTATCTCCCCCTCCCCAGCTGTATCTCCCCCCTCCCCAGCTGTATCTTCCCCTCCCCAGCTGTATCTCCCCCCTCCCCAGCTGTATCTCCCCCCTCCCCAGCTGTATCTCCCCCCTCCCCACCTGTATCTTCCCCTCCCCACCTGTATCTCCCCCTCTCCAGCTGTATCTCCCCCCTCCCCACCTGTATCTCCCCCTCTCCAGCTGTATCTCCCCCCTCCCCACCTGTATCTCCCACTTCCCACCTGTATCTCCCCCCTCCCCACCTGTATCTCCCCCTTCCCACCTATATCTCCCCCCTCCTCACCTGTATCTCCCACCTCCCCACCCCCCTCCCCACCTGTATCTCCCCCCTCCTCACCTGTATCTGCCCCCTCCCCACCTGTCTCTTCCCCTCCCCAGCTGTATCTCCCCCCTCCCCACCTGTATCTCCCCCCTCCCCACCTGTATCTCCCCCTCCCCACCTGTATCTCCCCCTCCCCAGCTGTATCTTCCCCTCCCCAGCTGTATCTTCCCCTCCCCATCTCTGTCTTTGTCTTCCTTCATACCTGTGTCTAGGCCCCCTCTCTACTGACAGTGCTGCAGCCAGACGCCATCACCACTAGCTGCAGCAACAGGGTGACCGGAGTGGCCCCAGGGGGGGACGTTGTGGACTGTCACTACCACCTCTCAGCTACTAACTTCAGCCATATGGAAGGAAGACGCATCTGTTGTTCCCGGATCTAAACAGTAAGTAGCTATATTATTTGGATATTGCTATGGCTTTACATAAAAGAAAAGCGCACCTTTATTGGACTATCCAGCATTATTAGGACTATTCTCAAAAGATAATTATTTGTTTTAAATCCCCATACCCTCCAACATTTTACACATAAAAATTGGTACAAATTAGAAAAGGGGACATGGCCACGCCCCTTTTCCTGTACTTTTGGTACAGTTGGAGGGTATGAATCCCTGGGTGTGTTCAAATACACGGGGTGTATCTATTGTTCACTCCAAGATGTTCAAGTGTGTATGTTGCAACAGGGAAGCGCTGATATAGATGCACATTTAGGTATGGGTCGTTGGCTCAACCCAACTTAGGTCGACCACTGAAGGTCCACATTGCTGTTAGGTCGACAGGCAATGGGCATTAGGTCGACATGTACTAGATCAACAGGTAAAAGGTCGACATGAGTTTTTTTGACTGTTTTTGGTGTTGTTTTCTCCGTAATGTGACGGGGAACCCAAATTAGTGCACCATGCCCCCTTGCATGCTTCGGGCAAGGTGCTTCCCTCCGCTACCGCTGGGCTCGGCACAGGTTACCATTCCAATCGTAGTCCACGTGGATCGTTAAGTATGAAAAAATAAAAAATAAAAATGTTAAACTCATGTCAACCTTTTGCCCTGTCGACCTAGTACATGTCAACCTAACGCCCATGTCGACCTATTGCCTTTCGACCTAACAGCAATGTCGACCTTCAGTGGTCGACCTAACGACCACATCCCGCACATTCAATCTAATGGAGTACTGATGAATGCTCTAATTGAGAATCTTCAGCTGCATGTCCTCTTTTAATTGCACACTTTTTTTTTCTTAGGAAAACATTTCTGTTCCCTTTCCACCTGTATCTATACCACCTCCCCACCTGTGTGTCTACCACCTCTCCACCTGTGTCTCTACCACCTCCCCACCTGTGTCTCTGTCTCCCTCACCACCTGTATCCCTACCCCCTCCCCACCTGTATGACTCCCCCTCTCCACATATGTTTCTGCCTTCTCTACCTGTGCTTCCACCACTCTCTCCATTTGTGTCTCTCTGCCACCTTCACTTCCTGTCTCTTTGCCACCTTCACTACCTGTGTGTCCACCCCTATACCTTCCTACTAGTACCTCTGCCTCGTTCGCCACTTGTGCCATTGCCCCCTCCCTACCTGTTTCTCTGCCCTCTTTCCACCTGTGTCTCTGCTCCTATCAACCTCTTTCTCTGCCATCCACCCCACCTTTTGGTTCTGTTCTCTCTACCTGTACTTCTACCTCTGTCACTACCTTCCACTCCACCTGTGTCTTTGCCTTGTTTCCATCTGCGCTTCCGCCTCCCTCTCCAAATGCATCTCTGCCTCCCTCCCCACCTGTATCTCTACCCCTTTCTCCACCTGTGTGTCTGTCTTCTCCCCATCTACGCTTCAGTCTCCCTCTCCAAATGTATCTCTGCCTCCCCCCACCTGTGTCTCTACTCCTTTCACGAACCATACTTCCACCCCTCTTGCCACCTGCGCCTCTCACAAACTGTGTAGAAAAGAGGGCAGTGTCTGATAGACCAAATGTAGCAGCAGTTTCATCATGGAGCCATCAGAGTTCCTAATATGAGTAATGCAGGGGACCCTGAAAACAATGTGAAGATCAGGTCAGTAGACTGTGTTGGGGGCACATCCCTGTTTCAAGATCCTGCGCATGCCTAAGCCAGCCACTAAGCTGATGCACTGTAGTGAGTATTTAGACATCCAGCGTAGTCCCTCCCATCCCCAGGACCAGGTACGCACCCCTCCCTGCTCCTATACCCAGCTCTCCCCCTTTTTTTCCTACTCCTTCCTTCCTCAGGCTCACCCCTCCTTTCCCTCTATCCTGTTGTTCTGCTTCACTCTAAAGGATGAGGTGTGAGTAGTTAACAGTAATGTAGTGTTGGGAGGTAGGTTGGTGAGGTGTAGTGCGGGGATATAGTGTGGGGAGGTAGCGTAGTGATATAGTGCAGGAATGTAGTGTAAGTAGGTAACAGTAATGTAGTGTTGGGAGGTAGGTTGGTTAGGTGTAGTGCGGGGATATAGTGTGGGGAGGTAGCGTAGTGATATAGTGCAGGAATGTAGTGTAAGTAGGTAACAGTAATGTAGTGTTGGGAGGTAGGTTGGTGAGGTATAGTGCGGGGATATAGTGTGGGGAGGTAGCGTAGTGATATAGTGCAGGAATATAGTGTAAGTAGGTAACAGTAATGTAGTGTTGGGAGGTAGCTTGGTGAGGTGTAGTGCGGGGATAGAGTGTGGGGAGGTAGCGTAGTGATATAGTGCAGGAATGTAGTGTAAGTAGGTAACAGTAATGTAGTGTTGGGAGGTAGGTTGGCGAGGTGTAGTGCGGGGATATAGTGTGGGGAGGTAGCGTAGTGATATAGTGCAGGAATGTAGTGTAAGTAGGTAACAGTAATGTAGTGTTGGGAGGTAGGTTGGTGAGGTGTAGTGCGGGGAGGTAGCGTAGTGATATAGTGCAGGAATGTAGTGTAAGTAGGTAACATAGTGTTGATCGGTGAGCTCTCTGCCCCAGTCAGCTGACGCCGGAATCCTGCTCTGTGACATCGATCCGCTGTCCTGTAAACCGGTACCTCCATTTACAGTGTATGAGATGCCGGTTTACAGCTCAGCTGATCTGGGTCACACAGAGCAGGAGCCCAGTGACCATATGACTGGGGAGAGAGCTCACTGATCACTGTGCAGCTTAAGGTGGGTACACACTAACAGATATATCTGCAGATCAATTGATCTGCAGATATATCTATGGACGGATCGGGCAGTGTGTTCAGCATACACACTGCTCGATCCGTCGAGGACTGACGTCATGAACTGGGCGGGCGTGTACACACGCCCGCCCAGTTCACCTGTCAATCACAGCCGGCCACCGCAGCATGTGTACGGGCGGTTGGCCGACAGCCCCGTACACACACAGCGATGCACCAATATATCGGTAGATATATTGGCCGTCGGCTGTGCTGCGCGGCCGACGGGATACGTCTGTGAACGACGGAGTTCACAGACGTATCGGCCGTACACAGTGGCCGACGGTCCCGCGATATATCGGCCGTTCAGGAGAACGGCCGATATATCGACCAGTGTGTACGGGCCTTTAGTGTAAGCAGAGGTGGGAGGGGGTGTCACGGGTGTGAAAGGGGAGTAGACGGTGGCGGCTCATGCGCTGTACAATCTCAGGGTATTTTTCATGAAAAAGAGCTTTCTCACAAGCTCTGTCCTTTGTATGCCATAATTGATACATTCTTGCTATGTATTCAATCATCTCAATGCGATTTTGGTCAAATTTATCACATTCCGTGCACATCTCAGATGCGGATTGTGATAAATATGACCCATAGTGCGGAGATGTAGTGTAGTAGTGATATAGTGAAGAGATTTAGGGGAACATTTACTAAGCAGTGATAAGAGTGGAGAAGTGAGCTAGTGGAGAAGTTGCCCATGACAACCAATCAGCACTGAAGTAACATCTATAATTTGCATGCTATAAAATGATACAGACCTGCTGATTGGTTGATGGGGCAACTTCTCCACTGGCTCACTTCTCTGCTCTTATCACTGCTTAGTAAATGCCCCCCGTAGTGTGGGAGTGAGGAAGTGCAGTAGTATGCCACTACACCCCCCTGCCCTCACTCTGTGACGCTAATCACACCAACTTCGCGACATGCAATAGGCCCTTCATAGATTTCAGCTCCAGGCCCATGTGGACCTTAATCTGGCACTGCTTGTACTTAACTAACACTGTCTAAATGATATGTAGAGTACGTAAGTGTCTGTAAAAGCACAGCACTGATGAGGCAGGTGGCTTTACAGAGGAGATAGAGCCCTGCAGTCCCGGAGATCAGCCCAGCTATTAGTGAAGATGGTGCCAAAATCTCTGTCAGGGAGTGAGGGAGAGTGAAATGCAGCTCCGGGGCGGGAACACCAGCAGTAGATGGCACCCGGAGCTGGGGGAGGGGCTACAGGTCAGCGCCTTATCCCCTATGCTGGCCCTCACCACCGGGTACTGTGGAGACTATAACAAATGGATTTTAGTAAATCCGACCCGTGCTCCCATGACCTGGTGGATATAGTGGGGTCCCTGTGCAGTACAGTGTCCACGCCAGTGGCGCGGTCCATCCTGGGACCGCGTCCGGATAGCGATTAACCGGCAGGTCCCACCTGGGGGACCCTCTTACCTCTTCCCTGATGTGCAGCCACGCGATCCAGGAGAGTGGCAGCGGTGTGTGAGTGAAGTCTGGTGCGCCTCCGCTGCAAGTACCCGGGAACCAGGCCGCGGGAGTATGCAGCGCTGCTGGGGGAGGTGATGGAGCTGCAGCACAGAATGCAGACTGACATAAACAGTGCTGCAGCCCTTGAAGTCTTCTTAAAAATCTCTTTTCAGGGCTGCCTAGCGCAGCCCCACCTGTTAGCTCCCTGCCCTGCAGGCACCAACTTACAAACTGAGCTCCAGTACAATACAAAAAATGGTGAGCTGCTCAATCAGATAGTGATGTCACTCAGGTGCTAAAAGGGAGGGGTAATTCTGTGTAGGAAAAAACAATGGTTCCCTAATGCACACAGAGTGAAAAATATTACTACATAATAGTCAGATAATACGGAGATCTTGGTTGCGTATATCTGCAGATATAGGGTTAAGCCCCCAGGCCGATCGACAAGACCTCTCCGTCACTGGGGGTCCCTAGTACTAGGTATGGGTCCGGGGTGCAGGACCCCATCATGTCGGCACAGGTCGGCTACCCCAGGTCAGCACACAGGTGAAAATTAATAAGGGTTAATAAGAAGCACAGAAGTGCTATGTAAGTGGTGTGATTAAAATAATACAAAAATATATACAAAGTGATAGGGAAAATCATAAGTGTTAATAAAGTGTTAGGGTGTGCCAACCTGAAGCAGCCCAGCCATACCGACACAGGGGCCACCACACCCCACACCCACCCCATAAATAATTACAAATATGTCTGGGTTGAATTCCCAGTGTAAGGCCACATGGTAATGGCTCCTACAGCATCTGAGAGCAGATGCTGTAGGAGCCATTACCATGTGGCCTTACACTGGGAATTCAACCCAGACATATTTGTAATTATTTATGGGGTGGGTGTGGTGGCCCCTGTGTCGGTATGGCTGGGCTGCTTCAGGTTGGCACACCCTAACACTTTATTAACACTTATGATTTTCCCTATCACTTTGTATATATTTTTGTATTATTTTAATCATACCACTTACATAGCACTTCTGTGCTTCTTATTAACCCTTATTAATTTTCACCTGTGTGCTGACCTGGGGTAGCCGACCTGTGCCGACATGATGGGGTCCTGCACCCCGGACCCATACCTAGTATTAGGGACCCCCAGTGACGGAGAGGCCTTGTCGATCGGCCTGGGGGCTTAACCCTATATCTGCAGATATATACGCAACCAAGATCTCCGTATTATCTGACTATTATGTAGTAATATTTTTCACTCGGTGTGCATTAGGGAACCATTGTTTTTTCCTAAACTGAGCTCCAGTGCCTGGAGGCGGGGTTATAGAAGAGGCGGTGCAATCCATCCTGCGAACAGTCAAAGCTTTAGTCTGTTGGTGCCTCGGATCAAGATCCAACTCTACACCCCGATGTTATTCCCTTTGGAATACCAGTGTACCCCGCTGCAGAAATAAATATATATATATATATATATATATATACATATATATACACACACACACACACATACAGACACATACACACACATACATACAGACACATACACATTAATTTTTCCCACCATAGAGCTGAAAGGAATTTTGAAAGGGTTAGCAAAGTGGAAAGTGACTTTTCCAGATCGTACTCTCTCCCAAAGGGCAAAAGCCCCCACGCAATTAAATAAAAGTTTGGTTTCAACTTCGTATGCTGACATGAACTAAAAAATCTTGCATCGGGCCTATTACACTCCCAAGCTAAAAATTTTAGTAGGGCAATCTGACAAAATCGAATTGCTACAAATGCGGCTCCCCTGAGGCAAATATTTATCACTGTCTTTGGTTATGTCCTAAGGTGGTGGAGTTTTGGGCACAAGTACACCACTATATTAATCATACTCTACACAGACACACCCGTTACCCGATTGGCAATTCTGGAGGTTATTCTCTCAGATTCCCTCATCTGATAAACAGTATCTAAAGGTAATAAATGACTCTAATCTAAAATTGTTGGTGCGGCTAAGAAAACTATTCTTTCACAGTGCGTTGAGCTTACAACATCCACCATCCTTATCAGGTTTTGGGTGCACAACAATTAGGACCTCTGAAATAGAAGGGGAAGGACACCAGCGCCTAAGAAATGGAATACAATATTATTGAATTATTGTATTGTTTCTGAAAAAGTGTTTCTCCATATCTCAAAGAGTCAAAATGGCATATGCATGTATTTGAGAATGTAGAATTTAAAACCCGAAAAGCAAGTTATCTGCATCAAAACATCGCTGAAGAATGAGGAAGAACAGAATAAATATATTTTCTGTTGCAAAGCAAGAAAATACATAACTATCAAACCGTAGCTACATTTTCTGAACCATAACAGAGAGCTTTAACGAAGGTACTAGAGAACTATTAGCTGACAAGGAAAATATGCAGTCGAATAACTTCCCCACAGATTTTTTTTCTTCAGGTCTGGATTTAATATTTGCTAGCTGCAATCACTCTAAACTCTGCTCTTTCCTTTAATAGTTGTCCATTTGCCCTAGGTTACCATACAGAATGAGGATGTGGTTTTGTGGTTTGTTCATTTTCTTTCCTGGTAGCCTCAGATTTATTTGGATGTCTGCATAATTCTTTTCCTAACAATTACGGTTTCCTAAAATGTAATTATGCTTGTATTGAATATGAATGCAGCCCTTGACAACTTAGTGAAGTCCTTAGGAACCGGGACATATTTTTGGCTAGAGAACGACTATGTGGGTGGATGTGCAGTGCTTTCACAATTTTTATGGGGCAGGAAGCTCTACTGTTTGCACACTGAGAACATAGGATTGCCAACAGCCACCAGCACATAAATGTCCTCCTTCTAAGCAGACAACACAATCACAAAAGACAGGCACATTGTTTAAGTAGATAAAACAATATATACATATAGTTTCTCTGCAATGTAAAGCAAAGTGATACAAATTAAGGCATAACATTCCAAGATCCCAAAAGATCAAAACACTAATGCGTAATTAATTAAACAAGATGGATAAAGAGAAATATAGTTGAATGATAGGATAGGAAGAAATAATATAAACATTAGCCGTCTAATACAGATAACACACAACAATGAAAATTCTAATACGTTTAATAGGCGTAATACACTGCTACAGATTCATTCAGAAAGCCACTATCCA